>NW_003852396.1:29425018-29436708 GCF_000181295.1 Otolemur garnettii | reverse complement strand
GGGCTGGGGATTCAAACCTGCCACCTTAGGTGTATGTGGCTGGCGCCTTAGCCACTTGAGCCACAGGCGCCAAGCCAAATTTGTATCTTTTTTCAGAAGCCAGGGCCATTAAAGTGTTAAACTCTGAATGCAGATGTAAATGAAATGTACAATAGCTAGAGAAATCTGATGTGTAAGAGTAGAGAGATATACTCTGAAAAGTCCAGGACTAGGCTTTTGAGTCAGATAGATTTAGTTTTGAATCCATTCTATGCCATTTATTAGCTTTATGATCAGGGGTATGTTAATTACGATGAGTCTTAGCTAAGTTTGAAAATTGGTGAAAATGCCACCTATTATATTTTAAACATTCTGGTATAGTATCTACATATATTAAGTACATTATACTTGTATATTATTATTATACAAGTATCCAGTCAATAATGGTAATTGTTAATGTTAAAGACCCTCTTGAAAACTATTTAAAACAAAAAATATTACTATTCACAAAAAATCCAAATGATTACTAGATTCTTGATAGACTAAAGAATGAACCAAAAACAAAATTGAAAAATGTTGAAAGATTAAGACAGATTAAAAGAAAAAAAGAATCTGTAGGCATAGACAGATAAGAAAGGAGGCAACTGGTTAAGAAATTTAATTTTTATTCTGAGCCGCATTTTAGGAACAAGTAATCAAGTTTAAATGTGTGCTAATTCAACTTGCCATGCAGAATCTGTACCTGTTTATTGATTATTCCCTGTGCTTAAGAGCTGGGTAAGTTATGATAGGGATATTCCCCCATTCTCTATGGGTTTACTATTACTTAGACAGGAGGGCCCCATGATCAAGACAGATAAAAGCCACTAATTAGAAGATGTGGCTTTGAGATCCTCTGGATAGAGAATGACACTTAACTAAAATTCGTATTAATTTATTCTTTTCCTGAATTCTGAAATCAAGCCATGAAAGACATGTGATGCTCCTATAACACAAGTCTTGAAAACAGAGAATTCCATAGAAGGCAAATACAGCCCAGGCTGTTAAACAAAACAGAGAAATGTTTTAATGAAACTTCTACTATTTACGATCAACATAAATCAAGATCTAGTATAGATAATTATCTTTTAAGATGGTATCAGCAGCAGTTGATTCTAGCAAGGGAATTGTTAGTGACTACTTATTTTTAAAATGCTGACTACTTTAAGCAGCATTACTTTATCTTTTTCTTTATCTTTAAAAATGTATTTGGGGGAGAGAGGAGGAGGGAGAGGTGTTGTTGTGCCCTCACCTAATGGGCACAATGGAAGGGTATATGGCACACCTCCTGGGAGAGGGGCACAATTACAACAGGGACCTTACTTAACAAGTGCAAACACTGTAACCTAATCGTCATATAAAAGAATAATAACATATGCACACATAAACTCTTTTTTCATGTTTCTAAAAGTATTAAGTTTATCTAAGATATCTGATCACTTGATTTCAGTTTAGGCATATATTGTATGAGTATGTTAATGAAAACAAAGGAATATTTTAATGCCTCTATTCCAGCAAAAACACAAGTAACAAATAAAAGGGGCAACTTTTGAAATAGTACTTTTTTTTTTTTTGAGACAGAGTCTCACTCTCATGCCCTGCCTAGAGGGCAGTGGCATCATCATAACTTACTGCATCCTCAAGTCCTGGGCTCAAGCAATCCTGCTTCAGCCTCTCAAGTGGCTGGGACTAAAGGCGTATACCACCACATCTGGCTAATTTTTCTAGTTCTTGTAGAGACAGGATCTCCCTGAGGCTGGTCTTAAACGCCTGACTCAAGCTATCCCCCCACCTCAGCCTCTTAGTATATAAGCTATTAAGCATACAATTTAAAGAACATTGTTACTTTCTTAAAGCGGAACATAAGAATTTAAAAATTAAGTATCAAATACCACCATAGCCTGGCTCTAAGAAAGTTTACTTACTTAATTTGATTATGTTTAAAGAGGTATATATAATGACACAATAATTGAGAATAATAGTACAACAATAATTCATATCAATTAGTTTTGTTTTTGTAGTTTTTGGCCAGGGCTGGGTTTGAACCCACCTCCTCCAGCATATGGAGCTGGTGCCCTACTCCTTTGAGCCACAGGTGCCACCATTCATATCAATTAGAACATGAAGAAGAATACTAAAAAGAAGTTTCTTGTAAACTTTTTGTTGTTGTTGTTAGAGGCATCGTCTTGCTCTGTCACCCAGGCTGGAGTACAATGAAGCAATCATAGCTCACTACAGCTTCAAGCTCCTGGGTTCAAGCTATCCTCCTGTCTAAGACTCATGAGTAGCTGGGAGTATAGGCAAATGCCACCATGCTTGGCTAATTTTTCTTATTTTTATGTAGAGATAGGGGTTTTGCTATGTTGCCCAGTCTGGCCTTGAACTCCTGGTCTCAAGCAATCCTCCCATCTTTGCGCCTCAAAGTGCTGGGATTGCATGTGTGAACCACCACTCCCAGCCTCTGTTAAACTTTAAGTACAGGATAAATAGCTTTTCCTTGGTCTGTGTCAGTTTGGGTATGGTATAAGGTAAGTGGGGTAAAGTAATTGTGATTCTTGAGATCTTTGGAAACATCAGAATTTTAGAAATCACACAAGTTGGGGAGAGCAGAAAGAGGAAAGGAGGGAGGGGGGTGGGGGGTCACAGTGTATGACACATCTTTTGGGGGAGGGACACAATTATAAGAGGAACTTTACCTAACAAATGCAATCAATGCAACCTGGGTTCTTTGTACCATCAGTCAATCCCCAACAATTTAAAAAACAAAAAAAGAAATCATACAAGTTTTAGTAGACAATTTCAGAAGGACATAGGTCTTTTCTTGGAAAATAAATTTCAATCTAAACACAAATCTTTTTTTTTTTTAAATACTCTTTCCTGTGGTGGGAATAACTTTCCTATCTTTTTGCTGTTGCTCATGAATAAATTTCTAGGCAAGAAATCTCAGTTCAAGTGCTATCTTTTTTGTGAAATCATCCCTGACTTTTCCAGACTGACTCAAGGGCTCTTTTATTTTTCACATGTATCCATTATATCTACTCGTTTGTTAGACATTTACTGAGTGGCCACTGTCAGGCAAATATCACATCATGCTGTGACTGCTGCATGGCTTCCTGTTTGTTCTTAGCCAATGTGAGGGCGTGAGCAGAATCTTAATCTTTGCATTCCTGGCTTCATGCACCTTGCCTAATAGTATATAAAATGCCTTCAGTAAATGTTGGTTAAACAAATATAATCTAATGCCCTAATTTCAAAGTGAGGGCCTGGGTCCCAGATTATTAGAATGGTGCCTTCAGAGACAAGACAATAAGTATACTAGACAAGACAATAAGTATATTAGAATCAGTTTCTAACTGATGAAGAAGAAGATTATCATTTTTAGGAAAAACAGAATCCTTTGAGTGAAATTCTGATTAGGCTTTTAATTATAGGTAAGATATTTGTGGATTTAATTTTGTTTTTAGAACAACAAAAGCCACTATTTCAAATGAGTTAGCAATGTTTCAAAGCCTAACAATGTTAACAAATCCCAGTCCTTTTAGAACAAAATAATAGTCTTTTAAAAATTTATAAAATTATTAAACAACTTTAAAGAAATAAACTAAGGAAATTAACATTTCAGTATTCTTGATATATTATTTTAAATCATTTTAACTATTTTGTCCTTAGGTCCCCTTTCAATATATGATTTCAGTTAACTTTAAGGTTAATAAGGGCACAGAAGGTTCACATAGATACCTGAGCAAAGTGAGCCAGGATAGAAAAGCTGATTTCATCATTTTTCAAGTCTACAATCAAAATATAGTAGAACCTCTATAATTTGAGCACCCAAGGGACTGTAACAAACTGGTCAACATAAGGAATTAGACCTATTGTACTGATACCTACATGTGGGGCATGTCTGGTATATGAAAATTATGTTGACTTAAGGAGGTGGCCAATGTAGGGAGGTGGTCAACTATGGAGGTTCTACTTTATAGCTATTTGAAGGACAGAAAAACAGATGGTCATGTATCATGAATAAAAACCACTAACACAGTAAAATACTAGTATTTTAATCCACTTCAAAAAAAATAATTTTGGGGTTGTTATGCCAAAGTCATATGCCAGAAACAATCTTATTAACCCTTATTCAAAGGATTTGTACCATTTATATGTTTTAGTTTACTGGTAGATAAAAAATATATTAGGTTAAAAATTTGATCCATCTTATTCTTTATTTTTTGAGACAGGTTTCATTCTGTTGCTCAGGCTGAAATACAGTGGCACAATAGTAGCTCACCATAACTTCAAAGATTTGGGCTCAAGTGATCTTACTTCAGCCTCTCTAGCAGCTAGGACTACAGGCATGCACCACCATGCCAGCTAATTTTTAAAAATTAGAAGCAGATTGGTGGTGCCTGTGGCTCAATGAGTAGGGAGCTGGCCCCATATACTGATGGTGGCAGGTTTGAACCCAGCCTCAGCCAAACTGCAACCAAAAATAGCTAGGTGTTGTGGTGGGTGCCTGTAGTCCCAGCTACTCAGGAGGCTGAGGCAATAGCATTGCCTAAGCCCAAGAGCTGGAGGTTGCTGTGAGCTGTGATGCCATAGCACTCTACCAAGGGTGACAAAGTAAGACTCTGTCTCTTTAAAAAAAAAAAAAAATTAGAAACAGTAGCTTTGTCCCACAAAGAACAGTACTAGTCTCAATGAGTAAAAATAATTACTAGAGATTTTATTCTTTGTGGGCTACAAGACTATTTAACTTACAATAAACAAAATTAAACATAAAAATATTTTGTAGATAAGAACATTTTCAAAATCATTACTCTAAAGACTTTTTCAATGGTTGATAATATGGACTGATTTTTATAAAAGCATTAAGCATTTATCTTTTTCCATTATGAAAAAACTAATTGCTCCTCAAGTGTTGAACATATCTTCTCAGAAAACAGATTAGCACGGCAGAACAACATCAAAATTGTGATCACAACAGTAATCTGTCATTAATTTTCTATATGGCTCTAGACAAGTCTTTTTTCCTTTCTAGGCTACAATTTCCCCTTTCATAAAGACAAGGTTAGCTCTATGGTTCTTTCCAGCACCCCTATTGAGGGAAAATAAGATATTTCAGACAAGATAAAAAGTGAATAGCTCCATCTCTTCACTATTTATAGGAAAGGAACTGTCTAATGTATAGGGGAAAACAGAAAGCCACAGCTTATGCATTCAGTGGCCTCTTACACATGTATATGACTTTCATCCCAATACCAGGTCCCACCCTCCATTGACATGCAAACCCACCCCTCCCCCCCTTAACCCACACCCCATATACCTCAGCTATGGTCATTCTCAGAGCACTGACAGGGGAGAGCTCAATATCCACCAGTTGGGCAGCTTTTAAACTCTGCCCAGTAAAGATTGCACAAGGACAGAAAACACAGCATAGAGTTAGAATTTTAAGGCAAACAGGGACACAACAGCTAAGAACACTGCCTAGGAACACACAGCATCTAGAAACAAAGAAGCATTTAGGGCTGTAGTTGAGCCTTGCAAAAGTGAGATGAAAGTCACTGTTATTCTCACTTTCCTCGTGGAAAATGGCAAAGATAAAATAATCTCAAATTAGTCATGATTTTAAGTTGAGCTTGATAAACTTGTTCATACCCTGTATCTTCTAATGCTCTATACTCCATTTCTCCCAGGCTTCAAAGCAGTCAAATTATAGGACAGTGTGACTGAGTCACTCATTAGCAAAAGCTGATTAATAAAACAGGGTCATGGTTATAATATAGAGGGAAATGCTGATTTCCTACATTTCTTTATATAGCCACTAACAGGGCTACTTTTTTTTTTTTTTTTTTTTTTTTTGAGACAGGAGCCTCAAGCTGTCCCCCTGGGTAGAGTGCCATGGCATCTCAGCTCACAGCAACCTTCCACTCCTGGGCTCAAGCGAGTCTCCTGCCTCAGCCTCCCAAGTAGCTGGGACCACAGGCGCCTGCCGTAATGCCCGGCTCTTTTTTGGTTGCAGCCATCATTGCTGTTTGGCGGGCCTGGGCCGGATTCGAACCTGCCACCTTGGGTGTACATGGCTGGCGCCTTAGCCACTTGAGCCACAGGCGCCGAGCCAACAGGGCTACTTAATATGAAAGAAAAGCAATGAAGATATCTCCAGCAAATATATTTTTATTAAACTGATACCATTAAACTCTGAAACTGTATCACAGAGATAATGTGCTAGTAATGCCAACAAGTACCTTCTCATTTAGTAGAAGTTAATCTCTCTCTCTCTCTTTTTTTTTTTTTTTTTTTGAGACAGAGTCTCAGGCTGTTGCCCTGGGCAGAGTGCTGTAGTGTCATAGCTCACAGCAACCTCCAACTCTGGGGCTCAAGTGAGCCTCTTTTCTCAGTTTTTCTATTTTTAGTAGAGAAGGGGTGTCTCTTTTGCTTGGGCTGGTCTTAAACTCCTGAGCTCAAGCAATCCACCTGCCTCAGCCTCCCAGAGTGCTAGGATTACAGGAATTTCATTTTTTAAATGTTATCAAATTAGCCTTTTGTTTTTTTTTTTTAAATTCAAATAACGACAAACATTTCTTTTTTTTTTTTGTAGAGACAGAGTCTCACTTTATTGCCCTTAGTAGAGTGCCATGGCATCACAGCTCACAGAGCAACCTCCAACTCCTGGGCTTAAGCGATTCTCTTGCCTTAGCCTCCCATGTAGCTGGGACTACAGGCACCCGCCACATTGCCTGGCTATTTTTTGGTTGCAGTTCAGCAGGGGCCAGGTTTGAACTCGCCACCCTGGGTACATGGGGCCGGTGCTCTACTCACTGAGTCACAGGCACCGCCCACGGCAAACATTTCCTACGGTACCAACTCAAACTCAAGGACAAAAATGTAAGATTAATGCTTTTTAAAAACTGCCAATTTGAGATTTATGCTGGTACTTTAACATTCAAAGAAATCTGGGGGCAGCCCTGTGGCTCAAAGGAGTAGGGCGCCGGCCCCATATGCCGGAGATGGCGGGTTCAAACCCAGCCCCAGCCAAAAACTGCAAAAAAAAAAAAAGAAATCTGAAAGGAATTATGAAAGGCCTATTATTTTTTTCTAAGGCCAACCAAAATATTTGCATATATCTATTCATTATTCCATTAATGAATTCTATTCTGATTAAAATTTAACCACTGGTTTCTTTGGAATGGTACAACATGAAGAATTCATGGACAGAAAGTATATATGAATAAATGTCTTGAACCTTTTTCCCTTTTTCCCTGAACCTTTTTCAGTAACTTGTCTTATAACTTAATCTCATTTAGAAGAAAATTGTTAGCATAAAAATATTGGGTGTGTTAGCCACATTTTAAGAAAAAATGTCATAGTTTTGTTATAAAAGTAATGAGATACACTCAAGCTCATCTTTTTCTCTTTCCTTTTTTTTTTTTCTCATTTTGTTGACTAGGCTAGCATGCAGTGGAGACATCATAGCTTACTGTAACCTTGAACTCCTGGGCTCAAGCTATCTTCTTGCCTTAGCCTTTCAAGTAGCTGAGACTATAGGCCTGTGCCACCATGCCTAGCTAATTTTTATTTTTATTTATTTTTTTGAGACAGAGTTTCACTATGTTGCCCTTGGTAGAAGTGCCATGGCATCACAATTCACAGCAACCTCAAACTCTTGGGCTTAAGCGACTCTCTTGCCTTAGCCTCCCAAGTTGCTGGGATTACAGGTGCCCACCATAATGCCCGGCTACTTTTTGCTGTAGTTGTCATTGCTGTTTGGCAGGCCCGGACCAGGTTGGAACCCGCCAGCCCCGGTGTATGTGGCTGTCGCCCTAGCTTCTGAGCTATAGGTGCCAAGCCCCTTGCTAATTTTTAAAAAACTTTCTGTGGAGAAAAGGTCTATGTTGCTCAGGGTGGTCTCAAACTCCTGCCCTCCTACTGTGGCCTCTCAAAATGGTAAGACTACAGGTGTGAGCTGCTGTACCTGGCCACACTTAGCCTTTTCTGTCCATTCCAAGGATAACTGTTATAGAACACAAACACAAAGGAACAGCAAATGTAACGAAAATCTAGAATTCTCTTACAGTATCACTGTCACAAGGCTGAAACTGGAAAGGCTGGGGTTTGCGAAATACAGCATTCTCTTGTAAAAACAGCTGAAGATTATAGTCCCGTACCACCTAAAGAGAAAATAAAATATGTTTAGGTTGTTAATAAAATTATAATAATTACATTTTAAAGCTTAAGGTTTATTATGTTGTTTTCTATACCAATGAGAAATCATCCAAGACTATGTGGTAAAAAAGAAATGATAATGTTACACATTTTATTTTTCATTTTTAGATAACAGTGGTTGTACAAATCTATTTTCTCAAAAATCTAAACTTAGAGAAAGTAATAGTTTGGAAACTAGTTTGGATTGGGGGATTAGACAATATGCAATATTTTAAGACATTAAGAAGATAGTTATTATACAAAAAGCTATTGTTTGTAATGGGAAGGGTGGGAATAGAAAAGGACATTGGTCTTTTTGGTGTCTCCCGGGCTCTTATAGCCTGTTTTATGGTGATTGCTATCCACAAGGAAACTGCCAGATAATTTCATAGTACAAAATAGTATTTTTAGAGTACTCCTTGACACCTTTTCGAGTAGATTACATTCTAATTACCATCGTAAAGCACACCAAGAGATTAGAGAAGAAAGAAATTCTTACACAGGGAGAATTCTGATACCCAGAAAGCCAGCTATCTAAAAAAAATTCATTTCATTATATACCTTGGAAAAGTAGAATCAGCAACATTTGATTATGTAAAAACCGACTTTTTATTTTGGTACAGCCTCACTCTTTACTCATCTTTTATTTGCAGTATAATATAGTTCATTAGCATCTTTGCCAGGTGATGGGCAGGAAAAAAGGTCAAAGTAGTTCTGTAGCTGTACTTTAGTAGTTCTGGGAAAGGGATTATTTCAGAAATAAAGTGTAGGTTTATTGTGCATTTTATTTACCAGAACAATCTTAGCTCTACTGCTTTCCTCTCCTTCACTCAACCAACCATTTAGTGAGAGAGTTTACCAGGTTCAATGTTAAATGGTATGAGGGGGATATACAGATGAGTAAGACAAACAAACAAAATTAGTGTCTTTTTTTTTTTTTTTTTTTTTGAGACAGAGCCTCAAGCTGTCCCCCTGGGCAGAGTGCCGTGGCATTACAGCTCACAGCAACCTCCAACTCCTGGGCTTAAGTGATTCTCTTGCCTCCGCCTCCCAAGTAGCTGGGACCACAGGTGCCCGCCACAACGCCCGGCTATTTTTTGGTTGCAGCCATCATTGTTGTTTGGCGGGTCCGGGCTGGGGATTCGAACCTGCCACCTTAGGTGTAGGTGGCTGGCGCCTTAGCCGGTTGAGCTATAGGCGCCGAGCCTACAAAATTAGTGTCTTTAAGGAATTTATAATCTGGAACCTGGGACAACCAAATAGGCTACACTATTAAAATATACTCTGGAAGTACGGAGGAGAGAATGAGACAGTCATGTTTAACCAGACTGAAGATGTGAGATAAGAAGTAATGGGAAAAATTTGGTCAGGGAAGTCTGGCTGAATGAACATATTCTCAAAGAGAAACATATTTTGCGTTATTCTTACATTCTACAATAGTTTTAAGCTAGAATAGCTGTAAAGCTAGTGACCCAGCCCTTGGAGCCTCACTAATCACCAGGCAGAAAAACTAACATCACCCCTTTAGTTGCCAAGCCTATTCTCAAGCATTACAAACTTTTTTTTTTTTGGAGGAACAGGTTTCAACCTTTTAAACTGTTAAGCTTTTTATTATGGAAAGTTACAAACACATACCAAAGTAAAAACAATAGCATAATATGTTTTGTTTCCAAAAACATCCTCTCATCAAAACATTCCCTTATGGCCAATCTTGTTTTACGTATAAACCCACCTACCTCTTTCACTCCTAAGTATACAGAAGCAAGTCCTAGACAGATAATTTCATCCACAAATATTTTAGTATGGTATGTAAAAGACAAGACTGCTTTTAAAATTTATAATACTTACATACTTGCAAAGCAACCAAAAAGTATTTAAATTTCCCTGATTGTTTCTTTAAAAGAAAAAAGTTTTTAAATCAGGATCCAAATAAAAACCCTACAGTACCACTGGTTGATGAGTTGTAGATAAGTTTCTTTTCATATGTAGGTTTCTTCATCTATGCCCCTCTGCTCCTTATAATTTAATTGTTGAAGTATTTTTGTTCTGTAGAGTTTCTTACGATCTAAATTTTGTTGACCGTGTTCTGTCTCCTGTATTTCCCATAAATTGGTGTTGGGATCTAGAGCCTTAATTGGATTCAGGTATGGTTTTATTTTGTTTTATTTGCTTGTTTTTTTTTTTTGTTTGTTTTTTGGCAAAGAGATATTTACTTCCTTAAGAAAGCCTACCTCTGAGTGACTCTTTTTATGATATTAATAGGAGTAGAGGGCTAAATGGTAGCCCTTCCAAAAGGTATGTCCAAAATCTGTGAATGCTACTTTATTTGGTAAAAGGAACTTAGAAAATGTAATAAAGTCAAAGACTTTGAAGATAAGGAGGGCATCCTAGAGTACCTGGGTGGGCCATAAATCCAATGATAAGTGTCTTCATAAAAGATAACCAAAGAGAATATAGACAAAAAAGGAAGAGAGGATGCGATGATGGAGGCTAATAAGGTAGAGACATGGCCACATGCCAAGGACTGTTGGGAGCCACCAGAAAGTGCAAGAATCAACAACCTGACTTTCCCATAAAGACTTTTGGAGGGAGTGCAGTCTGCTGACACTTAGATTGCAGACTATTGGCCTCCAGAACAGAGGGAATAAATTTCCAATATTTTACATCACCCATTTACAGTAATATTTACCGTATCAGTTAGAAAACTGATAAAATAACCTTTGCTGGTAAGTGCTTAAATTCATTAGGTGTTACAAAAAATATTTTTTCTAATTCTATCATTTCTTTTTTATTTGTTAGCTGGGATACTTCTATAAGAAAAACATTCCTCAGGGGCAGTGCCTGTGGGTTAAAGGAGTAGGGCACCAGCCCCATATGCTGGAAGTGGCAGGTTCAAACCCAGCCGTGGCCAAAAAAAGAGAAAAAAAGAAAAAAAGAAAAACATTCCTAAGTCAACTATTTATTATATTTACTTTGAGAAACAATTTAGTTACTTTAGGTATAGGTTGTCCAGGTAATCTAAGTAAGGCAGGATAAATGCTAATTCTTTCTTTTTATTATCTAGTTTTCAAATTGAATTATTTCTCTAGCAACCTCCAAAAAATGACCAATTGCAGTTTTAATAAACTATTACTATAAAGTTATTATGCATTAAAAATATTCAGTGTATATTTATACAATTTTAGAAATTTTCTACAGTTATTACCATTATTGAGGCTCAAATTAAGTTTTTTTTTTCCCCAACATACTACTGGGTAGCAATCCATTAAGTTTTAATACCACAAATGTATTGTATATATATTTATGTACTGTGAGCTCACTATAAAAAATCTAAGATTTTTTTCTGCACCCTTCCCACATCTGGAAGCAATTTTTACTTCCTTGGGGGGTGATACAACCCTTCCTGAGAATGTAGGCCCTAGAGGTAACCATGGTCCTGAATTCTGTGTTTAATATTCTCCTTTTTCTTTTTTTTT
>NW_003852396.1:29420405-29423871 GCF_000181295.1 Otolemur garnettii | reverse complement strand
AAAAAAAAAAAAAAAAAAATAAGAATTTTGGAAGGGTCACAATTCAGCCCTTAACAATACCTTTCTATATAGTAATGGTTATTTATAGTTTTTGTTCTGTGAGATGCATGTTGTATGATGTATTGGTAGTTCATTCCTTTTTATGGGTGAATAATAGTTCCATTATATGAATATGTGATATTTTATCTAGTCTTCAGTTGATGGGCATTTGGGTTGGTTCCACTTTTTGGTTACTATCAATAATGCTCTGTGAACCCTCATGTAAGAATTTTTATTTTAACTCCTGTTTTTAATACTCTTGACTAAATATCTAGGAGTGCAAGTGCCAAGTCAAATGGTACCTGAATTGCTGGACTATTTCCCACAGTATCTGCAACATTATATTCCCACCAATAACTTATAAAGGTTCTAATTTCTCTATATCTTTGTCAACACATATTATTTTTATTATCATTTTAGAGACAGAGTCTCACTTTGTCACCCTCGGTAGAGTACCGTAGCATCACAGCTTACAGCAACCTCCAGCTCTTGGGCTTAGGTGATTCTCTTGCCTCAGACTCCCCAAGTAGCTGGGAACACAGGTGCCCGCCACAACGCCCAGCAATTTTTTGTTGCAGTTTGGCCGGGGCTGGGTTTGAACCCTCCATCCTCAGTATATGGGGCTGGCACTCACTGAGCCACATGTGCTGCCCCCATGTATTATTTTTTAATTAAAGTCAAACCAGCAGTTAGGAAGTATTATCTCATTATGGTTTTGATTTGTATGACCAGTGATTGCTGAACATTTCTTCATGTGCTTGTTGACTATTTATCTTTTCAAGAGAAATATTTATTCAGGTTCTTTGCCCATTGTCAAAGTGGGTTGTGTTGTTGAGTTATAAGAGTTCTTTACATATTCTCAATATTAAATTCTTATCAGATAAGTAATAAGGAAATCTATTTTATCATCTTTTGTGTTCACATTCTTTTTTTCTTGGAGACAGGGCCTCAAGCTGTTGTCTTGGGTAGAGTGCCGTGGCATCACAGTCACAGCAACTTCCAACTCCTGGGCTTAAGCAATTCTCTTGCCTCAGCCTCCCAAGTAGCTGGGACTACAGGTGTCCGCTACATCGCCCAGCTATTTTTTGGTTGCAGTTGTCATTGTTGTTTGGCAGGCCCAGGTTGGATTTGAACCCACCAGCTCTGGTGTATGTGGCTGGCGCCTTAGCCACTTGAGCTTCAGGCTCTGAGCCTGTATGTTCACATTCTTGATAATGTCCCTTGATATACAAAAGCTTTTAATTTGATGAATCTAATTATCTGTTTTTCTATTGTTCCTCATGCTTTTGATGTCAACTCTAAGAATATACTGCCAAATCCAAGGTCATAAAAATGTACCTCTATGTTTTCTTCTGTAGTTAGATCATTGATCTATTGTGAATTAATTTTGGTGAAGCAAGGGTTTAAATTGATTCTTTTGCATGCAGGCATCCATTTGTTTCAGAACCTTTTCTTGAGAGACTATTCTTTCCCCCATTGAATAATCAGGAGACTCTTGTCAAAAATCAATTGAGCACATATGTTTGGGTTTATTTCTGGATTCTCAATTCTATTAATTGATCTACATGTGTATCCCTATGCCTATACCACACTATCTTGATTACTGATAACTAATCAGTCATAAAGTAACTACAAGTAACTACAAAGTTACTACTTTATAGTAAGTTTGAAATTGGGAAATGTGAATCCTCTAACTTTGTTTTTCTTTTTCTTATTAAATCATAGCTGTGTACATTAATGCAATCATGGGGTACAACATGCTGGTTTTATATACAATTGTTTTTCTTTTTCAATATTGTTTTAGATATTTAAGGCTATTTATAATTCCCTGTAAATTTGAGGACTGGCTTTTCGATTTCTGAAAAAAAGGCCATTGGAATTTTGATAGGAATTGCATTGAATCTGTAGATCCATAGATCTCTTCTATTCCTACTTGGAGAATATTACAATATTAGTAATATGAAATCTCCCAGTCCATGAACATTTATTTCCATTTATTTGGTCTTTGATTTATTTCAGCAATGTTTTATAGTTTTCAGAGTACAAGTCTCTAATTACTTGGCTAAATTTATTTATAGATATTTTATTTATTCAATACTATTGTAGTTGGAATTGTTTTATTAATTTTCTTTTTTTTGTACATTCAGTGATGGAGTATAGAAACACAGTTTTTTGTGTTTTAGTTTTCTTCTAACTTTGCCATATTTATTTATTTGTTCTAGTAGTTTTTTACAGATTCTATGGGATTTTCTACATATAATCATGTCATCTGTAAACAGAGGCATTTTAATTCTTCTTTTTCAATTTGGATGCCTTTTCTTTCTTTTTCTTACCTAACTGCTCTGGCTAGGACTTCCAGTACAATGGTGAACAGTAGTATTCCATGGTCATCCTTATTTCATTTCTTGTCTTGGTAGGAGAAGCTTCCAGCCTTTTATTATTAAATATAATATTAGCTGTTGTGTGTTTGCAAACGCTATCATGTTATGTAAGTTACCGTCTAGTCCTAGTTTACTGAGTGTATTTTTTTTTTGTCATGAAAGAATGCTGAATTTTGTCAATTTTGTCAAATGCTTTCTCTGTGTCTACTGAAATGTAATCAAGTCCTTACCTTCATTTCGTTAAATTTACTTTTTTTTGGTTAGTCTTCAGTTAGTTTTTGATTAGTCTAACAAGACAATTTAATTCCAGAGAAACATAGAAGAACATTATTATTTTCTGAATTGTTAAAAGAACTATGTTATTAATCAATAGAAAGTTCCTTATAGAGAAAGCAAGCAAGCACATGTAAACAAACTGTAAAGACCAATAGAGCTATCTATGCAGTTGTTATCCTAGAAAAAATATCTATGAGAACATCTGCTACAGTTACATATACAAAGCATTTCATAAAATATTAAGGAGCAAAGCAAGATTCATAAATAATTAAAATTTAACAAAAGCCCCCAGGACCAGCTGTTTCCATTTCGGAGATGAATGATCACAGACCACATCTTAACATTTACAGTATGTCAGAAGGAATTACCACAAATATCTTTGGGAATCTATCACATGTGGAGAAAATAGATTTTTGTCCTCAAAGACAAAGTAATAATGGTGTAAAATAAAAAACCTAAATAGTTTCAAACTTCCCTTTGGGTTTTCAAATAATTGGGTTGCTTTCAGCAGCATTACAAGCTCTTTGTAAACAAACACATAATGTAAAACTTATAGGTGGAGCTCTTCTGGTACCTAGAACAAAAGGGCACATCTCCTAGATATCTAGAGATATCATTCTTATTAAATTTTTATCTAATCTAAATGTAAGAGCATCTCATTTATTCTTCATCCCAGGGGAGTGAGTACTCATATGAGTAAATGCAGAAAATGAAAGCTTATCTCTTTATGTGCCCAAACTACTTCATGCTTTTTTTTTTTTTTTTTTTTT
>NW_003852396.1:29410545-29420134 GCF_000181295.1 Otolemur garnettii | reverse complement strand
GGCGCCGAGCCGTTCATGAATTCTTAATTCATTTTCTATTAAAATAATATAAACTTAAGAGATTATAAAGTAGAAGATCATGGAAAATACCATGAGTGTGTGGGCTCAAGTATATCATATAAACTTCCTAAGTCCACTTTCCTTTCTATAAAATGAGATGGTAATACCAAACTTGCAGGATTTGAGATATATAATATGCTAAAACTCTTAGGAAACTGTTAAGAATGTATAAAATATTAGCTATTTGTTATGGTTGTGTTTACCTGTTTTATAAACCAAGTATAGCATATTCCATCTAACTTATTCTTGGAAAAAAAATTTTAAGGAATTTTGTTGGAGGATAACCACTCTGATAAAATTAGGATGAAAGTGATAGAATAAAAATAAAATACAATTTTTTTTTTTTTGGTTTGTTTTTGAGAGAGTCTCATTCTGTTGCCCTGGGTAGAGTGCTGTGGCTTCATCATAGCTCATAGCAACCTTAAACTCTTGGGCTCAAACAATCCTCTTGACTCCTTCCCAGTACCTGGGACTACAGCTGTCTGCCACAACGCCAGGCTAGTTTTTCTATCTGTAATAGAGATGGGGTCTCCCTCTTGCTGACCTGAGGCAATCCACCCACCTCAGCCTCCCACTCACAGGTGTGAGCCACTGTGCCCAGTCAAATACAATGTATAATAAAATTAGAAATGAAAAGTGGAACTCTACTGCATACTCCCACTGAATGGAAATGGCAAAACTCACGATGGATTAATAAAGTCATCACTGATTATTAAAGGGGAAAAATGTAGAAATAACAAAAGTCCTACATATCACAGAATGCAGTTAAAGTAGATGACTTTTTTCCAGCCTTACACAGGTTTACTTAAAAACAAGACAGACTACGGCTCGGCGCCTATAGCTCAACCAGCTAAGGCGCCAGCCACATACACCTAAGGTGGTGGGTTCGAATCCCCAGCCCGGACCCGCCAAACAACAATTACGGCTGCAACCAAAAAACAGCCGGGCGTTGTGGCGGGCGCCTGTGGTCCCAGCTACTTGGGAGGCGGAAGCAGGAGACTCACTTGAGCCCAGGAGTTGGAGGTTGCTGTGAGCTGTAATGCCATGGCACTCTACCCAGGGGGACAGCTTGAGGCTCTGTCTCAAAAAAAAAAAAAAAAAAAAAAGAAAAGACAGACTAAAAATAAAGGACCTAAAATAGAAAAAGAAGGAGGTGAAACGGAAAAAAGAATATAAATAAATGTATGTGTTATCATTGAACCATACATTTAAAAATGATAAAGATGATAAATTATATATTTTACCTCAACAAAATTAAAGAAAAAATAGAGAAAGAGGCTTGAAAAAGAACAAGAAAATAAACTGTAACAAAGTAGAGAGTCACAGTGCACGGCACATCTCTTAGGGGCGAGACACAATTATAAGAGGGACTTTAAAAAATGCAATCAATATAACTTTCTCTGTACAACAAAGAAACAACAATTCTTTGTACCCTCAATGAATCCCAAACAATAAATAAATAAATAAATAAATAAAAAAGAAAGTAGAGAGACTGTGTAAGCTGGTTCATGCCTAAACTCCTAGAACTTTGGGAGGTCAAGGTGTGAGGATTATTTGAGGCCAGTTCAAGGCTGCAGTGAGCTATAATGACATGGCCACTGCACTCCAGCCTAGATACCAGAGAAAGACTCTGCCAAAAAAAGAAAAAAAAAGTACAGAAAGTAAATGAAGGATTAAGATAAAACCAAAAATTAAGGAAACAGTAACAACACTAAAAAACAGAACAAAAGATGGTTCTAGGCAAAGATTAATAAACAGATTAGTAAGTATGATCAAAATAAGAGAGAAAGCACAAACAGTAAGAGAAATAAAAAGAGACAATTCTTGAAGCAAACAAGTGTATAAGCCAATTTATGCCATCAAATGTGATAAGTGAAATGGATCTAGGAAAATTTAAGTTACCAAAACACACTAATAAAGAAACAGAATATTCGAGTGAACAAGTTAAATGTAGAAAATTCAATCACAATTCAAAAATCAACCCCTGGACTTGGTGCCTGTGGCTCAAGCAGCTAAGGCGCCAGCCACATACACCTAAAGTGGCAGGTTCAAATCCAGCCTGGGCTCGCCAAACAACAATGACGGCCGCAACCAAAAAATAGCTGGGCATTGTGGTGGGCGCCTGTGGTCCCAGCTACTTGGGAGGTTGAGGCAGGAGAGTCGCTTGAGCCCAGGAATGGGAGGTTGCTGTGAGCTGTGATGCCACAGCACTCTACCCAGGGGGACAGCTTGAGGCTCTGTCTCAAAAAAAATAAAAATAAAAAATCAACCCCTCCATAGAAAGAACAAAGTCAGGATACTTTTATTGACTTTCATTCAACATTCTCTTATGAAAAATTTCAAATATACATACATTAAATTCAAAAAAATTATATAATAAATACCTGTATACCCACTACCTAGATTCTAGGTAGAGACTGTCACTCATTCATACATGCATACATATATATAAAAATAAAAATAAAATTGGGAGTTCTGGTATACTGAAAACAAGAATATGTATACAAGAGGCCTTTGGGATGAAATGTCTGTACCTCTTTTCTTTCCTGTCTTTGGCCACTATTATATGAAAATGAATATGCTGGGACCTTTTCAAATAATTTCTAAGGTATTAGACAGTTCTCACATTCCTGACCAAAAAAATGGGAATTGAACTGGATCTTTTTAACGTAGGAGTTATATAATGCATATGTTTTTATAAATGTAGTCAGTCAGTCAGGAAACATTGTGCATTTAATTTATCAGAAAGAAAACATTTACTAATCACAGGAACAGTTTATATTCCAAAGAATGGTTTTACTACTGCAAAGAGTTTCAATCTATCTGATCCTGAAGGAAAGTGATTATATTTATTTTCTATGTACACAGTGTGAAAAGTCAGCAAATTGATGGATCTTAACACTTATAAAGGAAAAGACTACTATCAATAATAGCATATAGATAGTAAAATTTATTTTAAAGAAAAAAAGATACTGCAGTATTAATTTTTAAATAATTATAAAAATGCTACTTTTTCCTTTGTGTTTCATTATTATCTTTGGCATTGACACATAATCTGTTGCTCCCCCATGTGACTGAGTTGGATGTACTCTAAATTAATTTGAGTGATAGATAAAACTCTCTGTTTTTAGAGACAGGGTCTCACTCAGTCACCCAGGCTAGAGTGCAGTGGTGGAACCATAGCTCACTGCAACCTTGAACTACTGGGCTCAAGTGATCTTTCTGCTTCAGCTTCCTGAGTACCTGGGACTACAAGGATACAACACCACATTCGGCTAATTTGTAGCAATGGGGATCTATGTTGCCCAGGCTGATCTCAAACTCCTGGCCTCAAATGATCTTCCTGTCTTGGCCTCTCAAAGTGCTAGGATTATCGGTGTGAGCCACCATGCCCAGATAGAAGACAAAAACCTTCCAGGGGTCTCCAACCTGTGGCTCACGGGGTGTATAGAGATTATGTGAGGACTGCTTTGTTTATTTGTGGTGTCAGATATCATGAAAATTATGCATGGACCTTTTTTTTTACTCATCAGTTTTCATTAGTGTTTGTGTATTTAGTATGTGGCCCACAATAACTCTTCTACTTCTAATGTACAGCAGAAAAAAGGTTGGATGTTTGAACCATTCTTCTCAAAGGCAATGAACATGGCAATGGACTGAAGTTATAAACTATCTTGTATCATTACCTCCCTTTGTGCCCTTGGTGCCACTTTCACCAACATGTCAACAAGGAAAACAGAACATCCTCTAAACTTCCAGGAAATATGTCCTTTAAAGCATTCTTTTAATATCATTACCTACCTTCATTGTGCTTATGCAAATATACTTTAGATTCTAAAATGGATAACACTACATATTGCACTAAAGAGAACTTACTTTGCTAGAGTTTTCTAACAAAAACTGGAATGTGTTCTGCACAGCTTGGCATGTTTCTAGCTCAGTCCGGCTGAAGGCTATTAAATAATCCTTGAGGTGGTCATACACATTTCCATCAAGAGCCTGTAGAGAAGTAGATAAAAGCAAAAAAATTATGATAAAGCTTTGACCCATACTGTCTTCTACCTATGAGTAAGGTAGGTATGTCCAGTTTGAAATCTATTATTAATAATGGACAAAAGATAAATAGAGCAGTTAATAATCATTTGGGAAAACGTTCAGTATCTAATAAACAAGAACCAAAAGAGGTAAGATTCAATACTGGTAAAGCTGCAGGAAAAAAAGGATACAATTCAGAGACAGAATGCTCGGGTTCTAATCTTTGCTCATCTGCCTAACTTCTGTAGTTACTCCATAACAGAGTAGGTGTAGGGGTTAAATGAAATAATAAATGTGAAAGGATCCAGGTGTAGTACCTGGAACACTCAGTAAACATTTATCTCCTATGTTGCCCAGGCTGATTTCAAACTCCTTGCCTCAAGTGATCGTCTTGTCTCAGCTTCTCAAATTTCTGGGATTATTGGAGTGAGCCACCATGACCAGATAGAAAATAAAAATCTTCCAGGGGTCTCCAACCTGGAGACCCTGAGTAGCTGAGACTACAGGCTTATGCCACCATGCCTGACTAATTTTTCTGCTTTTTGTAAAGATGGGGGTCTTGCTATGCTGTTCAGGCTGGTCTGGAACTACTGGCCTCAACTGATCCTCTCTCCTTGGATTCCCAAAGTGCTTTGGGCATGAGCCACAACATCTGGAAAACAATAGAAATATTAAATAAAGAAAAGTGAGCATAATAGGATGCACCTATAGTCCCAGCTATTCAGGAGGTTGAGGCAGGAGAATCACATGATCCCAGGAATTGATCCCTGGATCACATGATCCAGCCTAGGCAACAGAATCAGACTCTTGTCTCACAAAACAAAACAAAATGTGACTCAGAGCTCAGAGATAGTTTTGGGGAAGAAACAGCAGTGTAATACCTATGAAGGGTTTTAAATATTCTTATTCGCTTAAACATTACAGCAGGATTCTTTGAAACTTAAAGAAGAGAAAAACACTGATCATTTGAGAAAGATTAAATTATGATGTCTGGGGTGGTGCCTATGGCTCAGTGAGTAGGGCACTGGCCCCATATACCGGAGGTGGTGGGTTCAAACCCAGCCCTGGCCAAAAACTGAAAAAAAAAAAAATTATGATGTCTAAAGTCATTAAAATATACACAGCTACCAAAATAAAAACTGTGGGAACTGTAGATTAAAAGTATATATCAAATAATTTTAGGTTTAAAAAAGCTGAACAAATAGAATACATGGACTAGCAACAACCATGAAAAAATATATATATATATATAAAATAATAAAAAAGATTCTAAAATCTTGCCCATTAATTCAATACAGTAATTTTAAAGTGTACAATTCAGTATCTTTTAGTATATTCACAATGTTGTATAACCATCACCATTACCTAATTCTACAACATGCACATCACTCCTTCAAAAAATCCTATAACCCACTGAGTAGTCACTCTCCATTCCTCCCTGCTCCCTGCCCCAGTAACCACTTAAATGCTTTCTGTCTCTACAGATTTAGCTACTGTAGATATCTCATTTAAGTTGGATCATATAACATGTGGCCTTTTGTGCCTAGCTTTTGTCACTTAGCAGGGTACTTTATTCATTTTTATAGCTGAATAATATTCCACTGCATGGATATGACACATTCTGTTTACACACTAATCAGTTAATATAAATTTGATCTTTTTTCTACATTTTGGCTATTATAAATAATGCTACTATAAACATTTGTGTACAGGTTTTTCTGAACACCTGTTTCCATTTCTCCTGAGAATATACCTAGGAATGGAATTGCTGGGTCATATGGTAATTCTGTTTAACTATTTGAAGAACTTTCAAACTCTTTCCACAGTGACTGCACCACTTTACCTCTCTTTCAAGCAATCCATGAGGGTTCAAATTTCTCCATATCCTTGCCAACATTTGTTATTTTCTGTTTCCTGGTGTTTTGTTTCTTTAAATTATAAAAGCCATATTAATGGTAGGGAATAGTATCTCATTGTGGTTTTGATCTGCAGTTCTCTAATGACTAAAGATGTTGAGTGTCTTTTCAGATATTTATTGGCCATTCATATATTTTCTTTGGAGAAATGTCTATTCAATTCCTTAACTCACTTTTAAATTGTCTTTTTGTTGTTGAGTTATAAGAGTTCCTTATATGTTCTGGATACTAGACTCTTATAAGATATTCAACTTGCAAATATTTTCTCCCATTATGTGGGTTGTTGTGTCAACTTTCTTGATAGTGCCTTTTCATGTACAAAAAATAAAATTGTGATGCAGTCTAACTTAGCTATGTTTTCTTTTGTTAACTGAGCACTGGTGTTTTATCTAAGAATCCTCAATGGAGATATTAAAACAGAAAGTCTTTTTGCATCTTTTGTTTGACTATTTCCATTAAACTTTTAACATAAAACTGATTTTTAAAAAAATACACAAATGGTCCCAAAAGCATTATTAAAGTTGTGCCTTCCATAGTGCTTATGCCACCAGATGGCACTATCAAGCACTTTAAGATACAGGTCCTGAAATACTTTCAATACAATGTTCATGTAATTATGTACTACCACCAGTCAGACTGGTGGTGTTAGGTCTGAAGAAAATTTCTTACCTTAGGACATGCTTTTTCATGAATGTGTTAAAAAAACAAACATATGAAATCAATAGACTTAAGGTTTCTGTCTTAGAAATGCTGTTGGTACATGATTGTAATATTTTGTTTATAAGAAAACAATGGACTATTTTATTTAAATATAACAAATGGTAATATAGACATCATTAGTTTAGAAAAATAAGGCATGCATTTTAAAGTTAACCAAAGATCCAGTTACAGTTTCTATAATCTCAGTGCAAAATAAAGTGAGTACCCATTGTGCCAGGGCACTATGCTGGCTGTATGGGTGTGAGACGAAAGAGAAAGGTTTTTAAAAAAGAAACTAAAGTCCTTTTGTTACTTCTATTTGGGCCTTACTGTAATCAGGATTACTTCTGATTGAAGATGATATTTCTCACTAAAGGAACTGTACTACTAATTTTGTTCAAAGTATACCACAAATCAGGAACTATATGTTTATTCAGCTTCTCAACTTCCTTTTTTTTTTTTGAGACAGAGCCTCAAGCTATCCCCCTGGGTAGAGTGCTGTGGCATCACAGCTCACAGCAACCTCCAACTCCTGGGCTCAAGCGAGTCTCCTGCCTCAGCCTCCCAAGTAGCTGGGACCACAGGCACCCGCCACAGCGCCTGGCCAATATTTTTGGTTGCAGCCATCATTGTTGTTTGGCGGGCCCAGGCTGGGGATTTGAACCCACCACCTTAGGTGTATGTGGCTGGCGCCTTAGCTGATTGAGCCACAGGTGCCAAGCCAGCTTCTTAACTTCTATCACAAAAATTATAAACACTTTATAAAGGTGTTCAAGAAGTAATCTGTTGCTACAGTGTATTTTACTTTAACTTTAAAGCATATATTATCTCACTGGGTCATCATGAAATAACTGATACACAAATCCCAGGGTTTTGTAGGCATGGTGATCTGAATTTGGTTGGTGATGCTTTACCAAGTGGAGGATGAGTAGAAATATTAAACTTTTACTGGTAGTTTTGAATTTAAATGTGTAAATATCGTTCTTAATTTAAGTTCAAAGAATTTCAACCAAAATTATAAATGTGCATTATTGATCATTAAAGAGTTAAAAAATAAAACTAGTTGATCAACACTTATGTGTACATATGGGAAAAAATGTCAATGAAAATCAAGTAGGTGGGAGGTGGAGAGGGAGTAGGGTGAATTAACACCTAAATGGTGCGATGCACATATATTCTAGGTGAAGAACACACTCATAAATTTGACTTAAAATGTACAAATGCAAATTATGTAATCAAAGTGTGTATACCCCTGCAATATTCTGTAATTAAAAATGTTTTAAAAAGAGTTAAAAAATAGGGCAGTACTGTGGCTCAAGGAGTAAGGTGCCGGCCCCATATGCCAGAGGTGGCAGGTTCAAACCCAACTCCAGCCAAAAACTGCAAAAAAAAAAAAAAAAAAAAAAAGTTAAAAAAATAATAAGAACCATTGCAACTTGGTGACAAGTAGTACCTAACTGTAAAAGATTGACTTCCAAATAGGGATTTGTGCCTGTTGGATTTTCTTTTTTAAACAGTAAAGTCCTATGTAACAACAGTAAATCCTAGAACTAGTAGCTATACTAATAGCTCACAAGCACAAGAGCTAAGTATGGTAGCTCATATTTATAATCCTAGCACTTTGGGAGGCTAAGGTGGGAGGATCACTAGAGGTCAGGTGTTTGAAACCAGTCCAAGTAAATAGCGAGACCCCATGTCTACAAAAAATAGAAAAATTAACTGGGCATGTGGCATGGGCCTGTAGTAACAGCACTCAGGAGGCTGAGGCAGCAGGATTGCTTGAGCATCTAAACTTACCATGGTCCAAGTGCTTTACTTATTTATTTACTTATTTATTTTAATTGAGACAATTTCACCTTGTTATCCTCAGTAGAGTGCCGTAGCATCATAGCTTATAGCAACGTCAAACTCTTGGGCTCAAGTGATTCTCTTGCCTCAGCCTCTCCAGTTGCTGGGACTACAGGCACCCACCACAACGCCCAGCTATTTGTTTTGTTTGTTTAACAGGCCTGGACTGGGTTCGAACCCACCAACCCTAGAGCATGTGGCCGGCGCCCTAACCACTGAGCTATGGATGCCCAGCCAAGTGCTTTAATAAAATTGACTCAACTAGTTCTTCCTTAGCACTCCCCCAATTGGCTTCTATATGCTGTACAGACATTTTTACAAAATAATGGGTTGAGTCTTCCTTAAGACACATTGGCTGGCAGATAGCAGATGCTCAAATATATTTATAGGATAAATAAATGCTTTACTCTAGAGTTAAACATAGCAATAAATATGCATCAAATTAGCTCAAAGCCAAGCCATACCCAATATATTCTGGCCCAGAGAAAATGTACCACTAATCATGATGTACCAAACACAGTAAAGACTTCTTTAATTTCAGCAACCCAAATAAAGGTTAATGAACAAAAATTACATAGGGGGGAGGGGCTGAGTGAACTTGTAATCCTAGCACTCTGGGAGGCTGAGATGAGTAGACAGCTTAAGCTCATGAGATCAAGACTAGCTTGAGAGTCAGATCCCACCTCTTAAAAAAAAAAAATAGCTGGGCATTGTGCTGGGAGCCTGTGGTCCTAGCTACTTGGGAGGCTGAGGCAAGAAGATCACTTGAGCCCAGGAGTTGGAAGTTGCTGTGAGCCATGAAGCCAGGGTACTCTACCCAAGGCAACAAAGTGAGACTCTATCTCAAAAAAACAAACAAACATACAAACAAAAACATCCAATAACATTACGGGAAAGGCAGCCCAAATGATTGAAAGCCTCTTTCTTTTTTTTTCTTTTTGAGACAGAGCCTCAAGCTGTCCCCCTGGGTAGAGTGCCATGGCATTACAGCTCATAGCAACCTCCAACTCCTGGGCTCAAGCGAGTCTCCT
>NW_003852396.1:29400585-29409662 GCF_000181295.1 Otolemur garnettii | reverse complement strand
GGTCTGGGCTGGGGATTCGAACCCGCCACCTTAGGTGTACGTGGCTGGCACCTTAGCCGGTTGAGCTATAGGCGCCGAGCCTGTATGTAAACTTTAAACTGCAATTCCTCTTCCCAAATAAAGTGTTTTAAATTTAAAGACTCATTTTATTTTATTTTGACAGTGTAATTACTTAAACTCACAAATGTTTTAAACCTTCCCTTACATCTTGCATAATAGAGCATCTAGTAAACATCTGTCAAATGGAACTGTATAGACAAGGTCAGATGCCTCCATATATACCCTCACAAAATCTTGTCATAGTATTCTAGGTCAATGCTAATTGTTGCTGCTGCTGTTTTAAATTTTACCAGACTGACTTACATTCTGACCAAATACTATTCCCCTCCTCTGACTTTCAAACCTATAAATCAAACTGTCTCAGACTGAACAATTCTCTTCTCCATCTGCTTTTCTTTCTGTGTTCCTAAGTCAGTGTGATGCCACCATCCACTCACTTGCCTGTGGCAGAAACCTGGAAGTCAAGGTTTATTTTTCCTCTGCCTTATCCCCTCACAGCCAGTTAATTACTAAATGTTGTTGACGCTCCTTAAATATTTATCAAAGCCAACCCTCTCTCCTAATCTCTACAGCTACTATCCTCTGGTCATTCTGTCTCTTCTGATTTATTGTGGTAATCTTCTGTTGCCCTGCATCTACTTGTCCTTCTCACCACCCCAATTTTCATACTGCAGCTAGGAGAATGTTTCTAAATTGTCTATTTTACTTGACTGCTCAACACTGTTGGTTACCTATCACTTTTAGGACAAAATTAAAAAAAAAATCTTCATCATGGATTGTATTATCTGAACTTGGCTCACCTCAAAAGCTACTTCACTCATTATAGTATTACTACTCCCCACTTCCTTCCCTATTACACATTTCCTACAGTGCCTCCAGTACTCCTTTTGTTGCTGAACTTTCACACAGGCTTTTCTTTTGCCTTGGTTATCCTCTCCTTTTCTCCCCTGCTCTGGCTCACCCTTATTCTTAATATGGTCACTTAGTCATTACCACTATGATTATCTCTCTTGGCTTTTTGCTCCATAACTCCTAATCACAGCATATAACTGCATGCTGGTAACACTTGTGTGCATTTCTCTCCTTTTGGTTGTTAATTTCCATGAAGGGAGGGTCCATTGCATCTTTTGTGCTCAGTACAGGGTTTGATATACTTGTTGTAGTGCTCAAAGAATATATGTTCAACAAGTAATACACTGATCAGAATTCACATGTTGAAAACAATGAATAAATCCACACTTGAGTCTCATGACTGAAAATTAGCCTAATGATGCTACATAACACTTGCAAAATTTGGTAGAAGTCAGTGGAACCTCCATAGTTGACCACCTTCTTACACTGACCACCTCCTTAAGCTGACCTTTCATAGACTGGACATGCACCACACATATGTACCAGTAGAGTAGGCCTAGTTCCTTATTTGGACCACCTCTGTATATTGATAATTTTTTTAATTAAAAAAAAGCACATAGCAAAAGATGAATAAATGGGAGCCATCGTTGGCAGTACCAGCAAAAAAATAAAATGAGATAAATAAAAAAGTAAAATTTTGTACAAGCTAGAAAACTAACTGATTTCATAAAATTTTATCTTATACAGTAGTTTTCAAACCTTTGTAGTAGTGGCGATTTTTTATGTGGAATCCCAAGACAAAAAACATATATGACTTTGCGTGCCTTCTTCTTTCTTCTAGCAACAGATTCTGCTCTCTTGACCACATGGGTGAACCTATAGGACAAGCTGATATGTAACACAAAACCAGATAAATTCTGCCCTCTGCCCCCAATAACAGGGCAAAGATGGGCATTTGACCTAAGTTAGGCCAGCCTTGGGATAGGACTGAAAGATGAATCCAATATGGCCTATCTTTCCAACCAAATGGCTATTCTTCCTACCAAGTAGATAAAGCCTATCTGCAGTAGAAGATAAGTAACCAACTTATAAGGAAAAGCAGTGATGAGAAATTTTGACAGAGTGAAGATGGGAATGGGGGGCAGAGGCAAGGGACAGTGCCCATGGATTGGGTGATTTGTAAGTAAGTACCAACTCATTCTTTCTGTGATTTGGTTATTTGAGCCAGTAATTCCCACTTTGAGTTGGGTCATTGTTACTTGCAGTCAAAAGACTCCTTACTAAAGAGTAATGAATGATAATTACAGCTTCTACCAGCCATATTCAAATTGTGTCTTCTGGTTGCATTATGAGAAAAAAAACCCTTGATTCACATGGACAATTAATTGTAGGTAATAATAATTTAATAGCTTGCCTTACTATTCCTGTTCTTTTCAATTAAACAGATCTAAATGCTTATAGTAGATAATTTTTATTTCAAAGCAAAATCACAAATACAACCCAAAAGCTAAATATATTTCTTATAAATTTACAGGTAAGAAGTAGTTAAAACTTATATACAATAAAATGATAAAAGTATTGTAACTATAACAGCTTGACAAGGGCACACATGGTAAAGATGCATCTGAGTCTTGCTTAGCATTTACATATTTAAATGGACAAAGCACAAAAAATGTTCTCAAAATACATTTGTTTGTTCAATTTCAAGTGAGCAGATGTGTACAAATTTCAATCCAAAGAAACCTGTGTGAAGAGCGCTAAGTCTCTTAATGATACATTAGAAATCACATATATGCTTAGGAATGGCAGAAAAACCATTTTTTCAGCTTCATACAAATATGAGTTAATCTGGCAGTATGAGTGTTTCCCCTGGGTAGAGTGCCGTAGCATCACAGCTCACAGCAACCTCCAACTCCTGGGCTCAAGTGAGGCTGCCTCAGCCTCCCAAGTAGCTGGGACCACAGGTGTCTGCCACAACTCCTGGCTATTTTTTGGTTGCAGCCATCGTTGTTGTCTGGCGGGCTCGGGCTGGGTTCAAACCTGCCACCCTAGGTGTATGTGGCTGGCGCCCTAGCCGCTTAAGCCATAGGCGCTGAGCCATATATGGGTTTTTTTTTTATTTGTTTGTTTTGTTTTTTTGAGACAGAGTCTCACTATGCTGCCCTTGGTAGAGTGCCGTGGCATTGCAGCTCACAGCAACCTCCAACTCTTGGGCTTAAGTGATTCTCTTGCTTAGCCGCCCAAGTAGCTGAGACTACAGGTGTCCACCACAACTCCTGGCTATTTTTTTGGTTGTAGTTGTCACTGTTGTTTGGCAGGCCTGGGCTGGGTTTGAACCCGCCATCTCTGGTGTATGCGGCTGGCACCCCAGCTGCTAAGCTACAGGCACCGAGTCTGCATAAGGCAAGGGTACATGTCAGATCTATTAGTATAGAGTATAAATGTCTTAACACAATAATTAAGTAAATGAGATGAGGTATATATTAACCAGTGTGATATAAGCATTCTTAATTCTATATGAAATAAGCACATTGTACCCCATAAATGCATCAATGTATACATGATCTATGTGTTTAAAATTTAATACCAAAAACCAGTTTTTTGGGACTATTTGATATGAATTTCTAGGGGAAAAATCCTACAATTCATAAACTCAGAAACCATGGGGCCTTTGATTAGCAAGCAATATTATATTTTAATGATCAAGTGGTGTTATGAAAGAATGGAGTGTGAATGCTTTTAAGCAGTTAAACTCTTTCCAGGTAGGTATTAGACCACACACCCCTTACATATTACCTCTGCCCTCTTCACTCATTTGATCTACTTAATTCCTAAAATCAGTAGAGTTTGGAATCTAAAATTATAATGGTAAATATTCAAAACAGTAAAAGTAAATTGGGATATTGTAAAGAAATATTTAGAAACTTAGAATTCTTGAATGTTCCACTGAACATTTATTGTACAGGAAGGTATAAATTCCCTCGAAATTGTCTGAAGAGGAAAATTACGATGAATTAGGCATTAGGAGAAAAAATGTGTCATTTTTCTAAGCATTTGATGCAATTTCCCCTACAGTAAGAAATTTAAACAGTAGCCTCCTTATTTAGAAAGGGCACAGATTCTTCAGTCCTAGAATTATGCTGAAATCCCAAGTTTCCTTAAGGCAGCCTAGAAAAACAAACTCTTCTTTTCTCAGAGCAATGGGCATTTCTAAAACAGTCTCTGGTAAAAAGTCAAGATGCTGATAAATATGAACTATCTTACATGATATTCTACAGTCTTCCTTTGCCAATGTTAGAAGAAAACACTGATTGCCTGCCTGCTTTTGTTTACATCTCAGAAGACTCCAAGCTATACCTAACCAGGTTACAAAGGGAAA
Organism: Otolemur garnettii; assembly: GCF_000181295.1. Taxonomy (NCBI): domain Eukaryota; kingdom Metazoa; phylum Chordata; class Mammalia; order Primates; family Galagidae; genus Otolemur; species Otolemur garnettii. Next base: position 29,405,371 of record NW_003852396.1, on the reverse strand, counting down.
GTAGCCTTTTACAAATTTAAAGAATCAAAGTAAATACTGGGCTGCACCTATCCAACACTGTAAATATCTTAAAGTGGGGCTGAATTTGTCATTGATATAAAGTAAAATTAGAAACACATCACTTAATTTTATACTTGGTTGTTTTATTTAAAATCACTGTGCTACTTCAGGTTCAATGAAAGAGAAAACAAACAAGAAAGTTTCCTTCTGTGAATTAGAAAACCAGGAAAGAAAAATTCAATACTGGTTTTCAATAGAGTTCATGTTCTTCTCAAGTCATCTACTAGCATGCAAGAGAAGTCAGATGCCTGAAAGAAGTTTGCTGTACTACTTATAGTCATCTAGTTGTGTGTGTGCTAAAACCATGTAATATTTAGGTTACAATCCCAAAACAGTATGGTCCAATAGAAATCTCTGAACCATATATACCTGCATTCAAATCACCATTCTACCACTTACTACTAGCAAAGCCACTCTGAGAAGGCACTGGCATTCTTAAGCTTTAAATTCCTAATCTGATGGAGTCAGAAGAGTATGGATGGTTATTAAAATAATAAAGCTTAACTATTTCTATGTTCTATCAGAGAATTTTATCTATATCCGTTTTAGGACTACAGTAGGATGGATTTGGGTTTTTGTTTTTGAGACAAGTTCCCAGCTCTGTCATCCAGGCTGGAATGCAGTGGTGTGATAATAGCTCACTGTAACCTCAAACTCCTGGGCTCAAGCAATCCTCTAGCCTTAGCCTCCCGAGTAAACAAAACTACAGGTGCATACCCCTATGCTGCCTGGGCTATCTTCAACTCACCTCAAGTGATCCTCCTGCTTCGGCCTCCCCAAAGTGCTGAGATTACAGGCATGAACCACTATGCCTGACCAGACTTTGTTTTTGAGTCTAACTCTATTATGTCCTTGAGTAGTATAACTTCTTTGTTTCCTCTAATAATTTAAAATAATACTATCTCTCATAAGGTCTATTGAATAGATATTTTCCACATACCATCTTAATTTACTTGTTTCTTTTACTACGTATTTTGAAGTTACCTTTGTAGTGGCTACCTGGTTATTACAATTAACATCTTAATTTAAAGCAATCTGGTTTGGATTAATGTAACCTTAATTTCAAAAGCACACAACTTTGCTCCTACATAGCTCCATTCTCTCCCTTTCTGTGCTATTGTTATCATACAAATATATCTTTATACATTATAAGCCCATCAGTAATGTTTTATAATTACTATTTTATGCATTATTTTTTATATCAGACTTTATATTATTCATTTTTTTCTCAGACTAGATAATCTCAATTAACCTTTATAATCACAGATTTTCTTAAGCCAGCTCAGTTTTGCTGCTGAACCTTTCTGGTATATTTTTATTTCATTTTTTATATTTTGTCTCCAGAGTTCCTATTTAGTTCTTTTTTATAATTTCGATCCCTTTGTTGATATTCTAGAGTTAGTGAGTATCCTTCTCATACTTTCATTTAGTTCTTCAGACATGCTTTCCCTTAGTACTTTGAATATATGAAAAATGGGCAATTTAAAATCTTTGTCTAGGCTGGGTGCAGTGGCTCACACCTATAATCCTGGCACTTTGGAAGGTCAAGGCAGGTGGATTGCTTAAGCTCAAGAGTTTGAGATCAGCCTAAGCAAGAGCTAGACCCCATTTCTACTACAGAGAAAAAATTAGCTGGGTGTTGTGGCAGGCATCTACTGTCCCAGCTACTCAGGAGGCTGAAACAGAAAGATTGCTTGAGCCCAAGAGTCTGAGGTTGCTGTGAGCTATGATGATGTCACACCACTCTACCCAGTGGTGAAATAGTGAGACTGTCTCAAAAATAAATAAATAAATAAAATCTTTGTCTAGTATGTCCCATTTAGGGACTTCCTTAGGGACATTTCTATAGATTCTTTTTTTTTTTTTTTTGTAATTTTTTCCTTTTGGTGTTCTACATGTTCAGAGAAACTTTTCTAGTGATGGACTATAGAAATGATTCCAGAAAAGTATAGTTTTTCTTGACCTCTTTTTTCCTATGTATATAGTCTATGTATTCCTGTTTCTTTATATCTTTCATAATTTTTTTGTTAAAAACTAAGCTTTGAATCTGGGCACAGTGGCTCACACCTGTAATCCCAGCATTTCGGGAGGCTGGGGTGGGTGGATCGCTTGAGCTCAGCAGTTTGAGACCAGCCTGAGCAAGAGGGCTGTTAAATCTCTGTTAAAAATAGAAAAACAAGCTGAGCATTGTGGCAGGTGCCTGTAGTCCCAGTTATTCGGGAGACTGAGGCATGAAGATTGCTTGAGCCCAAGAGTTTGAGGTTGCTGTGAGTGACAATGATGCCACAGCACTCTACCCAAGGCAACAGAGTAAGACTCTGTCTCAAAAAACAAACAAACAAAAAAACCCTAAACATTTAAATAGCAGATTTCTGCTTGGCAACCATACCACCCCAATAACGAAGAAGAATGTTCCTTAGCTGTGGCCCTGGTAAAGTAGTGAGGATATGAACACAGTTACATAGCTGGTGGCAAAAAAAGCAGGAAGCCCAAAGGGCTGACGGAAGAACCTTTAAGGTTTCTGGCAGATACTATGAAATTCAGATCTTTAAGTATCTAAAGCAGAAAAACATACAGATTAGACAATAATCTGTAATCTTGCAAACTGAAGAATTCTTGGCATTCCAATTTAGTCCTAGAATCTCCCCATATTCTAATAAAATTTTGGGTGTTATTCAAGTGGTATTTTTTGTGTACATTTTGACATCAAAGTATTGAAATACCAGAAAGTATTTAGCACAAAGAATATAGATCTTCAGTTTTAGGTTAGGAAACAACATCCCTGCTTTTGATGGTCTGAATGTTTATCCTGAAATTTTACAGGAGTCCATATTCATTTCTTTGACATATGGGCTCATTAATGGAAAGGAAATAATCTGCTCCCCTTGGATGTTTCCATTGCTATCTTCCAAAATAACAATTGGTGGCTATACTGAATATGGTCTTATACTTTACAGCTGCAAGAAAGCATCCAAGAGAACAATTTTAGACATATGGTATATTCACAGGACAGCTAATTTCTTTTATACCTGCTTTATTTGTGCTTATCACAGGGGTGATAACATTAAATAATAAAATAATTATATTTAACCGTTCTCACGTATTTCTTGACAACCTACTCTGTGCTAAGAACTATGCTAAGAATTGAGTCTATGTTTGTATATGTGTTCTTGAATACATAACAATAAGAACTTGGCCAAGCAAAGGAAATAAGCATGTAATAGAATAATTTCAATTCTATGGAATATTAGAGAGAGGCACCTGAACAAAATGGAGGTTTAAAAAAGATTTTCTGAAGGAAATGATGTCTGAGTATACTTAGTATTTATTAAGATACCATGGGAAATATATAAAACATGTTAAACAAATAATAATGTATTAATTTAATATAATTAAAATACTGAACAAAGTAGGGATAAGTGTTACATCTGAGTAGTAAGGGAAACAAGAGATTCATGTTGGTGGAGTTTTCAGTGAATAAGTCTCTAAGCATGACATAAACTGAGATAGGAAGAAGGGCATTCCAAGTAGGGAAATACATCCCCATCACCCTCAATGGCAGAATTTAGTTGCCTGAGGTAAAATAATGAAGAGTACTGAAGGTAAGGCTTGAGAAGTAAGGTAAATTCAGATTATGGAAGATTTTGAATTTCAAGATTTGTACTGGAATTTAGACTTTAGCCCCACTAAGACTGTTAGATAAGGCCATTATCAGAAGTTCAAGAAACCTGGAGGGGCCCCCAAAACGGAGAAAGTCATCAAGATCTAGAAAAGAAGGGTCTAGGATAGTTGATTAAGGGTGTCCAAAACAGTAGCAGCCTTGAGAAGAACTTAGCCCTTTATTTTCTTCTATGCCGGTGTCTAGGCAAGCCTACAGCCAACATAACAAGGCAGGAAATTACAGGGTGTCCTCTTCCTAACTTAGCAGATCACAGCATTTAACTAGATGAAGAAGCTTAGGCATATTCCATCAGGTAGTAGGGATCCATATAGGTTTGTCAGAAGAGGGTCAATTTTCTTCACTCCTTTACCCATATTTTACTAAAACAGTGGGGAGAGGACCTATCTTGAAAGTTCTTTAAATTACATTAGTCACAATTTTTATTAACAGAATGATTCAATTCTAAATACTACTGAAATCAGCAGTTATTCATGCCAACCCAAGAATAATTTATCCTTTTGATTATTTCTATTTTCTTTTCTTTTTTTTTTGAGACAGAGTCTCACTATGTTGCCCTCAGTAGAGTGTTATAGCGTCACAGCTCACAGCAACCTCAAACTCTTGAGTTTAAGTGATTCTCTTGTCTTAGCCTCCCAAATAGCTGGGACAATTAATATTAATAGCAACAACACCTGGCTATTTTTTGTTGTAGTTGTCATTATTATTTACCAGGTTGGGACTGGGTTCGAACCCACCAGCCCCAGTGTATGTAGCCAGAGCCCTAACCACTGAGATATAGGCACCGAGCCTATTTCTATTTTCTCAATAAATGAGTTCATTAGGTTTTTAATTGTTCTTTGAGTTGCACTCTAAAGCAGATTTAAGATTATACATATTTTCTTAAAAATATAGTAAGGATAGAGTCACAAAAGTTTTGGTCTTTACACTTAATAAAACTGGTCTCTGAGCTACTAAATATGTAATGTAATGCAGGGTATTTTCAAATTTTAACAGCCAAATTGTACCTTGGGGGGGGTACACAGTTATGCAGAATATCAAATCTTT
>NW_003852396.1:29395795-29400455 GCF_000181295.1 Otolemur garnettii | reverse complement strand
GACCACAGGAGCCCACTACAACACCTGGCTATTTTTTTGGTTGCAGCCATCATTGTTGTTTGGCAGGCCCAGGCTGGATTCGAACCCACCATCTTAGGTGTATGTGGCTGGTGCTTTAGCCACAGGCACCGAGCCATCAAATCTTTCAAGTACAGAGCCTACGGAAAAAAAAAAAAATTGGCTTTCCTTACTATAAACACTCACATGTCCATAGTGAAGTCAATTCCAGAAAAAACTTCTGCTGTGCTCAGCAGTAGCTGAATCACAGAAAAAAAGTTAGCTGAGGACATTCAGGAAAGACAAGGTTGAGAAAGACAGAACCCAATTCTCAGACAATGATAGTAATTCTTTCCAAAAAAATTAAAACCAAGCATTTTTTAACACACTTAGTAAGAATATGGCTGTAATACACTGTGCTATAAAAACCTTATTAAGGAATGGATTTAAAAATAAAATAAAAATTAAGTTCCAGCTTCCTTATTACAAAGTCATATTATCTGCAATTATAACTTAATTTTCTTTAAAGCATTATAGACATTTATTCAGATGTTAAAAGCTGCCTATTTAATTGGTAAAAACATTTTAGTTTCTCTGCCAGATTTTGATCTCTCAGAGAAAATCCTCTGGCTTATAGGAATTCTATGAAGATGACTGGTGGCTCTATTACCAAGTAGTGGTGTTCCAAGGAACTTCTTCAAGAACGTTTGTGGCCTGCTTGTACAGTATGCTCTGGCAAGAGCCCCCAGTGTTGTATGCGGCAGTGCTCTAGCCTGTGTAGAAAGTGCAAGCAAATTCCAATGGAAAAGGCATTTATGGAGTACCACAGATGACTCTTGGCTCTAAGTTCACAGAAGTAGGAATATAAATATTACTAAACCCTATATATACTTTTTCCTATATACAATGAATACAAACCTATGGTAAAGTTTAATTTATAAATTAGGCACAGTAAGAGATTAATAATTAATAATAAAGTAGAAGAATTATTGATCAAATGTACGTGGATATAGTCTCTTTCTTTCTCTCTCTCTCAAAGTATCTTATAGTAGGCTGGGTGTGGTGGCTCACACCTGTAATCCTAGCACTCTGGGAGGCTGAGGGGGGTGGACTGCCCTGAGCTCAGGGGTTTGAGACCAGCCTGAGCAAGAGTGAGACCCTCCTCTCTAAAAAAATAGCTGAGTGTTATAGTGGGCGCCTAGAGTCCCAGCTACTTGGGAGGCTGAGGCAAGAGAATCAATTGAGCCCAAGAGTTTGAGGTTGCTGTGAGCTGTGGTCATGGCATTCTACCGAGGGCGACAAAATGAGGCTCTGTTACCAAAAAAAAAAATCTTGTAGTATGTAATATTTTCAGACCATGACTGACAGTAACTAAAACTGTGGAAATCAAAACTTTTTGTGCTTACCTTCCTATGACACAAAAAAATTTTATACTTTTTTGATTTGTGTAGCTTCTTTAGTCCTGCAGTTCCTGTTTCTTTAAATTCCACTTCCCTTGATTACTAATATCATTTCTCACTAATATTACTGCCATAGCTTCTTTGTTCTTTTTTTTTTTTGAGGACGGGGCCTCAAGCTATCCCCCTGGGTAGAATGCCATGGCATCATGCTCACAGCAACCTCCAACTCCTGGGCTCAAGCGAGTCTCCTGCCTCAGCCTCCCAAGCAGCTGGGACCACAGGCGCCCGCCACAACGCCTGGCCATTTTTTGGTTGCAGCCATCATTGTTGTTTGGCGGGCCCGGGCTGGGGACTCAAACCCGCCACCTTAGGTGTATGTGGCTGGCGCCTTAGCCGCTTGAGCCACAGGTGCCAAGCCAGCTTCTTTGTTCTGTCTCTACCTCGTCTACCTTCCCAAACAAGAATTTATCTCAGTGCACTGCAACAAATGTGCTATTTCTAAATCTGCCCTCCTCCCCCAATAATGGCAGAGGGGATAGAGGTAAAGAGATAAATTTTCTAGGGTTTGATGACTGGGATACAGAAAGACAAAAGAGAGGATGACATCTGGTTTCTGGTACACGTATAAGGAACTGATAGATGGCAATGTTACTGAGGCTGGGAACAATTTACGTAGCTAAATATACATGTCTGGTGCTCAGAAGAGAAGTTAGGACACATACGGAGATTTTAAACATTTATCTAATAAACATATATCAAATGCCTACTAGGTGAAAGGTACAGCATACACAATAGATGTAGGGTATGTGTAATGAACAAAAACCAAAACCAGACATGATCCTATACTCCTATTGTTTGAGAATAATCCACTTACAGGTAGGAACTGTAATAACTGGGAATAATTATGACTAAAGCGTGTCCACAGAGAAAATAAGATGGTCAAGAGCAAAACATTTATAAGACAATGAAAGCTAAGAAAAAGGAGCCAGAAATGGATGAAAACAGTGATGAATAGTTTTATCAAACCCAAGAAAAGAGAAAGATCAGAAAAGGGAGTGGCTAAGCAACAATAATAAAGAGTAAAAGGCAACAAAGAAGTTACCTTGGTGAGAGCAGTTTTACTGGCGTGACAGGAGTGAAAGCCAGACTATAATAGCTTGAAACACTGAGTGAGAAAAGGTATCACAGCCAGTTTCAAAGAATCTAGCTAAGGAGAAAGTAAATCAGTAAGGCTGGTTATCTCCTATAACACATACGTAAGTGTACATATAGTCCTACCTCCCAAAGACACCAAGCTCAGTCAATCTTCCAGGCACATGTAACCAAAATTTCAAGAATATAACAGACCACTCCTAGCTTATATAAGATTCTAGAAAAAAAGGAAAGAGACAAACAGCTTCTAGTCTCAATTTGGCATTTAGCAAAACTTGGGAACAACCTAAAGAAGGGAAATTAAGATCAATTTTAGTTAGGAACACGGATATAAAAATGCAAAATGAAATGTAAACTAATCCAGCAATGTATATTTTTAAAGTCCATCATGATTAAGTAGAATTCATCCCAAGAATAAAAAAGTTTACATGTAATGCTACAAAATATACTGATATATTTCAATACATAAAGAAGAGAAAAAAAACCCAGCAACAACAGTAAAATTCAACCTCAATTCATTATTATAAAAATTTTTTGAAATTAATAAGAGCAAACTAACTTTCTAACCCTGATGAAGGTTAATCCTCTAAAGCAGCAGTTCTCAACCTATAGGTAGCAACCCCCAGGAACTATATTAAAGGGCCGTGGCATTAGGAAGGTTGAGACCACTGCTCTAAAGCATACATATTTTTAAAACTTCCAAGTTTTTTTATTAAATCAGACACTCTTACATTGGAGGCCTGAATAAAGGAGATATGTAGGAAAAAAGAACTGAGCTATAAAAATTAATAATAAATTATTATTGTTACCTGATGACTATCCAAAAATTGAAGAGAATTTACAAACTATTAGAAACATGAATTCAGTGAAGGCTGGACTTGCCTTACTAATTAATCTACTGATATAGGACTTACAGTAAGACAGAGTAAACAGGTTGGCAAGTCTTCACACTTCACAAATAATGTACAACTGGATAAAATTATAAAAATTAGCCATTATAGGTTCGGGAAATCAACCTAAAGCAAACAGTAAACTGAAAAATTGCTAAACTCATGTAAGAATAGTGGCAATCTATTGTACTCCTGCTGGGGACTATACCCATCTCTGTTCAGTCTGAGAACAGTTCTACCAAAATAAAGCTAGCAGCAAAAATCCACAGGCTCATTGCCAGAGAGATGACTTGATTTGCCACAGATGGTGAAATATTCATGTCCAGTGATCCTGGTAGGCAGTGATCAAAAGAGCCAACAACTCTGCTAGCCTATGGCTGTGATCCCAGTAGGGACAAGCATCTGACCAGCAGATTAGCCAGAAACTTAACATGAAGATTCTAGAAATAAAAGAGCCATTAAGTTCTCACACATCCCTAGCTCACAGGGAAGATATGTGCACATGCAGATAAGAACTGAGAGGGCAGTGCAGAAAGTAAAAGCAAGGGAAGACTGAATTGGAATGCATTCTCCAACTAATAAATATATCCACCAGCAGAAGGTAAAAGCCTTATTGGTTTGAGGTGTTTAAATACAACTTCTGACCAATCATTGGCTGACAGCCAAATTATGCAGACACAGGGGTGAACCATAGCAATTCAACCTTATAAATGAAAATAATAAAAAAAGAAATTGAGAAAAGATATCAGTGGTTGTATACTGTAGAATAGACACATTCCGCAGTTAGTTTGGATAAGTAATGAAATAACCAACCACCCAACTAAACAAAAACAGAAACAAAGGGGAAAAAAAGAATCCAGATAATCCGTAATATTTTATCTCTAATGTCTAGTTTTCAATAAAAAAAACTAGGAGCTATCCAAAGAAACAGAAAAATATGTTATCAAGAGAGGGAAAAAAGGAATAAACAAAAAATTGCCTGAACCCAGATATTACATTTAGAAAGAGGTTTTTTTTTTTTTTTTAAGAGTCTCACTTTGCTGTCATTGGTACAATACTGTGGCATCATAGCTCACAACAACCTCAAACTCTTGGGCTCATGCAATCCTCTTGTCTCAGCCTTCCAAATAGCTGGGGCTACAGGAGCCCAACACAATGCCTGACTATTTTTTAGATATGGAGTCTCGCTCTTGCTCAGACTGGTCTTTTTTTTTTTTTTTT
>NW_003852396.1:29387802-29395186 GCF_000181295.1 Otolemur garnettii | reverse complement strand
AAAAAAAAAAAAAAAAAAGAGACTTTAAAGCAAGTTTTATAAAAATGTTCAAAGGAAATTATGTTCAAAGAATTACAGAAAACTGTAACAATGACTAAACCATTAAGAAAACTCAATAAAGAGATAGAAATAATGAAGAACCATTGCAATACAGCAAGGAAAAGAAATTAAAGGTATATAGATTAGATAGTAGGTAGTAAAATATTTTATTCACAGATGACTGATCCTACATATATAAAATTGTAGGGAATCCACACATGCAAAAAAAGAATTTATTAAAACTAACAAATGAACCTATCAGTATTATAGAGTATAAAGTCAATATAAAAAAATCAGTTGTATTTCTATAAAGCAGGCACAGTACCGTCTGAGAATGAAATCAAGAAAAGTATTCCATTCACAGTAGCTTGAAAAACTTAGAAATAAATACATTTAACAAAAGAACTAAAGACTTATACATTGAAAACTACAAAGTTATGCTGAGAGAATAAGAGATGATCTAAATAAAGAGATATTCTATGTTCAAGGAGTAAAAGATATTCAGATGGTTAACTCTCTCCAAACTGACCTAGAGATTCAACGCAATTCAAAATCTTACCAGCCATTTTTTTGGGGGGGGGGGGCTGAGGGGTTAGAAATTGACAAAGATGGTCCAAAACTTTACATGAAAATGCATGAGACCTATAGTAGTCAGAACTATTTTGAAAAAGAACAAAAGTTAAAGGATGTATGACATCCAATTTCAAAATTTAATATAAAGCCACAGCAATCAAGATAGTGTAGTAATGATATAAGGACAGGACAGGCATATAGTTCAATGGAATGGAGTTGAGAGATCAGAAATAAACTCTTACATTTATGTCAAGGAAATTCAATGGAATAAGATTAACTTTTCAACAAATAGTGTCAGAATGATGGATATTCATGTGTAAAAAAAATCTACTTAGATCCTCATCTCATAACATACACAAAAAATTAACTCAAAATCAAATAACAGACCTAAATGTAACAGCTAACTATAACACTTCTTCTAGAAGCAAACAGCAGAAAACCTTTGTGACCTAGAGAAAACAAAGTCTTCTCAGATATGACACCGAAAGCATGATTTTATAAAGAAAAAAAGATAAATTAGATTACACCAAAATTAAAACCTTTTGGCTCAGCGCCCACAGCTCAGTGGTTAAGGCACTAGCCACATGCATCAGGGCTGGTGGGTTCAAACCCAGCCAGGGCCTGCTAACAACGATGACGACAATAACAAAAAAACAGCCAAGCATTGTGGCAGGTGCTAGTAGTTTGAGCTACTGAGAGGCTGAGGCAAGGGAATTGCTTAAGCCCGAAAGTTTGAGGTTACTGTGAGCTGTGATGGCACCACACTCTACGGAGGGCAACATAGTGAGGCTCTGTCAAAAAAAAAATTGTAAATTGTGTAGCTGATAAAAAACTTGTGTCCAAAATATATGACTCAATTATAATAATAACCTAATTTCAAAAATAGACAAAGGCTCTAAAATAGCCATTTCACCAAAATGATATCCATCTGAATGATCAATAAGCAAATGAAGGGAGGCTCAACATCATTAATCATTAGGAGAATGCAATGAAAACTACAATAAGATACGAATGCCTAAATGGTCATTATCAAAAAGACAGACAACGGCAGGTGCTGGTAAGCTTATGGATAAACAAGACCTCATATGTTGCTGGTGGGAATGAAAAGTGCAACAGCCAATTTGAAAACTAGTTTGGTAGCTTCTTAAAAAGTTAAGTATAAACTTAGATATGACTCAGCAATTCCACTCTGAAGGATCTATTCATGAGCAATGAAAACATTTGGCTGCACAAAGATTTATATGTGAATATACAAAATTATTCATGATAACCAAAACCCAGAAAAAAAAGTCTATCAAATGATGATGAATGGATAAACCAAAATATGATATCTCCATATAACAGATTCCTATTCAGCAATTTAAGAAAATGAACTACTTGCCCAGGAACAATGTAGATAAAGCTAAAAAACATCACACTAACTAAAGGAAGTCAGATACAAAAGACCACTATTGTATGATTTCATTTACATAAAATATCCAGAAAAGGCCAATCTATAAAGACAAAAAGCAGACTGGTGGTTGCCTGGGGCTGAGGGTGGGAGCTGCACACAGGTATGAGGAAACTTTTAGGCGTGATGGAAATTTACTTAAACTGAATTGTGGTTATGGTTGCATAACTATAAAATTTCTGAAAATCACTGAATTATGTACTCAAAATGGGTAAATTTTATGCTATGAAAGTTATACATTAATAAAACTTTTTAAAAAAGGATTAATATGCCAACATTAGTAATGTTCATATGCCTTATCAATAAATAAGTAAAAAGCGTAAGGAAAAAATATCTAAAACAGCAACAAAAACTTCAAAATAGAAAATATGACATTCCACATCACTTAAGTGATAGATGTAAGAAAAAAACCTAAATCTATTGAGATAAAAATAATGTTCATACTGAGAACACTCAATATTAAAATACGTCATCCAATTAATCTATAAATGCACTAAAATCATAAGGAAAATGCACAGAGGATAAACAAGTTGATTCTAAAGAGAAAAGGATCACTATGAATCAATATAATTTTAAAAGATAGTATGATATTGGTATCCAGATAGACAAGAGACCAAAACAAGAGACACATATAAAACCCTGAAATAGACTGAATATATATGTGTGTGGACATTGGTTTATAACAGAGGTCAGTCCAAACCGTACTATTCAATGAATAGTATTGAGACAAGTGGTTATATACAAAAGGAAAAAAGTGGAATACCTATTTTAAACCATATATAAAAACAAATTACAAAAGTATTAAAGATCTAAATTTGTAAAACAAAATTTTAGAACATTTAGAAGACAATATGAATAATCACATGATCTCTAGGTAGGAATGCAAAAAGTACCAATAATAAAAGAATAATACTCTTTTTTTTTTGAGACAGAGTCTCACTATGTTGTTCTCGGTAGAGTGCTGTGATGTCACAGCTCACAGCAACCTCAAACTCCTGGGCGTAAGTGATTCTCTTGCCTCAGCCTCCCTAGTAGCTAGAATTACAGGCACCCGCCACAATGCCCAGCTGTTTTCTGGCTGTAGTTGTTTAGCTGGCCCAGGCGGGTTCAAACCCGCCACCCTCAGTGTATGTGACTGTGCTACGGGCGCCAAGCCAAGAATAATACCTTTTAAGTATAAAAATTCAAATCTTCTGTTGATAAAATATAATAAGAATAAAAAAGCATCAGGCTGGTAAAGCTGTTTGTAACATACAACAAAGAATTGGTATCCAGAAAATAAGAATTCCTACAAATCAATAAGAAAAAAAATCACTAAAAAGAAAAATAGGCAAAGGATATGAAGAGGCAATTCATAGCAAAGGAACATAAAAACCACTCTCCTTCACTAGTGATTAGGGAACTAGAAATGTACAAAAGAAAATACCATTTTATAGCCATTGGGTTGATAAACATTAAAATGTCTGCTAATGTTATATATGGAGGACAATGTAAGAAAAATTCATATGTACTACTGGAGAGAATACACATTGGTAGACTTTGGCAGTACTTAGTAAAGTTATATGATGTACATACTCTATTAATTTAAGCAATTTTATTTCTATGTGTATGCAAAACTAGGTACAGACTCATATGTATATGAAAATATGTACAAAAATTTTCATAGCATTATTGTTTTAATATTAAAATATTAGAAACAGCTCAAATCTCTTTCAACAGCAGAATATATAAATCAATTGTAGTTTATAAAATGCTATACAATACAGAAACTAAAATTAATTGAGTTACATATTTTTGGATAAATTTCAAAAACATAATGTGTTCATTAAAAATATCAAGTTGCAGAACGGGACAAAGCCACTTTATGTAATTTCTTAAAAGCATAAAACAGTATCATATATTGTTTATGAATATATATTTATGTGGATTTTTAAAAAGTATTACAAATGTGGTCAGATTAACTTGATCCCAGGAGCTTGAGGTTGCAATGGGTTATGATCATGTCACTGCATTCTAGCCTAGGTGACAAAACGAGATTCTTTGTCTCCAAAGTAAAAAGAAAGAAATTAATAAAAAAATGTAGTCAAAAATGAATGGTACCACCTATAGAAGAGTGGCTGTCTCTGGAAGTGGGAGGGAATGGAAAAAGAAGTAATAAAAAAGGTAAGGGGATTTAAGCTGTTTGATTTCTTTCAAAAATTTATCTAAATCTACTAAAGTTACTATTTGTTAATTTTAAGTGATAGATATATAAATGCTCAAATCTTGGGTGAAGACTTTGAGTTCTCTAGGAAATGAATCTTGTTTATAGCTAATTTAGGGGCCTTAAAAAACAAAACTTCCTTTTCTTCTCAGTTTTCCCTACTTTCACTGATCATTAAAGTTTCTGCCTTAAATTATGGGAAAGCAGTAGAGGTGAAATTCACATTACCTTAGTTAGTTATTAACAGGGTTAGTGGAAGGAGAGGAAATTGAAGAGAACTGACAGATGAGATGAGGAGTTAGGTAAGAAGGAGGTGATGGGGACAGAGGGTGAAGAATTCCCTTAATCAGTAGATTTGACTTTGAACGTACATGTCTTATGTTTTACATATTCAAAATATAAAAAAAAATTGTTTAATTTTTTAATTCACATTTTTGGTTTATATTTAGGTGTTTGTTTTTTGTATCATAAAGGAATTTAAACATTTATTCTTTAACATAATATGTTACAAGAATTACACTTTTAACACAAGAGCATAAATGAAAGAATTAAAAACACTTATACAGATACAGATTAGTACTACCCATGTATAGTGTATGTCCTTATTTTTCCCTTGAAAATTTGGGCAAAAAGTGAGCATTATATATGGCAAAATACAGTAGCTGTTGTTCTGTCAATAGTAATACTGGTATTGTAATTTTGAGGTTTCTTTGTATATACTACAAGGTTGAACAAATGAATATATATTAATATTTTCATTATAAGTGTAAGTAGATGAAAATAAAAATAAACAAAAAACCCTATAATTTAAAAACTGAATTTAAAAAATCCTTGTTAACACAATTAATTATTCTTTGCTGTTTATTATATCTTTTTCCACTGGCTATGAACTCCATAAAAAAGGGAAAAGATACTGTCTTTTTTCATCACTGATCTCAGGCACTCAAGGTGGTGCCTCAGTGCTTAGGGTTTATACAAGATAAACTGGCTGAATGAATGAGACAAGATATCTAAAAGTTAGATTTTGATATTTTCATAGTTTATCAGCTATAAGAAATTTTAGTTAGCACATGTATAATTGAGATACTTAGCCTGAGGCACATAAAAATACTGTAAACTGCTACACTAAGTATACATTAAGATACACTGATAAGTAAATATTCAGACTTCTATCACTATTCATGTGATGCTGCCACCTTTAACTTTTTTTTATAATCTAAGTTTTTTTTTTGAGACAGAGTCTCAAGCTGTTGCCCTGGGTGGAGTGCCATGGAGTCATAGCTCACAGCAACCTCCAACTCTTGGGTTTAAGTGATTCTCTTGCCTCAGCCTCCCAAGCAGTTGGGACTACAGGCGCCTGCCACAACACCCAGTTATTTTTTGGCTGTAGTTGTCGTTGTTTAGCAGGCCCAGGCTGGATTCAGACCGGCCAGGCTCTGGTATATGCTGAGCCAATCTAAGTTTTTTTTTAATTGCTTGGGATTCATTGAGGGTACAAAGAATTAGGTTACACTGATTGCATTTGTTAAAAGTCCATCTAATATTTGTGTCCTGCCCCCAAGAGGTGTGCCATAAACCATGACCCCCATCCCCTCTCCCTGCTACCTCATTCCCCTCATCTACTGCCTTCATATTAGAATTGAGTACACTGAATTCCTGCTTCTCCATTCTTGTGATGCTTTACTAAAAAGAATGTGTTCCACCTCCATCCACATTAATACAAAAGGTGTAAAGTCTCCATTTTTTTTAAATGGCTGAACAGTATTCCATGATATACATACACTAGAGTTTGTTAATCCATTTCTGGGTTGGTGGGCATTTAGGTTGTTTCCACATTTTGGCAATTGTAAATTAAGCTGCAATAAACAATCTAGTGCAAATGTCCTTATGATAAAAGGATTTTTTTTTTCATCTGAGTAGATGCCTAGAAATGGGATTGCAGAATCAAATGGGAGGTCTAATTTGAGTTCTTTGAGGATTCTCCATACTTCCTTCTAAAAAATTTGTATCAGTTTATAGTCCCACCAGCAATGTAAAAGTTCCCTTCTCTTCACATCCACACCAACATCTGCAGCTTCAACTTTAACTTTTATTGCATGACATGGAGTTAAAACTAAAGAATTATATGATCAATAATTACAATGTTCAAAATGTTAACATGTGACAATGTCCCCTAATACAAGTTGTTGAAAATAGGTATTGTGGAAATATCTAGCATACATTACATTAAAACATATGATAGTATAAATCATGATATAAATCAATATTTATAAAATATTTATTATATGCCAAGAGCTTTGTGCATTATCTCTTTTCAAAACCTTGTAGAATAAATAATACTTTCATTTTGCAAAGATGTTAAATGTAATGCCCAGGATAATTTCTCAGGCTCAACTATGCATTCATACTCACAAGACTGTTATAGGTCATACTTGGCACCAGTCTACTGAGAGAGATACTACATATAGGACAAAAATGATAGCCTGGTAACAAGGCAGCACCAGGTGTTCCTTTTTGCAGGGACAATCTTTACAGTCATCTATGCATCTTTGGGCACACAGCTACCCAAGACCTACTCTCCTTATACCCCAGCCCCCTTTATTATGCCCCAGGTCAGACTCAGGTCCAGGAAAATGAGATTCAAATCAGTAAGTTTAGGAGTCCCTCTGGTTTAACAACCACATGCCCTCCAGGGAACCAACATCTCTAATAACAATGCTGTAAGTATAGATTACAGGTCCTTGAAAGGGACATGCAGTTGCTAGAGTGACTGTCCTTAGGTAAACTCAATGATATGGTAGTCTCTTACAAAATACTTACAGTTTTTTCATTAGATGTTGTTTACTAATAAACATGTTTGACATGGCATATTTATTAGGACTCTATGGCATGCATTACTAACGGGAAAGAGAACTACCAATGGATCAAAAATTGGGTAGGGGTGAGGGATGGTTCTTAGATATTAACAATAATTTGAGGCCCTCTAAAGGGCCCCTGTACATAAACAGATATGAAGTTAAAATCTTCAGCTATTTCTTTCCTTAGAGTTTCATAGTTCTCTTTATAGAGATCTTTCACATCCTTTGTTAGGTAAACTCCTAAATATTTCATCTTCTTTG
>NW_003852396.1:29385088-29387452 GCF_000181295.1 Otolemur garnettii | reverse complement strand
TTTCTTAAGTGTTCTGATCATAAAGGATGCTGGATGTTATCAAAAGCTTTTTCTGCATCAATTGAGAGAATCATATGGTCTTTGTTTTTTAATCTGTTTATGTGATGAATTATATTTATAGATTTACGTATGTTGAACCATCCTTGAGATCCTGGCATAAAACCCACTTGGTCATGGTGTATGATTTGTTTGATGTGTTGCTGGATTCTCATTTATTTTTTTGAGACAGTCTTTCTGTCACCCAGGCTAGAGTACAGTAATGTAATCATAGCTCGCTACAGCCTCAAACTCCTAGACTCAAGCAATCCTCTCATTTCCTACCTCAGCCTCCGAGGTAGGTGGGACTATAGTGATGCACTACTGCTCCTGCCTAAGTTGTTTTACTATTTTTTATTTTTTGTAGAGACAAGATCTCACTGTGTTGCCCAGGCTGGTCTGAAACTGCTGGCCTCAAGTGGTCTTCCTATCTTGATCTCCCAAAGTGCTGGGATTATAGGAACAAGCCACTGTGAAAGCATATTTTTAATTTTTCTTATTGATTCATAAGAACACATTAACTATCACATTATCATTTGGCTTATAAGATATTTAGAGGTAGCACAAATAGTGGTTGTGGTGGAAATTATTTGTTGTCTATAAAAATCTGTTCTCCCTTTCTTTCTGGGTACTCAGTGTGAGAATGCAATTCCTAGTTTTCCTGCTGTTAGGTATGGCCATGTGACCACATTCTCTCTACAGAGCAGAAGAAATATATGCCACTTTCAGAACTAGATCTTAAGAGAATAAGTATGTCTTCTTCATGCTTTCTTTCCCCAACTCACCTGCTGCAACCCTACTTGACTCAGCTTTAACCAGGCCACGATGACAGAAAGTGGTGGAGCCACCCTGTTATCTGCATTCTTGAATAACTTCATGAGGCAGAACCTACCTATTTACCCTGAATTAATACACAAGAAACAATTAACATCTACCTTGTGTGAACAATTGCATTTGGAGTCTCTTAGTTGTTTAGCTTTTATCCTAATTAATACAGAATTAGTATCCTGTAGTGGGATGTTGCTATAATGAAAAACTAATATAGGTGGCATCTTCTAAGTGGTATGACTTGAAAGCAGTGAGGAAACACAGGTTGCAGATTGGAAAGCTAGCAGCACCTTTTATACCATGGGAAAACAACTGATGATACTGTTGCCTGTGATAACATGGAAAGCAAAACAGGGTAAAGACTATATGGCTCTAGCACAGTGTCTCAGCTGTGGGACTCTGACTTATATGTAAAGCACTTACTACAAGGCTTAGCACTACTGGCTCAAAAAATGGTAGCTATTGTTACTATTATTATACATTTTTAAAATTTGGGATTATTGAATCCATCATCATTTTTCTATATAGTGCTTGCCTTTGCTAGATTAGATAAACAAATCACCCATGTTTTTCTCTACTACATTTCTCTTTAACAAACCTATTATTTACTTGGACCTTATATGCTGTAGTGACCAAAATTTTTCTTTTTTTCTTTTTCTAAAGAGCTTCAACATCGTTACTTTATTAAACTGTTATTTCCCCACTTATTTGAAGCCTACCTTTTCATAGTGTCTTTATAAGTTCTTAATATCTAACTGAAATCAATCATACTTGCTGAGAAAGTCAGACTACAGTTTAGTATAGCAGATAAAGTTCTTACTGCCAGAAAGCTTAGGGAAAATCCTATTTTACAAGCATATGATAAGAGCTAATCTCTTTCTTTCAGTTAAAAGATAATCTCAGAATTCATATGTTGCTGGTACTCTCAACAAGCACACTTTATATTTTTAATCAAAAAATCCCCAAAATTTCACAGTCTATTTGTACATGTCTTACCAAATGAAGACAAAGTCATAGGGAGGAAGAGCACCTAAGAATTTTAATGCTTGGAAACTCCCTGTGTACTTTAATTTATATTGGTCTTGCTTGGTCACTCAGAAGAAGCAACTCTCTCTTCTCTATTTTAATGCCAGGAAGATATATATAGTATATAAAAGAAAATACTAATCTAATATTAGCCTCCAGTATTTTTAGAGCAAAAATATTTCCATATACTTTTTTGTTTATTTGTATTCAGCAACTATTCTGGTAAGAAAACTTGATTAAGATACATAGGACCTTATTGATAAAGATGAGACATTAAGTTAAATATTGATTAGTGGAAGATGAGGGAAGGTAGAAACAGAATAAATATTTAAAGAATACCTACTATGTGCCAGGCACTTTTTTGTTTGTTTGTTTGTTTTGGTTTTTTTTGAGACAGAGCCTCAAGCTATCCCCCTGGGTAGAGTGCCATGGCCTCACAGCTCACAGCAACCTCCAACTCCTGGGCTCAAGCGA
>NW_003852396.1:29349250-29385042 GCF_000181295.1 Otolemur garnettii | reverse complement strand
TTTTTTGGTTGCAGCCATCATTGTTGTTTGGCGGGCCCAGGCTGGGGATTTGAACCCGCCACCTTAGGTGTATGTGGCTGGCGCCTTAGCCGATTGAGCCACAGGCGCCGAGCCGTGCCAGGCACTTTTTACAACCATGAAAAGTATGAAGAAACAGGATATCACAGGTTAATATATAATAAAGCAATGAAGGTTTTATTCTTGCGATGTAAGTCTACTTTAGAGGAAGGCTTTCTTAATAGAATTATCTGCTTTTTCTCAAGTCAACAGTTCACCCTTTCTAAAGCCTCAGACTACCCTGAAGTGAATATGATTACTCCTACACTGGTTCTAACACATTTCAACTTTCAAAAATTGTGTCACTGATAGTGGAAAGAATAAGTAGAACTTGTGCAATTATTGTATTCCAATAGAAAATGAAATAAAATATAGCATGAAATATTATGAAAATAGAATCTACCAGAAAATATCAGACATTTGACAGTGCTGGGTCAGAAAGAAAATTTCTATTCATAAGGAAGAAGGAAATTCTTTGAGAAATTACTTTGAGAAAACAAGCAAGTACCAGAAACTTAGGCAGCAAGGTAAGCTTCCTATCTTAGATCTCTAGAAACACAGCTGGTGATTATGTACATGTCTCACCAATTCTACTAACAGCTTCTTTTTCAAAAAAAAAAAATTTTTTTTGAGACCGAGTTTTACTATGTCACTCTCAGTAGAGTGCTATGGCTGGTGCTCTAACCACTGAGCAAAGGACACCAAGCCTTTTTCAAAATTTCTAATTTCTGGCTTGGTGCCTGTAGCTCAAGCGGCTAAGGCGCCAGCCACATACACCAGAGCTGGCAGGTTCGAATCCAGCCCAGGCCTGCCAAACAACAATGACAACTATTACCAAAAAATAGCGGGTGCTGTGGTGGGCACCTGTAGTCCCAACTTCTTGGGGGGCTGAGCCAAGAAAATCACTTAAGCCCAGGAGTTGGAGGTTGCTGTGAGGTGCAATGTCACAGCACTCTACCCAGGGTAACAGCTTGAGACTCTGTCTCAAAAAAAAAAAAAAAAAATTTCTAATTTCTAATTCTATTTTCTAAAATATCTACATTTAGAAAGTAAACTCCCAATGTCAGTTGAACTAATTCTACTTATAAAACAAGTAAAGCATCTATCCAATTTATAGCTTCATAAAAGATAATGCTAAATATATCACCCAAATCAATTTCAGCCAAGTGAATTTATTAAACATGAATCCACAAAAAGTCATTCAATAAGTATCCATCAAGAGCCTATTTGTCAGATATTCTAGGTGCTGGAGCTACTGCACAGGGAAAAAAGTAAAAAATTCCTGCTCTTAGTAAAATGAGGCTTTATGGGAGGTTATAATAAATACAATAAACATAAACTAAGTAAAGCAAGAGAGAATAAAGAAAAGATGCTGTCTTATTTATATTGTGTAGTCAGGGAAGGTTTCATTGATAAAAATTACTTGAGCAAAAAGACCTGGGAGTGTAGAGATACTGACTGAATGTGGATATATGGCAGAAGAGCTTGCTTGAGGAAACACCAAGTGCAAAGTTCCTGAGGTGAGAGTGAGCTTGGTATGGAACATAACGGAACATTAATAGTTGAATTACAGAGGGGGTGAAGTAGGGGGAAGGGAAGGGGGTAGATAACAGAGGACCTTGACAAGAATTCTGAATTTTATTTTATTTATTTTATTCATTTTTTTTGAGACAAAGTCTCACTATGTTGCCTTCAGTAGAGTGCCATGGTATCACAGCTCACAACCTCTAACTCTTGAGCTTAAGCGATTCCCTTGCCTCAGCCTCCTAAGTAGCTGGAACTACAGGCACCCACCACAATGCCTGTCTATTTTTTTGTTGCAGGTGTCACTGTTGCTTAGTTGGCTCAGGCAGTGTTCCAACTCGCTAACTCCAGTGAATGTGGCTGGTGCTGTAACCACTGTGCTACAGGGGCCAAGCCAGAATTCTGAATTTTAAACTAAGTGAGAAGAGAAGCGGACTTTGAGTAATGAAATGACAAAATCTGATTTAGGTTTTAAAAGGATGCTTTAGCTATTCTGTGGAGAGCAGACACTGAAGGTAGGAGGGAACAGATAGCCAATTAGAAGACTCATGCTAAATAAAGATAATAATAGTGGTTTGGGTTAGAATAACCACAATGGAGATGGGAGAAAATGGTTCCATTTAAATGAATTATTGATGGAATGGATGTAGGGTTTGGAGTAGAGCAACAAGACATCTAGCCTGAGCAATTTTGAGGATATAGTTGCCATTACTGTGATTGGGAAGATCAAAAGAATAGCAAATTTGGGAGATGAAAATTAAAGGCTGAGTAGGTTAACAGAGTGGTCAGAAGATATCCAAAAAGACTAAGCAAGTAAGTAAATATATTGAGGATGATGTAGGCCAAATTTATCATTGTGAAATAAGATATTTACACACACATATAGAAAAGGAGAATGCTAAAAGGAGTTTCACGGCATTGGATTGGCATTGGACATTTCAGTGTGAATTTACATAGTATATACACAAACACACAGAGGACAGACATAGAAATAGATACAGCTGCATGAGAACATAATAGAGATGGGAAAAAACCCAAGTGTTTTTCTTACCTTCACACACCACTAAACCCTTCTGACACCAGATGTATGGGGGTTTTCCACATACCCTGAACCATTCTCTGGTAGACATCAGCTGGATGTGCTCTAACTGAATTTAATTCAAACACTATCTTCCTGAAGATAGCATCAGATCCCACAGGTTAGGGCTTCAGTTCCACAAGACTGCTCCCCACTTGAGATGCCAATTGGAAGTTCCAAGTTATGACCCATATACTTCTGATTGACCTGCTAAAAATCAAGTCTCCTATATTCCCTTCCTTGGGTCCAGTTAATTTACTAGAGCAACTCATAGAACTCAAATACTTCATTTGTGCCTACCTATTTATTATAAATGATATTACAAAGATACATATGAACAGCCAGATAGACGAGATGCATAGGGTAGGGCATGGGAAAAGCATGCTAAAGTTAGTGGACAGAGAGGGCTGATGAGGAATTGGCATAGTTTTTCCACAAAATACTATTTGTCTCAATCTATTCATTACATAAACTGGGTGGTTTAAAATCAATAGGAATTTATTTTTTACAATTCTGAAGGTTAGAAAGTCCAAGATCAAGGCACCAGCAGATTCAATGACAGCCTACTCCCTGTTTGATAGACAGTGTCTTCTCATAGTGTCCTCATATGGTAGAATGATGGAATGGGTGAGGGGTTTGTCCTGGGCCTCTTTTGTATGGGTATGAATCCCAGTCAGATCAGTAATTCACTTCTTTTTTGTTTATGTTTTTGAGACAGGTCTTGCTGTGTCACCTGTGCTAGAGTGTAATGGCATCACCATAGCTCACTTAAACCTCAAACTCCTGGGCCCAAGCAATCTTCCTACCTTAGCTTCTCAAGTAACTGGGACTATAGGCACATATCATTATGCCTGGTTAATTTTTCTATTTTTTTTTTTTTTTTTGTAGAGATGAAGTCTCATTCTTGCTCAGGCTAGTATCAAACCCCTGCCCTTAAGCATTCCTCCCTCTTCAGCCTCCCAAGTGCTAGGATTCCAGATGTGAACCACCACACCCAGCCAATACTTTACTTCTTAATTCAAAAGTTTTCAATGGCTTCCCATTACCCATACTATAATAGACCTGAACCTTCTTAGTAGGGCACGTAAACCCACTCATGTGATCTTCCTATAATCTAGCCCCATTTCTTGTTACACCCTCTACAACACACTATACTATAGAGATACTGAACTACTTATATCTGTAGTCCAGAATTAATGTTGTTTCTATAATTGGAATGTTCTCAATTTGACTGTCTTCCAAGAAAACTGAATTTGATTCAATTCTATGAATTTTTTACCGAGCACTCTTCTATGCAATAAAACACAGCAGTAAACAACCCACAGTTCCTTTTTTCAAGGCCTTAATTCTACCTGCTGAGACAAAGTAAGTCTTAACTTAAAAGCTACTCCTATAAAGCCTTTTCCCACTTTCCTTCTATTTCCTATGTTCTCTACATTTGTACATACTGCCATTATAGCATTTCTTACTGCAAAATAATTGTTTATTTGTCTGTCTATCCACAGACTGTGTTTTTTCATTTTTGTGTCTCCAGCACTTAATACCACAGATTCATGCATTAATACACACAACAGACATAGGTGTAGAGTACTGTCCTAGGCTCTAGGGATATACTCGCGAGCAGAAAAAACACAATTTTGTTAATATAAAGTTCATAGTACACTAGAGGTAAGGGAAGAATACAAAAAGACAACTGAATCAAATATATGATTACAAATTAAAAAGAAACTCACATTCTCATTTGTTTGGTTGTCATGTGCACATGCGATAGTATGTTTGAATTTGGAGAAGCAGCATGGTGTTAAGTTTAAAACCAAAGACATGGCATGAATTCAGGCAGTGGCTCTAAACTGGTCATTATATTCTTCACTGCCAAGTGCTCACAGTTTAAAAAATATTAAGAAAGGGGTGGCGCCTGTGGCTCAAAAGTGTAGGGCACCGGCCCCATATGCCGGAGGTGGTGGGTTCAAATCGAGCCCTGGCCAAAAACTGCAAAAAAAAAAAAAAAAAAAAAGAAAGGGAGGGACATTATGTAACCTCTGAGACTATTTCATATAAGGTGATACTGCGTGTGACTGGCATGCGGCCTACCTCCACCTACCCCTCGTATTTGCCTTCAGAACCCAACCATAACATTGGGAGGGAGCCTAGATGATAAGGAAAAGTCAAGTACATGAGCTCCAACTGATAGTTCCAGTAAGGTCTCCATCAAGAAGCAGTGTCAGCCAAGCGTGATGGCTCATGCCTGTAATCCTAGCACTCTGGGAGGCTGAGGTGGGTGGATTGCCTAAGCTTATGAGTTTGAGACCAGCCTTAGCAAGAGCAATATCCCATTTCTAAAAATAGCTGGGTATTGTGGCAGGTACCTGTAGGCCCAGCTACTCGGGAGGCTGAGGCAGGAGAATCACCTGAGCCCAAGAGCTACAGGTTGATATAAGCTGTGATGCCATGGCACTCTATCAAAAGTGACAAAGTAAGACTCTGTCTCAAAAAAAAAAAAAAAAAAAAAAAGCAGCAGTATCAAACACCAAATATGGGAGAAACTAAGCTCTCAGAATTTAGCCTTTAGCCTTTGAACTTTTCTAGCTGATGTGGAGTGGTACAAGTTGTCCCTACTGAACTCTGCTCAATGTATAGACTTGACAACAAACTAAATGTTATCGCTGTTTTGAGCCAATAAGCTCTGCAGTAATTTGCTAATCCAAAGTAACTAGAACAGGCCAATATACAAATCAATTTTATTTCTATATATTAATAAAAAGAATTAAAAGAATTGAATCATAACACAGTAATAGTGAAAACATGGAATACTTAGGAATGAATTTAACAAAACTAGTGCAAGACTACTAAGGGAAGTGGAATTATAAAATGATCCCAATGACTTTTGCCCCTGTAAAATCCCCTCATCTTTAAGTATAATATAATGATATCTCATATGCATATGGTGAGATATCATTCCTGTGATTATCTCATGTTAAATGGGAAACAAGAGAATTATCTTGGTGGGCTTAACCTCATCCTATCAGCCCTTTAAAACAGGAGCTTTGTCCAGTGGTAGCAAAAGAAGTAGTCAGAGATTCAAAACATGAATAGGATTCAACATGTTTGCTGGCTTGGTAATGGAAAGAGTCATGTGCAAAGAACCTGAGAGCAACCTCTAGTTGCTGACAATGAACCCAGCCTATAGCCAACAAGAAAACAAAGAACTGTTTCTTTCTACAAACACAAGGAACTGGATTCTGCCAACAACCTGAATGGTCCTGGAAATGGAGTCTTCCCTAGAACCTCCAGATAAGAACACAGACCAAGAAACACTTTGATTTCAGCCTTAAAATCGGAAAACCCAGTTAAGTTCACCTGAACTTTCAACTTAACAGAACTGTGAGATAATAAATGGAAGGTAGTTTAAAACTTCTAAGTGTTTGGTGATTTGTTACATAGCAACAGAAAACAAATAACTACAAAGGGACAAGAGAGAAAGTTTGGGGAAGAGAGAAATATTCTAAATGTTAAATATTTCTAATGTTCTAAATATTCTAAATGTGATTATATGGTTATACACATTTGTCAAAACTCAACCAACCCTTAAACAGATACATTTTATTGTATGTTAATTATACCTCAATAAAGTTAATTTAAAAAGAAAGTTGGTTTCTTTAAAGTTTTCTCCTTATAACTTGTTACCACCCTATACACTAATCTCATGAATAATTTTATGCAATTTTTGCTTCAGCATCCCTCGTTTATTGTTGATTCCCCAGCTAAACACATTTAATTAAGCTTTCAAACTAGAATATTCTATTGCCTGTTACAGTTGTCTACTGGAGGGAATAAACAGATTACCATGTTCTTACTTACATTTTGAAGAGATTACTTTGAAAAAGTCTAGAATGAAGATCATCAAAGCTTAGAATTCTACCGAAAATTTGCTAGCTAGAAAATGCTGTCTTAGAACTTGTTTCCCAATTACAATTTCCAGGAGATTTAGTATTCATTATAATGTTTTAAGAACCAAGGGAAAAAAGTAGAAAGGGGATCAGGCAGGTATGGAAAGTGAGGAAAATATACAAACAGGAAACAGGTTTGTAAACTTTAACCAAATAACTTTGCCTTTATCTGGTTTATATATAAAGATTCTATGCAAGTATTTGTTGTAACAAGTTGTTCAACTGCTAAGAATATATACATATTTTTGGAGACAAGTCTTGCTTTGTTGCCCTCTGTAGAGTGCTGTTGCATCACAGCTCACAGCAACCTCACTCTTGGGCTCAAGCAATTCTCTTGCTTCAGCCTTCCAAGTAGCTAAGACTATAGGCACCCGCCACAATGCCCAGCTATTTTTAGAGTCTGGCTTATACTGGTCTCAGGCAATCCACCTGTCTTGGCCTCCCAGAGTGCTAGGATTATAGGTGTGAGCCACTGTGCCTGACCCCCTCAACTGCTAAAAATATTTAAAAATCATTGCTTTAGAAGTTTACTAAGGATTGGCAAGAAGCATTCTAATTTTCTCTTTTTATGTCAAAGGGAGCAAATCATAATATAACCAATATAAGCAGGGAAAGGCTCTATTACCCCATATTCCATAAGCTCTTTATGGGCTGCTCCAGAGAATTATAACCTCCTGGTACAAATCATGTCCAATTCATCTCTGTATCACCAAGTGCTTATAACCTAGGACATAAGGATATCTGCACTTGAATGTTTATAGCAGCACCATTCACAACTACAAAGATGTGAAACAACCCAGGTACCCTTCAATACATAAATGGATTAATAAACTGTGGTATATTTATACTATGGAGAATTATTCAACCATAAAAAAGATGGAGAGTTCCTATCTTTCCTAACAATCAGGATGGATTTGGAAAACAATCTCTTAAATGAAGTATCACATGAATGGAACAACAAAAATCACAGGTACTCAGTAGTAAATTAGAACCAGTAGATTATCAACTATATGCTCATATGAGAGAAAAACTCAATTAAATTTCAAGTAGGGAGAAGGGAGATGAGGTTAGGTATATTCTCAAGCAACAGGTACATTGTATGAGTATACTGCACACTTCCTGGGTAAAGGGTACGACGATAACCCAGACTTTAACCTTACAAAAGCAAACCATGTAACCTAATTATATGTATCCCCATATTATTCTGAAAAAATTAACTATCAGCTTCATAAGGGCAAACAATGAAAAAAGAAAAATGGTAAGTTTTTTATAACCTATACACAATGAAATACTATATAGCAAAAATAAAAATAAACCAAAGTTAAAAATCCATGTGAACAAAACCCAAATATAATGTTGAGAGGGAAAAAAGCTAGCAGCAGAATATTATAGGGTACAACACTATTTAAGACAATGTTGTCTATTATCAGAGTAATGGTTACAGTAGGACTGATGAGAGGGAGGAATCACATAGGAAGTTTCTACTGTACAATGTTTCATTTTTGAAGCTCAGTGGTGAATAAATGGGTGTTCATTTTATTATTCTTTGAACATATTTATACATATAGTTAGAAAATTTCATAAGAGTTTTTAAAGTTCTGTATAAAGGGTAAGCAAACTTAGGCCTACAGGCCAAATACATCCCATCACTTAGTTTTATAAAGACTTACTCAAACACAGTCACATTCACCTTTTTGTGTATTTTTTCTTTTTCTTTTTCTTGAGACAGAGGCTCAATCTATCCCCCTGGGTAGAGTGCTATGGCTTCACTGCTCACAGCAACCTCCAACTCCTGGGCTCAAGCGAGTCTCCTGCCACTGCCTCCCAAGTAGCTAGGACCACAGGCGCCTGCCACAACGCCCGGCTATTTTTGGTTGCAGCCATTATTGTTGTTTGGCGGGTCTGGGCTGGATTCAAACCCACCACCTCGGGTGTATGTGGCTGGCGCCTTAACCGCTTGAGCCACAGGCGCCGAGCCTTTTCTTTTTCTTTTTTGAGACAGAGCCTCAAGCTGTTGCCCTGGGTAGAGTGCCGAGGCATCACAGCTCACAGCAACCTCCAACTCCTGGGCTTAAGCAATTCTCTTGCCTTAGCCTCCCAAGCAGTTAGGACAACAGGCACCTGCCACAACGCCCAGCTATCTTTTGGTTGTAGTTGTCATTGTTGTTTGGTAGGCCCGGGCTGGATTCGAACCCGCCAGCTCAGGTGTACATGGCTGGTGCATTAGCCACTTGAGCTACAGGTGCCAAGCCTGTTTGTGTATTTTCAATGACTATACTACAACAGCAAAATTGAACAGCGGTGAAAGAAAAGCCTAAAAGATTTACTGGCTAGCCCTTCACAGAATATGTTTGTCAGTATCTATTCTATAACAAGGTATAAGTAAAGGTCTAGAGTATAAATGAAGGAGCAATTAATTTGTGAAATAACTAAATATAATCATGGCCATGGTTATGGGGAAAAAATGACCAACAGGGTTGATAAAGACAGATTAAAATGGGGGATACCACAGACTGGGTAACTAGTAAACAACTTAAGTTTATTTGGCTCACAGTTCTGGAGGCTGGGAAGGTCAAGGGGCCTACCAAGGGTCTTTATGCTGTATCATGCCCTGCTGGAAAGTGTTAGGGCAACGGTTCTCAACTTGCGGGTTGCAACCCACAGGAACTGTATTAAAGGGCTGCAGCATTAGGAAGGTTTGGAACCACTGCATTAGGGTAAGGAAAGTAGTGTAAGAGAGAAAAGGGAAAGGTTGAACTCATCTTTTTATCAGGAACTTGCTCCTAAGGTAACTAACCTATTCCTACAATAATATCAGTAATTCCTTCATGAAGGCAGAGCCCTCATGACCTAATTACCTGTAAAGGTCTCATTTCTCAACATTGTTACATTTGAGGATTAAGTTTCCAACACACAAATTTCAAGGACATATCCAAACCAGAGCACATAAAAACTAAATAAGCCTTAGAGTGTTGCTGTCTAATAGAACTTTATAAGATGATGAAAATATTCTTTATCTGCACTGTGCAATATGGTAGCCACTAGCAGCATGTAGGTTTTGAACACCTGAAATATAGCTATTGTAAATGAGGAACAAAAAAAAAATTCTTTTGGGGGGTTGTGGGGGGGGGGTATGAGTCTCACTTTGTCACCCTTAAAAGAGTGCCACAGCATCACAGCTCACAGAAAAGAAACCTCAAACTCTTGGGCTTAAGTGATTCTCTGGCCTCAGCCTCCCGAACAGCTGGATAGGCACCTACCATGATGCCCAGCTATTTTTAGAGACAAGGTCTCACTTTGGCTCAGGCTGGTCTTGAACCCGTGAGCTCAGATAATCCACCCACCTCAGCCTCCCAGAGTGCTAGGATTATAGGCGTGAGCCACCATACCTGACCAAGGAACAGAATTTTTTTTTTTCAGTTTTTGGCCAGGGCTGGGTTTGAACCTGCCACCTCCAGCATATGGAGCCGGTGCCTTACTCCTTTGAGCCACAGGCTTCACCCAAGGAACAGAATTTTTAAAAATATTTATTTTTAATTAATTTAAATAGTCACATGTACCAATAGGAAAGGCATACAAATGAATAATTATAAGAGCAAAACTTCTAAATAGAAGTTTAAAGAGATTAGTGAGTCAAGCAGATTTTCAAAAGTGGTCAAGGATGTAGAAGATTTGAACAAGATAATGAGCTTGCACTCTGGGCGCATCCAGGACCTGCCCTCAGTAGGAAGGAATGTGTACTTGCTTAGACACCCATACATATATATATATATATATATATAAAAAATACATTTTCTTTATCCTTTCATCCATTGATGAATACTTCGGTGGATTCCATAGCTTTACTTCTGTGAATAGTACTGTATTAAACATGAGAATGTAAACATCTCTTCAACATATTAATTTTCTTTCTTTTGGAGATATACATAGCAGCAGAGAGGAGAATGTTGGTTACCACAGGTTAGAAAGGTAGGGGAAAGGAACGATGATAGGCTGGTTAATAGGTACAAAAGTATAGTTAGATGAAGGAACAGATTCTAGTGTTTGATAGCATAGAAGTGTGACTATAATTAATAATGATTTATTGTATATTTCAAAATAGCTACAAGAGAAGGTTTAGAATGTTCCCAATACAAAGAAATGATAAAGTTTGAGGTAATGGATATTCCATTACCTTGATCTGATCATTACACATTGTATGCATGAATCCAAATATCACATGTATCCCATAAATATGTATAATTATTATGCATCAATGAAAAAGGACCTGGACATCAATAATGTTTGACTCTTTATTTGACAAAAAAATTTGCAAAAGACACATCAAATTATATTTTCTGTCATACAGAAAGATGTTTAGTTTTTATTATTTTGCCCAATTATCAACTAGTCCATATATCTTTAGCTTTCACTGAAGATAATCATTTGTCTAGAAATAGGGTTCTAGTATTATTAAGCTTTTAAAATTATTAAATTGACATTTGTTCTCTTTTCTACTATGATGCATTGTACCTCATTCTTTCTTACCCAAACCACAAAGAAAATATTCCACCAAAAAAGAGAAAAATATTAGTTTTATATAAGAACATGCTAATAAAAAAGAACATTTGAGGAACAAATTACCTCACTTCTCAGTACCCAGCTATGTTGCTTTCTACAGATCTGATGAAATCAGTTATCTGATTTCCAGTATCTAGCAATAGCTTTTTGTTTGTTTATTTTAGTCTAGAGTTCAAAAAAAATTCTGCCTGAAAATATGCAGACAGAGCAGTATCATCAGTGTCCATTCTAATCAGTACTGGCACAAGGAATAAAAATATTCCTTGGGGATGCCTGTCTACATACTTGTATTTAGATAATTACGTACTTATACTCTTCAAAATAATTAGAACGTGGGAAAATCTGTAATTTTCAATTGATAATTTCATTTTGCAATTCTCCCAGAATTTATGTCATTTTCGGTATACAACTGCTCATTGTATTAACTTTTATTATCAAGAAGATTGGAATGGTATGTAGACAAGAATATGGAAAAAACCTAGGTTTTGTGGTCAAAGAGATCTTGATATAAGTCCTGGTTATCATTTATATTAACTGGACCTCACTGAGCCTCTAAAACATTAGATCCAAAGGACAAAGTAAACCAAGAAAAATGAAAACATATGATACAGAAAACTAGAAGTCCAACAGGAAAGAAGCAAAAGAAGATCTCAAGATAATGCTTGCATTGGGCACAGAAGACAACTAATCCAGGCTAAAGAAATGCAACTCAAAAGAATACACATAAGATCCTGTCTAGGAAATATAAGGAGAAAATACAAAAACCAATTGTTTTGGTTCCTAAGAAGGGAGGAATGGACAAGATATGATCCAAAGCTGAAGGAAAAAGAGACATGAACAATTCTGCTCCTGAGACTCCTTGGAGGAGTCTTGAATATAGACAAAAGCAGGTGGTGGAACAATATTGACAGGATACCTAAGCAGTGTTGAGACTGCTCCACTGGTTTCTCTATTAATTTATGATCACCAGTCTGCTTTGTTGAGAATTTTCTTCAGCAGTACTTTGCTACTTAGATGCAGATTAACTGGTTATCTGGGTTATGTGGATTCATCAGAGTTGGGATTTCATTTCATTTGCAGAAGAGCAAAGATTATAGGTTAGAGATTTATTTATTTATTTGAGACAGAGTCTTACTATGTTGCCCTAGGCAGAGTGCCATGACATCACAGCTCACAGTAACCTCAAACTCTTGGGCTTAAGTGATTTTCTTGCCTCAGCCTCCCGAGTAGCTGGGACTACAGGCGCCTGCCACAATGCCTGGTGTCATTGTTGATTTTAGCTGAACCCACCAGCCTCAGTGTATGTGGCCGGTGCCCTATTCACTGAGCTATGGGTACTGCCAAGAGTATTATTTAAATAATGACTCTGAACTCAAACCAGGGTAAAGAAGAAAATAAGAAAGGATAATAGGTCTAAAGTGATTAGGATGATATCAGGGCAACATAAAGCAGAAAAAAAATAACAGCTGTTGTTATTACTTGGCACGGTCCTTCAGCAGTTAGTGATTTCATTATTCTAATTTGTAATCATTTCAATATATTTTTCTCTTCCAACATAGTGTGCTCTTTGAGAATGTGTAGTGTATCTCACTCATTTTTGCCTCTTTCCAAAGCCAGAAGATGGGACACTATGACTATTAAATGTATATGGTTATATCAATGAATCAGATCCTCATCTTCTAAACTATCTATATCATTTTGTTTAAAAAAAGATTTTTAACTAGGGATTATCACCTTAACACCAATTCACAAAAGTAGATATTTTGAAGAAACACCTAAATTTACTAAGTAGCTAGTAACAAGATTGAGGGGAGTTTTCCAATACGGTAGACCAGCAGTCCCCAACTTTTCTAGCACAAGGGACCAGTTTCACGGAAGACAATTTTTCCACAGACAGGGGGTAAAGGTAGGAGTGTTAGGCGGAACTCAGGTGATGATGCCAGAGATGACGGGTAGATGGTAGCTGTAAATACAGACGAAGCTGCTTTGCTCTATAACTGCTGCTGAACTCCTGTGTTGGGGTGGGGGATTGGGGAGAGCAAGGGATGTTGCAGGCAGGGAGGTGGTATTAGTTCATGTCTTGGGGCTAGGGACTGCAGCAATAGACTACAGAATTAGCATGAAGAAGAAAATAAGTTACGTTAATAAGTTTCATTACATGAAAACCGAGAGTATGTTTTCTCATTTTAAGAGACAATGCCTCTATTTGTAGGCATTGCATCTATTTTTAATCAATTTAGTACCGTACAATGTTTCATGAAATGAATAAACTAAAGCATGACCTTCCTAATTCTGATCAAACATATGCATGAGGACTTCAAAGTAAGTTCAAGAATACATAAGAATTTGAGCACAGGACAAGCCAATTAACTTCTTTGTTTTTGGTAGAGGGCAGAGCTTCAAATAATAAGGTCCCATTCCTGGTTTACTGAAGGCCATCTTTTCTGGCTATAGATTCAGTTTTTAAAAACACAGAATTTTATTTTTGCTGCTGCTTATGACAATATTTATTTTTAAATATTTATAAGGAAAAATACATGTATATACAGCTTTGATCTAATGGTAGATTAGACCTAGAATATAAAGAATCACAACTTTAAGTGCAAGCTGTGCTAAAAATCATCTTTACTAAACATGTTGGAAATTGAGTGTGTATTTCCCCTTAGAAACCATGTAAGTCAAGCCTCCAGTTAGTCCTTACAAAACTGAAGCACTATGTAACTCCTATTAGGACACTAAACATCTACACCTCTAACACCTTGAGGAACACGTATGGAGAGTATTGATCTACTCATCTGGGATGCCAAAACAACTCCTTGTCGCTATATTCTAATGCGTGTTCTTTTTTTTTTTTTTTTTTTTTTTAGACAGAGCCTCAAGCTGTCCCTCTGGGTAGAGTGCCGTGGCATTACAGCTCACAGCAACCTCCAACTCCTGGGCTCAAGCGAGTCTCCTGCCTCAACCTCCCAAGTAGCTGGGACCACAGGCGCCCGCCACAACGTCCGGCTATTTTTTTTTTGGTTGCAGCCATCATTGTTGTTTGGCGGGTCTGGGCTGGGGATTTGAACCTGCCAGCTTAGGTGTACATGGCTGGCGCCTTAGCCGGGTGAGCTATAGGTGCCGAGCCTCTAATGCGTATTCTAACCAGCAGAAGTCACAACAGAATAGAAGCTAGGTAATGGTAATTTCAGGCAGTGAAGAAAAAGGTAAGAAAAAAATTTGCAATAAGATACTTCTTGGTCCAGTTTGACATCATCCAACACTCTTTGTTTTCCCCTGAAGGTTCCATGAAATGTCCTGTCTCTACTTTCAAGGAAAGAAATTGTAGTTTCTGTCCAGACTTGATCTCTTGCCATTATAGAAAAAAGAGCACCTGCTCTTGCTGTCCCCCTGTTCTCAATTGCTGATTCATAAAGCAAGCAATTCAACTATAGCAGTGTGTTTGTTTAATAGTCATTAAGAACAACATATTTGAGAGGGATGGATTGACAATAAAAGAGAAAGAAAAAATAATAAAAATGTTTGGGTTTTTGACAAAACAGGAGAGAATGAGATACCATCTAAAGCAGAGCTTATTTGCCAGCAACAATAGCAAACCTGGAAATAAGTTTAAAAGGTTTTCTTCTCCTCCAACCCTTTCTCTTTACTTCAGTAAAAGTTAAAGATACATACAAGTGGTATAAACAGGGAAAGACAAGATCAAGGTTGGGTATAAAAACTGTAATCCAATCTGCCTACATCTCAGAATAATACCCACAGTAGAGACATCTTCATAAAACTACTAGACATTTTTTTCTTGTCCCATAGACAGCTCACAATCATAAAACATTAATGTATAATTTTACCTATAAATTAGAAATTATGAAATTTTTAAAAATCTAAGTTTTGTAAAATAAAGATAGTCAACATAATTAGCATATATTAGACATAGTTGGAAGGCCAAAAAAAAAATACCTACTCTGAGATATCAGTCTTTCTCTGATGATTCAGAAGATATTCTGCTTGCCTTCAATACTTCATTGATACTAAGGACTTGAGTCTCAGAAAATAGCTTAAAAGCAGTTTCCCAGCTTAAGAGTTATTATTTCATTTCTTTTATAACAATCTTGTCTTATATCTTATATATCAATAACCACTACATAGCAAATATCTGCCATAGTTGGGGAAATACTTTACTGTGATTTGGCTTTAAACATTTTCTTACACTAAAAATTAATTCTGAATTATCTGAAACAGAAAATACCCAACCAGTATCAAGTATATTCCAATAAAATGCAAAGTAGCTTGACTACTATCCTATAGATGCAATTCATATACCCAACACCAAACTTGTGAGTTGTTTTTGTTTTTAATAAAGCAAAATTACCACAAATATTAAAACTGTATTACCTTCATAATGTTAACTAAATCTGTTTGATAGTAGCGATCTTGATGTGCATTTGCTGCTGCTAGAGTAAGAAGATAATCATTTCTTGCATGGGTAGCTTTGGAATTACACTCAGATCGCCGAGCTTTTAACTAAAACATAATAAAAGAAAAAAATCAATGTAAGCTGGCATTGCACTATAAAACACATAAGAATACTACTTTTAGTTGACAATCAATGGCTTCCCACCAAAAATAAAGGTTATCATGTGGGAAAAACATTTATGTGTATGTAACAATTACTCATCACTAATGAGGAATGAAACAGTGATGTCTAGACCTGTTACACATGGTAAGAGCATTTCCAAATATTTGTTAATTATACTTAATATATTTTCAAGGCTTTCTAGAAAACTTCAAAATATCTTGCTCATTTTATTCAGAAGGGAAAATAAAAGTTTCCAAAATTAAGTACCTTATCTTTGAAGTCATGGGTAAATCTAGCAGAGTTAGAAAATAGTTTTTAAAAAATCAACATTCCTGGGCTGGGAGCAGTGGCTTTTACCTATAATCTTAGCACTCTGGGAGGTGGAGGCCAGTGGATTGCCTGAGCTCAGGAGTGAGACCTTGAGCAAGAGTGAGACCCTGTCTCTAAAAATAGGTGGGCATTGTAGCAGATGCCTGTAGTCCCAGCTACTAGAAAGGCTGAGGCAAGAGGATCTCTTGAGCCCAAGAGTTTGAGGTTGTTGTGAACTATGATGCCACAGTGCTCAACCACAGGGCAACTGAGTGAGACTCAGTCTCAAAAAACAAACAAACAAAACAAAACAAAAAAAAAACCTCTCCCAATGTGCCAGAAGAACTACATGCTAGTTGGGAGCCTGAAAGCCAATGTCAGGTCACTAAGCTTAGTCATTCCACAGATGGAAGGTTTCACAGGCAAAACTCACTTGCATCTGGCCCAGAATATCTGCACAGGGGTATAAGTCTAAATGAAACAGATTTTGTAGAGCTTCCTAAAACCCCTGGACTAACGAAGTCTTCTGGATTAAGAGCTAAAAACAGGCTAGCTTAGCATAAGATATAGAAACTTATCCCTATAGCACTCTTGAGAAGTAAGCTGTGTCCACAGTGCTAACATCTAAGTGAAAAACTTTCAAGAACTATGGGCGGTACCTGTGGCTCAAGGAGTAGGGCGTTGGCCCCATATACTGGAGGTGGCGGTTTCAAACCCAGCCCCAGTCAAAACTGCACAAAAAAAATAATCTTCCACGAACTAGGACGGAAAGTTATGAGTTAATGACTTTGAAATGCTTCTGTAAGGTAGAAATAATCCAACTCCACCCCTCAAAAAGATTTGTTTTATAAACTTAGAGGTTTTTCTTAATTGTGAAACACACTTGACTCACCTTTACACTTGCCTTCTGTAAACTGATTCTTGATTGAAAAAGACTAAGTTTAGATCTATAATAAAAATAGAAAAATATGTTTAATAAAATTATCAAATTATATCATAATAAAATTACCAAATATATAACTAAATTATTTTATTTATTTTTTACTTTTTTTGAGACAGTCTTTTTTTTTTTTTTTTTTTGATGGTTTTTCAAGTTAAGCCCCCTGGGTAGAGTGCCATGGCATCACGCTCACAGCAACCTCCAACTCCTGGGCTCAAGCGAGTGTCCTGCCTCAGCCTCCCAAGCAGCTGGGACCACAGGCGCCCGCCACAACGTCCGGCTATTTTTTTTTGGTTGCAGCCATCATTGTTGTTTGGCGGGCCCGGGCTGGGGATTCGAACCCGCCACCTTAGGTGTACGTGGCTGGCGCCTTAGCTGTTTGAGCCACAGGCGCCGAGCCAAGACAGAGTCTTACTTTGTTGCCTTAGGTAGAGTGCCATGGCATTACAGCTCACAGCAACCTCAAACTCTTGGGCTTAAGATATTCTCTTACCTCAGCCTCCCAAGTGAGTGGGACTACATGTGCCCCCCACAACACCCAGCTATTTTTTTGTTGTAGCTGTCACTGTTGTTTACCTGGCCCAGGCCGGGTATGAACCTGTCAGCCTCAGTGTATGTGGCTGGTGCCATAACCACTGTGCTACAGGTGCCGAGCCTAAATTATTTTAAGTGATTTCTTTTCCAAGACAACTATTTTAAAACAAAAAATGGAAAACCAAGAGCAATTATTATTTTCCTTTATTTTGCTACAGGAAGAATTTAATATTACAGTAACATATTAGAAGTATTAGAACTAATACAAATATACTGAATGACAAAACAATTGACAAAGAATACACCATAATATATTGGTGTCTCCTAATGAACCAAGAATCATCATTCTATAGGTTATTCTCAGAATCATACAAATGTACATTAGTTTTTGCAAGAACGGTTAGAGAAACCCAAGGCTAACCTACCTATGGAGGCAGGGGTAAAGCAGGCTTTCAGCGCTGTGTGTAAAAGGGTGTAACACCAGGAATGTATAGCTATAGGCTCTAGAAAGCCCTTACTTCCATTATTTCCCCCAGTAAAAGTTCTTCTTTCTTGGGTAACTGTCTGTGTGCACCTTCCACTTTTAAGGATATTCTGAGCGTACTAAGTCTTTGAACCCTTCTTCCCTGGATGATTTTGATTCTATTTAATCTTCTCCCACTCTAGTATTCTTTTATTATTATTATTAAATCATAGCTGTGTTAAAGACTTAAATTTAAGACATGAAACTATAAAAACATTAGAAGAAAGTGTGGGGAAAACTCTTGAAGAAATAGGCCTGGGCGAAAATTTTATGAGGAGGACCCCCCGGGCAATTGAGCAACATCAAAAATATACTACTGGGACCTCCTCAAATTAAAAAGCTTCTGCACAGCCAAGAACACAGTAAGAAAAGTAAGTAGACAACCCTCAGAATGGGAAAAGATATTTGCTGGATATGCTTCCGACAAAGGTCTTATAACCAGAATCCACAGAGAACTCAAGCGTAGTAGCAAGAAGAGAACAAGTGATCCCATCGCAGGGTGGGCAAGAGACTTAAAGAGAAACTTCTCTGAAGAAGACAGACACATGGCCTATAGATACATGAAAAAATGCTCACCATCCTTAATCATCAGAGAAATGCAAATCAAAACCACTCTGAGATATCATCTAACACCAGTTAGATTAGCCCATATCACAAAATCCCAAAATCACAGATGCTGGCGGGGTTGCGGAGAAAAGGGAACACTACTACACTGCTGGTGGGAATGCAAACTAATACATCCCTTTTGGAAAACCATATGGAGAACACTCAGAGATCTAAATATAGATTTACCATTTGATCCTGTAATTCCTCTGTTAGGTATATACCAAGGAGACCATAAATCATGCTATAATACAGATATCTGTACCAGAATGTTCATTGCAGCCCAATTCACAATCGCTAGGTCATGGAAGAAGCCCAAGTGCCCATAGACCCATGAATGGATCAATAAATTGTGGTATATGTACACCATGGAATACTATACAGCCACAAAGAAAGATGGAGACCTTGCCTCCTTCATATTTACATGGATGGAGCTGGAAAATGTCCTCCTTAGCAAAGTATCTCAAGAATGAAAGAAAAAGTATCCAGTGTACTCAACACTACTATGAAACTAATTGTTAGCTATCTTAGGAAAGCTACAATCCAAATGGAGCCCTAGAATACGGGGAAAGAAGAGGGGGGAGGGGAGGGGGAGGGTGGGTGAAGAGAATGATATCGTAGGGATCATGCCTATAGTTTATTCTATTTGGGTACAGGTGAATTTGTCTAAAGGTTGAATATAAATGTCTTAGCATAACAACTATGAGAAAGACATGATGGCTATGTTGGCCACCTGGATGAGAGTTTTCCAAACTGCATATAGAAGTAACACACTGTATCCTATGAGAGAATTAATGTACACAATTATGATCTAATAAAAAAATGAAAAAAAAATCATAGCTGTGTACATTAATGTAATCATGGGGCCACTCTAATATTCTTATCTCCCTCAATCCTTTTCAGTTTGGGAAGGGAACAATAATCTAACAATCTGTACCAAAATTATGTTGGTTTTACCCAAATAACTAGAGATAACTACATGGAGAGTGTCAACAAACATTAAGAAACAAGGAACTCCCAGGATTAGTGATTTTTTTTTTTTTAAGCTGCAATGTTTGTCTTGACTGCAGTGTCATGGTGATTGTTATGGGAGAATTCAATGCATGTGCTGGCAGCTATGCCCCTTGAAGTCAGATTGAACCAACTTGGGACTGGAAGGACCAGCCAGTATCTGCAGAGCCAGTGTGAAGAGGATAGCAAGAGCAGCTTTTTAATCTTTCTAACAAGAGAGAAAACACTCAGAAATGAACACATGTGCATCCCAACTACTTGCCCACTGTTAAAAAAAACAAAACACTGGTTTAGGATATTCGTGTTATTTCTACTTTATCATATTCATATTTCATGGGGTTCTTGTTTTTATTAATCAGATTCCTATTTATTTTAATCTAGAAAAGCAAAGACCACAGACTCAAATCTTTTTGTTGTTGTTTTTTTTTAAAAGACAGAGTCTCATTCTGGTGCTCTGACTGGAGTGTTGTGGCATTATAGCTCATAGCAACCTCAAGTTGTTGGGCTCCAGCGATCCCCTTGCCTCGGTTTTTTTCTATTTTTAGTAGAGACAGGGTTTCACTCTAGCTCAGTCTGGTCCCAAACTCCTGAGTTCAAGCAATCCACTCACCTCGGCCTCCCAGAGTGCTATACAAACTCAAATCTGAAAGCCTGTTTTGGGTAAGAAAGACTGTTTAGGGTATTTCCAGTTCTTTCTTTTTTTTTTTTTCTATAATCATTACCCAAATAACTTTTTGCTTTATTTGCTACTCTTTATATGCTTCTTGTGTGGTATTATGGTAGGTATTCGTGATAGAGAAAGACAGTACTTTCCCCCCAAAGATTACAATCTAGAAAAAGTAACAAGATTTTTACAAATTATACACTCCACAAATACTGGACTATACTGTGTGCTACCCTTCAAATGTTAACATTCTCTGAGGTTCTACACTCAACTTTCATCTCATTGTGTATATGATTTCATAGGCAACTGACCCCCAAAGTGAAATCTTCAGGCTTAAATTCTCATCTCAGCTATTTGACTACCTAACAAACATATTTATTTAACCCAGTGTCTCCCAAGCGCTACAGAATATACATATTCAAAATGAATTCACTATTTCCTTCAAATTGTATACTTTTTCCTTCTATGGTCTCCCCTAACGTGCATTACTTACCATCTATTAAATCATCTATCAAAACCATAATATAAGCAGTCCAGTTTCATTTCCACTTCCTGATCTTCCTTCCCATTTCTAAAACTTCAAAAAATCATATTTATTCTTCTAGATTCTGTCCAAATGTCACTTCTATAAAGCCTTCCCTTATTGTTAGGCAAAATTAATCTGTATATTTTCTATGGTTTCATAACAGTATTTTCACATTACTATTATAAATTATTAGTGACTAGGTAAGTGACTTTAGGCATTTAATTTCTTCAAGTTTACTGTTAATAAATAAACATAAAGTTACTTTTAAACACATTTTCTAATTCTTGGTTTGAAACTCCTTGAGGGCACAAAATTTAGCTTATTCATCTCTGTACCCAATATAAATACACAACAAACACTTAGTGAATGAATGGAGAGAAAGAGTCAGTTCTTACTCTGTGTTGAATTAATTATCCAGAAAAGTTACACATTGAAATAATATGTCTAACTTGTTGTATAACCTCTGCTTTTGGACCATGTTAGAATTATGATCAGCTCTGTGAATTGAACCATCAAATCCACATGTTTTAGGAATAGCCTAAAAAGGCAGTGGTCTGCCTTTTTTACACTGTGAGCTCTAGCTAAATTAGGTATAGACACTGTAGGAATCTGTCAATTCTCTGTTCTAGAATCTGGGGGAGTTTAAAAAACAAGTGCCTAAAAACCATGATGATTGGATATTCCCAATGGAGATCTCCTAACTTAAAAACTTGAGGTCTTATTGAGAAGACGGGCTCACTGACTCTATGAAAGTACAGAAAAAATTTATATGCTCAAAATTTAAAATAATAAAGACAATAAACAAAACTGGGAAAATATTAAATATGTTTTCCTGTAACACCTAGTACTTGATGAGTATTCATTTACCATCTCTTAGCACTAAATAAACTTTCTAAGAGCCCTTGCATTTTCACAAGACACTAACAAGGTTACTCAAATTTCCTGTAGATAAAAATCATATTAAAAAGACAGTCCCCCTTCCTTGCTGGTCTGTCTGCATAAGTGTTCAAAGCTTTTCTGATTTCATGACTAGAAGTTCAGACTCCTATATTCTACATCAGCCAGCACATTGAACTAAAGTCTCAGCTCTTCTTCTCGTAGATCTTTTCGAGTATAGTTCTCTATCAAAGGTTTATTTTTTCTCACCAACTTTCTACCATTCCTCAAGTTATCACTGCAAAAATCTCTATTACTTTCCTCTTATTCTCAAAATAAAGGACTTGAAATTCACATATATTAAAAGGGAAAGTCACACAATTGCTAGAGTGTACATAAAACAGTATATTTATTGGAATTCCAGGTAAAAGAAAAAAACAGTGCCTGGGGCAGGCTTTCTATATGGAGGTCAGTGTTCTTGTTTACTTGATGCATCCACAGCCCTCCAATGGCATCCCGCAGATCACAGAAATTTCCAACTACAATTGATTTAGAGCCTAGCATGAGAAAAAAGAAATTCTTTTTTTTTTTTTTTTTTTTGAGACAGAGCCTCAAGCTGTCCCCCTGGGTAGAGTGCCATGGCATTACAGCTCACAGCAACCTCCAACTCCTGGGCTCAAGTGAGTCTCCTGCCTCCGCCTCCCAAGTAGCTGGGACCACAGGCGCCCGCCACAACGCCAGGCTATTTTTTGGTTGCAGCCGTCATTGTTGTTTGGCGGGTCC
The DNA here is from genome assembly GCF_000181295.1 of Otolemur garnettii. Taxonomy (NCBI): domain Eukaryota; kingdom Metazoa; phylum Chordata; class Mammalia; order Primates; family Galagidae; genus Otolemur; species Otolemur garnettii. Next base: position 29,362,534 of record NW_003852396.1, on the reverse strand, counting down.
GGGCTGGGGATTCGAACCCGCCACCTTAGGTGTACGTGGCTGGCACCTTAGCCGGTTGAGCTATAGGCACCGAGCCAAAAAAATGAAGTTCTTAAACCCTAATATTCAGACACCACAGCAACTTTAACTAGAATTTTGATAAACTTTCAAGTCTGTAATTATAATGTTCATTTACTGTCTTTCCTTTTCAAAAAAAACAAATGCATCAAATATTCCCATTTTGTTATATTAATTTGAGTAAAGATAAGCCAATATAAAAAATGTGATCAAAAGTCAAATGAAATCACCACTACCTGAGAATGAGTCTATGCCTGTATTAATAGAAACAAAGCATTAACAAAAATAACATCATCTGCATAATCATTCTTCAGAAATGCTAAAACACATACTTACTTTGCTTCGATGTCAGCTTTCTCTCGTACTGCCTGTGCCATCTGCTCTGTCTCAAAGTACTTCTTTTTGCCTTTAGCTAAATCTTTCACTGTCTCTTGTAATTCAGTTTGGATCTTTGTCAACTGGTCTACACACTGTAAAACACAAAAGTACAATTATTACAATTTTAGCTTTTAGGCTTACAGAAAATGACACATTATGCCTTCAGGATGGAAACCAAGGAGAAGAATCAGTACTTTTAAGTGTCCTTCAAATTACTAAATAAAATCCAGTAAACAGCTGGTACTCTCTCAAGTACTACATTCAGTGTTGTTACAGTTTGCCTTATAACTGTGCTTTGAGAATTTGAGAGCTGTTGATGACTGATACTAAGGTAAGGCATAAAAAGATCTACTATGAAAATGCTCTTATTGGTGGAGATATAATAGTAATAAAGGCAAAAGAATAATTCAATTCTATATTTCTTCATAATCTTAATAAAGTCTCTACCTGTTTGGGTAACTGATAGTACAAAGGGTACTGAAGAATTCACCCCTTGGCAAGGAGTGACATCTGAGAAGTCTGAATTGATAAGCCCAAGATGAAGGACAGAAACAGGAAACTTGGGAATCACAAACATTTATTATTTATTTATTGTTCATTATTTATTTAATAATGTTCTTTAATCCTTTGACCACCACAATCCTATGTTAAGAAAAGCCTTGATGTGTATATCCAAAGAAAAGGAAATCACTGCCTCATAAGATAAATGTACTCTCATGTTCACTACAGCATTATTCACAAAAGTAAGATAGGGAAACAACCAAAGTGACTGTTGATGAATAAATGGATAAAGAAACTATGGCATACAGGGTGTCCATTAACTTCGTGCACAATTTAAAATAGTTGTAACTTTGTAAGTACATGTGATTTGATTGCACTGGGTTTCTTTTCATGGGTACATTTCTTTTCAAATGTTAGTGAAAACTAACATTTATTCAACCAAACCTCAATCTTTAGAAGACTTACAAGCTAGGATAACTAATATGATTGCTGGTATTACTGAAAATCAGCTTGAAAATGTTTTCTGAGAACTACAGAATCATATTAGCATTTGTAATAGAAATGATGGTAGGCATGTTGAAAATTAACAAGGACAATAAAAAAATGTGTTTCTTAGACCAGGCTTGGTGGCTCCAGCAGAGGCCGAGGCAGGTGGATTGCCTGAGCTCACAGGTTCAAGACCAGCCTGAGCAAGAGCAAGACCCTGTCTCTAAAAATAGCCAGGTGTTGTGGCAGGCACCCGTAAGCCCCAGCTACTCGGGAGGCTCAGATGAGAGAATTGTGTGAATTCAAGAGTTGGGAGGCTGCAGTGAGTAATGACGCCACGACACTACCAAGGGTGACAAAGTGAGACTGTCTCAAAAACAAACAAACAAAAAAAGTGTTTTTTTCCCTTTCTAATCTTTTGTACAGTTTCTTTCAATCACATATGCTTTCAAAGTTACAACTTTTTTTTTTAACCTCTTAAAAGGAATTTTATTGATGGCATATTATGCAGACATTAATATTTCTCAAAAAAAAGAGAAAGAATTAAATTGCTTTGCTTAGCAATCTTAATTATCTGGAATAATTAGAAAGTTACAACTATTTTAAATTGCATATAAACTTATGGATACCCTGTATATACACAATGGAATATTTATGTCAAAGAAGGAGATCCTGACATTTCCACAACATGGATAAACCTGGAGGACATTATCTAAGTGAAATAAGCCAAAAAAAGACAGAAAAATACAGCATGATCTTACTGACCTGTAATATATTACAAAAAGAAAAGAAAAAACGTTGAATGCACAGAGGTAGAAAATAAAGTGCTAGTTACTAGGGGTTCAGTGGGGGAGCAAATAAGGCGATAGTACAAAGTTGCAAATATATAGGATGAGTAAGTCTAGAGATTTAGTTGTGGACAACATGAGTATATTTACGAATATTAATATTGTATTATATTTGAGATTTTTTTTAAGGCATCAATACTTATTTCTTTACTGAGAGAAACCAATAACAATAGTTTCCAAATTATTTTCCAGATAAGGTACTATTATGAAAACAAAACTCCACTATGCCTCTTCTAATGGGTTCCACGTTGAAAGACTTGGTGAGGCTTTTGGGGGGAAATATTTTTGTCAATTTTTTTTGTTTGCAATACTTTATTATTTAAATATTATAAAAATAATACATATTGACTGTTTAAAAATGTACTAATAGCAGAAAACAATAAGGTAAAAAGTGAAAGTTCCTCTTCCCATCAATTGCCAGTAAACATCTTGAGGTCAAGGCTTATCATACTTTCTTATGTTATCTTTAAGAAATAAGCATATATAAGCTCATGCTTACATCCACTTTTACAAAAACAAAATATGCTATACAGACTAATTTTTAACTTAATATAATTTTTTAAAATTTCACATTAGTATAAGGGTACGAACGATTAGGATACATTTTTACATTAGTTAGGTAAAGTCCAAGTTGCAGTTGAGCCTTCTCCCAGGATGTATGCCATACACTGCTACATTGCGCCATTGTGCCATTAGCTGAGAGCTTACTAAACCTCTCCCTTCTCCCTTTTCACCCCTTCCTCCCTTGCCACCTTGAATTTAATTGTGTTTTTCTCTTGTGAGCATGTAGTTGTTCATCTACTGGTTTCATATCAGTATTGAGTACACTGGATGCCTGGTTTTTCATTCTTGATATATTACTTAGGACAATGTTCTCCAAGTCTTTCCAGATAAATACAAAAGATATAAAGTCTCCATTTTTTTTAATGGCTGAATAGTAACCCATGGTATACATATAACATAGTTTATTTATCCATTTGTGAGTTGATGGGCACTTGGGTTGTTTCCACATTGTTGGAATTTGTGAACTGAACTGTGTTAAACATTCTAGTGCAAATGTCCTATGGTAATTTTTTTACTTCTGGGTAAACAGGATTTTTTTACTTCCCAGTAACAGGATTGTGGGATCAAATGAAGGTCTACGTTTAGCTATTTCAGGATTCTCCATACTTCTTTCTAAAAAGGCTGTATTAGCTTGCAATTCCACCAATAATAGGATTCTCTTCACAACCACACGAGCATCTGTAGCTTTGGGACTTTGTGATGTGGGTTATTCTCACTGAGGTTAGGTGATATCTCAAGGTGGTTTTGATTTGCATTTCTCTGATGATTAGGTATGATGAGCATTTTTTTCTTTCTTTCTTTTCCTTTTTTTTTTTTTTTTGGCCATTCTTCTGTTCATTTTTCTTGCCCACTAATAAATGGGATCGTTTGCTCTTTTCTGTAGATCCTGGTTAGTTATTAGCTCTTTGTCAAATTCATAACATGCAAATATTGTCTCACATTCTGAAGGTTATCTATTTAATTGTGCCCTTAGCTGTACAGAAGTTTTTTAGCTTGATCAGGTCCCATTTATTTATTTTTATTGTTGCTGTGAATGCCAATGGGATCTTCATGAAATCTTTTCCCAGGCTGATATTATCAAGAGTTTTTCCCACACTGTCTTCCAGATTTTCTATCATTTTGTGTCTTAGATTTAAATCTTTTATCCAGTGTGAATCAATTTTTGTAAGTGATGAGAGGTGCAGGTCCAGTTTCGGTCTTTTACACTTAGCTAATCAGTTCTCCCAGCACCACTTATTAAATAGAAATTATTTTCCCTAATGTAGGCTTTTGTTTAGTTTAACAAAGATCAGATAGCAATATTAGGCTGGTTTCGTTTAAAAGTTTTCGATTCTATTCCACAGATGTATGTCACTATTTCTGTGCCAATACCATGCTGTTTTCATCACTATGGACGTGTAGTATAACCTGGTAAAGTATAAGTCTGGTAAAGTGATGCCTCCATGTTTGTTTGTACTTCTAAGAATTGTGTTGTCTATGGTTTTTTTCTGGCGCCATATGAAATGAAGAACTTTTTCTCAAGCTCTTCAAAGTATAATGTTGGTGTGTTAGTGGGGATTACATTAAATCTATAAATCGCTTTGGGTAGTAGAGACATTTTAACAATGTTGATTCTTCCCAGCCATGAACATGGTATCCTCTCCCATTTGTCAACATCTTCTGCTATTTGTTTTCTCAGGGTTTCATAGTTTCTCTGTAGAGCTCCTTAATATTCTTTATTAGGTATATTCCCAGGCTATTTCATTTTCTTTGAAGCTACTATAAAGGGCATGTGTCTCTGATTTGATCCTCAGCTTGACTGTTATTGACATATATGAAGGCTACTGATTTTACATTCCAGGATGTTACTGTATTTCTTGTTCACTTTGAGGAGTGTTATGGTTGAGTTCTTGGGGTTTTCTAAGGAATTATATCATCAGAAAAGAGTGAAAGTTTGACCTCTTTTGTCCCTATTTGGATACCCTTGATATCCTTTTTTTAAAAAATTATTTTGTTTTGTTTTTGTATAGTAGCCTTTTATTTTTAATACCTATTATGCCATGAATTCATAGGGAAAAGTTTCCAGCAGCTGAGGGCGGTGCCTTTCTATTAACTATGACAAAGCTTGCTATGCCTACAATACCATGAATTCATAGGGAATAGGTTCCAGCACCTTATGTTCCTATTCACTGGTTCTCTTGGTTATCCTGTACACCTATTATGTCATGAATTCAGGAGGAATAGGTTCCAGCACTTTATGTTCCTGCTCAACTGGTTCTCTTGGTTCTCCTGTGTGCTATAATGTATGCCTATTATGCGACGAATTCATAATGAATGGGTTTCAAGAACTTAGGCTCCTTTCCATTGGCTCTCACAGAGTGTGCTTCTCTGGGTGGAGCAGACTGGTGCTTCAGTTGAATCCCAGTACCATTCTCTTTGGCTTCCTTGTTTTTCTGATCATTTTCCTTCACGTGTTTCAAGAAGCTATCTCAGCTCTTAGAGTGCTTAATATGCTCAATATGAACATTCATCCTCTTATCAAGAATCTTGCCCTTGTTTGTTTACGACAATGCCAACGGCATGCCGGGTAACACTGTAGACTCTTCCAGTTTTGCCATGGTAACATTTGTGTGGCATGCCTTTTTGAACAGTACCCATTCCCTTGATGTCTACAATATCACCTTTCTTGTAGATTCACATATATGTGGCCAAAGGAACAACTCCATGTTTTCTAAAAGCCCTAGAGAACATTTATTGGTGCCTCTCCTCTTTCCCTTTGTGTTTGTCATTTTGGTGAATTACTGGAAGACAGCATCTCTGGCCAAAAGGATGGTAATCCTTTTCTTGCCTAATTTCACTGGCTAGGGCTTCCAGCACTATGTTGAATAGTAGTGGCAATAGTGGACATCCTTGTCTGGTTCCAGTTTTAAGTGGAAATGCTTTCAGTTTTATTCCATTCAGTAGGCTGTTGGCTGCAGGTTTGCTGTAAAAGGCTTTTATCTGTTTGAAGAAATGCCTGTCTACGCCTATTTTCTGAAGTGTTCTTGTCACAAAAGGATGCTGAATTTTGTCAAATCCTTTTTCTTTCTTTTTTCTTAAATAACTCTTTTTAATATTAATTTATAATCTCTCATATATCAGTTCTTTTTTTTGCAGTTTTTGGCCGGGGCCAGGTTTGAACCCACCACCTCTGGTATATGGGGCCAGTGCCCTACTCCTTTGAGCCACAGGCGTCACCCAGTCAAATCCTTTTTCTACATCTATTCAGAGGATCAATCATATGGTCTTTGGTTTAGCTTATGTTTATGTAGTGAATTACATTCATAGATTTGCATATATAAACAACCCTTACATCCCTGGTATAAAGCCTACCTGATTGTGATGTGTAATTTTTTACTGTATAGCTGTATTCTATTTGCTAGGATTTTACCGAGCATTTTTGCATCAATATTCATTAGTGAAAGTGGTCTGTAGTTTTCCTTTTTGGGGAGGTCCTTTACTGGTTTTGGTATCAGGGTGATATCTGCTTCTTAGAAAGAGTTGAGGAGTATCCCTTCCCTCAATGTTTTGGAATAGGTTCTGCAATATAGGTACAAGCTCTTCTTTGAAATCTGGTAGAATTTTAGTGTAAAACTCTCTGGTCCTAGACATCTTTTGTGGGAAGCTTTTTAATTGTTGCTACTTTTGTGCTTGGTACTGGTCTGCTCAAGAATTCTATTCCTTCCTAGTTAAGTCTAGGGAGGTTGTGTGATTCTAGGTATTTGTCCATTTCCTTCACATTTTCAAACTTCTGGGCATAGGTTTTTGTAGTAATCAGTGATGATCTTTTGTAGCTCTATGGTATCTGTTGTTATTTCCCCCTTATCATTTCTCAGTGAGGCTATTAAAGATCTTATTTTTCTGGCTGGTCTTGGTGGCTTACTCTGAGGCTGAGGTGGGTGGATTGCCTGAGCTCATGAGTTCGAGACCAGCCTGAGCCAGAGTGAGACCTTTGTCTCTAAAAAAATAGCTGGGGGTTGCAGTGGGTGCATGTAGTTCCAGCTACTTGGGAGGCTGAGGCAAGAGAATCACTTAATACCAAGAGTTAGAGGTTGCTGTGAGCTGTGATACCATAGCACTCTACTGGGGGCAACAAAAGTGAGACTTTGTCTCCAAAAAAAAAAAATCTTATTTTTCTGTTTTTAGTTAGTCTGGCCAAAGGTTTATTGATTTTATTTATCTTTTAAAAGAGCCAACTTTTTGTTTTGTTACTATTCTGAGTGGTTCTTTTCTCAATTTCACTTAATTCTAATCTAATTTTGGTTATTTCTTTTCTTCTGCTAGGTTTGGGATTGGCTTGCTTCTCCTTTTCCAGTTCCTTGAGATGATTCATTAGGTTACTGATGTGTGCTCTTTCTGGATTTTTTTTTTTTTTTGAGACAGAGTTCACTTTGTCACCCTCAGTGAAGTACTATGGCATCATAGCTCACAGTAACCTCAAATTCTTGGGCTCAAGTGATTTTCTTGCCTCAGCCTCCCAAGTAGCTGGGACTACAGGCATCTGCCACAATGCCCAGCTATTTTTAGAGATGAGGTCTCCCTCTGGGTCAGGCTGGTCGCAAACTCCTGAACTCAAGCTTCCTAGAATACTAGGATTATAGGTATGAGCGACAACGTCTGGCCTTTTTCTGTTTTTTGGATGTGGACCTCTAATGTGATAATTTTCTCTCTTAGGACTGCTTTTGCAGGATTCTACAAGTTTTGATAGACTGGGGCTTCATTGTTGTTTTGCTTGAGGAACCTAATGATTTCCCTCTTTATTTCCTCCCTGACCGAGCTGTTATTCAGTATAAAGTTGTTTAGTTTTCATGACTTTGTATGGGGATAAAGGTTTTTGTTTGAGTTGCATTCTACCTTTATTCTATTGTGGTCTAAAAAGACATGAGGTATAATTTCTATTCTTTTAAATTTGTTGATGTTTGCTTTGTGTCCTAGGATATGATCAATTTTGGAGAATAATCCATGAGCTGAGAAGAATATATATTCAGTAATACTGGAGTGGTATCTTTAGTATATGTCTATTAATCCCAGTTGTTCTAAGGTCATGTTTAGGTCCATTGCTTCTTGCTTAGTTTCTGTTTAGATGATCTGTCCAGTTCTGTCAGTAGGGTGTTGATGGCCCCAGCTATTAATGGTGTTGTAGGTTATCATATTGTTCAGACTCACTAGGGTTCATTTTATAAATCTGGTAGCAATTTAGTTGGGTACTTATATATTTAGGACTGAAACATCTTGTTGTATTGCTCCCTTGACAAGCATACAGTGTCCATCTTTGTTTTTCTTTACTTTTGTTGCTCTAAATCTAAATGTATCTACAAATAAGACCAAGACCCCCTGCTTTCTTCAAATTTCCATTTGCTTGAAATATTGTTTTCTAACCCTTCACCCTGAGTCTTGTTTTGCCCTTAGTCTCTAAGACCTAGAGGTTAAATATGTTTCCTGAAAACAGCATATTGGCTTATGCTTTCTTATCCTGTCAGTTAGCCTGTGCCTCTTTAGTGGGGAAAGTTGTTCACATTTTTCAGAGAATTGATAAATATGGTAGAGTTTGTTAATTTTCTTTTGTGGATGTCTGTTGCCTAGTTTTTATCACTTGAGCCATTGTGGAAGCTAGGCTTTGACCTTTAGTTTCTGGGTATCTTTATTTTGCTGATGGTCCAACTGATGGTCTTTGTGTAGTATGGTCTGAGTATTTCCTGCAAAGCTGGGCATGTAGTGGCAAATTTCCTGAATGATTGCTTACCAGTGAAAGATTTGATTTCTCCATCAAATAATGAAACAAATCTAGTTTGGGAGGACACAGAATCCTAGGCTAGAAGTTGTTTTGTTTGAGTATATTGGATGTGGGAGCCCAATCTCTTCTGGCTTGTAAAGTTTCAGTTGAGAAATCTGCTGTCACACTGACAAATTTGCCCCTAGTTGCCTGTAGTATTTTCTCTTTCATCTTCACCTTGGTCAGGTTCATTACAATGTGTCTAGGAGATACTCTGACTGAACTGTGATAAAAGGAGGTTCAATACCTATCTAAAAGAAGTATGTCTGAATCTTTGGTGACTCTTGGGAAATTTTCAGTTACAATATCCTCCAGTAGAGCTTTCATGCCTTTGGGTCACTTTTCTCCTTCAGGGATACCTGTAATTCATATGTTTATATGCTTCATGAAGTCCCATAATTCTCTAAGAGATTGCTCTGCTTTTACTCTCTTCTTTCCTGCCTCTTTAAAAGATTGAGTTAGCGGGTGGCGCCTGTGGCTCAGTGAGTAGGGCACTGGCCCTATATACCGAGGGTGGTGGGTTCAAACCCAGCCCCTGTCTAACACAACAAAAAAAAAAGCCAGGCATTGTGGAGGGTGCCTGTAGTCCCAGCTACTCGGGAGGCTGAGGTAAGAGAGAGAATCACCTAAGCCCAGGAGTTGGAGGCTGCTGTGAGCTATGAAGCCACAGCACTCTACTGAGGGTGATAAAGTGAGATTCTGTCTCTTAAAAAAAAAAGACTGAGTTAGCTCAAGAGCCTTGTCTTCAAGCTCTGACATTCTTTAACTTTGCACTGCATTTTGAAACTCCTTGAATGAATCCTTCAATTCTTTAATCTCCAATACATTCTTTCTAATTTCTTCATGTCTTTCTTTCTTGGGTCCACTTTTAGATTTCCTTTTGTGGGTTTTCCACTTTCTCTTTAATTTCCTTCATTATTTTGCCATCCATCATTTCCATAATTTCTTTGTACTTGGGATCATCTATGGTAGCTGCCTTGTGATACCTTGGCAGGGATTTGATCTGTTCTTCTTTTTCATGCTGCCAGATTTTTTTATTGGTTCCTCGTCATATTTCTTCTTGTTTATTCCTTCCCTTACTTACTTGTCTCACTTCCTCCTTCTCCTTAATCTTCCTTATCTCTGTTCCTTGTTGTTGAAGCAGTAGTTGTTCTTATTGTCTAAGTTATATCTTTGCTGCCTAAGTTATATTTTGATAAATTCCTTAAGCATCATGTTTTATCTGACTTTATATCAGTGTGATGGATGGTGATGGCCAGAGTGTGGATATTGTTAATGGTTGATGTGAGACTCTAAGCAGTTGAAGCCTACCCCATCCCTAACTTTATGATACATTAGGTTCCAGAATTTATTCATCTTAAAATTGCAGATTTATACCCTCAGGTTAACATCTCCCCATTTCTCCTGCCCTCTGACCCCTACTCTCTAATATCTCTTTTGATGTAAGGATCCTCTTCATTTTTTCTCTGAAGAATATATTTTGAGGAGAACAGATGATTATCTTACATTTTCTATATTCTAGAAGATAACGATGACTGCATCTAGCAAAATTATTTTATAATTTTCTGATTTTTTATTCTTCTCATTGTATACATTTGAAGTATACAACATGATATTCTGGTATACAACACTGGCTTCTATAGTCAAACAAATTAACTTATGCATCATCTCATATAATTACCTGTTGTCTATGTGGCAAGTGCACCTACATCTACTATTTTAGCAAATATCCCAAATACAGGCAGGATTGTGCTCCCAGGCTTACGGACATGCATCTGCCATTTTGCTAATGTAAAACCTCAGGTAACCAGACCTTAGCAAAATGGCAGATTAAAGAGAAAGTAGGAGTCAGAGGGTAGGGGAAGTGGGGAGATGTTAACCTAAGGGTATAAATTTGCAGTTTTAAGATGAGTAAATTCTGGAACCTAATATATCATAAAGTTAAAATCTGCTAAGAGTGTAGATCTTAAGAATGCTCACCACACACAAAAAACTATGTGACGTGACAGATGTGTTAATTAGCTTCATTTTGCTATTCATTTCTCAGTGTATACATATATCAAAACATGTTGTATACCTAGAATATATGTAGGTCACTACAAGTTTTGAGACAGACTGTGTTGTGGTCCATTATTTCACTGCTAAGAAACACAGTTAACAGCACCCTTTCTGATTCACCTGAGCAAGTTTCAGCTTCCTTAGCTCATTGGTGTTGTTGGGAGGGCTTCCTTTGTTTCTGTCTATGCGGATTTTAAGTTTCTTGATTTTTGTGTATCTCAAAACTTTCATATTGACCCCTGTATACATTTTCTTGTCAATTATCCCTCAATAAAGCTGAAAAAAAAACCTAGAAAATTCTTGATGACATATGCACAGCTCTTTCTCAATAGTTGTCTGCAATGAACAGACACAGACAGGAGTGTGCATTAACATACTTATGCCTCTTGTTCCACTACTGGAATCATAGTGACATAGAGCTTTTTTATATCTTACTGTTCAAGGTCATCGCTGAGGTCTGATTTTTCACACATCTAGTTCCTGAAGGTACAAGTCATCATATGGTGCACATAGTCACTACTACAGACACTGGCGTGCTGGGAGCTTGGTAAAAATTTTCAGAAAATTTTTAAAGAACCATCCAAAGACAGATAAATACAACATTACTGCACTACATCTTATACTAAGTAATTTTTTTAATTACTTCTCTACTCATTATGCTATTATGCTATAAAAAGAAAATAAATTATTATTATAGTATTAGTTATAGGTTTGATATTTTGTATGTTTCATTTTTGGAGCAGTAGGCAAGGCTGTAACAACTAGGACTAATAATATCTTTTTCCCCTTTTTTAGTTGAAATCATTTTACAAGTCTCAATATGCTACAAACTCTAAATTTACATGAAATCACTAACCTTTTAGAGACAGATGATGGCATAGAATTAAGTGCCATAGTGATACAACCATCTGAACATGCTATGGCACCTGTTTTTGATGAGGACTCAGGAGACAAAGAAGGTGGAACAATCAATAATCTGCCAGGTTATTTGTTGTACACACTGTGTATCTTATTCAAGATGGCTATGATGCTGAGTCTGACCCAGATGATCCCTCATATGAACCTGAAAAGGACTCTCTTGACCATGAAGTTCCATGTATATCTACTGCACAGCAACCTCCTCCATCAAAGAAAAAGAAAGTAATGGTGGGTATGATGGCTCATATCTGTAGTCCTAGCCACTTGGGAGGCTGAGGCAAGAGGACTGATTGAATCCAAGAGTTTGAGGTTACTGTGGGCTATGATGCCACAGCAGTCTACCAAAGGCAAAAAGAAAGAAAGTGACAAAAATTGTTTGCAAACAGAAAAAAGCTGACCTAACTGCACAGCCTATAACAGGCAGAGTTATAGAACCACCAAATGATTTCTTCACCAAAATGAGAACTCCTACAGAAATTTTTGAACTTTTTCTTGATAACAAGGTCATTGGATTCATTGTCATATACTTCAATTTACATGTTGTAAGCAAGGGTGTAAACCTTGATTTGACTAACTTCCAAATTGGGAGTTATGGAATGAAATGGAATGATAACAGTGCTGTCACTGTTGCCTCATCTCTTGCTGGTATCGATCCCTTGTGTCTCGTTGATCATTATTCCCAGAAACTAGAAAAGAAGATCCAAGTTCAGTTGCCAAACATGTATAACCTTTTTATGGGAGGAGTAGACAGACTTGATGACAACACTAATAAGTGTCAGGCATTAACCTGTGGAAAGAAATGGTATTCAAGCCTTTTTGTTGTTGTTTCAAATCAGTCATACAAAATGTTCTGAACCTGCATAAAACATATGATGAGAAGCCAGTGGATTTTCTGGAGTTTCATTGATATGTGGTATGCCATTATCTGGAGACCTATAGTCATCCTCTAGAACTTGGCAGAAGTGTAACACTGACTCACATTATGAGGGCATGAATCATGTGATAGTCAAACAGGGAAAGCAAACATGTGTGCTGAATGTCATAAAAACTCCACTTTTCAATATGAAAAGATGTGATGTTGCCTTACACATGAAGTATCCTATTAAATATCACAGTGAATAGCAGGTGTCACCACCTCCTGAGATAAGAAATACAATTTTATACACTATGTACAATGTGAAAGGAGTTTTGCCTAGTGTTCCATTTTTGGAATACTATATAACTAAACAATTCACTGTTATAAAATCAATCTCCAGCATAAATGGGTTAATGCTAAAATTAGTTTACATTAAGGCTAAGAGATCATATAAAATCATGACAAACTTAGATGTTAGAATTCAGAATCCTACTGAAAAAAATTAAAATTATGGTCCTTGAATATGATATACATTCTACAAAAGACTTGTTAGTAATTTTAAAATTATTAAAAATAAAAAAGATAAAAACAGGACCAATACATCAAAACCCTACAAACTCTTAGGTTCTCTGACCCAGTAATCATGTCCTGGAAATTTAACCTAAGAAAATTATTAAAACAAAAAGCTAACTTTTACTGCAGACTTAGTGGTAATGTCCAAAAACATAGGTATAATGAAAGCTAAATAAATGGAAAAATTCCTTTAGCAATAAAAAATAATAAACATGGCTAGGCGCCTATAGCTCAACCGGCTAAGGCGCCAGCCA
>NW_003852396.1:29288569-29349033 GCF_000181295.1 Otolemur garnettii | reverse complement strand
AAAAAAAAAAAAATAATAAACATAACAGTTGTATAGAAAAAAGGATAATTAAGAATAGAAAGAATGGGGGAAGGGAATATCATAAAACATTATGTACTAATTACAACTATTATAAATACTAAGATGGTAAAAGGAGGAAGAGAATTAAGTAGTCTACTATTATGTAAAAGTTATATATTTTTTTGAAAACCTGCTTAAATATTAAGTTTCAATGGTTTTTTTAAAGATAATACAAGATTTAAAATTAGGAAGACGTATATTCAAGTTCCTGCTCCAATGTTAAAGAGACTTACTACCTAAGTCTTAGCTTCATCATTGTAAAATAACAATACTTATATACCTATTACATTGTTACAAAAATCAAATGAGAATATAAGGAATACAACAGTTTTCAAACTCTAAAGTGTTATAAAAATGTGAATCACTATTTCAAGGAAGGTAACTGAACTTAGTATAAATAATAAAGATATGGACAAAAGCATGATATGGGCTAAAGCCCTTAGGTGGTTGTGGCTCTTGTTCTGATTTATAAGCAAATGACAGCATAAAGAAAATGATTTGGAAAAGACCATAATTCTCATTATAGTCTTTCATAAGAATTCTTCTTATAATCTCAGGTCCTTCATAATTGTAATGTGTGTGTTTATCCCCAAGATAAAAGAAAACAGCCATAGTAGAGAAAATTTTGAAAAGAACATGAATTGTAAAATTTTACAGAGGAAGAATTTTAAGTAAAAATTGGTTCTGATCATGACAGAATAACTCAGATCAGACTACCTTTCTGTAGTCTGGAAATTGTAAAAATTGGACAAAATACATTTTTTAAAACTGTGAGCATTAAAGAACAACCATGTACCCTAGACTTAAGGGGCTGAGACGTGAGGGAAGGGAAATATACCTAAGTAAGCTCTAAATTCAACTTGACTTTTTTTTTGAGAGAGAGAGTGTCACTATGTGGCCCTTGGTAGAGTGCCGGGGCATCACAGCTCATAGCAACCTCAAACTCTTGGGCTTAAGCAATTCTCCTGCCTAAGCTTCTCAAGTAGTTGGGACTACAGGCGCCTACCAAAACACCCGGCTATTTTTTGTTGTAGTTGTCATCATTGCTGTTTAGCTGTCCCGGGCCAGGTTTGAACTTGCCACCCTCAGTGTATGTGGCTGGCGTTGTAACCACTGTGCTATGGGCGCCAAGCCTCAACTTGACCTTTTTCCTACAGAGCATTTGTTGAATCATGGCACCAAGAAACACAGGATATAAACAGAAAGTGACATTCTTGCTAGACTGTGGAGACAGAGGGTGGAGTTCAGTGATGCCAAAAGAACAGGAACTTGAGAGGAAAAGATCTGGAAACAAGGATATGGCAAAAAATCAAGTCCAAAAATCTGTATGCAATTTCCCCTTGAGTTAGAAAGTAACTTTTAAGAGGCATGTGCTTGGTAAAACTCCAAAAAAGCCAGTAGAGGAAAGCAGCCAAGAGAGTAATGACTGAGCAGAGATTGGAGGATTAGAGCATCTACATAATGTTGAAAAGACAAAGTTTAGAGTTCAAGTTTTGTCAAAGTGGAAGAGAATGGGTAAACACCCTGTGTTTTTAAAACCCTAGGAGTAGGTGAAACAGACCAGTCCTAAAAAGCCTAAAATTAGACCATACCAGAATCAAGGTAGTCTAATAGAGTGCAATCTGCCCACCAGAAGAAAATTTAATCATCTTTGAAAATAATATGTTCCAGAGCCTCTACAATTTTTATCCACAATGTCTAATACCATTGAGGCATACTGAAACAGCAGACTCAAATAAGTGAAAACCAAGTAAAATAGCAGATAGCAAAAATAGACTGATTCAGATAGGGAAATTATAAAACAGAGATTAGAAGTAACAAGTTTAAGTGGATAAAGAAAAAACATGAAGCATTGTATCAGAAACATGACATATAATTTTTCAAAGTACTAGGATACAAATCCTAGAACTGAAAAATACATTAAGATTCTAAAAGATGAGTTTTAAAAGCAGATTAGAAATGGTGAAGTCGAGTATGATTGAATTGTCAGATAGACCAATGTAAAATATTCAGATTGAAGGACAGAGAAAAAAGGTAGAAATACATAAAATGCAGAAAAAGTACAAAAGATAAATGGACAAAAGTCAAAAGGTCTAATAGCACAAAAGTCATAAATGAGAGGTAGATGGAATTGTCCTGCTGTAAGATGATAATTCAAGGTAGATCATAATAAATTAATTTCGAACAAAGCATGGGGAACAGTAAAATTACTGAGTCAAGGTAATACAGTAAGTTAAGGAGGCATATTAGATAGAATCCCTAGGGTAATTACTAAAAGACTAATATAGGATTATAAAATGAAGAGGCTAACTGTGGAGGAGAAAATAACAACAAAAAATACAAGACTGCCAAACAAAACTAAGATTGTTCAATATCTCTAAACATCAGGAAAATGCAAATCAAAACTACATTAAAATAGTATCCCATACCTGTTAGTATGGTTATTTATAAAGAGATAAAGAATATTGGCAAGGTTGTGAAGAAACTGGAACCTTTGTGTGTTAGTGAGAGTGCAAATGATGCAACTGTTACGGAAAACAATTCTGATCATTTTATTGAAACTTTCAGGAAAATAGAAAAAATAAAAACGAAAGGGGATAGAGACCCATCTGGGCAAAGATGGTGTCTGCCAATATTATAATACTTTAAAAGCATTTAGCTACCTCTGGTACTTTTCTCTTATATTGGTGGAATGTTTCTCAGACATGAGTTTAACCAACATTCTTAGGCGATGTTTGGTGAAATTTGACAAATCCTCATATTTGTGAATTTACTTGTTTTATATTATAGCTGATAATAATGCTGCTTATGTTCTAAGTAATTGTTAAACACTACATACAACAAAAAAATGCCCTAGTCTGGATGGCTTCACACCAGAATTCTATCAAACCTTCAAGGAAAAGCTTATTCCTACACTGCAGAAATTATTCCAAAAAATTGAGGAAGAAGAAATCTTCCCCAATACATTCTATAAAGTAAACATTACCTTGATACAAAAACCAGGAAAAGACCTAACTAAAAAGGAGAACTTCAGACCAATTTCACTAATGAATATAGATGCAAAGATCTTCAACAAAATCCTAGCCAATAGACTACAGTTTCTCATCAAAGAATTTATACATTATGATCAAGTAGGTTTCATCCTAGAGAAACAAGGCTGGTTTAACATATACAAGTCCATAAACATAATTCATCATATCAACAGAGCAAAAACAAAGAGCATATGATCCTCTCAAGAGACGCAGAAAAAGCATTTGATAAAATCCAGCATCTTTTCTAATTAGAACATTGAAAAGTATAGACATAGGTGGCACATTTCTTAAACTGATCAAAGCCATCTATGACAAACCCACAGCTAATATTTTACTGAATGAAGTAAAACTGAAAGCTTTTCCACTTAGAATTTGAACCAGACAAGTTTGTCCTTTATCGCCACCACAATTCAACATAGAGCTGGAAGTTCTAGCCAATACAATCAGGCAAGAGAAGGAAATAAAGGGCATCCAAGTGAGAGCAGAAGAGGTCAAACTCTCCCTCTTTGTTGGTGATATGATCTTATACTTAGAGAACCCCAAAGGCTCAATCACAAGACTCCTGGAAGTGATCCAAAAAATACAGTAATGTCTGAGGATATAAAATCAATATCCACAAGTCAGTGGCCTCTGTATACACCAATCATAGCCAAGATAAGAAGCTGATTAAGGACACAATCCCCTTCACAAAAGCTTCAAAGAAAATGAAATATCTAGCAATATACCTAACAAATGAGGTGAAGGACCTCTATAAAGAAAATTACGAAACTCTAAGAGAAGAAATAGCAGAAGAAATTAACAAATGGAAGAACGTACCATGCTCATGGCTGGGAAGAATCAACATTGTTAAAATGTCTATACTTCCCAAAGCAATCTACAAATTTAGTGGCATTCCTATTAAAATACCAACATTGTACTTTCAAGACTTGGAAAAAATAATTCTTCGTTTTGTATGGAACCAGGAAAAACCCCATGTAGCTAAGGCAGTACTTAGCAATAAAAATAAAGCCAGAGGCATCAGCCTACCAGACTTTAGGCTATACTACAAGGCTATAGTGGTCAAAACAGCATGGTATTGGCACAAAAATAGAGACATAGAAATCTGGAACCGAACAGAAAACCAGGAATGAAACTAACACCTTACAGCCACCTAATCTTCGATAAACCAAACAAGAACATACACTAGAGGAAAGAATCCCTATTCAATAAATGGTGCTGGGAGAACTGGATATTCACATGTAAAAGATTGAAACTGGACCCACACCTTTCTCCACTCACAAAAATTGATTTAAGATGCATAAAAGACCTAAATTTAAGGCATGAAATGATAAAAATCCTCAAAGAAAGCAAGAAAAAAACACTTGAAGATACAGGCCTGGGGAAAGACTTTATGAAGTAGACTTCTGTGGCAATTGCAACAACAAAAATAAACAAATGGGACTTAAAGCTTCTGTACAGTGAAGGAGAGAACAAGTAAAGGAAATAGACAAGCTACATAATGGGAAAGGATATTTGCATATTTTGAATCAGATAAAAGCTTGATAACTAGAATCTAGAGAACTCAAATTAGTCAACATGAAAAAAGCCAACAATCCCTTATATCAATGGGCAAGAGAGATGAATAGAACCTTCTCTAAAGAAGATAGATGAATGGTTAACAAACATGAAAAAATGCTCATCATCCCTGATGATTAGAGAAATGCAAATCAAAACGACCCTAAGATAACATCTAACCCCAGTAAGAATGGCCCACATCACAAAATCTCAAACAAGTAAATTCACAAATATGAAGATTTGTCAAATTTCACCAAACATCATCTAAGAATGTTGGTTAAATTCAGGTCTGAGAACCATTCCACCAATACAAGAGAAAAGTACCAGAGGTAGCTAAATGCTTTTAAAGTATTATAATATCAGCAGACACCATCTTTGCCCAGGTGAGTCTCTGACCCCACCATTTTTTTTTCCTATCCCCTTTCATTAAACTTGGTCTGAACCTCAAAACAAGCAAAAAGTATTATCATATTGAAAAAGTTACAAATTTCTAGTAATTCAACTAGAGATTCGGTGAATGCACTGAAAATTTTAAATGCAATATTTTCAATTCTAGCTAGGAAGTTATACTAACATTAATTCCCTCTCTATACCTTTTACCAGTTTCTACCGTATCAGAAACACACACACACACACACACACACACACACACACACACACAGAGCACATTTTCTTCCAACTCAAAACCGTTGGTCAGTGGTCACAAAGTTTATTCACTATTTTAGCTTTAAAAGAGCTACATTTTAGCAAAGATAAAATAGGCATTCTTTGAAAATGAGTTCAAGCCAACAGATATTAGGTGAGTATACTAAATAGATTAAAATTTTATATATGCACACATATACTTTTTTTTTTTTAGATAGAGTCTCACTCTGTTGTCCCAGCTAGAATGCAATGGTGTCTTCATAGCTCACTGAAAGCTCAAACTCCTAGGTTCAAGTGATCTTTCTGCCTCAGCCTCCGAAGTAGCTAGGTCTACAGGTGTGCAGCACCAAACCCAGCTAATTTTATCTATTTTTTATAGAGACAGGGGTCTCATTCATGCTTAGGCTTGTCTGAAACTCCTAATCTCAAGTAATCCTTCCACCTTAGTCTCCCAGAGTGCTAGGACTATAGGACTGGGAATATAGACATCAGCCACCGGGCACAGCCCACATATACATTTAACATACTGATTTCACAAAATCATCTTTGGCAAATAGGGTGTAGCAGCCCAAAGAGCCTATGGCTAGGAGGAGTGAGAGTCATAAGAAATACCTGTATAGCTCAATAATGGAACACCTTGGTGAAAAGGGCATAGAGAGGGATTTAGCTCTCCTAACAAGCACGAGAGCTCTTGAGATGAGAGCATTGGTGAATTGGCAGTTTCTACACCTGTGGTATTGAAAGGCATGAGATCAGCCTTATATTAGGCTGGAGGAGAAGGCAGTTGGGAGCATGCACATTCTATCATGGACCCACTTACTCTGACTCTGTCTCCTCTCCTGCCTGCAGAACACCAGCACCATGTCTCTCTGCTGAAGATTACCAAGCTCTACTAAAGACTAAGATCTATCTATTCTAAGACTGCTTTACTCTAAGACTCTTTCTCTCTCTCTCCAGTTAAAGTAGATAGCTATCAGGCACCTAAAAGAAATTGTTCCTGAGCAAGGTAGCTTAGCGGTCTGCATCTGGAACCTAGTTAAGCCGGGCTGGAGACCTGGCCAGTCCTGGGTCCTGACAAGTGGTATTAGAAGCGGGATGTGACACAGGGAAGATCAGGTTTTTTAAATTTTTATTTGTAAAACAGTTCTGAAAATCAAAATGACAATTAGAATCAAAATATTGGATGGTTTCTAAAATATTATTTTTAAATAATTACTTTAATATTTTCTAAAATATTAATAAATCCACAAGAAAACTTTCATAACTAATTAGGTATCATGAAAATCTCCATTTTTGTAACTCTATTTCCAAAAAGATACAATTCAATCATCTATTCTAATCAGCAAACTTAAAAAAAATCACATTCAACAATGACATTTTCCTATGAATTTTAAATGTCTGTATAATCAAAGAAATAGGTCTACTTGAAACATGTGTAACCTATATAATTAAACTTTAAGCTCCACTGGGTTTTTAAAAATAAGTTTACTATATTGGTCAAAATGTGTCAACTTCCTTTAAATATGTAAAATGGCTTAAATTGAAGCTAAAATATTAACGTAATTCTTGTTTTTCAAGAATTAGTGGCATTAGTAACATTGTAATTATTTTAATATACAACAAACTATTTGCACCAAAATGTTTATGGCAGCTTAATTCATAATTGCCAAGATGTGGAAGCAACCCAAATGCCCATCAGCCTACAAATGGATTAACAAACTGTGGTATACGTATACTATGGAGTACTATTTAGCCATAAGAAAAGATGGAGACTTTACATCTTTTGTATTTACCTGGATAGAGCTGAAACATATTCTTCCTAGAATGATCTCAAGAATGGGGAAAAAAATCCAATGTACTCAATATCAATATGAAACCAATATACAACTTCATATCCACACAAAACATAAAACACAAATACAGTCTAGCAAGAGGGAAAAGAGAGTGGACAGAGAGCAGAGGGGGAGGAGAGAAGGCCATTGGATCCCACCGAATGTGCACAATGTGAGGGAGTTCACCCCTCACCACCTCCCACCCCCATGAAGGGCTCAACTACAACTCTGACTTTACCTTAGAACTGAAAACAATGGAACCTAAACATCTGTACCCTCTTACTAATTTGAAATAAAAAAATACATATACATACACCAAACTATACCAATATTTTTAAACTAAAAAGGTCTGTTCACTTGTGTTAACTTGAAAAGTGATATTTCTTTTTTTTTTTTTTCTTTTGAGACAGTTTCACTCTGTTGCCCGGGTTAGCAGGATAGAGTGCCATAGTATCAGTACCCTCAAACTCCTGGGTTCAAGCGATTCTCCTCCCTAGCCTCCATAGTAGTTGGAACTACAGGCTCCTACCACAATGCCAGGCTAATTTTTTCTGTTTTTAGCAGAGATGGAGTCTCAATCTTGCTCAGGCTGATCCTGAACTCCTAAGCTCAAGGGATCTTCCTACCTCAGTCTCCCAAAGTGCTAGGTTTACAGGCGTGAGCCATTGCACCTGCCTAAAAAGTGGTATTTCTAAGAAGTATTTACTGAACTTTCTAAACAGCCACAGATTCAAATTACAATCACTTTTATCAGTTTGTAAAATACAGTAGTTAATGGAAACATGTTAAGATCAGAAAATCATAGTAAAATGTCAACCAGAAACATTTGTGATGTTTTAAATACAATTTAGCTTAAATTTCCATGTTAACAAATATAGTACTAAGATAGTAAATACATGTAAAAATAACAGAAATAGAAACAATACCCTTTTTAGTTGCTGTTCTTTTAAGATTCTCACTGTCCTTGCAGGCTCAGAAATGAAGTTTTTATAGTTTTCACATATATTGATCCGAGACTGGGCTACCTGCATTGTGCCCTCGAGAAAGGATTTCCAAACAGGATACATGCTCCTAAATTCAAAGAAGGATAGAAAAGTATTAGGCAGGGACAAGGAACTGTTGGCTGACCTTTTACTAATGGGCTCACACTGACAGAATAACTGTCTTCTTTATAACTGTAAATGTATTAAGACTGTCTTATAGGAAATACCAGCACCTGTAAGAAGCAGCATGGCATACACTTTATTCCTCTATAGCTCAGCAATAAGGAGTCTGATTCACAGCTATTTCTAATAATGAAGCAAAGGGATATAATCATAAGAATTACAAACAAAGCTAATGCTATAAAAATTAGTGAGTACTTCAGACTCTCCAAGACTTCTATGGTCACAGGGGCATCATTCATTATGAATATCAGGTTTTACTACTTTATTAAGATATTTCCTAATTTTACAAATAAGTTAATGAGGCTCAGAAAGATAGAATCATTCTAGGTCACACAAGAATGTGGCAGTGCTGGCTCAGCACCCCTAGCTCAGAGGTTAGGGCGCTGGCCACATACACCAGGGCCAGCTAAACAATGACAACTGTAACAAAAAGCAGATGGGCATTGTAGCAGGTGCCTGTAGTCCCAGCTACTTGGGAGGCTGAGGCAAGAGAATCCCTTAAGCCCAAGAGTTTGAGGTTGCTGTGAGCTGTGATGCTATGGCACTCTACTGAGTGTGACATAGTGAGACTGTCTCAAATAAAAAAAGAATCTGGCAGTAATGAGATAGAAGACAAAGGCTGAGTACCTCTAAAGTACTTTCTTTTTCAAATATATCATTTTATTTTTATGCAAACTGAAGTGGCTAGAAAAATATATCATGAACAATTGTTTCTGTGCTTGAGAAGTATATTTTGTCTGATTTAAAAAAAAAAATCTACCTCTAGATTGTTGTTCTACCTCTGTCTCTCTCTCTCTCTTGTAACAATCCTTAGCCACCATCACATTGTGCCTTGGAGTCATTCCAAGCAAATCCCAGCCCCTTTGCTTGATAAATGTGCTCACCAATCTCTTGGTAAAGTCAAAAAATTATTCATCCTTTACTTTTTCTAGCCAATTTCCTTTTCAAGTTTCTCTCCTACTTTGCTAAGTGCCTTAACCAATTCTAGCATACTCTTTTACTAGTTATAAATGCATTTTATAACTTATGTCATCTAACAATGTCAGGTACTTTGTTTTTTAAAAAATCAGTATTTACAGAAAGTTTTTGATGGATTATAATACTCATCTCCTGAGATTTCTTTTCTGTTCATATGAATTTTCTACTACAGCAATGTATGGGACCATATGCTACATAAAATTCCAGCTGTGAGTCAATAGTTGAGAATATAAATACAAGAAAAACAAAAAGTGCCTGGATTCTTACCCTAGTCACAAGTAAAAAAAGCCTTGATAAACCATAGTTTTCAACCAAGGAGTTGAATGATTTTATTCATGTTATAAACACTCAATGAATCTATTTGTTTGAATGAAAATATTCATTTATTTAGGCAGAGGTGGGCCGACATGGTGGTTCATGTCTGTAATCCTAGCACTTTGGAAAGCCAAGGTGGGAGGATCACCTGAGATGTGGAGTTCAAGAGCAGCCTGGGCAACATAGCAAGATGTCATCTCTAAAAAAAGAAGAAGACCTAGTGGGGTATACTGGCATATGCCTGTAGTCCCTGCAACTCAGAAGACTGAGGCACAGGCAACAAAGCAAGACCCTGTCACTAACTAACTAACAAGGCAGAGGTGTATCACCATACCTTTGGAAAGATTCAGCATAAACTATCAGCATAAAAGCACCAATAGACTTAAGAACAGAAAAAGTAATGTCCTCCACAGACTCACTGCATGACGCCAGATGGAACTTACAATGTTAACTCACCACAGGCCCTCCTAAGCAGTCCTAATAAATTCTCTCAGATACACCAAGAGAGAAAAGTTCAGTACTATGCTTTGTAACTATTAATATATACTTAATGAAATCATAATAAAAATGAAAAAGAACCATTATGAATTGTGATGGAGGGACAAGCCCTCCATGTACAATCTTCCCTTAGTGTACACCCTCTTCCCTTTACCCCTTTAACTGCTGCTTACCCTTCAAATCACATCTTTAAATGTAACTTCCTTTTGGAAGTCTTTCATGATCACCAACAAGCCAACCCCCAGATTCAATCTAATTGCTCTTTGTTACTTATTCATGGCTCCAGCACTTTTCCTTCAATTGTAAATATTTTTGTGATTTAACTAATGTCTATCCCTCTTACTCTGGTAAAAACTCCATGAAGGAAGGAGTGTATGTCTTGCTATAGTATTCCTAAGGCTCAGAAAACACAGAATGGTTACAGTAATATGTCTTGAATAAACAAATAAATGAATAGATGAATGTATAAATTATGAAGACTGTACAATAAAAAATCTCTTCAATAAAGGGTTTTAAAAAAGACCTTTAGAGATTAGCTCAGTTATAGCAGGCAAAAATATCCTAAACAACAAGGTACCATGAAAAGCACAGAATTCACTTACCAATCTAAGGACCAAGGTTCAAGTCCTAGTTTAACCAATATAATCATATATAGCACACCTCACTATACTTTCATTTCCTCAACCAGAAAATGGGGAAATAACAAAAATACCTTCACCTTATAAACTCATAGGGCTAATTTAACAATTAAATGCAAAAGATGTAAAAACTCTTGGTATAAAGATTCTTTTAAAAGAAAAAATAGTAATAGGAGCAGAATTGTAACGGAATAAAAATTACTTTTTGTTGGCGTAATGGTGGTCATTCTAAAGGTAGTGATGTTTTTCATTCTGATTAAGAAAAAAATATCAGGAGAGTGTAGTGGCTCATGCTTATCATCTTAGCACTCTGGGAGGCGAAGTCAAGAGGATACCTTGAGCTCAGGAGTTCAAGACCAGCCTGAGCAAGAAAGAGACCTCCCTCCCCCATCTCTGCTAAAAATAGAAAAAATGAGCCTGGTGTTGTGATGGGAGCCTGTAGCTCCAGCTACTTGAGAGGCTGCAGCTGGAGGATTACTTGAACTCAGGAGTTTGAGGTTGCTATGAGCTACTCTGGTGCCATGGCACTCTAGCCTGGGTAACAGAATGAGACGAGACTTTGTCTCAAAAAATAAAACAAAGCAAAACAACAACAACAACAACAACAAAACCCATGGGTGATTTTTTTTTTTTTTGAGACAGAGTCTTGGTAGAGTGCTGTGCCGTCACAGCTCACAGC
Source organism: Otolemur garnettii (assembly GCF_000181295.1). NCBI lineage: Eukaryota > Metazoa > Chordata > Mammalia > Primates > Galagidae > Otolemur > Otolemur garnettii. The sequence goes on along the minus strand of NW_003852396.1, from coordinate 29,337,636 downwards.
AACCTCAAACTCTTGGGCTTAAGCGATTCTCTTGCCTCAGCCTCCCAAGTAGCTGGGATTACAGGTGCCTGCCATAGAGTGATTTTAAAACAACTTTTATTTCCTCAAGTTTCACATAAAGCAAATTCTGAAGGATAAAGAAAGGTATTAAATATATATAGTATTTGGCTACTCTGCTCAGGTCAGGAAATGAAGGTAAAAATCATAAAGAAAGAAAGGAGATTCTTTTAAGAGCCTATCTTACATGGTAAGTACTATCTTACGTATTTTACATCCATCCCATCATTCAGTCCTCACCATAACTTTATAAGATAGCTAATTATCCCAATTTTACAAAGGAGAAAAGTGAGGGTCAGATAGGTCATGAAATTTTCTTAAGGTTATTCACTACAAAATAGCACCTCCATGCTCATAACCTAGCCTTTGTCATTACTATTAACTGCTACTTGGCTCTTATCCCAACTTCAATCATCTCTGACCAATACCTCCTAATTCCACTCATGCCTTTTAGAATTTTAACTCCAACAAACAATCCTGTAAGAACTCATAATCCATTTGAACCTTCTCCCTTTCCACTGTTTCTTATCCCTCTCAAAATCTCCCTTTCTCGGTTCCTTACCCAGCCTAGGATTCATGGTCTATCATAATCACTCCCTTATGTATACCCTTTCTTGCCTCTTCTCTTTCCAGCTTTATAAATCACAAGCTTCTACCCTGCATAAATTCAAAACTCTATTTACACCATACCAAGGTCTATAGTAGAATGTGGCTGGAGAAAAAGATAATCATCTTGCCTGGTTTCACTTTAAATTGATGTCAGATGAATTCTAGTAATCCCTTAGTGCTACCCAGCAATCATACCATATTCCCTTAATCTATTTATTTTCCCACTCTTCTACATAATTATTTCCAAACTTCTTACCTCTTCTTAAAAATCTAGTATCACCACACTTTCAGCTAACAATGAAGCTATCAGAAGGCAACATCCACATGTTCCCACCACTCTGCCAATCTCCCTGTCTTTGCACCCACACATTCTGCCATTCCTCCTATTACTTGCATTAACCACCCATGCTCTAAGGGCCAATCCTTCACATTTCACACTACATTATATAACCACTTGCTCAAGAATGTCAATCCAGACATCTCCTACAATGACAATTTTTCCTCTTCTACTAGATCATTCTCGTGAGCAAATAAATATGCTATGTTTCCATTTAGAAAAATATAACTCCCCATCAACCCTCTATTTCTCTCCAGAACCACCCTAATATCTGCCCCCTTTCACACAAAACTCCTTCAAAGAATTGTCTGAAATTACTGTTTCCATGTTTTATCTTCCTGGTGTCTTTTGATCCATTCAAATCAGACTTCAGCTATCTATTCATCTTTTGAAATTGCTTTCCAACATTATTAAAGACCTCCTTATGGTTAATCCCAATAGTTAATTCCAATCTTGGTCCTATTATTCAACATAGTAGTAGCACTGACCTAGTTTACCCTTCTTGAACTGCTCTCTTCACTTGACTTCCACATCATTCTCTCTTAGTCTACTCCTACCTTTATTGGTTCTTCTTCATTTCACTGCCTTGTAAATGCTGGAGTGCCCCAGAGTCAGACCCCAGGTTTCTTCTCTTCTCTCTTTAGATGAGCTCATCTGTTCTCATGGCTTTAAAGACTATCAATATGTAGACTATTCATGAACTTTTAATTCCCACCCAGATATCTTTCCCAACCTCCAACTGCCTATTTAACATATCTAATTTGGATATTTGTTAGGCATCATAAACTCAACATGTTCAAAGCAAAGTTTCTTATTTTCCTAAAATATGTTCTGGCAGTCTAGCCTATCTCATTGACAGCTACTCAAACTTTCTAGTTGCTCAAGACAAAAACCCTAGAATCAACATTGATTCCTTTTTTCCTCTTACATCCCACATCTGTACCATTAAGAAATTCTGTTTGGAATTTGATTACTGCCTAGCTCCTTCACTGTGACCACCCTGTTTTGAGCCACTATCACACTTTGTGTCTAGATTATTCCAAGATTCTCCTAGCTACCCTCTGTTTCTGCCTTGTCGCCCCTAATGTCTATGCTCTACAGTAAAGCAATTGCAATGTCATTGCTTCTTGGTACTCTCTATTCTCTTTACTAGGGTTACTGGTCTTTATCACCAGTGGACATGTATGTTTAATTATTCACTTGTGTATTTATTTATTTACTTTGTCACCCTCGGTAGAGTACTGTGGTGTCATAGCTCACAGCAACCTCAAACTCTTGGACTCAAGTGATTCTCTTGTCTCAGCCTCCCAAGTAGCTGGGACTATGTGTGCCAAAGATGGAAGGAAGAGATATGGATATAGATGAAGAGAGAAAGGTAACTTGAAGCTAGGTTTCTTCCTGACTTTAAATACCATACAAAGAAATTGGCACCTATTGGCAAGGAGAAACAATAGATTTTCCAGCAGGAGGGTGACAATAAGCCTATTCTATAGAAATAAAAATATAGTTTCTGGCATTGGAGCAAATGGAAATTGTGAGAGAAAGAGGTCACCGGCAGAGAAATAGCTACCGTGTTTCCCTGAAAATAAGACACTGTCTTATATTTATTTTTTCTCAAGAAGACACACTAGGGCTTATTTTCAGGGGATGTCTTCCTTTCCGCACCAAAATGCATGGCATGGCTAGGCAGGTACACTGCATAGCCACACCCATCACTAGGTCTTATTATCAGGGTAGGGCTTATATTTAACAAATGCATAGAAATCCTGCTAGGGCTTATTTTCTGGGTAGGTCTTATTTTCGGGGAAACATGGTACTTAATACTCCACATATGAAAAGAATAGTTCTAGAAAGAAGTTGAGTTGAGAGCAGCTGACTTTGTATCCTCAAGCTGAAAAGTTAATAAAAATATATGATCATTAGCAGGTAAGATCAGTCAGAAGAAGAAAAGAGAGAGAGGAAAAAAAAAAGATTAGTCAGTAGAGTGACAAGAGAACTGAAGGAACTTTAAGAAACACTTACATAGAAAGGAATGGAAATCCTTAAATGCTTAAATCTTGTCTTCAAAGATTTAAAATAAAAAAAGTCCAAGAGAAAGTAGTTTTGTAGAATTCTAGTTTCCAGGCAAATTAGGGTAATTTAATGAAATTAAATGGTGTACATATCCTCAGATTCGCAAACCATTTAAAAGACTGATCACAGGCACTGGAACAAATAAAAATGAGTAATTTTCAATTATGTCAGAAGGAATGTAAAATATATTGATAGAATTTATGCAGAACTGTTTCCAATATCAACATTTTAAATGTACATATATAAACCAATTGACCCAGTATTGCCTCCTCTAACAATTTAGCCAACAAATATACTCACAGTGTGCAAACCTATGTAGGTTCAGGAGTTATTCACTGCAGCCTTATTTGTAATAGTAATAAACTAAACAACTACAAACAAGGAAATGGATAACAAAACCACAGTTTATCCATACTGGGGCAGTGAACAAAAGCAGCCACTAAAAAAATGGGTGATCTGAACCTACTGACATGAAAGGATGTCTAGAATAGACTCTTTAACTGTGGGGGTATGTTACAGGAACATATGTAAATAATTATTGCAGTTCTGTTAAAAACAGCAAACTGTCTATGTTCACGTATGAGTTACACAGAAAAAAATATGAAAGAAAAGATCATATGCTTTTAACAGCAATTACTCTAGGGAAGTGGAGACGTGATAAAGCTGGACTTTATACTTTTTATACTTTTTCGTACCATGTCCTACTTAATCCAAAGCATGTATTACTTGGATAAGATTTTTAAAAGTACCAATGCAAATATAAATAGAAAAAAATCAAATGGGAAACTCAAAATGACTGAAAGTTCAATAAGCTGTGAATAAAAACAAACAAACAAACAGAAACGCTGGCAACTGACATTCTTAACCTCAATCTACTATCTTTTTCCACAATGGCACCATTGTCCTCTCAGTTGCCTAAATTGAAAAACCTGGCAGTCACTGTATAACTCTCCCTTTCTCTCCTCCTACCCCATTCTTTTAGTCAGTAAATACTTATCAAGTGCCTTGCCAAGAGCTATTTTAGATATCAAGAAAACCATATGTGTAGTTTGCCTCTGAAAAAATTTGACAAACAAAAGTAAAATTTTGCTAAATCATTTGCAAGTCTTTGTAGCTTCATTCTCTGATATCTTCCCTGCAACCTGATTTATACTATAATTTCCATGGTTCAAATAAGAGATGATAAGGGATAAAATTTCTGCAATTCTCTACTTTCTAAATTTTTCCTTTCACTCCTCTAATATACCTTCATACTATCACTAAAGAGAACCTGATCACATCATTCCTCTTGTGTAAATTCTACAATGCCTCTGTTATCTTCCAAATAAGAAAATAAACTCTAAGAATTACAACAAATATATTTGTATCAGAATGTTTATTAGAGCCCAATTTATAATTGCTAGGTCATGGAAGAAGCCTAAATGCCCGTTGACCCACGAATGGATCAATAAATTGTGGTATATGTACAACATGGAATACTATGCAGCCCTAAAGAAAGATAGAGACTTTACCTCCTTCATGTTTATACGGATGGAATTAGAAAATGTTCTTCTCAGTAAAGTATCTCAAGAATGGAAGAAAAGGTATCCAATGTACACAGTCCTATTTTGAAACTAATTCATAGCTTTTATAGGAATGTCATAACCTAATTATAGCCTTAGAATATGGGAAGGGGGTGGGATTGGGGAGGTGAGGGAGGTGGATGGGGGGAAGGAGGGTGATTGGTGGGGTCACCTATATGGTTTATCTTACAAGGGTACAAGTGAATCTTTCTAAAAGCAGAGTATGAATGTCTTAACTTAATGACTAAGAGAATGACATGAAGGTTATGTTAACCAGTTTGGTGAGAGTATTTTAAAATGTATATGAAAACAGCACACTGTACCTCATGATTGCATTAATGTACATAGTTATGCTATAAGAATTAAAAAAACAAAGAAAATAAACTCTATAACATGGTATGAAAAGTCCCTGATGACGCCTACCTGTGTATTCTCCATCTCCACCACTCCACTTATCCTCCAACCTATGTACTTCACACCAACCATACTGAATTGCTCATTACTAACACTCATATCTTCTCATGTTCCATGCCTTTAAGATGTTACTTCAGCTTAGAATTCCTTTTAGCAAACTTCTGCACATTCTTTAAAACTCTGCTGTATAAGCCTTGGTTTTCTTTTATGGTCTCAGAGGACCTCTGCTATGTATGACCCAGTACCACAGCTGTTTATAGTGGTTTTCTCCTATATGCTCCTAAAGGCCAGACATCACATCTTCTAGTCTTTCTAATCCTAAAGTCTACTTTAACAGCTGGCATAGGGTAGACATTTCATATGTATCTCATGATAAAAAAATAAAGTTGAAATAGCTATGTGACCCTGAGTAAGGCATTTAGCCTGGCATGCAGTTTCCTGGTATATAAAAATGAGAATAATTCTATCTACCGTATTACAGGGTTGTTTTGATAATCATGGGAGAGTAGTTAAATTTCATGGCATAGTATCTGGCACATAGTAAATACTTAGAAAATGCTGGCTTAAAACACTGTTTAAAATTAGGTTTTATAAGCCAGCCAGGGAGAATAGATTTATTGTCCTTATTTATTTGGTAAACTGAACTCTGAATTTCAAAGAAACTTGGAATATAGCTTTCTATAAGTTGGATGCTTTTTCACTACACAACAAGCAATCTCTTTCTTGGTTAGGCTAATTTCCTTATACCAGCAACACTGAACATATCATCCTCATTCTCACTGCAAAAATATATTTTATTTGTCTTTTTTTTTTTTTTTTTGTCTTTTTTGCCTAGAATTTCATCTCTTCTTTCTCCTTAGCTGAACTTTGTAGATACAGGAAAGTCCACAAGGAAATCTTATTTTTATTTCCTCTTTTGTTTTAATATTTATTGCACTTATAGACGTTCTAGCTTTTATGCCATCTTCTCCTAAGATATCGGTCGCCACTGTGAAGAATTATTAGGGTTTCCTGTATAGCCTTTAGTTTTCTACCCCCATTGCCATTTTCTCAAGAAATTCTTTGATAATGTCAGTCTTCACTGACAATTCCATGGCTTGATTTCATATTCAGACTCCAAACTATGTACTTCAATACTGAGCTCTTAATTACCCTGGATTTTCTGCTATTGCTTCATGGATATTAGTCTTAATTCCAACCAGATTGTAAACTCTGAAGTCTTTGACTTTTGTGTCCTCCAACTAAATACAACCCTTAGCACAACAGACTATAAAGTACAACCTTTAGCACAACAGACTATAAATGCTTCCAAATTAACCTCAAAGAAGACATCAAATTCTAAACAAAATTACAAATACTTTTAAGATATCAGTGGGTGACTGAGGACACAATTTTTATTATATTGTCATTTGCCTTCTTTAAATTCATGTGGGATAATAACTAGTGAACTTCTGAGCGCCTCATTTATGCAAGCACACACATTTTTAAAATAAGTATTGTGCTAAAAGAAAGCTCTTTTCCTTAAAATATTTTACTTAGAAACTTGTTGAAATAATGTGTTTCATCATTTGTCACTCAGAACACAATTTGTATTACATTGTCATCTATCTTCTTTAAATCCCATTATGTTAGTATTAATTAGATAAATCATAATCTTTGCTTAAACACATGAAAATGATCTATTTTACATAGATTACCTACATGTTATGAAACATTAAAAATTTAATAATTTTGATATTATGTTTAAAAACACAGCAGAGGAAAGAAATAATTCTTTTTTTTTTTTTTGAGACAGAGCCTCAAGCTGTCCCCCTGGGTAGAGTGCCATGGCTTCACTGCTCACAGCAACCTCCAACTCCTGGGCTCAAGCGAGTCTCCTGCCTCCACCTCCCAAGTAGCTGGGACTACAGGCGCCCGCCACAACGCCCGGCTATTTTTTGGTTGCAGCCATTATTGTTGTTTGGCGAGTCCGGGCTGGATTCGAACCCGCCACCTTAGGTGTATGTGGCTGGTGCCTTAGCCGCTTGAGCAACAGGCGCCAAGCCAAGAAATAATTCTTTTAACAACTATAATATTACATTATCTATATGTGATATGGCTCTAATTGAAACCATTTTTTAAAAAAAATTGGCAAAAACTACTTAGTAAGTTACCTGTAATCATTCCGATCATCAGTTTTCATTCCAGGCCAATCTCTCTTCAGGTATTGACTAGCCAACTTCTGGATCCCCTGTTAAAAAAATACATGTTTTTTTCTAAAGTAAGTATCGTGTTATAAAGGAATCTCTTTTCCTTAAAATATATTACTAAGAAAATCCCAAATTTAATTTTTTTCCAAATCTAATTCTGAAGTAAAGAACCAATGATAAATAGAACACTACAACTTACTTTCTTTATTGTCCAGTTTCCATTTTTAGGAAAAATTAATAACAATGAGAAAATTGAAACTTAATTGATATGTCTTTGACTTCACCAAACTATTTCACTAGCCATAAAAGCAAGCAACCTCTGACATATCACAGGGAACACAGCTGTCCATCTCCACAGAGCTCTGCTTATATAGCTTGACATCTCAGTTTCCCACAATTTCTCAGCTGTGGCACATACTGCATTTATAAATCCCAGCAACCAAACTCTCATACACCAGGAGAATACAAAAATATTCAATTTGGCTCAGTGCCGATAACTCAGCAGGTAGGGCGCCGGCCACATGCACTGGGGCTGGTGGGCTCCAACCCGGCCTGAGCCTGCTAAATAAACAAATGAACGAGCAACAACAACAAAATATTGCCAAGCACTGTGATGGGTGCCTGTTGTCCCAGCTACTAAGGAGGCTGCGGCAAGAGAATCACTTGAGTCCAAGAGTTTGAGGTTTCTGTGAGTTGTGACACCATGGCACTCTACCAAGGGTGACAAGGTCTCCAAAAAAAAAAAAAAATTCAATTTGGGGCAAATATACATTGGCTTGTATAATTAATGAACAAAGCTTGGTGCTAGTCCACTCTAGAAATTCTCAAGACAGATTTTAAAGGTTTTTGCTTTTTTTAAAATAATACCATGGCACAAGTCACTGCAAATGAAAAAAATTAGTTTAAAAAGAAATATATTCACTTGCTATTATCCATATACAACATCAATGTAGATAAATCAGAATATTTGTCTATAATAGGTAGGGCTGAGACATATAGGGCTTTGAATAGAGAAGACCATTTTGTTATGAAGTGAGGTTGAACTACACATTCCAATTATATATTGTATTACTTTTAAAAAATTGATTATTTTTAATTATGGGTACATAATAGTTGCGTATATATATTTATGAGATACATGTGATATTTTAATACAGCCTACAATGTCAAATCAGTGCAATCAGGGTATCTATTCACTTCAACTATTTATCATTTCTTTGTGTTAGGAATATTCCAGTTCTACTCTTACGTATACCATAAAACTTACTGTTGACTAGAAACACTTTGTTGTGTTATGTAAATATTCTTTATTCTATCTAACTATATTTTTGCATCCTTTAGCCATCCCCACTTTATACCCTGCTCCCTCCTCCCCTTCTCAGCTACTGGCAACCGTCATTCTATTCTCTGTCTTCATGAAATCAAGTGTTTTAAATATTTAGCTCCTACGAATGAATGAGAATATGAGAAATTTGTCTTTCTGTGCCTGGCTTGTTTCACTTCACATAATGATCTCCAGTTCCATCCATGTTGTTGCAAATGACAAAATTTCATTCTTTTCTATGGCTGAATATTATTTCATTGTGTGTTATAGCACATTTTCTTTATTCATTCATTCATTGATGGGCACTTATGCTGATATTAAATCTTGTCTATTGCCAGTAGTGTTGTGATAAACATGGACATGCAGATAGCTTTCTGACATACTGATTTTCTTTCTTTTGGATATATACATAACAATGGAATTGTTGGGTCATATGATAGTTCTATGTTTAGTTTCTTGAGGAAACATCTAGTGTTCTCCATAGTGGTTGCACTAATTTACATTCCCACCAACCATATATATGCAGGTTCTCCTTTCTCTACATCCTTGTCAGCACTCATTATTGCCTATCCTTTGGATAAAAGCCATTTTAACTGGGGTGAGATGACATTTCGCTGTCGTTTTGAGTTGCATTTCTCTGATGACTAATGATGTCGAGCATTTTTCCATGAACTTATTGGCAATTTGTATGTCTTCTTTTGAGAAATGTCTATTCAGATCTTTTGCTCATTTTTTAATTGTATTATTTGATTTTTTTCCTACTGAATTGTCAGATCTCAGATGAATGGTTTGCAAATAGTTCCTTCCATTCTGTGGATTACTGCTTCATTTTGTTGACTGTTTCCTTTGCTGTGTAAAAGCTTTTTAGCTTGATGTGATCCCAAATGTCTAATTTTGCTTTGGTTGCTGGTGCTTTTGAGGTATTACTCAAAAAATCATTGCCCATACCAATGTCCTGGGGGCATTTCGCCAATGTTTTCTTTTAGTAGTTTCTTAGTTTCTGGCTTACATGTAAGTTTTTTTGTTTTTTGTTTTTTGAGCCAAAATCTCACTATGTGGCCTTGGTAGAGTTCCATGGCATCTCAGCTCACAGCAACCTCAAACTCTTAGGCTTAAGCAATTCTCTTGACTTAGCCTCCCAAGTAGCTGGGACTACAGGCACCAGCCACCACACCCAGTTATTTTTTTGTTATAGTTGTCATTGTTGTTTAGCAGGCCTAAACAACAGGTTTAGGGTCGGGTTCGAACCCGCCAGCTCCAGTGTATGTGGCCAGCACCCTAACCACTGAGCTATGGGCACTGAGCCTAGATGTAAGTCTTTAATCCATTTTGATTTGATTTTTGTATATGGCATTAGATAAGGATCTAGTATCAATTCTTCTCTATATGGACATCCAGTTTTCCCAGCACTATTTATTGAAGGGACTAGCCTTTACCCAATATATATATGCTTGCCACTTTTGTGGACAATGAGTTCACTAAATGTACTACTTTTAGATAGGAATATATGAGGTCCCCTAACAGTATACCAAGGCCTAATGTAGCTATAGAAATAATTAATGTTGGGATATTCATTTATATGTACATATACATGCAATTTTAACAAGAATATAATGCTGAAATGAAGGACAATAACATTAATTAATAGATTGACTGCTTTAAGTATGAGTTGTTCAAGTAAAATCGATGCCACACTCTATACATGGTACCTTTCTGTTCAGATCTGTTACCAAATCTATTTGACTTAATTAAATCCATTACTTAATGCCTCTATTTTAGTTCAATGAATTCAAAGGGTAGCAAGAACTGTAGAGAAGCTCCTTTGAATTTCAAGTTCCTCCTGAACTTCGCAATAATCTGGTTTTACTATTTCTAGGTATTGGGTATTCTGAGAATTCATATCTACAATACTCCACTTAATATATCTTGTATAATACTTTGAGGAATCTGATTACTAAGTCTTCTCTGAATATGTACAGTATTTTTTCACTTTCCACCTTGTTCATACTGCTGCCTATTTCACTTCATGAAATATTTTCTAACAACTCCATTCCTACTTGCTGAATTCTTACCCTCCTTTTAAACTGGTTTTTAAATTTCCTAATTAAAAAAAAAAGTATATATAGGGAAAAGTGAAAAGTTTCACTGCCTAGGTATTTAATATCATTAATTTTATTTCATTAAAGTATAATAGTTTTATCATTCTTTCTGCATTTATTAACTACATTCTGTTAAGAACTATGCCTCCTGACCCATTTGGTTATACTGAGGTATGGTGCTTACAAGAAAGCCAGGACGAATACCTGATGTCCAGTTTTGGTCCAAAGATGAACAATGCATTTTTAAGGTAACATTATGAACTCACGTATTTTAAATAATAAATGCATTCCAATTAATTATAGTCACTAGTCTATGGCTTAGGAAGTTGGCTCCCATATCATGACCCTAATAAACTGTGATCTATTACATATTACAGTTCTTGTCCTAGACCTGAAATAGCTAGTTCTCCAAGGAATCTTTATTCCTTTCAGAGAGAAACCAGAGATCACAATCTAGGCAAATCCTCACCTTTCAGATTTTATTTTGTGTCTTTCTCTAAAGGCTTTTTCTAATCACAGAATACAAAATAGCTTTTCCTCTACCCAGTTACACTCTCTCACACACACAAACCTATTTATTCATATTCCTTATACACTATTACTTTCTGGGTTAGAAAATATTTTTTGTCTGTTTACTCACTCAAAGCTCCATCAGGTAGGGATCTTACCATTCCTTTAAAAAAAAAAAATCACTATATTCCCAGACAGAGAGCGTAGAATTTAGTTGATGCCAATAATACCCACTGATTGCATTAATCAGTGCCACCTACATTATTCTGTTTCTATTGTGCAATACCCATCTCTTTTTGTGTTTTTGCCATTCTCAGTTAGAAATGTTTGGAACAAACCTTCTCTGGTTGCTAATTTTCATATACACAAAGGAAAAAGAAAACTATACCAGAGTACTGATATTCTGATCAGGTGACTTTAATTTAATAAATAAGCTCCTTAGTAAAATTATAGTAAAAGTCAGGTGTGGTAGTTCACATCTATAATCCTAGCACTTTGGAAGGCTGAGGTGGGAGTAGAGCTTACAGCCAGGAGTTTGAGACCAGCCTAGGCAACATATGGATACTCTTATCTCTACCAACAAAACAAAAAATAAGCTAAGTGTGGTGGTGTGTTTCTATAGTCCTAGCTACTTGGGAGGCTGAGGCAGGAGGATTACTTGAGGCCTGGTTATGGTAACTATGATTGCATCACTGAACTCTAACCTGGTTGACAGAGTGAGCAAGATCCTATCTCCTAAAAAAATAGATAGATAGATAGATATAGATATACACACATATATATATTTTAATTTTTTTGGACCATCCTCACCATCAGAAGAGAACATGTATGTGGATATTCCAAAAGCAATAATAACAACAACAAACCCCAGAAGTTTATTCTCTTAGAAAGCACTATACATTAATTTTTGTGAAGGTTCAAATAAGTCAATATCCCTAAATTCAAAGAATGCATTATCTGTAAAGAGGAATAAGAAGTATGCAATGTGAAATGCCAGGCAATACATGGGTACTGCCAAATAAATAATAAATTGTGACACAAGGAAAAGATCATCTGATATTTTCTTAATTAATCACAGTTAAATAATACAATAGTGACTTTTTTAGTTTAATCACTGCTAAAATGTTTATAGAACATGGGATATAAGATTAGCCTCAGTTCATGAGGAGGAAGATGTAAGGCAGAATGACAACACTCTAAATTTATATAGAACAAATGAACTGAACCAGCACTTTCACACATTTATTCCTTCTAATTCTACATGAGGCCTTATTATAATCACAAAGAAACTGGACAGTAAAAGGATACATAATTTACTTAAGATCATACAATTTACACCTAGTTAAGTTTGAGTTAGAATCCCAAGTTATCATTAAGTCTTTTCAAAAGGCATCATTTTAGAGTGAACTTTGTCTAATTCTTTAAAGAAACTGTGAAATTACTTTAACTTATGAACTTTTGGTGCATTATAAATTGTAATAGCAATTTCTAGAGCTCTAAACCACAAAGCTTAACTGTATTAAACTGAATGAGCCCTTCAGAGATGAGATGAGGTATTCATGAAATTGACAAACAATGAGATCTTTAGATGAAAGACTTTATTCAAGTTAGTTCACAGAAACAGGAATCGTGATTGCTGTGTGCTCCATCCAGCTGTTCAAGATCTAATCTGTATGGATGCTCAGAAATACTCTGTGGACATTAAAGAAGGTCGTAAGTAATATTTCGTGTCTCTGAAAGCATTCTATATTTAAATTAACTGGTTTTCCTTTTATGTTATGCTTGAAGGTACATCTGATGAATAAAGGGTTTACTTATATAAAAATAAACTCACCCTAATTTGCTAAGGAAAATAAATCTATGGCTTACAATTTTTAAAAAAGTCTTTATTAATTCACTCCCCCAGCCCACAGTAAAAAGTGTTTTTTAATTAAATTATGCTCACAGTATTACTCTCTAAAACTGGTCCACTAGACATTTAATATTTATTTATATTCACCTGAGTATCACTAGTGCATAATGTTGATTTGATTTGCAGTACAGTTCGCTCTGGAGTGGTGGTTTCCATAAAGATGTACTATCAATATACTCTTTGAAACATGTAATAATATCCCATTCCAAGTTTTAAAAAAGCCCTCAGTGTCTGATGTTAGACTTGCTTTGTTTTACTTCTCAATAACCCTTGCTGTATTGCTTTAACAATTGAATAAACACAAAGAAAGCCACTGTAGAGCAACACTGGGAAATGGACTGATGGCTTAACCTTTGGCCTATTTACTCCAGCAAACCGAGAGGAGTGTGGCACAGGTTAGTCTGTAACCATTTCTTCCCCCAGCATATGGAGAAACTAATATTTAAATTTTACTAAAGGTTTGACATCAGATGGCTCTTAAAATTTTAGGAAACCATATTATTTATAAACTGTACCTTTCTGTCATGAAATTCTCAACATTATGCAAATAATCTTTTATAAAATTAACAAGTCCACTGCATAAGTTGTATACTAATCAGACATATAAATTATGCAGTATTTATCTTTACTGTATTTTTAAACTGTTCCTACCCTAAACAAAGTTTTGAAACTATTCTGTGTGGTATATAACTGTATAAGGTAAAATTATTGATCAGTATATTATTTTAAATTACATAATTGTTTTTACCTATTTTTCTATTAATTCATGATGAAATATTAATCTTGTATGTGTTATCTATATCAAACATTAAAGACATTTAAGCCTTTTCCCTTTTATAAAAATAAAAATTAACCTATCCTATTTGATTTAAAGAACAAACACAGAATAAAAAATATATAACATTTAACAATCATTCATGACAAAACTTTCAAAAAACTAAAAGTAGTAGAAAACTTCCTTAACCAAAGATATATACAAAGACCCTACAGATAACATCATACTTTTAATAGAGAGTGACTACTTTCCCCCCAAGATAGGGATAAGACAAAGATGTCTTCTATTATGACCACTTATTTTCATCATTTTACTGGAAGATCTACCTAGTACAGTAAGACAAGAAAAAGAAATAAAGGCATACAGATTGAAAAACAACAACAAGAACAAAGCTATCTTTATTCATAGATGACATGACTGTCTATACAAAAAACCCCTAAGAATCTGTAAAAAAAAAAAAAAACTCCTGGAACTAAAAATTGAGTTTAGCAAGGCTGCATAATTACAAGGTCAATACACTAAAGTCAGTTGCTTTTCCATATGCCTATAATTCTACAATTAGAATTTGACTTTTTAAAAAAATGAAATATTTAGGTATAAATTTTAAAAGATGTGTGCAGGATCTATAAGTGGAAAATGATGAAAGAAATGTAAGAATATCAAAATGAATGGAGAGATATTCCATGTAAATGGATTGGAAGACTTCACATTGTTACAATACCAATTGCCAATTTGATTTATACATTGAATGCAATCTAAGTAAAAATTCAAAGAAACTTTTTTGGTAGATATCAACAAACTGATTTTAAAATGCATAAGGACTGGGGAGGCCAAGATGGGCAGATTGCTTGAGCTCAGAAGTTCAAGACCAGCCTGAGCAAGAGTGAGATCCCCATCTCTAAAAATAGCCAGGCATTGTGGTGGGCACCTGTAGTCCCAATTACTTGGGAGGCTGAGACCAGAGAATTGCTTGAGCCTAGGAGTTGAGGTTGCTGTGAGCCATGAAGCCCCAGCACTCTACCGAGGACAACATAGTAAGACTCTTGTTTCAAAAAGTAAAAAATAAAATAAAAGAAAATGAAATACATAAAGAATCGTAGGCAGCAGAATAGCTAAAACAATTATGAAAAATAATAACAAGGAGGACTTTCATTATCTGATCTCAAGTCATACTGTAAAGCTGCAGGAATGAAGATAGGGTATTAGCAAAAGAATAGACACATAGATCAATGGAACAAACGGGAGATCCCAGAAATAGAACCATACAGAAATAACAAACTGATTTTTCACAAAGGAACAAAGGCAATTCAGTATCAAAAGTGTAGTCTTTCAACAAATAATCTTGGAACAAATGACTATATGGAAAGAGTCCACCTTGACACACACCTCACAGCTTACACAAAAATTAACTCAAAATGGTTCACAGACCTAAATATAAAGCACAAAACTAGAAAGCAGAAAGAACATGGAAGAAAATCTCCTTGATCTTTGAAAAAGGGTTTTAACATGTAACATCAGAAAAGAAAATAAAAAGACAAACTGCACACTTGGAAAAAATATTTGCAAATCACATATCTGATAAAAGATTGTATTCAAAATACACAAAGAACACTTAAAATTCAACAGTAAGAAAAAAAATCTGCTTAAAGATTGGGTAAGTGATCTGAAGAGACCCTTCATCAAAGAAGATATATGGACCCCAGAGGTGCCTGTGGCTCAAAGGAGTGGGGCACTGGCCCCATATGCCAGAGGTGGCATGTTCAAACCCAGCCCTAGCCAAAAACTGCAAAAAAAAAAAAAAAAAAAAAATTAAAAGATATATGGATGGCAAAAAAAGTACATGAAAAGATGTTTAATATCTCCTGTCATTATAGAAAAGCAGATTAAAACAATGACATACCACTACATATCTCTTAGAGTAGATAAAATTCACAAAATTGGCAATACCAAATGGTAGTGAGAATTCAGAATAATAGGACTCTCCTTCATTGCTGATGGGAATTGCAAAATGGTACATCCACATAGGGATACAGTTTGAAAATTTCTTATAAAGTTAAACACAGACTTCCCATCATAAGGCAGCAATTGTATTCCAGGTATTTAAGCCAACTGATTTGAAATTTTATTTCCACACAAAACTCCGAACACAAATGTTTCTAGCAGCTTTATTCATAAATTTGGAAGCAAGAGTGAACTAAAATAAAACCTTAAGCCCTCCCAGCTGACTGAACTCTCTGGTGCCCAAAGGGACCCTTGAAAAACCTTAAAGCTGAGTTTCCAGCCATGAGAAGAAGGAGAGACAGGCACAATCTCCTTGTGCCTCCTCCCTTTTGGAGTTACTCTTTGTAACAATAATACACTAAATCATTAACAGGCCTAAGGCCACTCAAGGCAAAGGTTAAATCACACCTGCAGGCCACTAATTTATAATACTTAACACGGGCAGCTCCCGTAGCTCAGTAGGTAGGGCACTGGCCACATACACCAAGGCAGGTGTGTTTGAACCCAGACGAGCCTGCTAAACAACAATGACAACTGCAACAAGGAAATAGCTGGGTGTTATGGTAGGCACCTATAGTCCTAGCTACTCAGGAGCTGAGGCAGAAGGACTGCTTAAGCCCAAGAGTTGAAGGTTGCTATGAGCCTTGACACCACAGTACTCTACTGGGGACAACAAAGTGAGACTGTCTCAAAAAAAAAAAAGAAAGAAAGAAAGAAAGAAAAGAAAAGGCTCTGCGCCTGTGGCTCAAGTGGCTAAGGTGCCAACCACATACACCTGAGCTGGCGGGTTCAAATCCAGCCCACCACACCAAACAACAATGATGGCTGCAACCACAAAATAGCCACACGTTGTGGCAGGCACCTGTAGTCCCAGCTACTTGGGAGGTGAGAGAATCACTTGAGCCCAGGAGATGGAGGTTGCTGTGAGCTGTGATGTCACAGCACTCTACCCAGGGCAAAAGGGTGAGGCTTTGTCTCAAAAAAAAAAAAAATACTTAACAGATCACTTGAGTCTTGGTAGGTGGCTTGTCTCTAACAAACTCCCAGATCTCAACTTAAAGCACTGCCAGCCTTAGGACAAAGTTTTATTACTTTAACCAATCACAAATCAAAGAATCTTTAAACCTACCTACAACCTGTAAGCTTCCACATCAAGATGACCTGCCTTTTCGGGTCAAACCAATGTATACCTTCCATGTATTAATTTATGATTTTATGTATAATTGCTATCTCCATTAATGTAAAACAACCAAACTGTAACTTGGCTACCAGAGACACATTTTTTCAAGACTTCTTGAGGGTTTGTTTTCCCAGGCCAAGGTCACACACACTTAGCTCAGAATAAACCCCTTTAAACTATTTTATAAAGTTTAAGTTTTTCCCCACTAACACAACCAAGATGTCCTTTGGTAGGTGAATGCACAAACTATGGTAGATTATTACAATGAAACGCTATTTTGTAATTAAAAAAATAAACTATTAATTCACTTAAATTGGATGAATCTTTGACTGCATTTTGCTAAGTCAAAGAAGCCCAATTGAAAGGTTACACTCTGTATTATTCAATTCATAATACATTCTGGAAAAGACTAATTTATCGAAAACAAAAACAGACCAATGACTGTGAGGGGTTTGGAGAGGTGGAAATGTTTGACTTGGGGAAGTATAGACAATTTTAAGGGTGGTGGTCTAATATATATATATGTGTATATATGTATATATGTGTATATATATATATGTATATTTATAGTAGTGGATACATAATACTACAATATGTCAAGATTCACAGAGCTTCACAACACAAAGAATGATTCTTAATATATGTTAATTTTAAAAAGTTCAACCAGGAGGTTGGCAGAACTTGGGATAGAATGCAGACTATGACAAATGAATCTAAATGTATGATATAATTTCACAGATGAGTGTGGAGGGTGAAAGGGGTAAATTCTGTAACTCTGTAAAACAGTATTTTTATAAACTGACCAAAGTAACTTTGGAAAACAATATTTTGAGTAGAAATTATAAGACTATAAGGAACTAATTATAAACAAAAAGGAACTATATATAAACACTGTACACAAGTTGATAAAATTATTTCTCACTGGGTACAGGTTAACAATTCTGAAACATGGTGTATATGTATATATATAAAATCATACCAAAAAAAGATATATACATTTTAAGAAAGGAAAAAACTTTATTAAATTTGTAATACTCAATATAACAAAAGATGAATACCAGTCACATTTGAGCACCTCTTGTAATTACAGAAGTCAAATGTGACTTATTATAATTTTAATAATTTTATTTTTACTTTGTATAAACAAATTAAATAAATACATGACAGACAGTGAGAGTCAGTTGCTCAACATTAGACAGTGGGAGTTATAGGTAAGCAAAAGAGAGAAATGAGAATGAGCCATTTTGGGATGAATTAGAGTCAGAGACATTTAATTCAATGTATACACAAAAATAATTACAGATAGGTGTGTATCTGTGGCTTAGTATAAATGTATAAATCTTCTAGCTCTGTCCACTGAAAAGGCCTAGAAACAATGGCACTCCAATAGCAACTAACACATCCTGCACCCAGATCTTGGTTTCTAATATCATTCTCCAATAAAAAGAATCAGGTCACCTTAGAGAAAAAGCTGATTCTAGAACTACGGTAGGAAATACACAAAATAAGCCTGTAGCATCTTGTAATGCCACAAGGTAAGGAAGTATATATATACACACACACACACAAAGCAAAAACAAACAAAAAATGAGGACCTGTCAAACATCCTAAAGCCAACCTAGACCTCCCAATGGACAAGAACAGAACAATTTAAACTATAAAAAAAAGTAGTACTGGATTATGACCCAATCCAAAGTATAAAGTAAATACCCATGATTCCATTTTTTTTGGAGACAGAATCTCACTGTCATCCTGGGTAGAGGTCTATGGCATCATAGCTCACAGAAACCTCAAACTCCTAGGCTCAAGCCATCCTCTGGCCTCAGCCTCTGGAATAGCTGGGAATACAGATGCCCACCACCACGCCCAGCTATTTTTTCTTTTTCAGTGGAGACAGGGTCTTACTCTTGCTCAGGTTGGTCTTAAACTTCTGAGCTCAAGTAATCTACCGGCCTTGGCCTCCCAGAATACTAGGATTATAGCTGTGAGCCACCATGTCCGGTCCATTCTGATATAAATAAATAAATACAGATGAATCTCTCATATAGAATTCCAAATAACTTGTATAGCTACTCACCCCTCAAAAACGTGTTTAAATCCTCATGCCTTGAAGATGGCCTGCTCTGAATGACGGGCTTTCAAAGAGCAGAATATAGAAAGGAAGAAAGGAACATAATGGTGGAGAAACCTGGCAAATAAATACTACCTTGGCCAGATGATAGAGGTTAATATCATTAGTAATTAAGTCATGTTGACAACGTATGCCCTTGATATGGTATATTGAGAAAGATCCTTACCTCTGTAGTCTTTCTCCCGAAGACCCATATCTCAGTCCAATCATGAGAAAAGTAACAGCATGTGCAAATTGAGAAACATTGTATAAAATGCCTGACCAGTACTCTCACAACTACCAAGATTGTTAAAAACAAGGAAAGCTTGAGATATTGTCACAGACCAGAGGAGACCAAGGAATAATGTAATGTGTTATACTGCATGGGAATCAAGAACAATAAAGAAAAAAGATAAGACAGGGAAAAACTAGTAAAATAGGTAAAGTGTGAATGTTGGTTAACAGTAATGTGTCATTGTTGATTCCTTAGTAGTGACAAATGTATCATAATAATGTAATATGTTAACAATAGGGAAAACAGGAGGGAAGAGGAGAGTGTGAGTAGAACGAGGGGATTTGGGGGGACCACACCTATGGTGCATCTTACAAGGGTACATGTGAAATTTACAAGGTATAGAATATAAATGTTTCGACACAATAACTAAGAAAATGCTGCAAAGGCTATGTTAACCAGTTTGATGAAAATACTTCAAATTGTATATAAAACCAGCACATTGTACCCCATGATTGCATTAATGTACACAGCTATGATTTAATAAATAAATAAAACAATAGAACCCTGTAAACTTTGAAATTTTTCATAAATTCAAAACTATTCTTTAAAAAGTTCATTTACATTTTTCAAAGTTCATGAAATTTAGATACTTCCTAAATTGCAACAGAAAAAAAAGAAACAAAACAACTTTATAGACCTGATTTTAGAATTCTTGAATTTTACACGTGAAGACCATTTTATCTATTTGTATCATTTTTTTAAATTTCAGAATATTCCATGGGTACACACATTTTGATTACATACTTTGCTTTAGTACACTTTAAATCAAAGTTGTACGTGTGCCCTTCACCCAGAATGTGCGCATTGTGACAGTTAGTTGTGAATTTACCCATCCCTTCCCCAACCCATTTGATTTCCACTGTTTTACTTCCAAATGTGCACATAAGAGTTGATCAACTAGTTCCAATTTAGTATTGTTTTTAGCTTTTTATTTAGCTTGTTTTTCCATTCTTGAAAGACTCCACTTAGAAGAAAGCTCTCCATTTCCATTAAGGTTGTTACAAAAGATACTAAATCATCTTTTTTTATGGCTGAGTAGTACTTAATGGCATATATATACCACATTTTATTAATCCGCTCAAATATTGGTGGGCATTTGGGTTATTTCCACATCTTTGCAATTGTGAATTGTCCTGCTACAAACATTAGAGTACAAGTGTCTTTTTATAAAATGTCTTTTTTTCCTTTGGGCCAATAAATATTTAGTAGTGAGATTCCTGGATCAAATGGTAAATCTAGTTTTAGTTCTTTGAGGAATTATTTACATATTACTTTCCATAGAGGCTGTACTACTTTGCAGTCCCACCAATACTGTGTAAGTACTCCTTTCTCTCTGCATCTATGGAAGCATCTGTTGTTTGGAGACTTTTTGATAATATCCATTCTCACTAGAGTTAGGTGCTATCTCATTGTGGTTTTGATTTGCATTTCCCTGATGATTACAGATATAAAACAGTTTTTTATGTGTTCATTGGCCATTCGTCTATCTTAATTTGAAAAGTTTCTGTTTATGTCTTTTGCCCACTTTTTAATGGGGTTGTTCAATTTTTTTCTTGCTGATAAAGATTCAGTTCTTTGTAAGTTCTGGTTATCAACCCTTTATCAGATGTATAGCATGCAAATATTTTCTCCCATTTTGTAGCCTGTCTACTTTACTGATTGTGTCCTTAGTTGTTCATAAATGTTTTAATTTGATCAGGTCTCATTTGTTTAGTTTCAATGTTGCTGTGATTGCTTTTGGGGTTTTCTTCAAATATTCTTTCCCTAGGTTGATATCTGTTAAGAGTTTTCCCATCATTTTCTTCCAGAATTCTTACAGTTTTATGCCTTAGGCTTAGGTCTTTTATACATAATGAATTAATTTTTATGAGTGGTATGGATCCTATTTTAGTCTTTTACATGTGGCTACCTAGTTTTCCCAGTACAATTTATTGAATAGGGATTTCTTTTCCCTAGTGTATGATTTTGTCTGCTTTGCAAAGATCAGATGGGAATCTGAGGATGGTTTCATTTCTGGGTTCTGATTTGTAGGTCTATTATCTGTGTTTTTGTGTCAGTACCATAAGGTTTTGGTTACTACAACCTTGTAGTATAGCTTGAAGTAAGGTAATGCCTCCTGATTTTCTTTTTTTTCTTTTAAGACAGTCTCAGCATGTTACCCTCAATAGAGTGTCGTGACTTCACAGCTCACAGCAATCTCAAACTCTTGGGTTTAAGCAATTCTCTTGCCTCAGCTTCCCAAGTAGCTAGGACTACAGGTACCTGCCACAATGTCTGGCTATTTTTTTTGTTATAGCTGTTGTTGTTTAGCAGGCCCTGGCCAGGTTCAAACCCGCCAGTCCAAGTGTATGTGGCCAGTACCCTAACCACTGAGCTACAGGCGCCAAGCCTCCTGATTTGTTCTTATTATATAAGGTTCCATTTGCTATTTGGAATCTTTTCTGGTTCCACACAAAATGCAGAACTATTTTTTTCTAGATCTGCAAAAAATGACATAGGCATTTTATAGGAGATTGTGTTAAATCTGTAAATCATTTTGGGTAGTATAGCTATTTTTTTTTTTTTTTTTTTTTGGCCAGGGCTGGATTTAAACCCACCACCTCCAGCATATGGGGCTGGCGCCTACTCCTTTGAGGCACAGGCGCCTCCCAGGTAGTATAGCTATTTTAACAATGTTGATCCTGCCAACCCATGAGCATGATATGTTTTTCCATCTGTTTACATCCTCTGTGATTCCTTTCCTCAGTCCTCAATAGTTCTCCCTATAGAGGTCTTTCACTCCTTAAATATATAGTATATTCCTAGGTATTTTATTTTCTTTGTTGCTACTCTGAAAGGTATTATATCCTAAATTTGATTCTCAGCTTGACTGTTGTTGATGTATATGAAATTTTGATAATTTTTTGTGTTTTAATTTTAAACAGGGAGAGAGAAGATTCCAGAATGCTAGTAGAAAATGTTGGGGGGGGCCTAACATGGCCCTATACAAATGCTCCCCACTCCTCCTCCTCTTTCTCTCCTCCTAAAACAAAGAATACAAAGGACCTAGTTAACCCCATCTCCAAAATTCACACCAAAGGACACTAACCCACTAAAACCCTCCAGACAAGCTATAGAATCTGCCCCCCTCCCCAGGGGCCCACATAAGAGGAATCTCTAACTCTGCCCCTGAGAGCAGACATCTTTGCCCTGCTCAGGCAGGTCACCATCCCTTTTCAATAAACCTGACCTGAACCTCTGTGCTCCCAGTCTTGTCTGTGGGCACCACTGCACTACCTTTTAGAAAGCATTAATCTGCAATTAAAATATATGGGTATATACATATTTTACGTATTTAATGCTACTAAATAAAAAGCCAAACTGGATTTAGTAGCTACCATATTTTTAAATGTTTTTAAAGCACAATGAGACACTTTGATAGGTTAGATTTTTCCCCACTTTTTTCTAATAAAAGTTTTAAACATGTATAAAAATGAAAGGAAACAAACACGCAGCCATATATAATTGTTTTCAAGGTAATGTATTTATGTTTAAGTTTATATTAGAATTTAAATAGATGAATGATACTTAAAAATCAGATAAAGATTATCTTAAAATAGTTTGCAGAATTATAATTCGTATGTTTCTAATTAAATTATATTTCTATACCAGTATATCCTTATGATTAAGGATTTTTCTTAAAAAGTAGTATTATAGCTAGATGCAGTGGCTCACACCTATACTCCTAGCACTCTGGGAAGCTGAGGTGGGTGGATTGCTTGAGCTCATTGAGTTGGAGACCAGCCTGAGTGAGACCTCATCTCTAAAAAATAGCTGGGCATTGTGATGGGTGCCTATAGCCCCAGCTTTTTGGGAAGCTGAGGCAAAATAATCTCTTGAGCCCAAGGATTTGAGGTTGCTGAGAGCTATCATGTCATGGCACTCTACCAAGGGCAACAAAGGAGACCATCTCTTAACAAAAAAAAGGAGTGGTACCTGTGGCTCAAAGGGGTAAAGCACCAGCCCCATATGCCAGAGGTGGTGGGTTCAAACCCAGCCCTGGCCAAAAACTGCAAAAAAAAAAAAAGCTCTATCACAACCAAAACCACATCTAAATGTCTTTTGTGATACACCAAGTAAGTAATATTCTTCTGCTATCTTATAACCACTCCACAGTACACCACTAGGTACACAGATATCCTCTAAAATTTGACTAAAAAACTATGTAGATAAATGAAACACTCCACATCAGTATTTCAGTTAATATCAGTATATTGTTTTCAGAGTTTTTTGGTTAATGAATACACTATAATTGTTCGGGGGCGGGGGAGGCAGTAGATAACTATGTGAGATAATGAATGTTAATTAACTTAAATGACTTTCAGGAGAGAATTCTGGGAAGAAGGCAGAGTTAAAAGGACCAGGTTATCTTGTTTCCCAACTTTGACAACAATTATACCAGCATATGCAGTTATTTAAGAATTCTCAAGTCTACTAAAGGAAACTTCCAGAGAAAACTTGGACAATAAATTGAGGTTAATTTCAATCAATTTCAGCCACTCCCTCAGCAGTGGCTATCCATCTCCAATCCCCAGCCCAGTAGTATGCAGTAGTGTATAGCAGCTCCTGTGCTGCTTGTGGGGGCCAGGCCAGGGTGGGCAAATAGGACCCTACTTTGGGCTCTCTGGTCACTGACTCAGGCTTATGAACATGGAGGTATAGACACAAAGTGGGCACCCATTGTAGCACCCCTTTCCCTATAATTGCAAACCCTTCTGCCTCAGGCCAAAGTTACTTCCAGGAAACTTAAAGGGTCAATGCTATTTTTCTCCTCTTCATTTTCTCTTTTCTCCCCCTTTTAGCAGCTATATATCAAAGAATAGGACATTCAAAAAAGCAAATGCATATTTGAGGGAAACTAGTAAGTCTCTGCACACAAACATGCAGCTTAGAAAAGTCCTATTTATACATTGGATGATCTTCAGCAAACAGACAGTTATGACAATCAAAAACAAAAACAAGCAAACCTGGGGAAGGAGGAGAATCTTATATTCAGAATCATCACATTATTAGATTTGAATGTCTAGTTTTCCACAACAACAACTAAAATCACAAAGAGTATAAAGAAATAGATGAGTATGGACCATTCAAAAGAAAAAAAAAAAAAAAAACAGAAACTGTCCCTGAGAAAAGACCTGACCGCAGATCTACTAAACAGACTTTAAGACAACTGTTGTAAAGATGCTCAAAGAACTAAAGGAAGACATGGAGAAAGTTAAGAAAATGATATATGAACAAAATGAAAATTTCAAGAAAGAGACAGAAAACCTAAAAAAAGCCACAAAGAAATTTCAGAGCTGAGGGCGGCACCTGTGGCTCAAAGGAGTAGGGCGCGAGCCCCATATACGGGAGGTGGTGGGTTCAAATCCAACCTGGCCAAAAAAAAGAAGAAATTTCAGAGCTTAAAAGTATAACTGAAATTAAAAATTCACTCGAGAGATTCAAAAGCAAACTTGAGCAGGCAGAAGAAATAATAAGAGAATTTAAAAATAGGACAAATGAAATTACAAAATATGAGCAACACAAAGAAAAATGAACAGGGCCTAAGGAATCTGTCAGACACCCATCAAGTGGTCCAACATACATATGGTGGTAGTCCAGAAAGAGACAAGAGAAAGGGGCACAAATATCATTTCAAGAAATAAGGACCAAAAATTTCCCCAACCTGGTGAAAGACAGAAAGAGTCAAGAGAAAGGGGCACAGATATCATTTCAAGAAATAAGGACCAAAAATTTCCCCAACCTGGTGAAGGACATATAAACCTTCAAGAATATTACCTAATATTCTTAGGTAATATTAATTGTAGAAGTTATTATTGTTACAACAACAGTTTATAACTCTACATTTTGTTTTGTAACACATATATCTTTAATATGCACTGTGATAGTAATGGTGCCTTTATTCTGAGTGAAAGAAAGACATTGGAGGGGCTTCCTTCCTCCCTCCCTCCCTCTCTCCCTCCCTCCTTTCTTCCTTTCTTTTTTTGACAGTTTCACTATGTTGCCTGGTAGAGTGCAACTCTTAGAGTGCAATGTCTACTCTTACTTTCACTAAATTTAATAAACTAGTGTGCTAAAAGTTATTAATTTGTTTTCAGACATACAATGTTTAAAGATGCAATTTTTGACATTAATAAATGAAACAGGTTGGGAAAGAACTGTAAATGAGCAGTTTTTGCATGTTACAGAAGGTAAGCTAGTATAAATTCAAAGTAGAGCATTATAACTTTAATATGTTAAAGGTAATCCTCATGGTAACCACAAAGAAAATAGTATAGAATATACAAAAAAGGAAATAAGGAAAGGAAAACATGTACTACAAAAGAATTAAGAAAAACATAAAAGAAATAGCAATGTATAAAATGAAGAACAAGGCTCAGCGCCTATAGCTCAACCAGCTAAGGCGCCAGCCACGTACACCAAGGGTGGTGGGTTCGAATCCAGCCCGGACCCGCCAAACAACAATGATGGCTGCAACCAAAAATATATAGCCAGGCGTTGTGGTGGGCGCCTGTGGTCTCAGCTACTTGGGAGGCAGAGGCGGAAGACTCGCTTGAGCCCAGGAGTTGGAGGTTGCTGTGAGCTGTAACACCACGGCACTCTACCCAGGGGGACAGCCTGAGGCTCTGTCTCAAAAAAAAAAAAAAATGAAGGACAAAAAAAGTTGAAATTCCTCATCAGTAACTGCCCTTTACTTATTTATTTTTTGAGACAGAGTCTTGCTTATTGCCTCGGCTAAAGTGCAAGGGCTTGATTATAGCTCACTATGACCTCAAACTTGCTCAAGCAATCCTCCTACCTCAGACTTCTGAGTAGCTAAGACTACAGGTGTATACTACTATATCTGGTTGATTTTTAATTTTTTTAATTTTTTTTTTTTTGCAGAGATAGGGTCTCATTTTGCTGCCCAGGCTGATCTCAAATTCCTGGCTTCATCAAACAATGCTCTTGCCTCAGCCTCTCAAAGTGCTAGAATTTTCAGTGTGAGTCACCATGCCCAGACAAAGATCACATACACACTACTATAAATGAAAATGGATCAAACTCTCCAATCAGAAAGACAGAAATTAGCAGAAAAAAATTTTTAAATGATACAACTATATGATATCTCAGAATAAAGACACTCACTTTAAGAGCTAAAGAAGACTACTATAGTATTCTACTAGAGATGATCATAGTTTGAACTGTGGTAGAAGCACTGGAAATAGAACCAGTGTAATCACAGATTATTTAGCAGGGAAAACTGACATAAATGGTAATAGTCTAGTTATGAAAAAGTAAGAAGGAAGGAGACAGCAAAGATGGCCTGTGGGGTTTAGCCTTTATACAATTGGATAATGGTATCATCCCCAGAAATGAATAAACTAGGAGACTGTTTAATTAAACAAAAAATTATTGGATTAATTCTGACAATACTAGGTTTGACACAATGAGAAAAAGAACTCTCTCTCCTAAAGTGAGAATATATCAGGAACACTTGTATAGAATTAGGTATATTCTTTCTGTTTTAAGATATCCTTGTGCAGGGAAAAAAAAAATAGGTATATTAAACTGGGTCTGAAATGAATAGGAATAGGAATTTGACCAACTGAGAAAAGGAAGAAAGGCATTCCAAAGCTTGGCATAATTTAAGTTAAACCAAATGGCAACATAAAAAATAATAGGGGAAATGTGGGAGATGGGCTAGTGAGATAAATTTTGTTTGTAAGCACTCAACTTGTTCTGAAACTTATTCTTACACTCATACAATAAATTTTTCTTCAGTGCTCAGGAGATCTCCACTCTTAAAGTACTTTGTTTTCCATGAAGTTACTCTTTAAGAAAGTCCCTCTGGACTCAGCACCTGCGGCTTAACAGCTAGGGCATCAGCCAGGTACACCAGAGCTGGCAGGTTTGAACCCAGCCTGGGCCTGCCAAACAGCAATGACAACTACAACCAAAAAGTAGCCAGGTATTGTAGCAGGCACCTGTAGTCCCAGCTACTTGGGAGACTGAGACAAGAGAATCGCGTAAGCCCAAGAGTTGGAGGTTGCTATGAGCTATGATGCCACAGCACTCTACCGGGCAACATAGTGAAACTGTCAAAAAAAAAAGAAAGGAAGGAAGGAAGGAAGCCCCTCCAATGTCCTTCTTTCACTCAGCTCAGAATAAAGGCACCATTACTATCACAGTGCTTAAAACAGAATCATAAAAACACATTTAAAAAGGTGTTTCCTGGCTCGGCACCCATAGCACAGAAGTTACAGCATCAGCCACATACACCGAGGCTGGCGGGTTTGAACCCAGCCTGGGCCAGCTAAACAACAATGACAACTGCAACAAAAAATAGCCAGGCATTGTGGCAAGCACCTGTTGTCCCAGCTAGTTGGGAGGCTAAGGCAAGAGAATCACTTGAGCCCTAGAGTTTGAGGTTGCTGTGAGCTGTGAGGCCACAGCATTCTACTGAGAGTGGCATAGTGACACTCTGTCTCCAAAAAAAAAAGGTGTTTCCTTAGAAATTTACAGGTCTAATAATAACTAGGATGTGTCTTAATTTACTCTGCTTACACTCATGGCAAACTCACGGTGTTGCTTTAACATACACAAGAGATACAGAAGTCATCTATCTGAAATATGCTTAGTTATCCACCAAATGCTGCTATTATGATGGCAATTTCATTAAAGTATGCGCACAAATCCTGCTGGACTTAAACAGAAAAGACATATTAAATGTCTACTTTATATACTGCTGTTGCCAATATAAGTACGTTAATTGGAAGTTTGCTTAATAAAAACGATCCTCCCATGACAGAGGCACAGAACCAAATATACCCAATGTTAAATATTAAATGCCAGTTATTTAATCATTTTCAAGTTTCACATCAACCATTTTCTCCCCCCCAGAAAGTCTTGTTTTATCCTTTAAAGTTGCTCCATTTATTACCAAAACAATTTATGTGTAAGCTTTAATTTAAAAAAAAAAATCTTATAGACTAGAAGAAACTCAATTTAGCCTTGTTCTAAGATTTCAATAATTTTTCATTTATTTTCCATTTTCTTCAATAGATTAAAAACCAAGAAATGGTGGCTTTGTGACTATTTTTTTACTCATAAACATATATATATGTGTGTGTGTGTATTTTTTTTTTTTTTGAGACAGAATCTTACTATGTTGCCTGCGGTAGAGTGCTATGGCGTCACAGCTCACAGCAACCTCAAACTCTTGGTTTTAAGAAATTCTCTTGCATCAGCCTTCCAAGTAGTTGGGACTACAAGTACCCACCACAACATCTGGCTATTTTTTTTTGTTGAAGTTGTCATTGTTTAGCTGGCCCAGGCCGGGTTCGAACCCACCAGCCTCGATGTATATGGCCGACACCATAACCACTATGCTACAGGCGCCAAGCCTTTACTCCTATATTTTATGCATTTTTCTTTCTAACTTGCTGAAAGCTATTGGTAGAACAATATTGGAAAAATAGCATTTTTTATCATTACAGTCATTTTCCAATAAAGGTTTAAATTATTAAGTGGCACAAACTGAATTTGAGGAAGTTTATTTTCAAATATTTAAAACATCAATTGGGAAATATAAATTATAGCTTTTGGATTTTTGAAGTAAAATGTCTATAGTTTGGACTTAGAACATTAATGAGTCATTAAACATTGTTAAAAATTATAATTAAAACTTTTTTTTACAAAAGTCATATTTTCAAAGCTAAGATTAACTGGTACCTACTTGTAAGCCTCTCTGACATGAAAGTTTTCACTGAGGGGAAAACAAGCTGGTGACTGTTGTTTTTAAACAACAAAAAGTATTACATTATATTGAACTGCCCACTTGATCTCAAAGACAGCTGTAAAAGCAGTGCCTTCTTTAGAGTACAAAATGAAATGTACTAAATCAGCAAGCAAATAATAACTTCATGTGCTTGACTGCAATAATCTAGAAATACAGGGGGGAAATCCAAAGAAAAGTGAGAACTTTTGGATGAACTGAAGACTGAAGGCAACTAAGAGCCATTCTTCCTCCATTTTCCCTTAGATGGAAACTATATATATATGTATGTTTTTATATATATTTATAACTAATCAGAGCTAATAATTAGGTACTTACTCTGTGCCAGATGATTCACATTTGTTAATGAACTTTCTTATATCTACTTTTGCAGCAGATGCAACCAAGCTTTTAAAAAGCTAAATAACCAGCTAGTTAAGCATGATTCAATTTCTGGTCTTCTTTCAAAGTTTAAAACACTTTTTGACTACTCAGTTCATTCAGATAAAATCATATAATCTCCTGTGCCACTTAATGACATTTTGGAAAATGATGGGCCACATATATAAAAGTTGTATAAGAAGGTATCAATCACGTAAAAGCATAGCACAGAAATAATAATTATACAGTATACAATACTTGATAACTATGCTCCCAGTTTATGTATTTACTATACTATACTCTGTATCATTTTACAGCATACATTCTCTACTTATTAAAAAAAAAAGTTAACTTTAAACCAACTTCAGGCAGGACCTTCAAGACGTATTCCAGAAGAAAGCACTATTAAGATAGGAGGTGACAGTTCATGTGTTACCGTCCCTAAAGACCTTCCAGTGGGACAAGATGTGGAAGAAGACAGTGATATTGATGATCCTCACCTTGTGTGGGCCTAGACCAGTATGTGCATTTGTGTCACAATTTTTAACAAAAATGTTTTTAAAAATATTTAATAGAAAAAGTTTTAGAATAAGGATAGAAAGAAAACATTTTTGTGTGTACAATGTATTTGGTGTTTTAAGCTAAGTGTTATTTCAAGTCAAAAAGTTAAAAAATTAAAAGTTTATAAAGTAAAAAAAGTACAATAAGCCATGATTAATTTATTATTAAATAAATTTTAAGTAAATTTAGTGTTACCTAAGTATACAGTGCTTATAAAATCTATAATAATGTTGAGTAACGTCTTCAGCTTTCAGAATCATTCACTACTGACTCATATGTATGTTTTACAGTTAACTTTTTTTTAATAAGTAGAACTGAATCCATTCATATGTAATATGAAAAACAGAATGTGACTGGATACCCAAATAGCCCTCATATATCATACAAGGTATTTTTGCTGCCCTAAAAATCTTTTGTACTTTGCCTATTTGTCTCTTCCTCTCTCATCCTCAATCTCTGGCAACCACTAATCTTTTTACTATCTCTATAGTTTTTCCCACAATTATTCTGTATCTGTGCATTTTTGATACCAACCTTTCACTAGTAAAGAATGCACTTCTCCATATCCACACGATATTCCTGCCTTCTCTGGATATTCTAATCCTATATTCTCATACCTTCCTACAAATTTAGTGCCCTTACAAATTATGTCATAAACATGGCTAAATTATATATATTTTAGACAAACATGTCTAAATCAGATATAGTCCCAGCGATAGTATATACTTTGTTAACTTTTATGGATACCTATCTTACTTTGTCAATTAGATTTGTTCTGAATATAGGGGTCCTAATTTCCTTGTAACTGTACAAAAGTAACAAACTTTTACCTTGGGAGTGAGAATAATATAACCTAAAAATTTGTACCCTCATATTAATTTGAAAAAATAAAAAAAAACTCAAAAAAAAGAAAAAAGAAAATTTATTATAAAAAAAATAACAAACTTGTGATGCACGGTGCAGACCCTCAAACATAATGGACAACTTTAGGAAAAGAAGAGGGCAGCTCTCTGGAATAACTAGAGCATATCCATCCTACTGTATCCAATCCTTGATCATATTGTATACTAAAGAGTAGGAAACTACTTTTACATGAAATGGTCATGCCAAAAATAAAGATTACTCTAACAAAAAGATTCTCCAAGTCAAGCTTTTTCCATATACAAGTCTTGGGCTAGATGCAGAAATAGTTTTCTAGCTGAAATATTAAATACAAGTACCATCTATCACTAAGAAATGTTGATGACTGATTCTAAAAGAGATCTTAGAACTTACCTATTTGAGCCCTCTCTGATCAAGAAAACTAGGCACTTATTTAAGATCTCTCACTTAGCAGCAGAGTCAATATGCACGCAATCATTAACATGACTCCCATTTCAGCGTTCTTTTTCCAGTACATGTTTTTTTTTTGGTTTGACTTCTATAGGGACCCCCAGCCTAGTATTCATAACCTTATATATAGTGGTATCAACTTAGTATATCTCTAGTGTATCTTCTTACACAATTCTTTCCAACATTGCTTAAGTCTTCATAACAACTTCAGAAATACTGCTGATTTTTATCTGTAACTTTTAAGCTATAATACCCATCTACTATAAATCCTGCTTATTCTTTAAAGCCTAGTTCAATACTAGATAGATTATAAACAATTCCTTTAGCTTGATCTTTTCCAGATTCTTCATACACAGGTGTTTATTCTCTAATGGAGCCTAATTTTTCCTAATTCTTCCCTAATGCAGACCAAGGGCTATACCTTTATGTCAAATACTGTGCTATACTCATGAGATAAACATTTATCATCAGATAAATATTTATTTAGGAAATATTTACCCTATGCCAGATAATGTAGAAACAGAAAAGAATAGAGATGATTCTCATGAGCTCTCAGCACTCAGAAAATTCAATGAGTATACCTTCAAAAGGAAATAAAATGTAAACAGAAGGCAGAAGTTTAAGAATGAGTATGTTAAAAGGTTTTGTTTGTTAATTCAAAAATGGAATAAACACTTATACGCTGAGAAGAAGCCAGTGGCAAAAAGAGAGATTCAAAACCAGGAGAAAAAAAACCCCAGAGTAATAAAAGTAAAGTCGACATACCATAAAGTGTTAAGAGTCAAGACCACACAGATGGAAGGTCGGCCTTAGAACAATGCATGAATATCCCTTTTTTTTTTTTTTTTTTGAGACAGAGTCTTACTCTGTCATCCTGTGTACAGTGCCATGGCATCATAGCTCACAGCAACCTCAAACTCCCAGGCTCAAGCAATCCTCTTGCCTCAGCCTCCCAAGGAGCTGGGACTACAGGTGCCTGCCACAATGCTCAGCTATTTTTTTTTTAGTAGAGACAGTCTCACTCTTGCTCAGGCTGGTCTAGAACACCCAAGCTCAAGCAATCCACCTGCCTCAGGCTCCCAGAGTGCTAGGATTTCAGGCATAAAATTTCACCATGCCTGGCCAAGATGAATATCTCTTTCAAATAAGAAAGGGAAGACAAGAAGTATTTAGATATATTTAAAAGAGAGAGAAATGGTACAGTACTAAAACTAATCACTATTTTAATTGGCATAAGATATTTCAAAATGAAATATTGAACTCGAACTTGATCCTTTCCAGATTCTTCTACTCTATAGTTTAGAGTAGGAATCCCCAAACTTTCTTTTTTATTTATTTATTTATTTTTTGCAGTTTTTGGCCAGGGCTGGGTTTGAACCCACCACCTCCGGCATATGGGGCTGGCGCCCTACTCCTTTGAGCCACAGGAGCCACCCCCCCAAACTTTTTTGATTACATAATATATCAGTTAAAAAAAATTTAGCTCATGCCCATAAATTATGTAATTTAGTTATAAATTATAACAAGATACTTCATGTTTATATAGTATATAGATTATAAAACATAACAAAAATATAATTTTAAAGGCTGAGCTATACAGGAAACAATTTTTTGATGCCTTTCCAATTGTGACAGGGTCATATGTCACATATCAATGGCTAGCATCTCAAGACAGAAGTTGAATTTAATTAAGTTCATCCTTATGAAAATCGCTACAAATTTTTTATTAGATGGTCTTCCAGGAAAGCAGATATTATTCTTGGCTTACTTCAGTTCAGGTCTCTTCAGGATATCATTATTTTTACTAAGTGACTAAGCTGATGAACAGCTTTTACAAGAAGAAATGGCTTCTCTCTCTTTAACTGGTGTTTGTACTTGCATTAGTAGGTATCTTCAATGTGAGCTTTTAAAAATTTCTCCAGTGATATTCTAAAGCTATTTACACAGACTATGAGATAGTTTAGGGCAGGTGTCCTCAAACTACAGCCTGCGGGCCACATGCAGCCCACCTAGGACATTTATCCAGCCCGCTGGGTGTTTTTGCCACCGCTGCCTGTCCTGCTTAGCAGCCGACTTGTCCCAGGGCCCACAGTCTGGCCCTCCAATGGTCTGAGGGACACTGAACTGGCCCCCTGTTTAAAAAGTTTGAGGACCCCTGGTTTAGGGAGTATCATCTGTAAATATACTTAATCAGATGAAAACTGCTATACATTGCAACACACAGAGGCCAACAGGGTGCTGCTAAAAACTCCTCTATATACACAATCATCTTTTACACACTCGAAAGTGTTAACCTATTTTAGTGACCGATTTAGATCATGAGCTTTAGTTTTAGACTTGACATATATTATTAACATACATGTGAAGTTGGGCAAGTCACTGGATTTCAGTTTCATTCTCATCACTTGTAAAATAAATAATACTTCAACAGGTGTATGGATCAAATACGATAAGTTTGGCAACAGAATAAGCAAAAAAAAAAAAAAAAGCTATCAAGTCATGAAAAGATATGGAGGAACCCTAAAGGCATATTACAAACTGAATGAAGCCAAGCTGAAAAGGCTACATACTGTATGTTTCTATTTATATGACATTCTCAATAAGGCAAAACGATGAAGACTGTAAAAAAATCAGAGGTTGCCAGGGATTGACGGAGAAAGGGACAGCACAGAAGATTTTAAAGCAGTGAAACCACTATGTATGATTGTATGTATGTAGATCACTATGAAAGTTTTGGGACAGACTTTGTTATGGTCCATTATTTTACTTCCAGGACACAGCATTCCTTTCTGACTCACTCATACAAGTTTCAACTTGCTTAGCTTATTTGTGTTGCTGGGAGGACTTCATTTGTTTCTGTTCATGCGGATTTTATGGTTTTTGATTTCTGTGTATTTCAAAACTTTCATAATGGGGGAGGCGCCTGTGGCTCAAAGGTGTAGGGTGCCAGCCCCATATACCCGAGGTGGCGGGTTCAAACCCAGCCCCAGCCAAAAACTACAAAACAAAAAAAAAACCTTTCATAATGACTCATTATGTATTCCCTCCAATGGAAGATACATGTCATTATACATTTATCAAAATCCATAAAATGTACGACACCAAGAATGAACTCTAACATATCATGGACGCTGGGTGATGATGTATGTCAGGTTCATCAATTGTTAACAAATGTACATCAAAAACTTTCCAAATATTGGTCTATTAAAAAAATAAGGATAACACCAACTATGGCAAAAAGCTGTTGTGATAATCAAATGAAGTAAAAAATACACATATAAAGTACTTGATGTGTACACTACTATAGGTACTTAACAATGCCTTTTAGCGGTATTCAATCTTTCATTCATTTAACAAATATTTAATGAGAACTACCAGAAGTCATTACTATCATAGCTTGATACATTTTGCCTAAAACTTCTCTCTGACAAGTAATTAAAAGTTTACTAGTTCATTGACCACTTATTTTATGCTGAGTCCTTTGCTACGTGTATATTATTATAATTATAGGGTCTATTAATAACAAGTTAATTCTAACACTTCAATTCAGTTGGTTATTTTGTATAAGAAATATCAGTATATCACATGTAAGTTTTAAAAATAAGCTGAATGCAAATGTGTACATTAATCACAAGCTGAATATAAATGATAAAATTACTCAACATAGAAATGTATGCAATATTGGGACAAAAATGTCCTAAATTCACATATGAGTCACTGGACTAATTATCAAGGAAAATGAATAAAGTAGGATTGGTTATTGTTTTAAGACCTTAGATATATATTTCTTCTTTCTTTGCTGACTTTAAATGTTTAATTGATTATTGCACATAAGTAAAATCGATTGCTAAAAAAGACAACACAATTTAAATTTACACAAGGGTAAATATAAATCATTTTGAAGTTTCTTTCTAAATTCTCACTTCCCTAATTAATATTAATGAGAATAATTTCACAAAAACAGAAAACTATGTCAGAAGAAGCATGGAAATATATAGTTATGCTAGTGGGAAAAGGAAGAAATTTTTCTTCTCCCAAAATAAAGGATTTAAATTCAAGACAAATATTTCCTAAATAATAGTTTCATAGTATTTTAACCAAATTATTCATTACCTAGGAATAACACCATAGAGAATCAGATAATGCTGCACAAAGGCTGAGTTCATTTGTTTTGGACAGGTGGCCAGTCTGCCGCTCTGTGTCAGCAGCCCAAACCCGCCCACAATAGCCCTAAAGACGATTATGCAAATGCCAGCCAACCCAGCTATTTTCCCAGGAACTGGAGAAGGGCTCCTAGTAGAAGCTGTAATTGTTCAGCAGTCATGTGGAAAAACAAGCAAAGAGCTTTTGGGGGTTTTTTTGTTTGTTTTTGCTGTAGGCAGTGTTTTCATTAAGGCCATTACTACAATATATGTGAGATATACAAACACACACACAGACACATGTGTGTGTTTAATGTATATTTCTCAAAAACTAAACACA
Source organism: Otolemur garnettii (assembly GCF_000181295.1). NCBI lineage: Eukaryota > Metazoa > Chordata > Mammalia > Primates > Galagidae > Otolemur > Otolemur garnettii. The sequence goes on along the minus strand of NW_003852396.1, from coordinate 29,301,637 downwards.
GATTGCTCCATCCTCTTACTCAAGCTCCCCCAGTTGAGCAATTCTACTTTCTTATCAGTATCAAGTCTTCTCTGTTGGTTACTCCGTCCCTTACCAGTAAGAGATATATATATATACACACACATATATATATGTATATATACATATACACATTTATAAACTTTTGTTTTTAAAAATATTTATTTTTGGTGATACGTAATAATTGTACATATATATTTCAGGGGTACTTATGATGTATTGATACATGCCTACAATGTGTAATGATCAAATCAAAGTATTTAGGCTATCACTTCAAATATTTATCATTTCTTTGCATTGGGAACATTTCCAATCTTCTTTTCTAACCACTTCATCTTATAAAATGAGAGAAATATTCTCTGGTAAAGCAGGCATAGAAGCATTCTTGTTTCATGTACATACAGAGTTTGTTTTCATTTTTTTGTTTGATTGTTTGTTTTGAGACAGTCTTACTTTTGTCACCCTCAGTTGAGTGCTATAGCATAACAGCTCACAGCAACCTCAAACTCATGGGGCTAAGTAATTCTCTTGCCTCAGCCTCCTGAGTAACTGTGACTACAGGTGCCTGCCATAATGCCCAGCTATTTTTAGAGATGAGGTCTTGCTCTGGCTACCACACACCTCAGCCTCACAGAGTGTTAGGATAACAGGCGTGAGCGACCACTCCTGGGCTCGTGTAGCATTTTTCTTTTTCATCCAGAGGCACAATGAAACAGACTAAAGATAGAAACCCATCAGATGTGAAGGACAACACTGACAAGGGAAAACTGTCCCTAGCATTTATTAACCATTGCTACGTTATCAAAGTTTTTTGGTTTTGGTTTTTGAGTAAAGGCATCAGATTCCTCAGTTTCAAAATGGCAGTATTTAATTTACCTAATCTAACATGTGATTTAACAATTCTCTCTAGAATTAAAGTTCTTTAAATATTAGAGGGACTGCTAATAGGTACAGGTTTCACTTAGGGGTGATGAAAATGTTTTAAAATTGTCATGAGGGTTGCACAACTCTGTGCATATACAAACACCTTTGAATTACAGTTTTAAAGGGTAAATTGCATGACTGAATTATATCTCAATAATTCCGTTATTAAGTGTATATGTGTGTACATATACATAAATATATATATTTATATATACATATATACACAAATATATAAATATATTTATATATACATATATATACACATATGTTTTTTCTCACACCAGCAACATCATACTTGACTATGTGCCTTGCCTTGGTTGATCTAATTACGAACAGAAATGATGCATTAAACTTCTTTGAAGTGGAAGCTGTTTGGCCAAGCTCTCTTTTCCATTTACAAAATTTCAGATAGAGATTACTCCTTCTGAATGGGTCCCAGAATAAAGATGATGGGATGACAATGTGGGGGTGAGCCATTGCCAACCTACAATGTATTAAAAAAATGAACAAAATACAAACCTTTGTTTTTGTAAACCACATGATATTTTAGGTTTGTTTGCTACCAAGAGTCTCATCTAAGGTGTACATTAATACTTTGGTATATATTATAATAATATAGGCTAGGTGCAGTGGCTCACACTTGTGTTCCCACCAATTATAGAGGCTGAGGCAGGCAAACTGCTTGAGCCCAGGAGTTTGAGGCCACAGTGAGCTATGATCAGGACACCACACTTCAACCTAGGTAACAGAGAAATACTCTCTTTATGTGGTAAATCACATTTATCAATTTATTTCAGCTGAACCATTCTTACATCTCCAGGATGAAACCCACTCAATCTTGGCGAATTACTTTTTTGATGTGCTGTGAGATTCTGTTTGCTAGTATTTTGTTGAGGATTTTTATATCTATCTTCATAAGGGATATTGGTCTGTAGTTTTCTAGTTGTTTTAAATAACTTAAATCAATAGAATGTAGATCAACCAATGTGAATATTAAATAATTTATATCTACAATGTGAATTATGATGCTGTCAATAAAAATGAAATCTATATGTATTCTCTTGAGGAAAATAGCAACGATAATGTGAAAACCAAGATGCAGAATAAACTTGAATATAATCTGACATTTTTATAAATGACAAAAAGTACATACATTTTTTAAGAGACTAGGTCTTGTTCTGTTGCCCAGGCTGGAAAGCAGTGGTGCAATCATTGCTCATTGTAACCTTAAACTCCTGGGCTCAAGCAATTCTCCTGCCTCAGCCTCTTGAGTAGCTGGGACTACCACCATGCTTGGCTATTTTTTTTTCTTTTTTGGTAAAGACAAGGTCTCACTATGTTAATCAGGCTAGTCTTGAATTCCTGGCTCTAAGTGATCCTCCAACCTCTGCCTCCCACAGTGCTGGAATTATAGGTGTTAGCCACCGTGACTGACCAAAAAAACCCCCTACATATTAATGAACACACATAACAGAAAAAGATTCATGCCAAACATATGGGTATATCTGAAAAGAAACAGAAGGCAATTACTTTTACTTTATGTTTCACTGTATTATTTGAATTGTTAAAACCACCATTATTTCTTAAATAAAATAAAAACAGTCTTATGAAACAGAATGTCAAAACATCTTGTAGACACTATTTAGCCAAATAATAGGAAAGAAAAGTCGTTAGCTTCATTTTTTTTTTATTACAACTTATCCAAGGTTATAAGAAAAGAATATGGGGAGCTGGCTTGGTGCCCGTAGCTCAGTGAGTAGGGTGCTGGCCACATAGACCAAAGGTGGCAGGTTTGAGCCCAGCCTGGGCCTGCTAAACCACCATGACAACTGCAACCAAAAAACAGCCAACTATTGTGGCAGGCGCTTGGGAGGCTGAGGCAAGAGAATTGCTTAAGCCCAAGAGTTTGAGGTTGCTATGAGCTATGACGCTATAGCACTCTACTGTGGGTAACACAGTGAGACTCTGTCTCAAAAAAAAAAAAAAAAAAAAGAATACAGTCACCCAAAATACTAAATACCATAATACGTACTTCAATTTATAACAGGAAACAGAAAACAAGCAATCTTCCTATACTTCGTTTTGGATTCATATCCACAGAACAAAAAATATTGGCCATTGATAGTACTAGCCACTGCCAAGAAGAAAGCAAAAAAGAAGTCCTAAAATAAAGTATTATATAGTAAGCTATGATATAACATAAAACACATCTAAAACTATTCCATGATTTCTAGTGTCAAAAATATTTAGGCTCCTTCTTCCACAAATAGGAATGGAATCCTTTCTCTTTTCTCTTCACTTGGCATCAACATGACACCCCCAAGTGCTTTCTAGGCATCAACATGACACCCCCAAATGCTATAAGATGTGTTGACTTTTTAATAATGTGAAAAGCACTGTATCCCTTGAAATTCACTCAGTATATATTTGCTAAACCAGCGGTTCTCAAACTGTGGGTCGTAACCCACAGGAACTGTATTAAAGAGCTGCAGCATTAGGAAGGTTGAGAACCACTATGCTAAATGACTATATATACAAATAATGCTTAGCTAATTGACTTTGTTATCTCATTTAAGCTGAACAACAACTGTGAGTTATTTATTAATCTCACTATGTAAAGGAGGAAATGGTTCAATTAACTTACATAGAGTAATTACGTTAACAAAAGCCAGAACTAGAATTAGAACTCTAATGGTCTTATTCTATGTTATTTCTTTACATAGTATATATCTTCTGTGAAACCATGAATGATTCACAGAAGGGTAGGAAGTAAAAACATAAAAAATCACATAAGAGGGTGGCGCCTATGGTTCAAAAGGGTAGGGCGCCAGCTCTATATGCAGGAGGCGGCAGGTTCAAACCCAGTCCCTGCCAAAAAAAAAAAGAAAAATTACAGACAAAACAAAAACACAAAAGTAATAAAAATTTTTGATAATAGTGTCAGATCAAACATCAAAAAGTAGAAATTTGACCCAAAGCATATGAGGTTTAGCTAGAGCAGTAGGGTATATCTGTATATCCTGTTTAACAACTACAGTTCATTGTTCAGAGGGGTCCCTCACCTCATACTATGTACCTCAGTACGTATGGGACCCAAAATTTACCTCTGATCTCCCTTTACCTTCACAACAGTTCAGTACTTGCTTAATTTGTTATTTACTGGTAATAAGCATTTCAGAGAAAATTCCCCCAAAACTGAATGGCTTGGTTAATATATATGAGTCAGCTATTGCTCTATCAATGCTATGATAGAGCAACTCCAAAAATGAAAATGGATTAGAACAATAAATGCTAATTTCTTGCTCATGGATCTGCAGGTTGGCTGGAGCATCTTTGCTTCAAGTTGCAGGTCAAGTTCAGGTCTCCTTTACATATCTTTCATTCTGGGACCCTATCTGAAGGGCAAGTAGTTATCTGGAGCAAGTGCTTACAGTAAGTGGCAGAAGTATTAAGAGAGCTGGAAGAAATTTGCTATGCCTTTTAAAGCCTCATTTTAGAAACGGCCTATAGTCATTTTCATCTCCATTCTATTGGCCCAAACAATTCATATGACCAAGTGCAAAGTAAGGAAGGCAGGGATGTGTACTTCACTTCAAGAGAAAGGGTAGGGAATTAATATTTACCAAGCAATAATTCAATCTACTGTAAATGCTAAGAGAAATTCCCAGAACAATTTCACTTGTGTTCAATAATGACCATGCAAACAAAGTAAGGTTGATCAAGTAACTCAGGGCTATCAAACCCTCACATGATGAACTGCTAAGAGGAACAGTAAATATTTGAATAACAGAATCAAGATGCAAAAACTTCTCAACATACTGGCACGATAGGCTAAATCTAATACAATGGAATCACATAGTAAAAGTCCTGCCATGGGTTCAGCACAAGCTGAAGATCTGATTTACTGGCAAGCTATGTAAAAAGGCTTAGTGATTTTGAGTTTAAGCCTGATAACAGCCACTAGTGTAATATGGCTGCCTAAACAGATAATGAGCTTAATTCATATTTACAGTAATAACAACACAGTTGAGTGCCTGGTGCAAGTGAAGTACAAGGTAAAATTTTAAAGAAAAAATAAAAACATGAAAGAAACACTTTGAGCCAATCACAACCCCAAGAACATTAAACTGTTTCAATGCCTGAGGAGTAATGACAGGAAACAAAGATAGGCAAAAGGTTTAAAACTGAATTTCATCAGATATTCAAGTGTAAACTGAATAAATTACAGATTTTAGGACTAGGAAGACTGAGAATAGAATGTAAACAAATAGAGATAAGAACAAACATGAATACTGTCTTCAAATTCCTAAAAGACTACCATGTATTCAGGAAGGTTATTTAAAAGAGATTTTTGCTGAATATAAATAGGAACTTTCTAACTGTGACTGTCTCTGAAAGACAGTGAAGTTTTTTTTTTCTTTTTAAATTGGGGATTCATAGAGTGTACAGAGAACCAGTTTATGCTGATTGCATTTGTTAGGTAAAGTCCCTCTTATAATTGTGTCCCAACCCCAAAAGGTGTGTCACACACACCGTGACCCCCGACCCTGCTCCCTCCTTCCCCCTCTCTCTGCTCTCTCCTTCCCCCGTCTCCCCACTGTGTACTAGGTCATTAATTGTCCTCATATCAGAATGAGGACAACTCTTTACTAAGAATAATGTGTTCCACTTCCATCCAGGTTAATACAAAAGATGTAAAGTCTCCATCTTTTTTAGTGGTTGAACAGTATTCTATGGTATACTATACATATATCACAGCTTATTAATCCATTCCTGGTTGAGGGGCATTTAGACTGTTTCCACATTTTGGCAATTGTTAACTAAGCTGTGATAAACAGTCTAGTGCAAGTGTCCTGATGGTAAAATGATTTTTTTTCTTCTGGGTAGATGCCCAGTAATGGGATTGCAGGATCAAATAGGAGGTCTAGTTGAGTTCTTTGAGCATTCTCCATACTTCCTTCCAAAAAGGTTGTATTAATTTGCAGCCCCACCAGCAGTGTGAAAGCATTCCCTTCTCTCCATATCCATGCCAGCATCTACAGTTTTGAGATTTTGTCATGCGGGCCATTCTCACTGGGGTTAGATGGTATCTCAGGATTGTTTTGATTTGCAATTCTCTAATAATTGGTACGATAAGCAGTTTTTCATGTTAGTCATTCGTAAGATAGTGAAATACTGTTTCTGAATAAATTCAGGTGCAACTTATCAGGCATCAGTAAACTTTTCTGTAAAGGGACAGCAAGTAAATATTTTTGGCTTTAAAAGCCATAAGATCACCACAGCAACTATTCGACTCTGCCACTGTAACAAGAAAGCAGCCATAGACAAATGTAAACAAATGAGTATAGCTGTGGTCTAATAAAATTTTACTTATAAAAACAGGTGTCAGGTCAGATGGCCATAGTTTGCCAACCTTTTCACTATATTAAAAATAAAGAATAGGCTCGGTGCCTGTGGCTCAAGTGGCTAAGGTGCCAGCCACATACACCCAAGGTGGCAGGTTCAAATCCAGCCCGGGCCCGCCAAACAATGATGGCTGCAACCAAAAAATAGCTGGGCGTTGTGGTGGGCGCCCATGGTCCCAGCTACATGGGAGGCTGAGGCAGGAGACTCGCTTGAGCCCAGGAGTTAGAGGTTGCTGTGAGCTGTGATGTCATAGCCCTCTACCCAGGGGGACAGCTTGAGGCTCTGTCTCAAAAAATAAAGAAAAAAAGAAAGAATAAATGCAAAAAGCGTTGGACTATGTAACCTTCACACCACTTCTAGCTTTGAGGCTCCATTAAAAAGTCATTAAAGCAATTCAGTCATATGCTAAAATGGTTGGGGAAAGGATGTATTTAGATAGACAAGGAAACATATCACATGCAGGTGTCTATGTATATTTATGATACATACTGGGGGTGCCAAAACCATGTATACACATTTTTATTTTCTTTTTTGAGACAGAGTTTCACTTTGTTGCCCTAGGTAGAGTGCCATGACGTCATAGCTCACAGCAACCTCAAGCTCCTGGGCTCAAGCAATTCACTTACCTTAGCCTCTGGAGTAGATGGGACTATAGATGCCCACCCCAACACTCAGCTATTTTATTAAAGACAGGGCCTCACTCACGCTTAGGCTGGTCTTGAACTTTGAGCTCAAGCAATCTACCCTCCTCGGCCTCTCAGAGTGCTAGGATTACAGGAGTGAGCCACCGCACCTGGCCCTAAGACATTTTAAGAGATGTTATCTATGTATTACTTTTCAAAGTTCAGTTGAATTATGGTACAAAGTGTAGTATGATGGTTGCTCAAAACATGGTGTTAATCCAATGAAAGCTAGCATCATCATGTGATAGGCAGGACAGTCAAAGGAAATGGCTGAAGCATGGTTCAGTTGTAGGAGAGCATGAAACCATTTTGAAGCAGTAAATTCAAGAACACAGTGGCAATCTAACAATCATGGAGGTGTGAGTATGCAAAAGAACCTCCAACACACCTAACAAAGTCACATTACAATTTCATAGTAAGTTAGCGATGCATAGCACTGTGTACAATGTCTACAAAGGAAGATCCAGAGGCCTTGCACAGCAATAAGTCCTGTTTCTTCTACTATGGTATTGGAATAGTTTACTGCTCACCACAGAAGTCTATTCAAACATGAGGCAAGAGTTATCAGAACAAGCATATGACACATTCTTAAAACAGCAAAATAGAAAAGTTTTCATCCCAACATTATTACATGTACCAAGAAGTGACAGCTCACCTCGATGAGAGTTTGCCAGGACAATGGAAAGAACAAAAGGAGTGGCTGAATTTCCCCCACATTCTTCTACTTATGGGGGATCTTAAAGGATCTGGTGTACTGTAGAAAACTGGCTACAATGGCAGTACTTCAGGAAGAAACTGAAACGGCACTCTTGGCAATACAACTGACCAAAGCTACACTCCAGCAGTAGTTTGCTATAATCTCCAGCAGTAGTTTGCTATAATCAGAAGCGTATGGATGCTGATGGTAACCACTTTGAGCACCTCTTGCAATTGCAGAAGTCAAATATGTCTTGTATTCAGCTTTTGTTATCAGTATATAGTGAGTATAACAATTTCAATAAGGTTTTTTCCTTTCTTAAAATTTGTATACATTTGGCACCTTCTGTATAGAAAAATTACTATAAACATATATGGAATAGGTCACCCTCATTTAAATGAATTTTAGAGATAGCTGCTGAACATATAAGGCTCTTAAATAAGTCCCTTTTGTGGGAGGACCTTGGAGTAATTATATGATAGACATAACAACCCAGGCACCACAGTAATGATTTGTCAGTATTAGACAAACAAGACGATATCAACTGAAACCACTGTCTTAAATAAGCCTTTCTTTTTTTTTTTTTTTTTCTGAAACAGAGCCTCAAGCTGTCCCCCTGGATAGAGTGCCGTGGCATCACAGCTCACAGCAACCTCCAACTCCTGGGCTCAAGCGAGTCTCCTGCCTCAGCCTTCCAAGTAGCTGGGACCACCAGGGCCCACCACAACGCCCGGCAATTTTTTGGTGCAGCTGTCGTCATTGTTTGGTGGGCTTGGGCTGGATTCGAACCCGCCACCTTAGGTGTATGTGTCTGGTGCCTTAGCCACTTGAGCCACAGGTGCCAAGCCAAATAAGCCTTTCTAGACTGGGCATGGTGGCTCACTCTTGTAATCCCAGCACTCTGGAAGGCCAAGGCAGGTGGATTGCTTGAGCTCATGAGTTCAAGGCCAGTCTGAGCAAGAGTGAGCCCCCCATCGCTCATAAAAATAGAAAAACTAGCTGCGTGTTATAGTGGGCACCTGTAGTCCCAGCTAGTTGGGTGTCTTAGGCAGGAGAATCACTTGAGCCCAGAAGTATGAGGTTGCTATGAGCTATGACACCATGGCACTCTAGGGCAACAAAGTGAGATTCAGTCGCAAAAAAATAAAATAAAAATAAACAAGCCTTTCAAAAGCTACAAGGGAAGATAATGGGAAGACCTGCAAATTGCCTAAAGTCCCTTTACATTTTTTGGGTACTATGTCTCAATGTACAGACACAGAGGAAAAATTGTCCCACTGAATAACAAACAAAGCAAGTGAAAGATATAATTAGGTTTCACCACACGTGCAAAATTCTCCCTAATAGAACACCCCTTCCCCTTGCTATAATAGCCCTCGGTTAGTCCCTAGGTCAAAACAAAGGTCTTCCAATGTTTATTAGTAGTCTACAACAGGTAAGCATAAAAACTGAGAGTAAGCATTCAGAAATTTTTATAGCAAGTTGACATCAGTTTGCCAACTATAATACAAATATTTTAAAAATCTGAAAAAATGTGAACATTTTCATAATTTGTCATTGTATAATCATTTAAATTTTAATCAATTTATAATTTAATGTTTTTAGTTAAATTAAGGAAGTAAATATTTTTACCTCTAATTTACAAACAGGAAAAAGCTTATCTGGCCTTTGGCATGAAAAGATAAAACTTCTCTGAAGGAAGCAGCAGTTAATAACCCAAACAGTAACAATGAAAGTAATTTCAAAGAAATAAAGACCAAAGAGTTCACACTATTTTACATCAAGTGTGATGGGCAATGAAAGACTATAGATGATAACTATATTACTTGCAGAGATATATTGGGTATGAAACAATAAAACGATCAAGACTTAAGTAGCATTTATGTAGAAAATATAAATAAATTCAAACAACAACAAAAATGTATTTGAAATAAAGAAGATGAAATTACACAGCCAAGAGAAGTAAATGTCCATTATTTGCACATATAAATATTAGTGTTTCTAGGCTTCTTATATACAGTAGCTCTGCAGGGTGCTAATATGGTACACACCCAATAGCATGGGCACCACACCAAAGATGTCTGTTTGGAAATGTTCAATGAATCTGCAACAAAGAACCAATTTCCAGTGACATCATAGGTTGATGCATTCAGAAACTGGCTAATGATATATGAGACCAATTCATAGAACAGACCTAGTAAAATATTTTTAATTAAAATGTAATAAATACAAAGACAACATGGCAATTCCTTTGGTACACATGTGCTTTGAATATAATAGTGTTGTGAAGGAAGGATAATGTTTCAGCTTCACTGCCAAACATAACTAACTCCAAACTGTATAAATATATGAAAAATTATATAGTCAACAAATGTGGTTTGTCAGGGTGTCCAACTTGCTTGCAGATTATTTGAGGAGACTGTTTTGCTTTTCTGGTGCTAGGTATCATGAAAAGTATGCATGACCTTTTCTTCTGCTCATCAGCTTTCATTAGTGTTTGTGTATTTAATGTGTACCCCAAGACAACTTTTATTCTTCCAATGTGTGGCAGGAAAGAAAAAAGATTTCAATATCCCTGTTTGGTGCAACTGTTGAGACAGGGAAATATTTTAGAGCAGTTACCCAGATGAAGGAGTTTATTCTAGAATGTAAGTCAATGTACTGTTTCCCTCATTGAGAAACTCTTACTATGATTTTTTTTTAAAAAGTCACCAGTCTAAACAGTATACTTAGTAACATAGGAAATGCACTGGAAGAGTGATGATATGGAAACTGATTGTATACTATTGTTGTTATTAATACGTAGTACATGCTAAAGTTCCATGCTTATCAAAGAGAAATATTCTGTCAACTATGAACAATAAAATGAATTCTTAGTGTTTCTGCAAGATAAAAAAAAAACAAAAACAAGTTTGGTCCTAACATTTTAAAGATGTGAATTAAACAGCCAGACTTACTTCTCTTATATATGTGATATTTTTAAGCTAATTATCTTTTTTGTTGTTGTTGTTGTTGCAGTTTGGCCAGGGCTGGGTTTGAACTCACTACCCTTGGTATATGGGGCTGATACCCTACTCACTGAGCCACAGTCACCATCCATATATGTGATATTTTTAATAATCTTCATACTTCCATGTAAGGAAGGCATACAAATATCACTCAATGGCCAATAAAATCAAAGGCCATAAAGGTAAGTTAATAGCATGAATAGACCAGAGTTTCTACAGATGCATATGACATATTCCATAATTTAATAATTTTCAGTGAAGTAAGTATAATCAGATATCATGCCTTTGCTGAAAGATTATCACTTAACATTTTACAAATTTGATACAATATTTTCAATCTTCTTTCCTATCAAAAGATCCACTTTATAGGAAGTTATGAATCTACAACACATTTCTTTCACTAAAAGATATTAAATTTAACTATACAGAATAAATTCCTTGAATTGATTGCTGCTAAAATTTCTTATAAATCTATTCTTCATCTCTCATCAACATACTTATTAGACTGGTTTCTCTAAACTGAGTGTTACTAAAACAAAACACAGGGAACAGTTTACATATACATTACTCTTATGAGTAGTAATGCTGTTGACCCAACCCAGATTAGATAAATTAATATCAAAAAGCAAATCTGTCATATTAAAATTTTTAAATATTGATATACACAAGTGTATATGTAGTATAGAGGCATTTAATAAGTGGATTTTTAATTTGACTCAACTTTTTGTTTGATATTGTAGAATGACAAAAAAGGTTTATTGCAATTCTCTATATTAATAGGCTAGAAGATACTTTCAGGTAATATCACAGTTTTTCTAATTATTTTCTTTTTCTCTATGTATGACTATTCAATTCATATTTATTAAGATGTAATTTGTAGTCTGTGTAATCCAAAAATTTTAAGTTTGTACTATGTATGTTTTATCTTTTTATTAGTATTATCCAATAATTCATTTTCATTTACAAAAATTATATGGGGAAAAAGGTCCTCACAACAAGACAGTCTGAGGGAACAGGCTGGCAAATTACAGCTCACCATCTGCTTCACTAAATAAAGTTTGACTGGAACACAGTCACATCCATTTGTTTGCCAACTGTCTATGGCTGCTTTCATTCTACAACAGTAATGTTGGGTAATCTGGCAGAGACCATGTGGCCCTCAAAATATAAAATATTGACTATCAAGTCCTCTGCAAAAAAGTTTGCTAACCCCTACTCTGTATGGCTCAATATACCCTGTTGGGTTGCTTCTCTATTATCTATCCCAAATCATTCAATAAGCAAAGATAGCACTATCAGGACTCTGAAAACAATTACACATTCTGACTTGCACAGAGAACAAAAAGAAATGAAGTTTAGATATTATTTAGACATTACCATTGCCAGGGAATGACTGACACACAAACCCTTCAATGTAGTCTCTATCTCCTGGTATCCTAAAATTCCTGTCTAATTTTTATTCAAAATGAATCAAAGTATGATCTGACCCAGAACGGGTAAGAAGCACTAAATCCAGAAGACCCAAAAGAATTCAGAAACATAATAAGCTCCCCAACTATACAGGAGGTGAGGAAGAATGAAAAAGGAGAGAAGGAATGAGGGAAAATAAAGCAGAGAGAGAAAGGACCTTCTCCTGCTATAACTTTTATCTAAAACTGCAATTTGAAAAAATTACATCCCATATAGATTTCAAGAAGCAACAATCAAAACAGTAGAAAAGATAATTTAGGCTTCATGTGCTTTGGATTTTACTTGCCACTTGGAATCTACTCTTAACACATTGTTGACTGACTGGCAATTTTATGCAGAAACTATCCACGTTACCAGGTAACTGGTGACCAATCAGCAATGTGTTAAAATATTACATTAAATGTATAATTCGTTAAGATAATGAATTACTTCTCTAATTCAATGTCCACAGCTCAATTATTTAAAAATAATACATTGCTTTTATGACTATTTAGGTCTAGAGTATGTCATTATATTCTTTCATGGTTTAGAAATGCAAAGTCTATATAATAGAAGGATATCCTGTTATTCTGAGAACAATGCCTCACTATTATACACCTCTTGAATAATTTCCCAGTATAATCTTTTGAATTCCATTACAATATAAATCATTCCCATAATGAATACAAATTCTTGAAAGTTACTGACATAATTGGGATTTGTTTTTAAAATTTCAACTTTAGGCTCGGCGCCTATAGCTCAACCGGCTAAGGCGCCAGCCACGTACACCTAAGGTGGCGGGTTTGAATCCCCAGCCCGGACCCGCCAAAACAACAATGACGGCTGCAACCAAAAAATAGCCGGGCGTTGTGGCGGGCGCCTG
>NW_003852396.1:29280336-29288549 GCF_000181295.1 Otolemur garnettii | reverse complement strand
ACTCGCTTGAGCCCAGGAGTTGGAGGTTGCTGTGAGCTGTAATGCCACGGCACTCTACCCAGGGGGACAGCTTGAGGCTCTGTCTCAAAAAAAAAAATAAATAAATAAAATAAAATTTCAACTTTAGAACAATAGTGCTAGAATATTTTGAGTATTGATATCAAAGAGTCAATCTATTAACAACTCTATTGGAGTTCTTCCTTTCAAGAAGTTGTAAGCTACAAAGAATGATGGTACAGGCTCCTTGACCACAAAGAATTCATAACTAGCTAAGGTCTTTTCAGTGGTTTAAAGGCGAGCAATGCTTCTAATGTTTAATAGTGTGGAAAAATTTAACTTCAAAACTCTTTCAGCAAGTGAAGAAAGGTAAGTTATTAAACAGAGATAAGAGTTTAATTCTACTAAAAGAAATATATAAAGTTTTTGTAACTATTCAAATGTAAACTTTATTAAATGATTAATTTCTGAAAAAATAAGGATTTACACAGTGAGCTACTTTTGACTCTCAATTATTAGTAAAAAGATATGCTTCAATTTCCTTTTAGCAATACCACTTTTCAGCTTAAGAATAACATTTTAATCAATCCCTACTCTGAAATGTAATTTTCAACACAATAGATAAGAAGAGTGTTTCCTTCACTTTCCATGCATCAAATGTTATTTAAGCACTTATGATGTGTCAGGCACTACACTAAGCATTAGAAATAAATCACAAGCAACATATAACCTGTACACTCAAGGACTTCATAGGCGAGAGAGTGAGTGGAGCTGAAGATACAACCCTGGTAGAATGTTTTCAAAATAGCATATGTTCCTTCTTTTAAACTAAAAGCATTAGATCCCATGTTCTTTTCTCAGAAAAGACAAGAAGCAAAACAACTTAGAAAATCAGAAAGAGCAACAGCTTAGGTTATAGTAATGGCCTACAAAATTAAATCTCTGTTCATTAGTCTTTTTCCATATATCACATCAAAAAGTTTGATGGCATTTCATCTGATTTGGAAGTTATGTTTGGAACCAGCTGATTTAAAATACAGGGATAAATGGTGCTGGGAAAACTAGATATCTAAATGAAGAAGACTGAAACTAGAACCCTATCTCTCACCATATACAAAAATCAAATCAAAATGAATTGAAGACTTAAATTTAAGTACCTGAAACTATTAAACTAATATAGAAAACATTGGAAAAATGCTTCAGGATGCTGGTCTGTGCAAAAACTTCTTGAGTAATGCCCCCAAAGCACAGGCAACCAAAGTAAATTGACAAATGAGATCACATCAAGCTAAAAACTAATGCACAGCCAAGGAAAGCATCATTAAAGTGAAGAGACAACCACAGAATGATTAAAAATACTTGTAAACTACCTATCTGAGAAGGGATTAATAACTAGAATATATAAGGAGGTCCAACAACCCAAGAGGAAAAAATTAAGTGACCCAACTAAAAAATGGGCAAAAGATCTGAACACATGTCTAAAAAGATGTACAAGTGACCAACAAGTATATCAAAAAATGTTCACTAATCATCAGAGATATAAAATCACAATGAGATATCATCATACCCCAGTTAAAATGACTTTTATCGAAAAAAGAATAACAAATGTCTGGAGAGAATGCAAAGAAAAGGAAACATACACACTGTTAGTGGAAATCTATTAGTATAGGAATAAACAGTATGGCAGTTTCTCAAAAAACTAAAAATCAAGTGCCATAAGATTCAGCAATTCCACTCCTGGGTATATAGCCAGAAAAAAAAAAAAAAACGAAATTGATATATCAAAGAGATATTTGTACTCCCATGTTTAGCAGAGCACTATTTACAACAGCCAAGATATGAAATCAACCTGAGAGTTCATCTACAGATGAATGAATAAAGAAAATGTGGTATATAAACACAGTGGACTATTATTCAGCCATAAAAAGAATGAAATCCTATCATTTGCAGTAAAATGAAGATGAATTTTCATTTCATCTTCAAACTGAAGATCACTGTGTTAAGTAAAATAACCCAGGTGCAGAAAAGCAAATAACATGTTATTTAAGGTAAGTTATTAAACAGAGATAAGAGTTCTCATTCATGTGTGGTAGCTTAAAAAAATTGGGTATCACGCAGTTAGAGAGTTGATTGGTGGTTACCAGAGGCTGGAAAGGGTGGAGAGAGTAGAGAAGGAATGAAGAGAATTTGGTTAACAGGTATAAACATACAGTTAGATAAAATGAATAAGATCTAGTATTTGATAGAACAGAAGGGTGACTATAGTTATCAATAATTTATTCTATAGTTCAAAACAACTACTAGAATTGGAAAGTTCCCAATATAAAGACAAGATAAATATTTGAGGTGATGGATATCCCAGTTACTCTAAATTGATTGTTATACATAGCATTTATGTACGAAAATATCATTAATACCCCTAAAATATGTACAATTATCATCCATTAATAAAAAAGTTGGAATAATAGTCTATACTTTACAGCATTGGTTTAAAAATTAAATAGTGACTGACTAGTATATATTTATATTAGTAATATAATTAGGTATAATATATATTTATAGTGTTCCAAAAACTCTTGGCTATTACTATAATTTAGGAGGTTGAATATCCATCTTATCTCTTTTTCTTTAAAGTAGGCTTTTATTTTTTTTACATGTTATATCATGTAAAAATTCACAGGGAAATAAGTTCCAGCAGCTCAGAGCCTTTTCCATTAGCTGTCATAAAGCATGCTATGCCTGTTATGGCATGAATTCATAGGGAATAGGTTTGAACATCATATATCCCTTTTCACTGGTTCCCAAAGTGTGCTATGCCATGAATTCAAAGGGAATAGGTTCCAGCAGCTCAGGATCCTTTCCACTGGTTCTCACAGAGTGAGCTTCTCTGGGTGGAGCAGTCAGTGCTTCAATTGAACCCAGGTACCATTCTCTTTGGCTTCCTTTTTTTTCCGATCATTTTCTTTCCCACATTTCAGGAAGCCATCTCAGCTCTTAGAGTGCTTAATATGCTCAATATGAACATTAATCCTCTTGGTAAGAATTTTGCCCTTAACTTGTTTGTTTACAACAATACCAACAGCATGCTGGATAACACTGTACACTCTTCCAGTTTTGGCATGCTATTTGTGTGACATGCCTTTTTGAACAGTACCCATTCCCTTGATGTCTACAATATCACCTTTCTTGTAGATGCACATGTATGTGGCCAAAGGAACAACTCCATGTTTTCTAAAAGGCCTAGAGAACCTTTATTGGTGTCTCTCCTCTTTCCCTTTGCATTTGTCATTTTGGTGAATTACTGGAAGACAGCATCTCCAGCAAAAAGGTGAATATCCTTTCAATCATATTTATAGAAGTAATCACATCTGGAGGCTCAAATTCATATTTGAATAGGAAAAAAATATACTTAGTTACTATAACAGTTCCCCAAGGCTGCTGTGGCAAAGTTACACAATTGAATGGCTTAAAATGTGTCCTCAAACTACGGCCCATGGGCCACATGCGGCCCGGCTAGGACATTTATCCAGCCTGCCAGGTGTTTTTGCCACCGCTGCCTATCCTGCTTAGCAGCAAACTCGTCCAGGGGCCCACAGTCCGGCCTTCCAACAATCTGAGGGACAGTGAACTGGCCCCCTGTTTAAAAAGTTTGAGGACCCCTGACTTAAAATAACAGAAAATTATTCAGTCACAGTTCTGGAGGCTAGAAGTCCAAAATCAAGGTGTCAGCAGGGTTTGGTTTTGTTTGGAAGCTCTGAGAATCTGTTCTATGCATTTCTACTAGCTTCTGAGGGTTGCCAGCAATTGTTAGCATTCCTTGGTTTACAGATTGATTCTTCACTCCAGTCTCTGCCTCCATCTTCACATGTTCTTCTCATCTCTGTCTCTCTGTCTGTCCAGATTTCTCTCTTCTTACAAAGACATCAGTCACTGGATTAGGGCCTGCTCTAACATAATATGACCTCATCTTAATTGGGCCTTTGCAAAGACTCTATATACAAATGTATTCATATCCACAGGTTCTGGTGGACACGAATTTGCAGGAGACACTATTCAACTCCATTCAGTTTCAGAGAATAAGTGAAGATAAAGTCACTCTCTGAAACTGAAGTTTTAAAATTTGTTCTTATTGTGAGTGTAAAGGTCTTATTTTAGTTATCTCAACATACACTTTTAAACTTACTATGGATAAGACTATGGCATTTAGCAAATCCAACAAAATGCACTTTTGTGATGAAAGTAGAAAATAATCATTCTGGTTAAGCAAGTCACTCTAAGGAAAAGGTGTTGGAGAGACCACATCCCAACTTCAGATCAGTGAGCCTGAGGTAACAGTGTCTGACAGGAGTCACTCTTGCCTCTCACTTGGAAAGAATCTCAGATAGTCAAATGCTATGTACAATACACAAGATATTCTAGGGTAGAAAGGATGTTCTACAACACAGAGGGGTTATAGTAGCTCTTTCATTTATGCATTCATTTTCAATGTATTTAAATAATTATAGTTTATATGTACCGGGTTGTGTCTATTTGTGATTTAAATATCATTTTAATTGAACTCACACAAAATGGGTAAGTAGGCTCGGCACCCGTAACAGTGATTTACGGCCCCAACCACATACATGGAGGGTGGCGAGTTCGAACCTGGTCCAGGCCAGTTAAACACTTGCAACAAAAAAATAGCTGGGTGTTGTGGCAGACACCTGCAGTCCCAGTTACTCGGGAGGCTGAGGCAGAGTATCACTTAAGCCCAGGGGTTTGAGGTTGCTGTGAGCTGTGACACCATAGCACTCTACTGAGGGTGACATAGTGAGATTCTGTCTCAAAAAAAAAAAAAAAGAAGAAGAAGACGAAGTTGGCTCAGCACCTGTAGCTCAAGTGGCTAAGGCGCCAGCCACATACACCAGAGCTGGTGGGTTCAAATCCAGCCCAGGCCTGCCAAACAACGACAACTACAACCAAAAAATAGTCAGGCGTTGTGGTGGGCGCCTATAGTCCCAGCTACCTAGGAGGCTGAGGCAAGAGAATTGCTTAAGCCCAAGAGTTGGAGGTTGCTGTGAGCTGTGATGCCATGGCACCCTACCCAGGGCGACAACTTGAGGCTCTGTCTCAAAAAAAAAAAAAAGGGTAAGTAGCTTTAAAAGACTCTGATAAAGAAAAACTAAATACTGATATTTCAAATACAAGCAGACGGCAGAGCTGACAGTTTCTATCCATACAAAGAGCTCTTTATCAGCAGCAATATAAAGTGGATATAATGATCATCCAATAAAACCTTAGAAGAAATAAGATAAAATGTTATACCTTCAGATACAAGCTAGTAATAGCAGAAAGCCTTCAGAAGATTTTCTTCTCATTTTAGAAAGGTTTTTTAAATTTTCTAATTTTTAATCATTATGGCCACAAAACAGTTGTATATTTTTACAGGGAACATGTGATATTTTGATACAGGCATACAATGTAAATAATCAAATCAGAAAAAAGGTATTGATAATATATTTCAAAATAATTTATTTCATTCTTCTAAGATTTTATGCATATTTTATAATGTATACATTAGTACAGAATACATGTGATATAACTTAGAAATAAACATACACATACAACACTTAATTTTTTTATAGCTAGAACCTACAATCAAAATACATTTGAGGAACCCTACTTAAACAAACAATCACTAAAGTAGAAGAGTAGAATTTCCTTAAGAATGTTGAGCTTCAAAAGGACAAATATTGTGATTGCACTTATATAAAGTATCTAGACTTGGCAAATTCATGGAGACAGAAAGTAGATTAGACATTACCAGGGGCTATGGGAGGAGAGAATGGGGAATTATTCCTTAATGGGTACAGAATTTCTGTGTGGGGTGATGAAAATGTTCTGGATACAGTTATAGTTGTACATTATTAATGTACTTAATGCCACTGAATTTTACACTTAAAATAGTTAAAATAGTTAAAATTTACTGTTTTAACTATTTTAAGTGTGTTAACTAAGTTTACACTTAAAATAGTTAAAATAGTTAACACACTTAAAATAGTTAAAACAGTAAATTTCATTTACTGTTTCATACATATATATGTATATATATATATAACCACAATAAAAAAATTCTAAGCCAAGCATATAGTCCTAGCTACTCAGGAGACTAAGACAGGATGATCACTTGAGTCCAGGAGTTCAAGACCAACCTGGGTGATACAATGAGATCCATCTCTAGAAACAATTCAAAATTAAAAACAAAACTAACCACAAGCACATCTCCACCCCCACCTGCCCTGAGTAAAACACTGAACTCACTCTCTCGGTTCTAATTAAATGCCTACTGAACAGTTTTTTGATACAGAAGCTTGTTTCCTTGATTGTCTTAAAGATAATTATCCTGACCAGAAGATCTCCCATTATAAATTAATAAATTAAGTGTCTTATTAATGTTATGAGGACACCTCCTCTGCATAGATTACAAGTGAGTTTCTGAACTTAAGAGCCAAGCAAGGTATGAAAACCTGTGAAACTCTGCCTCAAGTGAAAAGATGATTTCCACCTGTCAAATCTCTTAAATGCAAAGAAATTCCTAATTGTTCTATAGCTGTTTTTTTTTTTTATTACTAAAGAATACAGGTATTAGTAAAGAACACTGCTTATCCTCAGGAAATGTAACCTTTTTAAAAAAATTATTATTTTTTATTAAATCATAGCTGCGTACATTAATGCAGTCAAGGGGTACAATGTGCTGGTTTTACATACAATTTGAAATGTTTTCATCAAACTGGTTAACATAGCCTTCATGGCATTTTCTTAGTTATTGTGTTAAGACATTTATATTCTACATTTATTAAGTTTCACATGTACCCTTGTAAGTTGCACCATGGGTGTAGTCCCACAAGTTATCCTCCCTCCACCCATTCTCCACCCTCCCCTCGCTCCCTTTCCCCTTTCCCCACATTCTTGGACTATAATTGGGTTATAGCTTTCATAAGAAAGCTATAAATTAGTTTCATAGTAGGGCTGAGTACATTGGATACTTTTTCTTCCATTCTTGAGATACTGTGCTAAGAAGAATATGCTCTAGCTCCATCCAGGTAAACATGAAGGAGGTAAAGTCTCCATCTTTCTTTAAGGCTGCGTAATATTCCATGCTATACATATACTACAATGTATTGATCCATTCATGGGTCAATGGGCACTCGAGCTTCTTCTATGACTTAGCAATTATGAACTGGGCTGCAATAAACATTCTGGTGCAAATATCTTTGTTATAGTGTGATTTTTGGCCTTTTGGATATATACCTAGTAGAGGAACTATAGTATCAAATGGCAGGTCTACTTTTTGTTCTCTAAGTGTTCTCTAAACATCTTTCCAAAAGAAAGATTCCCACCAGCAGTGTAGAAGTGTTCCCTTTTCTCCACATCCATGCCAACATCTCTGGTTTTGGAATTCTGTGATATGGGCTAATCTTATTAGAGTTAGATGATATCTCAAAGTAGTTTTGATTTGCACTTCTCTGATGATTAAGGCTGATGAGCATTTTTTCATATGTAGGCTGTGCACCTGTCTTCATCAGAGAAGTTTCTCTTCAAGTCCTTTGCCCACCCTGAGATGGGATCACTTGTTCTTTTTTTGCTAATACGTTTGAGTTCTCTGTGGATTCTGGTCATTAAACCCTTGTCAGAGACATAACCTGCAAATATCTTCTCCCATTCTGAGGGCTATCTGCTTGCTTTACTTACTGTGTTCTTGGCTGTGCAGAACCTGTTTAGTTTGATCAAGTCCCAGTAGTGTATTTTTGATGCTGCTGCAATTGCCCAGGGGGTCCTCCTCATAAAATATTTGTGCGGGCCGATTTCTTCAAGAGTTTTCCCTGCACTTTCTTCTAGTATTTTTATAGTTTCATGTCTTAAGTTTAAATCTTTAATCCAGTGAGAGTCTATCTTAGTTAATGGTGAAAGGCGTGGGTCCAGTGTCAGTCTTCTATAGGTTTTCAGCCAGTTCGCCCAGCACCATTTGT
Organism: Otolemur garnettii; assembly: GCF_000181295.1. Classification (NCBI taxonomy): domain Eukaryota; kingdom Metazoa; phylum Chordata; class Mammalia; order Primates; family Galagidae; genus Otolemur; species Otolemur garnettii. Next base: position 29,280,543 of record NW_003852396.1, on the reverse strand, counting down.
TAAATAGGGAATCTTTTCCCCACTAAATTTTTTTTAATGGCTTGTCAAAGATCAAATAATGGGAAGTAGCTGGGTTCTCTATTCTGTTCCATACACCACCCTCTCTTATTTTTGTGCCAGTACCATGCTGTTTTGATCACTATCAATTTATAGTATAGTCTGAGATCTGGTAGTGTGATTCCTCCTGCTTTGTTTTTATTTCTGAGT
>NW_003852396.1:29274858-29279630 GCF_000181295.1 Otolemur garnettii | reverse complement strand
AAAGAGTTTTGTAGTAGAATCCCTGGTGTTTTCCAGATATACAATCATATCATCTGCAAAGAGTGAAAGTTTGATCTCCTCTGACTCTATATGGATACCCTTGATTGCTTTTTCATCCCTAATTGCAATGGCTAAAACTTCCATTACAATGTTAAAGAGCAGTGGAGACAATGGGCAACCTTGCCTGGTTCCTGATCTGAGTAGAAATGATTTCAATTTAACTCCATTTAATATGATATTGGCTGTGGGTCTTGCTGTAGATTGCCTCTATCAGTTGAAGAAATGTCCCTTCTATACTAATTTTCTTAAGCATTCTGGTCATGAAGGGATGCTGAATATTATCAAAAGCTTTTTCTGCATCAATTGAGAAAATCATACAGTCTTTGTTTTTTAATTTGTTTATGTGCTAAATTATATTTATAGATTTACGTATATTGAACCAGCCATGAGACCCTGGGATAAAACCCACTTGGTCATGGTGTATAATTTGTTTGATGTGTTGCTGGATTCTGTTTGGTAGGATCTTATTGAATATTTTTGCATCAATATTCATTAGTGATATTGGTCTATAATTTTTTTCTTGTTGGGTCTTTTCCTGGTTTGGGGATCAAGCTGATGTTTGCATCATAGAATGTGTTGGGTAATAGTCCTTCTTTTTCTATATTTTGGAAAAGTTTAAGTAATATAGGTACTAGTGCCTCTTTAAAGGTTTGGTAGTTGGGCGGCACTTGTGGCTCAAAGGAGAAGGCGCCAGCCCCTATATGCCGGAAGGGGTGGGTTCAAACCAAGCCCCGGCCAAAAACTGCAGAAAAGAAAAAAGGTTTGGTAGAATTCTGATGTGAAGCCATCTGGTCCCAGGCTTTTCTTTTTAGGGAGATTTTGTATAGTTGATGCTATTTCAGAACTTGATACAGGCCTGTTCAACATTTCCACTTCATTCTGGCTAAGTCTATGAAGGTGGTGTGTTTCCAAATAGTGGTCAACTTCCTTCAGATTTTCATATTTCTGAGAATAAAGTTTCTTGTAATATTAAGGATTTTTTTGAATTTCTGAGGGGTCTGTTGTTATTTCATCTTTACCATTTCTGATTGATGAAATTAGAGATTTTACTCTTTTTTTCCTGGTTAGGTTAACCAAAGGTTTATCTATTTTATTGACCTTTTCAAAAAACCAACTTTTTGATTTATTGACCTGTTGTAGAATCCTTTTGTTTTCAATTTCATTTAATTCTGCTCTAAATTTGGTTACTTCTTTTCTTCTGCTGGGTTTGGGATTAGAATGTTCTTCCTTTTCTAGTTGCTCAAGATATCCCATTAAGTTGTTAACTTCCTCTCTTTCCGTTCTCTTGAGGAAAGATTGCAGTGCTATTAATTTCCCTCTTAGGACTGCCTTTGTGGTATCCCAGAGGTTCTGATAATTCATGCCTTCATTATCATTTTGTTCCAAAAATTTGGTAATTTCCTTCTTAATCTCATCTATGACCCCACTATCATTCAGCAAAAGGTTATTTAGCTTCCATGGTTTTGTATGAGTATGCAGATTCCTGTTGTTACTGAGTTCAACTTTTATTCCAAGATGGTCCAAGAAGATGCAAGGAATAATTTCTATTTTTTAAAAATTGTTGAGGTTAGACTTGTGGCCTAAGATGTGATCAGTTGTGGAGTATGTTCCATGGGCTGATGAGAAGAATGTGTATTCAGTTTTGTTAGGATGAAATGTTCTGTAGATGTCTGTTAAATCCAAATGTTGAATGGTTAAGTTTAAATCTAATATTTCTTTGCTTAGCTTCTTATTGGAGGATCTACCCAACACTGCCAAGGGAGTGTTAAAATCTCCAACTATTATGGAGCTGGAGGAAATCAAGTTGCTTATGCCTGTTAGAGTCTGTCTTATAAATTGAGGTGCATTCTGGTTGGGTGCATTAATGTTAATAATTGAAATGTCATCATGTTGAGTGTTACCCTTAACAAATGTGAAATGACCATCCTTATCTTTCCTTACTGTTGTTGGTTAAAAGCCTATTGTATCTGCGAATAATACTGCAACACCTGCTTTTTTCTGCATTCCATTTGCCTGGAATATAGATGACCATTCCTTCACCCTGAGTCTATATTTATCTTTTAAGGTAAGATAAGATCCTTGTATGCAGCAGATATCTGACCTGAGTTTTTGTATCCAGTCAGCCAACCTGTGCCTCTTTAGAGGACAATTTAAGCCATTCTCATTATGAGAATATTGATAAGCCTAGTAGAATTTTGGGTATTGAGTTTTTCGAAAGTCCAGTGGCCATTTTTAATCCTTTCACCACTGTGGAAGTTAGAATTTGATCAAAAGTTTCTGAGTGAGTTTACTTTTGTGGTGGAGGATTGTGCTGGTCATTATGGAGGATAGGTCTGAGAATATCCTGGAGAGCCAGTTTAGTTATGGCAAATTTCTTCAACATGTGAATGTCATTAAAGTATTTAATTTCTCCATCATAAATGAAACTCAGTTTAGCTGGATACAGCATCCTGGGTTGAAAGTTATTTTGTTTTAGAAGAGTAAAACAAAAATTTAGAAAATTCGATGACCATTCTCTTCTAGCTTGAAAGTTTTCAGCAGAGAGATCTGCAGTCATTCTAATATTCTTCCCTTTGTAGGTTATGGTTTTCTTATGTCTGGCTGCTTTCAGAATTTTCTCCTTCATATTAACTTTAAAGAAGTTAGTTATGATGTGCCTGGGGGATATCTTATTCGGTTTGAGTAGTGCTTGGGTTCTGAAACTGTCTTGCTATCTGAATTTCAGAATCTCTTGGCATGTCTGGAAAGTTCTCTTTCATAATCTCATGAAGAAGAGTCTCTGTGCTTTGCGAAGCAACTTCATCACCTTCAGGGATTCCTGTAAGGTGAATACTAGTTTTCTTCAAATTATCCCACATCCCTCTGAGAGAATGATCCATTTTTGCTCTCCATTTCTCTTTTTCTTTGAGAGTTTGGGAGCATTCAAAAGCTTTGTCTTCTATGTCAGAAATCCTTTCTTCTGCTTGCTCCATTCTGTTACTGAGGGATTCTACTGTATTTCTTAGATCTTTGGGGGCTGCTAATTCTTATCTCAATGTGTCAAAATCTTTGGTGATTTTGTCTTTGAATTCGTTGAATTCTTGAGACAACTTTTGAAATGCTCCTTGAATTTCTAATTCCAGCTTTGCCTCTATTCTATTAATCTTATTTGCAATCCAAATTCTGAATTTGATTTCTGACATCTCAGCCATCTGTTTATGAATGGAATCTTCAGTTGTGTCTGCCATATCCTTCCGGGGGGGGGGGTTGATCTATTCTGGTTATTCATGTTACCAGAGTTTTTCTGCTGATTCCACCCCATGATTATTTTATACTGTTTGGTGAGTTGAGGAGATAAGGAGAAATTAGTTTGGGGGCTCCAACAGTATTAACTATCCCTTTGCCCAAAAGCTGGGACTGGTGTCTGTACCTTTTCCCCTAGAGCTTTGCCAAGAACCCATACAGTGCTACAGCCTGAGACACTGGGGGTCTGCTTGGTGTGGTGGGGCTAAGTGGGTCTGTCTTGTTTTCAGCTGGTCTCTGTCCTACCCTAGTGAATCAGTTACTCTGGGTTGAAGTCTCAGCTATGGAGAAATACCAACAATTAAGACACCCCGCCCCACACAGGCAACAATTGGAAAAGGAAAATCAAACCTTCCCACAACCACACACCCAGGATACCACTTTGGATAGTCCTCGGGTGATTGGCCCAGTTTAAGAGATCCAAATCAATTGTCCCAGTCAGCACCAGTCTCAGGTGGGAGAGTTCAAAAGGTCTCCAGCAACAAGATAGCAGGGGTCTGCTGGCAGCTCAAGTATGACTCGCTCCAGTGCTCCATGAGGTCAGAAGGACCCACCCAGCAAATAAATTAGTCTAGGATGATTGATGCCTCCTTCCCAACCTTGCACATCTGTCACACCCAGTCACTGGTAACCCTTAAAAATTATGTTTTGTCTCCCCAGCTTCTAAAGTCATACTTATATACCACTTTGGTATATCTGTCTCTTCAATTAACATTTCACCTAAAGATTTATTATCATTCTCAGAACCTTGTTATTTAACCTCAGAAATTGTTATTTCCTCATTCATTCATTAATTCATTCATTCATCAAAATGGGCAAAGAGAATGGGTATACCAGAATAAGTGATGTGACAGAAGCAAAAAGGTACTACTGAAGAACATCTGAGAACCATCAAATCCAGGTCGGGCAGCAAAAGATGAGAGAATAAAATCCCAAAATGAGTTGACACTTGATCTGTATCTTAAAGAACATAGGAAGCTACCTAGAGAAATGCAGAAGGACCCTTGGAATATACCCCCCAAAACCACAAATTGAAGATTAAATGAAATAATGTCTTGAAGTGATAGGCTGAGTAACTTCATACATAATACAGGTTCCAAGCATGGAGACTGAGGCTGCTAGGAGAAGCAAAGAGTGGCTAAAGAATCACAAGGAAGAGAAGAAAAGGCCAGGTAATTCCCTTCAGAAGAGAAATCTAAAGCACATTCCACCAGTATTTCCCTATGGTGATTGTGGGGGTTCTCAGCTTGCCTGCCTGCTTCTTGCCCTCACAACCAGTGGAGGTAGGCCTTCTCCAAAAAACCATCTTTTTTTTTTTTTTTTTTTTTGATACAGAGCCTCAAGCTGTGACCCTGGGTAGGGTACCATGGCATCACAGCTCACAGCAACCTCCAACTCCTGGGCTCAAGCCAGTCTCCTGCCTCCGCCCC
>NW_003852396.1:29268712-29274821 GCF_000181295.1 Otolemur garnettii | reverse complement strand
GCCTCCCAAGTAGCTGGGACCACAGGCGCCTGCCACAACGCCCGGCTATTTTTGGTTGTACAGCCTTCATTGTTTTTGGGCGGCCCGGGCTGGATTCGAACCCGCCACTTTATGTGTATGTGGCTAGCACCTTAGCCACTTGAGCCACAGGCGCTGAGCCCAAAAAACCATCTTAAAAAAGTATATAGGTGGATGGGAAAGAGACAAAGGAAGGAGGAGGGAGGAAAAGAAACACCTGTATAATGACTACTCAACTTCCTTCTATGTGGCCATTAGGACAATTCCATTATGCCTCATTTCCTTTTTATGTCAGTCACTACAAGATATCCAAGACTGTGAATTTATTCATCACAATAACTTTTATTTTCAAAGGTTTCTATATTCCTCAGCAAGCTTAGTCCCTGACCCTTTAAATCAGAACTTCCCAAACAATTTTACACCCCACTGCTATATAAGGAATGAGTCCCCTTCAGTTCTTGAGTGAGCTAACAGGAGCCTGAGACTAAAGCCTCCAGGACTGCTGATTCTGTAGGTTTTGCACCCTTTTTGTTTTATGTCATAAAATCAGTCAGGCAATTTGGCATTAATGATGTCATAGAAATTTGGCATTAATATCTGATGTTATTAGAGCACAAAGGAAAATCAGATATTATATGCTATACTATATATAGCAATATTCAATTAACAATGGACAATCCCTGATGTGATGTACTCAATGTGAGATTGGTATGACTGAATGGCATCACAAATTGCCCATCAATCATCTAGAAAACCAATTACTTTCTTCATTTGAATACTTCTACTACAAAACATAATAGAAAGTTATATATACAGCAAAATTTGGGAAACCCTTCAAGATCTATATTTTTTTTCTTTTTTATTAAATCATAGCTATATACATTAATACAATCATGGGGTACAATGTGCTAGTTTTACACACAATCTGAAATGCTTTCATCAAACTGGTCAACATAGCCTTCACAGCATTTTCTTAGTTCTTGTGTTAAGACATTTAAATTCTACACCTAGTAAATTTCACATGTACCCTTGTAAGATGCACCATAGGTGTGGTCCCACAAGATCTATATTTTTAACAAAATCTATAGGCTATATAATTCTTCCCTATCAATGACTAACTGTACTTTAGGCTTGTTTCATTTTCTACAAGGATTCATATCTTGCCTTTTCAATCACTTACCAACCAGAAATATAATTTCTTATCAATTTCCATGTCCTTGTAATATTGAGAGGTGAAGCACCATAAATATAATTTCTTATCAATTTCCATGTCCTTGTAATATTGAGAGGTGAAGCACCATAAAATAACTTGAAATAGGCTCAATGGATAATCCCATTTTAGATTTCAGGCTGAGATAGGAAATTTTATCTTTGCTGAAAAACTGTAGTCAATTCAATAAACAATAATATAAATTATATAAGAAAAGGAGACTACTTTCATTGAGGATTACACTATAATTTTAAAAACAAGTCTAGCTCAAATCCTGAAAAGTCAACTACTGCGTAGGATCAAAGCAAAATTATTTCAAAACACAATGTCTGTTGAACATGGCTGAGACTTCACATCATATTGTATGAACTATGGCCTACTTATCCCCTAAGAGTTTTTGTTTAACCCCAGAAAAGGATATTTTACACTTTAAAAATATCTTAATTCTTTTTATAGATTAATTTCTAGGGTATTCTAGAATTAAGAAAACATTACATGAAATAAAAGTGAGTCATTAACATGTACATATAGTTTATGCATAGTGTTCATTCATAAACTATAAACACCAGATATTACTATCCCTAAAAATGAAGAATCTTCCCACCCCTCACTCCAGCTTTTCTCTGCCTTTACTTTGCTGAAGATCAACCAGTAGTTCTAGTCTTCTTTCCATTGTGAAAGAAAAGGCAAAACTAAGTTTAATCTGTGAAAACTCAAGTTTTATGCATCCTGGTACAAAATAAAGTCTGAAGAGACTGGTTAATGATGAACTTTACTAAAAATTTTCTGTTCTTTTCTTTTTAAACTGTCAACACTTTGAGAATGCTGGCAATCTGAAAGCCCGGATTCTCTTTCCAAGACAATGAAAACCCACAATTAAGGAACAGACAGACAACAGTTACCATAATTTCAAATAACCCTTGACTACTAACATAAGACAACTTCACAAATTAACTAGGTCTTTTATCAAAACTTTGTTAATAGCCACACAATCTCTACACTAAAGTCAAGTGTGTCTTATTTACATGGTCATTAGTACATATGCAGTTACTCCTATTGTTATAAACAAAGCAAATTATACATTATCCTACTATATCACCACCTATCTTTAATATAAGGTTCCTTTTATGGGGTTTTTTTGAGACAGAGTCTTACTTTGTCACCCTCGGTAGAGTGACTTGGCATCTTAGCTCACAGAAACCCCCAATTTGGGTGGCACCTGTGGCTCAAGGAGTAGGGCGCCGGCCCCATATGCCAAAGGTGGCGGGTTCAAACCCAGCCCCAGACAAAACACTGCAAGCAAACAAACAAAAAAAAGAAACCTCCAACTCTTGGGCTCAAGTGATTCTCTTGCCTCAGGCACCCAGCTATTAGGCGTCTCACTCTTGCTCAGGCTGGTCTTGAACTTGTGAGCTCAGGGCAATCCACCCGCCTGGGCCTCTCAGAGTACTAGGATTCAGATGTGAGCCACTGCACCTAACTCTATTATAAGGATTATTTTATTTTATTTTATTATTTTGAGACAGAATCTCATTTTGTCGTCCTTGGTAGACCGCCAATGGCGCCGAGGCTTACAACTATGTTTTTTAGAGACCAGGTCTTTCTCATGCTCAGACTGGTCTCAAACTCCTGAGCTTAAGCAATCCACCTGCCTCAGCCTCCCAGAATGATAGGAAGGTTATTTTTAAAAGATAAGTGAGATATATCCCCATCAGACAGGACTAACACTCCTAGAAGCCTCGCCCTAACCTCTGTATCTTGTTACTGAAAAAGGAGTTAGTCACGCCAAAGATTCACTGAATGAATGTAAATGTAACCACTAGTTTAAAGTTATACCTCAAGGAAAGTAACATCCATTCCAGAAAGAAGTTTAAATAAATGTCTAATTGTAATTTTGGCATTCAGAAGGCATGTATTTGAGGCATATAGTCACATCTTCATTTCTATGTATTTCTTATTATTGTTTGTCACCAGCAAATTCAAACATAATTTCCAAAGAACCATGATTTAATACATCCTGTATGATTTCATTTTAATAAGAATATAGAAAAAATAAGATAAAAAAGTTTTGTTAGGCCTGTAATTCTAACACTCTGCAAGGCCAAGGCAGGAGAATCACCTGAGGCCAGGAGTTTGAGACCAACCTGAGCAATAGCAAGACTCTGCCTCTACAAAAAATAGAAAAATTCATTAGGCATAGTGGCATACACCTATAGTCCCAGCTACTCTGGAGGCTGAGGTAGGAGGATTCTCTGAACCCAGGAGTTCAACATTGCAGTGAGCTATGATGACACTACGGCACTGAAGCCAGGTTGACAGAGTAAGAACCTACCTCAGAAGAAAAAAAAATCTGCTTTTCCTTGTGCTCCTTCTCAGAAGTAAGGAAGGCAGGCATTATAGTCAGAGAGTTTTCCAAGAGAATATCAACAGTATATCACACAATGCCAGAGCCAGATGAGCCATAAAGACAACAGCATAAGAAAGACTTCAAAAGAAGATGGTGCAATTAATTTGTGCTTTGATGTATTGTTCACCTATCCAATTCAAAACATTCATGAATGGACGGTGCCTGTAGCTCAGTGGGTAGGGTGCCAGACACATACTCCAAGGCTGGTGGGTTAGAACCCACCCTAGGGCCTGCTAAATAACGACAATTGCAACCACAAAAATAGCCCAGTATTGTCGCAGGTGCCTGTAGTCCCATCTACTTGGGAGGCTGAGGCAAGAGAACTGCTTAAGACCAAGAGTTTGAGGTTCCTGTGAGCTGTGACACCATAGCACTCTACCCAGGGCGACTGATTCTGTCACAAAAAAAAAAAAGAAAAAAAAATTTTTTTTTACAAATTTAAGTTTTAAATACTAAGAGAAAAACAATTAAAAAATGAGCATGAAAATAAGATAACTATCTCCCTGGACCAGTAAAGCAAAGTTATGAGTAAGACTATAGTCAGAAACACACTGAGACTCTAGGTTAAAAAGAAAATGGTGGAGAGTTTAGCTCCTAAAAAGGAAACTAAAAGGGTTCAAATGGGACATGGGTCAGCAGCCAAGTTCATATCTTAAAACTAAAACTAGGGACTAAAACTAGCGAATAGGGTGGGATTCCTGTGCTCATGGAAGGAGGCTGAAAAAATGCTATCAACATGGCTAAGAACTGTTGGTGAACAGATGTAAAAGAGAATAGTTACAGCCTTAAATTGAATAAAAAACAACTAAAAAGAACCAAACCTCCTCACTGGTTCAGGGTAGACCTGCCATATCCCCAAGATCACAATGTTCAAGATCCTTGAACCATTATTATGAGACCTGAATTTAGACTGCAGGCTCAGAAGCTAAAAAGAGACAAATGCAAACCACTACACAGAAAAGGATAAGCACAGAGAAAATGAGTGGAATAAAAATACCACCTCTTAAAATGAGACTTAGGAATGGGGAACCTGCAACCTTGGAGTCATATTTGGTGTTCTGGATCCTTGAGTGTGTCCTTTATACTGAATCCAAATTTTACAGAACAAAAATCACTTCACATAAAATCATTAGAACAGGGCTTTGATATAAGATTTTTTTTTTTGAGGTTCCCAAAGGAATAAATGAAGAAATAATTTCTTTTTAAAAATAAGCTATTATGAATGTACAAACAGAAATAAAAACATTTAATTCTCTTATGTATTTTTAGTTTAAAGCAGAGATATCCAATCCTTTTTTCTCCTCTGCCCCAAGCTGGAAGAATAAGAGTTGTCTTGGGCTACATGTTAAATACACAAACACTAACGAAAACTGATGAGCAAAAAAAAAAAAAGGTGGGTGCATACTCCTTAGGATATCCAGCATCACAGATAAGCAAAAAAAAAAGTCCCTACAAAATCAGCATGTGGCCTGTGGCCTACAGGTTGGACAACCCTGATTTAAAGCTTTCCTAGTCTTTATACCATTAAGAAGATTAACAATTAGAATACATGGCACAGCACCTGTAGCTCAGTGGTTAGGGTGCTGGCCACATAACACAGAGGCTGGTGGGTTCGAGCCCGGCTGGGCCTGCTAAACAATGACAGACAAAAAATTGGAATACAAAATTACTTCAGATGAAATTAATTATATATTATAGGAGAGTCTTATAAAGACTTCAAAATAAGTACCCAAAGAGATAAATTTAAAAATCATTTCTCCTTTTAAAACAGTGGTTCTCAACCTTCCTAATGCCATGACCCTTTAATACAGTTCCTGTGGGTCATAACCCACAGGTTGAGAACCACTGTTTTAAAGGAATAAGAAATTGGTTTAGCACCCATGGCACAGCAGTTATGGCGCCAGTCACATATACCGAGGCTGGCGGGTTTGAACCCAGCCCAAGCCAACCAAACAATGACAACTACAACAAAAACTAGCCAGGCGTTGTGGCAGGTGCTTGTAGTCTCAGCTACTTGGGAGGCTGAGGCAAGAGAATCACTTAACCCCAAGAGTTTGAGGTTGCTGTGACCTATGCCGCAATAGCACTCTACCCAGGGTGACATGGTGAGACTCTGTCTCAAAAATAAATAAATAAACATAAAAGAATGAGAAATTATGAAAACATTCAGAACTGAAACAAAAACTGTATAAAAATACACATACACATGGCTCGGTGCCTGTGGCTCAAGTGGCTAAGGCGCCAGCCATATACACCTAAGGTGACGGATTCAAATCCAGCCTGGGCCTGCCAAACAATAATGATGGTTGCAAAAAATAGCCAGGCATTGTACGGGGCGACTGTGGTCCCAGCTACTTGGGAGGCTGAAGCAGGAGACTCGCTTGAGCCCAGGATTTGGAGGTTGCTGTGAGCTGTGATGCCACAGCACTCTACCCAGGGGGACAGCTTGAGGCTCTGTCTCAAAAAAAAAAAAA
>NW_003852396.1:29244082-29267756 GCF_000181295.1 Otolemur garnettii | reverse complement strand
GACAGCTTGAGGCTCTATCTCAAAAAAAAAAAAAAAAAAAAAAGAAAGTTAGATTGTAGATTAGACACAGTGGCTCATGCTGATAATCCTAGCAATTTGGGAGGTCAAACTAGGAGGATTACTTGAAGACAAGACCATCCTGAACAAAAGCAAGATCTTGTGTCTACAAAATACAGAAAAATTAGCCAGGTCTGATGTCACATGCCTGTATATTCCAGCTACTCAGAAGGCTGAGGCATGAGGGTCAATTAAGCCTAGAAGATTGAGGCTGTAGTGAGCTATGATGATAACACTGTATTGTAGCCCTGGCAACAGAATGTGACTCTATTTTCAAAAAAAAAAAAAAGAAAGAGAGAGAGAGAAAGAGAAAGAAAGAAATGTAGTGTGTGGGTGCCGGCGCAGGGCAGCATGGGGTCGTCATGGCGGAGGTGCAGCAAGTGTGAGTGCAGGAGGCCATGGACTCTATGGTGAAGAGTCTGGAGAGAGAGAATATCTGGAAGATGCAGGGCCTCATATTCCGATGCAGTGCCAACTGCTGTGAAGACAGTCAGGAGTCCATGCAGCAGGTATACCAGGGCATCAAACGCTGCCATGAGCCTCTGGCTCAAACTCAGGCTCTGGTGACTCTCGAGTTGGAGATGTTCCAGGACCACCTGGCCCAGTGCACCATGCATTGCAACGACAAAGCCAAAGATTCAATAGATGCAGGGAGTAGGGAGCTCCACGTGAAGCAGCAGCTGGACAGTTGTGTGACTAAGTGTGTTGATGACCACATGCACCTCATCCCAACTATGACCAAGAAAATGAAAGAGTCTCTCATATTCATTGGGAAATAAAAGTCTTTGCCAGACGCCATTGTGGCTAAGGATAAGAGTCTATTCTAAAAAGGAAAGGGAATTTTAGTCTTTTAAGCAAAATCTATGAATGAAGAAATTAAGAATGGCAATGGGTTTAAGGCATATGTCATATGTTTAAGGCATTTGCCTCTGGACATTGGTTCTTTTGTTTCAAACCTGAAGTGAAATGGAAAAAATTGGTGCTAAAATTTTTGTCAGACATAGTACAGGAGAGTGTTTGAGACCCTATATTGTATGTGGCAAGTGCTTGTCCTGGCAGTAAGAATCTTCTTTATACCATGCCAATGCCCTTCAAGGTACCAAATTCTTACTGCATAGATACCAGCAAGCTGGCAGTTTCCTTTAACCTGACTACGATCTGGTAAAGTCTAAGTGGAAGCATTTCTGTTCGTTGCTAACCTCCTGTTTACCAGAAGTGTCGCCACACTGTTTTCCATAATCCGTACAACAAAATTCATGAGGTCACTAATTTAGAAGTGGCAAAAAAGGTTTCTGGGTTTTTATTTTGCTTGCTTTTATAGTATTTATACAAGGGCACAAAATTGATTTGAGATGTGGAGCTGGGAGGGAGAATAGTTTGGATAGGAACTTTGAAAAGTTTTCTTGAGATATACTTTTCTCGCCATAAAGGCATGGATGTGCAGTTCTTAAAATTGTTACCCATTGCATCTTTCAGGCAGATAAACATGCAAAAACATGAGAGGCAACATCACAGTGATTTTGGGAAGAACTTCCTGCTTATTAGCTGGTAAGCCCTAATGCTGTCTGCAGCACAGTGACATGACAATGTTGCAGTAACACGTTCTCCTTGAAAAGAAATAGGGTTTTGATTGTGGTAAATACCGGTATGGAGAAGCCAACAGTAAAAAAGGAACTGTTCGCTGCCCGAATACAAGAGAGTTGTGAAATGCTAGATTTGGAAGAACATGGTTTTCATAGAATGCAATGAAAGCTTAAACCCAGCTTTGCTTACATAGGCCCCTGAATTACCAGGACCCTATTGAGACACACTCCCCTGCTAACAGGAAATTCATGGGGAAAGTAAGCGAATTGGGCTCCGAGCTGTGACGTCCTTAAAGGAAAGGAGGGGCAGTGCCCCATTACCATTTTTGCCTGGGGTCTTCTCAACAAGCAGAGTTCCTGCCCTCCCACCTGTAGTTTTGATAAAGACCTCATTTGTCAGGCAGCACCTGTGGCTCAGTGAGTAAGTAGGACACTGGCCCCATATACTGAGGGTGGCAGGTTCAAACCCAGCCCTAGCCCAACGGCAACAAAAAATAGCCAGGCGAGGCGGGTGCTTGTGGTCCCAGCTACCCTGGAGGCTGAGACAAGAGAATCACCTAAGCCTGAGAATCACCTAAGCCCAAGAGTTGGATGTTGCTGTGAGCTGTGATGCCATAGCACTCTATGGAGGATGACAAAGTGAGATTCTGTCTCTTAAAGAAAAAAAAAAAAGATCTCATTTGTCTATCAACCTATACTTTAAATGATAATATAGCCTATCTATTTTCTTTTTCCAGGCTGTGATATATTTTCCAAGTAATAACGGTTCTAAAAAATAAATAACGTTTATCTTGCCCCTCACAAAAAAAAAAAAAGAAGAAGAAGAAGAAAAAAGAAATGTAGATATAAAGGCTCTAGTCTCTTAAACTAAATATCCAGATGGCCAAAGCGAAAAGGAGATGTTATCAGTAACAAGAATCTTATTATTCTAAGAAAAATGCATAGGGTAAAGAAAGATGTTACTGGCCTTCCTATAATGAGTAGTCTGTTAATGATGTGGTAGACAATGTCCACAATATTCATACAAAAAATGTAGTCTATTTTACAAGGCTATTTGTTATAATCCTTATAAATGACATAGCTCCTGTCTACACCTCAGCTTAACCTCACACTACTCTGCCTTACTTAATAACATTCCAACACTAAACAGCCTATAACCCAACCTCCTAAATACCACCCTCCCCCACACACACACAAACACACACACAAACAACCATTCAGTCCCTTGACATCTCCAGCACCCAGCATCATGCTAGTCACAAAGTAGGTACCTGATAAATGTTATTGAATTTTTAAAAGATTGAAATCCAGGAGGCTGAGGCAAGTGGATTGCTTGTGCTTAGGAGGTTGAGACCAGCCTGAGCAAGAGCAACATCCTGTCTCTACTAAAAATAGAAAAATTAGCTGGGCATTGTGGCAGGTTCTTACAGTCCTAGCTATTTGGGAGGCTGAGCTAAGAGGGTCACTTGAGCCCAGGAGTTTGAGGTTGCTATAAGCTGTGACACTCACAGCTAGCACTCTACCTAGGATGACAGAGTCAGACTATCTCCAACAACAACAACAAAATTTGGACAGATTGTTAAATCAACTGTGACTCTTCAAAGTCTAAGTACACCTATGTAAAAGCACTTGTGCTGAGACTGAAGATAACACAGTCCAAAAACTAATAATTCTATTTGATTCAGAAATAGAACAATTAAAGCAGAGGTTGCAAACTGGCATCTTTCAGGTGGGAAGAGCCTTCACACGTTTCATTTGGCCTACAATACTATAAACAGCAGAGAACATTATATGAAAACTTTTAAGGAGGAAAAATGTATTACATAAATGCCTACTACAACATCACTAAAAGATGGACTACTAATTATCTGAACTGAATTCTTCTGGAAGACACGTCCCTCTCATTCTGGAGCTAAATACTCTTTTGTCATTTTGATCTCTCTACTCCTTCTTCCTCAATTTACACTTCAGAGTTACAAAAAATTAGGCATATTTAATTCACATATATACACATGAAATCTATAATGTAGGCTATTGAAAATCTACAGTTTCTTCAACCATTTTCCCAAATGGCATGATTTCCAGCTCCACTACGATTCTTAGTCATCTTCTAGATGCAGTTCATACTACCTATGTCTCTCTTAAAATGTGTCCAGAACTAGGTGACATGAAGGGAAGAAAGTAGAGGGAGCAGTAGACAGGAGAATCTGAGCAAGTTATTTTATTTTCCCTGATGTTCTTGTCTGTGAAATGGTAATAACATTAACCATTATATACCTAAAAGGTTACTGGAAAAACGTGAGTTAATGCATGTAAAGTGTTTAGAACAATCTAACTGTAGGTTGTTTAACCCACGATACTGAGAAAGTTGGAGGTCACAGAATAAACTGAAACCTATATAGAGAGGTTGTGACAGGACAACTGTTTAAAAACAAAAGTTTTTTTTTCTTTTTAATTTTTTTTAAAGGCTAGTCAAGTGAAGCAGTGGGAGTGGAGAAGGAACAAAGGAATCTGTAACTGGTTGTAATCAATTAGTTGTAAACATCACTGCACTCAGACCAGCCAAAACAAAAGTTTTTGATCAGTAGTTAGAGTAAGGGACTCAAACTCAATTAATAGGACCAGGCAAACAATAAATAAGTGGAGACAAACGCAGACCAGTATGCCCATGTTGACATAAAAAGGCTTAAAATCACAGCTCTAGTTTGAATCTTCTCCTCTATCCACTCCTGTTTTATCCTGGACTAACCACTAAATTCATTAGTAGAAACAGAAGATTCGGGAAGGAAAAGAATATGGAGCAGCATAAGCAACAATTTCTTCTTACCCCTTTAAGAGGTGTGGTATAGAACAGTCACAGAAGGATGAAAACTTACTAGCAAATCTGTGCCCCCTGAGGTACTAACATTTACTTATATCTACTATTTCTTCTTTTAATGTAGTTTTTAAAACCTTAAGAATCCAAGGGCTTTTTTGTTTGTTTGTTTGTTTGTTTGAAATGGAGTCACAAAGCTGTCACCCTAGGTACAGTGCTGTGGTGTCAGTCACAGTCCACAGCAACTTCCAATTCATGGGCTCAAGCGATCCTCTTGCCTCAGTTTTTCTATTTTTAGTAGAGACAGGGTCTCATGCTTGCTCAGGCTGGTCTCAAATCTGTGAGCTCACACAATCCACCCACCTCAGCCTCCCAGAGTGCAGGGATTACAGGAGTGAGCCACCACACCCAGCCAAAATCCAAGTATTTTGAGACAAAATTGGACAGCTCTTCTTTCTATATACATTTGTTTATTTTTTTTTGCCTTGATAAACTTTTTAAAAAAATTTTTATTCAAATTAATATGAGGGTGCAATTTTTAGGTTACATTATTCTCCCTTCCATGGTAAAGCTCCATTTGTAGAAGAGCTCCTGGGGGGGATGTTATACATCCCCACAATGTACACATTAGGTGAGATCCCGCCTCATGCCCCCCCTCCTTCTGCCATATGTCCTCTACCCTCCTCCTTCCCACTTCCCTCTACACCCGAACTGAAACTACATTAGTGTTTTATTGTTTTTATGAACATGTAATTGTTTATATATTGATTTAATATTATCTACATGCATTTCTAACCACTGTTGCAAGCTAAAGAAAAATAAAATAAAATGAGATTAAAATATTTACAAAATATGGATAAACATGAATGTAGACACACACCGATAAAACTTCACAATTTTGTTCTGAGACACTTTCTGTCATGATAGTTATCACTCTCTTTGGGGGGGGGGGGGAGAAAGACTCTCTGTCGCCCTAGGGAGAGTGCCAAGATGTTATCAAAGCTCACAGCAACCTCAAACTCTTGGGCTCAAGTGATCCTCTTGCCTCAGTCTTTTGAGTAGCTAGAACTCAGGCACTGGGCCACCACACTCAGCTAGTTTTGACCGGTTCTCACTCTTGCTCCACCATTTCTTCCTAAGAGCATTAGACAGAAGGCTAACTGCTCATAGCTAAATTAAGCTACGTTTTTAAAGTTTCTATGCAGATGAAATTAAAAAAAAAAAAAAAAAACCAAACAAACCAAAAAACCCCACCTCATATATGTAACACTCATTTCTTGGATAGTATGCCTAACTCTTCTTAAATATGTTTTTTCTTTGCCATTTAAAAAAATATTTTGATGGCCATAAAGTAAATACGTTTCTCAAAAGAATTAAAATAGTAAAAAATGTTAAGGGCCAGAGTGTGATCCCACAGGTTATTTGCCAGCATGTCCATGTTTACTCTGTGTTTGTCCTGAGTCAAGGAGCCGCCCTTAAAGTCCACAATCTTTTCCTGCTCCTTCTCTCCAGCTACAGTAACCTTTTGTATCCTTCCCTCACTACCAGATTTCTGCCAAAGACTACAGGAAATATATTAATACACAGAACTTGCCTGTAGCAATTTCAGCTTGAGTACTGCAAATGATTTTACCAACACCTCAGTTGTCGGCTAACTGTAGTCAGAAGCCAGATTAGATTTTTCCCTAATTGTTAACATTGCTCAGTGATTCTTACTTATATAGCTTCTGTGTTTTCAGAGATTCATTTGTTGTTTATAGAAACAAATATCCAATACATCTGTTGTTTCTGGAGAATTACAAAGTGCTTAAAAATGAAACATGCTCAAGAACAAAACATTACCTGAGCACAGTGGCTTACACTTACAATGCAAATATTTTGGCAGGCCGAGGTGGAAAGATCACTTGAGGCCAGGAGTTTGAGACCAGCATGGCAACATAACAAGACCTCATCTCCATAAAAAAACAGAAAATTAGCCAGGCATAGTGGCAAGGTCCTGTAGTTCCAGCTATCTGGGAGACTGAGGCAGGAGGATAGCCTGAGCTCAGGAGTTGGAGACCAGCTTGAACAAGAGCAAGACCCCATCTCTACTGATAATATAAAAACCAGGCATCGTGGCAGGCACCAACAGTCCCAGCTACTCAGGAGGCTAAGATAGAGGATAGCTTGAGCCCAAGAGTTTGAGGTTGCTGTGAGCCATGATGCCATAGAATTCAACCCCAGGGCAACTGAGTAAGACTCTGACTCAAAAATAAATTAGTAAAATAAAAAAAAAAATGCAAAACTAACAAAGGAAATAAAAACTTCAAAGCCAATCCCCTATATATATTGCAATTCCATTTTTTTTTTCTGCAGTTTTTGGCCAGGGCCGGGTTTAAACCCGCCACCTCCAGTATATGGGGCCGGTGCCTTGAGCCACAGGTGCTGCCCTGCAATTCCATTTCTTTTTGATATATTTATTTAAATAGTTATGCCTATTTAGGTTGTGTACTAATGACAAATAGCCAAAATGATGGAAATTCCTGAAAAAAAAGTTGTAATAATGTAATTACCAAACATTATGATTAAATACTAAGGTAACAGATATTTCACGTACTATTTTCAATATAACTACTAGAATACTCTCCAAAGGCAAGTGCTCTCATTTTCAATTGACTTTAAAATCTTTAAAACAGTGAAAGACACATAGGCTTCTACATTTAAAAAATATAATGATTTAGGATCGGTGCCTGTAGCACAGTAGTTACAGCGTCAGCCACATACATCAAGGCTGGCAGGTTCGAACCTGGCCCAGGCCAGCTAAAACAACAATGGCAACTGCAATTTAAAAAAAACCTGCCAGGCATTGTGGCAGGTGCCTGTAGTCCCAGCTACTTAGGAGGCTGAGGCAAGAGAATCGCTTAGGCCCAAGAATTAGACGCAGGGGTCCTCAAACTTTTTAAACAGTTCACTGTCCCTCAGACTGTTGGAGGTCCGGACTATGGGCCCTGGGACGAGTTAGCTGCTAAGCAGGACAGGCAGCAGCGGCAAAAACACCGAGTGGGCTGGATAAATGTCCTAGGTGGGCTGCATGTGGCCCATGGGCCATAGTTTGAGGACACCTGAATTAGAGGTTGCTGTGAGCTGTGACAGCACAGCACTCTATCAAGAACAACATAGTGAAACTCTGTCTCAAAAAAACCCAAAATATATAATGGTTTAGACTGAAATATATAAGTTAAAATTAAAATTAATTCTTAGATATTTGGTTTTACTCCAACCCTGCCAAATACCTTAATATAACAAAACTTCATATTTTTAGAGGACCAGTAAAATGTGATAGAGTAGAACAATATACGAAATGGATAGGCAATTTTGGAAATTACTATAGTATCATTCCTATAGCTTCAATCAGGTTTGAAAAGTAGACAATATCAGTGTTGTTATTTTGTAATCTATCAAAGCCATGAAAACAAAACATAAAATCTGACTAGGCTCAACATCACCTATATGATATTCTTACTAAAATTTAACCTAAATCCAGAACATTCTACTAGACAACTGACCAGATTCTTCAAAAAGTCAATGTCATGAAAAAACAAAAAAAGGTAATGAAAATATTCTAATAAAGTCAAGAGACATATTCACCAAATGCAATGTATAATAAACCTTAACGAATCTTTGAAGGGGAAAACAGCTATAAAAGACATTTGAAAAGGCCAAGAGCAGTGGCTCATGCCTGTAATTCTAGCACTCTAGGATGCCAAGGTAAGTGGACTGCTTGAGCTCAAGAGCAAGAGCAAGAGACCTTGCCTCTAAAACTAGCTGGGCATTGTACAGGTACCGATAGTCCCAACTACTCAGGAGGCTGAGGCAAGATGTCTTGAGTCCAAGATTTTGAGGCTGCTATGAGCTATGACACCATGACACTCTACCAACGGTGACAAAGTGGGACTCTGTCTCAAAAAAAAATTGAGAAATCAATCAAGAAATCTAAATATTATAAACTATATTACTATATGCTACTAATGAATTATTCATTACCTTGGGTGTGAGAAAGGTATAATAGTTATTTTAGAAAATGCTCTTGTTCTCAGATGATGTAAAGTAAAGTATGTAGAAATGAAGTAGTAATATGGCTATGGAGGCCTAGCTAAAACAACACCAAAAAAACGTGTACAGCTACTTGAGAGGCTGAGGCAAGAAGATGACTTGAACTCAGGAGTTTAAGGGTACAGTGAGCTATGGACACATCACCATAGTCTGGCATGGCCAACAGAATGAAACTCTTATCTCTAGAAATATTAAAATTAAAATTAAAATATAAAATATAACTTTTTAATGTGTAGCTAAAGTAAATGTGGCAAAGTATTAATAATTGGTTAATGAATTATTAATTAGGAAATGAATATAATTCTTCAGTACATTATTTTTTCTACAAATTTGGTTTTCCTAAATAAAAGTTAGACCAAAACAAGTCATTAGACAAAAACTTTTCTTCATATTTCAATTCAATTAAGTAGAAACATTACAAAATCCAAAGCTGATTAACAAAATGGAAAATTTAATTTGTAAAAATCTCTCATGGCTTAAAGTGATAACTGTTCTTAATTCTTGTTATAGATGTAGTTTTAGATAACTTTAATTATAACAAAAATGTCCATAGTTGGTCCAACTATATGGATTTCTATTTTAAAATGAATTATGATTGTATTTTAAAAGACTTTTAAAAACAGTGAAAAATCTGGTATAAAGGAATAGTGGATCGTGCCTGTAATGCCAGCACATTGAAAGGCCAAGGTAGGAGGACTGCTTGAGGTCAGGAGTTCGAGACCAGCCTGGACAAAACAGCAAGACTCCTCACCTCTACAAAAAAATTTTAAAAATTAGCTGAGTTTGAAGGTACAAGCCTGTAGTCCTACTTACTTGGGAGGCTAAGGCAGAAGGATTGCTTGAAACCAAAGTTCCAGGCTGCAATAAGGTGTGATCACACCACTGTACTCCAGTCTGGGTGACAGAGCAAAATCCTATCTCTAAAAAAAAAAAAATAAAATAATCTCAAGCAGCATATTGGGGAAGTTAACAAACTGATTGTAAGATGTATATAAAAATATAAAGGGTCGAGAACAGTAAAGGTTCTTACTGTTATAAAGCCAAGTAATCAAAACAGTGTCATACTGGCAAAATATTTACAAACCTAGAACACTGGAATTCCAATAACGGACTTACATATATACAGTCACCTAATATGCCATAAAATATCACTTCAAAATAGGATGGGCATGCAGGAATTGGTATAGACTTTTCTTTTTTTTTCTTTTTTTTTTTTGAGACGGAGCCTCAAGCTATTCCCCTGGGTAGAGTACCATGGCATCATGCTCACAGCAACCTCCAACTCTTGGGCTCAAGCAAGTCTCCTGCCTCAGCCTCCCAAGTAGCTGGGACTACAGGCGCCGCGCCACAACGCCTGGCCATTTTTTTTTTTTTTTTTTGTTGCAGCCATCATTGTTGTTTGGTGGGCCCGGGCTGGGGATTCGAACCCTCCACCTTAGGTGTATGTGGCTGGTGCCTTAGCCACTTGAGCCACAGGCGCCGCGCCTAGACTTTTCAATATATGATGCATCCATATAGAAAATGAAATCCTGACCCCAGTCCAATACCACATATAAAAGTTTACTTCAGTGGGCAGTGCCTATGGCTCAAGGAGTAGGGCACCAGCCCGATATACTAGAGGTGGCAGGTTCAAACCCAGCCCCGGCCAAAAACTACAAAAAAAACAAAAACAAAAACAAAATAGAACAAAGAACTAAATGTGAAATATTAAACAATAAGAATTCTAGAACACTGCATAACATACCTCATGGTAGACCTACGATAGCAATAAACTCTTAAATAGGACATAAAAGAACACTGACTATAGAAGAAAATAAACTATATTTCATTAAAATTAAGAATTCAATTTCATTAAGAGAAACCACGAACAGATAAAAAGTCAAGCCACCAAACATGACATTTCTGCACCAGATTGCAAAATTTCTTCAATACATATATCGAACAAAGGAATCAAATCCAGAATATATAAAGTACTATAAAGCAAGAAGAAAAAGGCCAACAAGAGACTTTAACAAGGACTTTATAACAGAAAATCTTTAAATGCCCAATAAAGATATGAAAAGTTTCTCAACTTCATTAGCCACCAGGAAAATATAAATCACATCCTCAATTCTTTACCATCTTATTCTCGCCAGAAAAGCTAAAAATCAAGCGCTGGTGAGGACTTAAAGTAATTACAAATCTTATTCACTGCTCACAGGATTATATATTAAATAATCACTTTAGAAAACCATTTCTAAAGCTAAACAACACATAATCTATGATTTAGCAAGTCCATTCCTTAGTATATCCACAATAAAACACATCCATACAGTCACCAAAAAACACATATGAAAATGTTTGGTGGTACCATTCATAATTATTATAGCCACTATAATGGTTATAATCAGAGAAGACAGGCAATGGCAAGTACTGGGTAGGACATTACTGGAACTAGAACCTTCATATACATTGCTGGTAAGAATGCAAAATGATAGAGTCAATTTGGAAAACAGTTCAGCCATTTGTTGAAAAGTTAAACATAAACTTACCAAATGACATAGAAATTCCACTTCTAGGTATTATACTTACTCAAGAAATATGAAAACATATATCTAAATAAAGCCTAGACTATGAATGTCTACAGCAGAATTACACATATCAGTAATAGCCAAAACATGACACAATCCAAAAGTCCATCAGTTAGTGAATAAATAAACAAAATATACTATAATACCATGAAATACTATTTACTCACCAATCAAAAGGAATGAATTACTCATGCATGCATGATAAAACATGTACAAACCTGGCCAGGTGTGGTAGCATTATAGATGTGAGCCAGCACTCTGGGAAGC
Organism: Otolemur garnettii; assembly: GCF_000181295.1. Classification (NCBI taxonomy): domain Eukaryota; kingdom Metazoa; phylum Chordata; class Mammalia; order Primates; family Galagidae; genus Otolemur; species Otolemur garnettii. The sequence goes on along the minus strand of NW_003852396.1, from coordinate 29,256,372 downwards.
TGAGACAGGAGGATTGTTTGAGCTCAGGGGTTCGAGACCATCCTGAGCAAAAGCAAGAACCCATCTCTACTAAAAATAAAAAAACAAGCCAGGTACAATGGCACACATCTGTAGTCCTAGCTACTATGGTGCCTGAGGAAGGAGGATTGCTTGAGCTCAGGAGTCTTGAGGTTGCAGTGAGCTACAATGACACCACTGCACTCTACCCAGGACAACAGAATGAGACTCTATCCCCACCTCCCAAAGAATGTGCAAACCTCAAAAGTATCTGCTAAGTGAAAAAAAGACTGACAAGAAAGACTACAGAATGTATGCTTACATTTGTATGACATGCCCAGAAAAACCAAATTTATAGAGACATAAAGCTGATAGTTGCTTCCAGCAGGATAAAAGTACAGATTGACTTCAAACAGGCATAGGAAATAAACTAGGATGATGGCAATACTCTAAAACTGGATTGTAAGCCAGGTGCGGTGGCTCACGCCTGCAATCCCAGCACTCTGGGAGGCCAACTCGGATGGATTGCCTAAGCTCACAGGTTCAAGACCAGCTAGAGCAGTGGTTCTCAACCTTCCTAATGCCGCAGCCCTTTAATACAGTTCCTGTGGGTCACGACCCACAGGTTGAGAACCGCTGAGCTAGAGCAAGAGTGAGACCCCCATCTCTAAAAATAGCTGGGCACTATGGCAAGCACCTATAGTCTCAGCTCCTCGGGAGGCTAAGGCAAGAGAATTGCTTGACCCCAGGAGTTTGAGGTTGCTGTGAGCTATGACACTATGGCACTCAACTGAGGGCTACAAAGTGAGAATCTGTCTAAAAATAACAATAATAAAATAAAATAATAAAAAATAAAACTGGATTATGTTAATGGTGGCATTGCTCTATAAATTTACTAAAAATCACCTACTTACATACTTAAAAATAGACAAATTGCTAATGACACATAAATTATGCTCTATAAAGGTATTTTTAAAAAGTAACCAGCAAGGGGTATCAGATAGAAAAATGTAAATAAAACAACTTGGTAAACCAGGAGCAGTGGCTCACCCCTAGAATCCTAACACTCTGGGAGGCTGAAGTGGATGGATGCTTTAGCTCAGGACTTTGAGACCAGCATGAACAAGAGCTAGAACCCATTTCTACTAAAAATAGAAAAACTAACTGGGTGTTGTGGCAGGCACCACAGTGGGCAGCTGTGGCAAGAGGATCACTTGAGCCCAAGGGTTTTAGGTTGAAGAGAGCTACGATGTTAAGACACTCTACCCAGGGCAACAGAATGAGACTGTCTCAAAGATTAAAAAAAAAAAAACAAAAAAACTTGGTAATGCATTAGTATCAGGAGAACTAGAAGAGAACTGATAGTTCATTGTAGTAATTTCTTCTATTTAACACATATTTGAAAACTTTCATAATAAGTTTTTCAGAAATCAATAGGAAAATAAACCACTCAATTTTTTAAAAATTTAACAAAATATCTGAAAAAACATCTCACCACAGAATGCATATGGATGGAGATAAACACATGGAAATGATGTCTGACATCATTAGACATTAAATAAATACAAACTAAACCACAATAAATACCACTACACATTTATTATACTACTTAAAATTAAAAAGACTTTATCTATTGTTGGGGTGGATGTGGAGTAACTGAAACTATCTTATACTTCTAGAAGGAATATGAAATGGAAAACTGCTTGATAGTTACTTAAAAAGTTAAAAATGACTCAGCTGTTCCACTCCATTAACCCAAGAGAAATGAAACCATTTGTTCACGCACAAATACTTATAGCAGCTTTATTTATAATATCCAAAAAACAGATGTAATTCAAATGTTCATCAACAGGTAAATGGACAAATTGTGGTATATCCATACAACGGAATACTAAACAGCAATAAAAAAGAAATGAAATATTGATAAACACAACATAAATTAGAATAAAAATAATTATGCTAAATGAAAGAAACCAGACAAAAGATACTGCACAGTGTATGATTCTGTTTACTAAGTTAAAATTCTAGAAAATGCAAACAAATATATAGTGACAGGTAATCAGTGATGATGAAGAAAAAGAATCAAGAAGAGGTAGGTGGGACAGAGAGATTATAATGAGACACAAGAAAACTTTGGGGGCTTATCCCTGTGTTCATTATCTTGACGATGATGCATGGTGATGGATTCACAGGTATATACATTTGTTAAAGCTTATCAAATTGTAAACAGTACAGTTTGTTGCATATCAATTACATCACAATAAATCTCCTTGCATGAGGAGGGACATTGTTAATGTTCTGTTTCTTTGCCTCACTAGCTATGTGAGTATGTTCACTTTGAAAATTCATGGAGCTGGCTCAGCGCCTGTGGCTCAAGTGGCTAAGGTGCAGCCACATACACCTAAGGTGGCGGGTTTGAGTCCCCAGCCCAGGCCCGCCAAACAACAATGATGGATGCAACCAAAAAATGGCCAGGCGCTGTGGCGGGCGCCTGTAGTCCCAGCTACTTGGGTGGCTGAGGCAGGAGATTTGCTTGAGCCCAGGAGTTGGAGGTTGCTGTGAGCGTGATGCCATGGCACTCTACCCAGGGAGATAGCTTGAGGCTCCGTCTCAAAAAAAAAAAAAAAAAAAAAAAGAAAATTCATGGAGCTATAGGAGTATTCATGGAGGTCTTCAGTATGACCTTCACACTTCTCTGTATATGTCAGTTCTTTAAAAGCTTATTAAAAAGAAAATGAGGTACTACTATACACTCATCAAAATGTCAATCTTTTTAATTTTAGAGAATACCAAATGTTGGCAAACATATGGTACAACTGATACTCTCACGCATTACCGCTAAGAGTGTAAACTGGTAGAGTAACTTGGGGAAAGCATTTGACTGTATCTACTAAAGTACAACATGTAGTTCTATTTCCAGGTGTCTAACAAATATAAATATGTACATATGTCCACCAAAAGACATGTATAAAATGTCTGCTGAGAAGCAATAGTCAAAATCATATAAAACTGGAAACAACTCAAATTTTCATCATCAGTACACTGGGAAAACAAATTGTTATATATTCATTCAGTTGATATAATAAAGCAAAGATGAATGAACTACTCTCCTACATGCAGTTAACACATGAAGGTTAAAAACTTAATACTGAATGAAAGAAATCAGACACAGAAGAGTACAAATTCCATGATACCATTTAGGTTCAAAAAGCATCAGATATCCAAAAATAACAACAATTCTGATAAAAGCATATTGGTTACCATTGAAAAGTAAAGTATTTATTGACTTCTTCTGGGGCCATCATAATGTTCTGTATCTTAATCTGGATAGTAGTTACATGACTGTTCACAAACATTTATCAAACAGTATACTCAAGATTTGTACATCTTACTATATATGCTATATTTTAATTTCTAAAAATTTAACTCCCAAAATTTCAGTTCTACACTAAAGCAAAGAAAGTAAGAGAAAAAGATAATTCAAATAGTGCAACTATCCTTCTGACCGCACCCTTAAACTGTGAAGATATATCCTCATACAGGAAATGCAAATAAGCCTGAAATAATTAGTGCTTATGGGCAAAATTTATATAAAGAATATGTCAATCGTTTTAAGGGTTTCTCTACTATTGACAAGAAGTAAAAGTAATGTTTAGGCAACCAAACAAGAAGATAAGAGATATATTTGTCTATATGCTCAGGAAATAAATTTTGAAATTAATTGGAAAACTACTTAAGAGTCAGACGAACTGAGAAAAATCATCCAAAGGGCAAATCTGAAGACAAATAACAAGAACAGTCAGCAAACTGGCTCTCTATAAATGTGCTCACTTGTCTCAAGCAGAGAGACACACTGGAGCATTTAATTTCATTTTAATTTTGATTACCTTATGAAATTTTTAAATATACATTATTAAATATCTTGTATTGTTTGCATATATTATTATGTAGGATTATATAAACAAAACCAGATATAATACATTTGACAGACATTTAAAGAAATTTTTCCAGGGTAAATTTGACTACTCTGTGAAATGTAATTTCCTGTAGTATTATAATATAATATACAATTTCCTATACATACACACACACATATACATTCCTATACATATTACATAAGTGTGTGTGTGTATATGTGTATTTGATAAAAAAAAAAGAAACATTCAGTTAGAAAAGTTAACAAAGGTACCAAAATAGTGCCACAATTATATTGGAAAGAGTAGGCCAGAAAGAAATAGATTAGTAAGTTTCTAATTTATTGTAAATAACCATGCAATATGTCTAGATTTGATGAAATTAACAATCAGCTGCAAGCACATTATTTAAAGATATGGAAATAATCACCAGGAGAACCAAAGTAGGCATAGACTTTTAATTTTTTCTCTGAGGAAAGAGACTGAAATTAGAGAAGACTTTTCATACAATATAATGTACTATTTTACATTTTTACCCATGACCATGTTCTATTTACCTGATTAAAACTTTAAATCTTCTTACAGAGACTACATCAAAGTTTTCATTTTGCATTAAACTTTTAATAGCATATCATAAACTTTTATCTCAATATTAAAAATACATATATATATTGCATATTTACATGTATGAAAATGTATTTATAAAGGGCATAATAATTATTCCCATTTCATAGGATTATTGAGAGGATCAAACCAGATAACATATATAAAATACTCAGGAAAGAGCCTCGAACAAAGTAAAGATTCAATAAATGTTAAGTATCATTACCCCCTTTATTATACAAGCATAGAAAAGGGTTCAACATAATTTTAAAACTGATACTATTCATTATATAAAGCATTACTGACTGAATTAATAAGCTCTATCTAGCTTTCAAAGAATAGATAATAATAGATAATTTATAAAACTATCAAATAAAGACAGCTATCTAACTATAACTAAGTTAGAATAAAACTAAAATTTTACTGACAAAGCACACAGACAAAAAGAAAACTATGCCCAGATCTCATTACTTATATATAATGAGTATAACAACAGCAGAGGCTTGGCCCCTTAGCTCAAGCAGCTAGGGCGCCAGCCACGTGTACCAGAGCTGAAGGGTTTGAACCCAGCCCGGGGCCAGCCAAACAACAATGGCAACTGCAACCAAAAAATAGCCGGGCGCTGCAGTAGGTGCCTGTAGTCCCAGCTACTTAGGAGGCTGAGGCAAGAGAATTGCTTAAGCCCAAGAGTTTGAGGTTGCTGTGAACTGTGACACCACAGCACTCTACCGAGGACAACATAGTGAGACTTTGTCTCAAAAAAAAAACAATAGCAACAGAAATAGTAGTTACAATGTAGAATATTCACTGTATTTTCATTTTTCCTTCTAACAACCTCCTGTATTTTTAAATTTTACTACAAATACAACTTTTATAATGTGGGGGTAGGGGTAACAATTTTAGAATTCTGCCCCATATAGAAAGTAATAAATACTGAAAATAAGGGTCAAAATTCCCAAATTATGTTAAATTATTTTTATATATATAAAAAGAGTTGATTCTTTTTTTCCTCTTTTTTTTTGAGACAGAGCATAAAAAGAGTTATTGATTCTTTTTTTTGCTTTTTTTTGAGACAGAGCCTCAAGTTGACCCCCTGGGCAGAATGTCATGGCATCACGGCTCACAGCAACCTCCAACTCCTGGGCTCAAGCAAGTCTCCTGCCTCAGCCTCCCAAGTAGCTGGGACCACAGGCGCCTGCCACAATGCCCGGCTATTTTTTGGTTGCAGCTGTCATTGTTATTTGGCGGGCCTGGACTGGATTCGAAGCTGCCATCTTAGGTGTATGTGGCTGGCACCTTAGCCACTTGAGCCATAGGCACTGAGCCAAGTTACTGATTCTTATATAACCACAAAATGAAATAGTGACATAATTTTTTCTTGGTACATTTAGCCATCAAGATACAAATAATGGCCCCCTGAGTGAGGGGCTCTTCTACAAATGGAACTTTACCCTGGAAGTGAGATCAATGTAACCTAAAAATTGTACCCTCATATTCATTTGAAAAAATTTAAAAAAAAATCCTTAAATAAATAAATAAATAAAAATTTAAGAAAAAGATACAAATAAAGGGCTATTTAAAATTTAAAGAAAGAAATACTTAAATTTCCTTAGACTGGGAAATACCTATAGCTCAGTGGGTAGGACGCTGGCTACATACACTGAGGCTGGTGGGTTCAAGCCCAGCCTGGGCCTGCTTAACAACAATGACAACTGCAACTGAAAAATAGCTGGAAGTTGTGGTGGGCACCTGTAGTCCCAGCTACTTGGGAGGCTAAGGCAAAAGAATCAATTAAGCCCAAGAGTTTGAGGTTGTGTGAGCTGTGACGTCACGGCACTCTACTGAGGGTGACATAGTGAGACTCTGTCCCCCAAAAAAAAAATTTCCTTAGAAATAGCTCCATACCATCCACTGAAAATATACTACTCTCTGTCAACAAGGTCAAAATAAGCTAAGGAAAAGAAGTATACCTAAATAAGGCCTCCAATTCCAAGCTTACCTGTGCATATTCTCTTTCAATAGCAGCCTTCTTCTGACTGAATGTCCTAAAAATACAAATAAAAATTGATTACCAAAAGTATAACTTAATAACTGAATGTAATTTTATCAATACATCTTCAAATACTGTCTAGTAAGATGTGTGAGAGAAAGAACGATATTTTATCCATCTTTATGTGTTTAAAAATACTGCTAACAGAATGGTCTCTGCTGTCAGAGGATCTACATTCAAACCCCAGCTACACCATTTACTAGCTACACAACCTTGGCCAAGTCATTTGACTTCTCTGTGCTTCAGTTTCCTCCTTCATAAAATGGGGATAAAAACAGCATTCACCTCATAAGGATATTATAAAATATAGTTATTCAAAATGCATAAAGCACTCAAAGTAGTATCTAGAACACAGTTAAACCTATATAAACGATGGCCACTATTATAAGAATAACCACTACATCGTAGGCACTAAAAATGCTTACTAAACTGAACAACCTACATAGAAGGCACTGAAGAAAACAAGGTGAAAATCAAATTTTGATCAGCTTCTGAATATAAAAAATGGTCAAATCATTTCCTTTACTCCAGTTTTTACAAGACTTACAAAACAAATTACAAGGCTACTATAAACTGTAATATGAAGGGAGTATATTTTCTATTTCACAGATTTTACAATACATACTTTTCCTACATTAACATGTATGATACTGGGATGCAACTTTTAATTATGGTTGGAAGTATTTTCTTCTATCTTCATGGTACATAAAATGACAGTGCCCCTTACAAACATAGGCATTGTAGAGTTAATGAAATGGTAATGTGACTATTTACTCTCAGTATGCTGAGTTTAAAAGACTTTTCTGTTATATGCCAGAGATCTGTGCTCTTAAAACTGTACCAAGACAGATATAGGGGAAGTGTGAAGAAAAAAGAAAGAAAGAAAGAAAGGAAAAGGGCTGAAGTAGAAAAAAAGGCAAGAAGTCAAAATGCCCACTCTAAAAATTATTTCAATTTAGCAATATGTTGATTTTTTTCACAAAATATATAACTATTCAAGATCTTACTACATTTGTTTTGAGTGAATAACTAACTTAATATAAAAATAACAAAAGGAAAAAGTGTTACATTAAGCCTAAAGATTCACATTTATTTAGGGGTGCTTTAAAAGAACAGTAATAATAACTGAGGCTCTATATAACTAAATGCCTTCAGTGGATTCAAGATTAAGCAAGGGGAAAGGATTCTGTGAAGATGGTGGATTAGGAAGCACCAGAAATCTCCACCTAGACAACAATGACACTGGCAGAATCTATGTCATCTAACCACTTTGGAATTCTGGAGTCAATTTAAGGCTTGCTACTTCCAGGGAAAGGTTTAGATGATAAATTGTAGTTAATTCTGGACAATTTTGGCTCTTAGCACAGTAGCAGCCACCAGCTCCAACCCCTGAGATCATAGCAGGCGACATGCTATGTACCTGAAGCAGCTTTCAAACAGTTACCAAAACTACAGTGGGCAAAAAGGACTCTGTCCTTAAAATACTAGAGATCTGTACTCTGTTCATAGATTGCTCCTTCTGATCACAGAGGTACAGACAAAGAGGAGAGTGACTGTTACTGTTAAATCTCCCTCACACTGATGCAATTCCTACTCTCTCTGGCTGAAGTGACTTCCAGGGGACTTAAAAGGAAAGAGCTGGTACCTTTCTCTTCTTCCTCATTTCTATCTCTCTCCCCTCCCCTTTTCTTATTTAAGTTATAGGATATCACCTAAGCTGTGTGTCAGTGGCACAATCATGACTCACTGCAGCCTTGAACTCCTGGGCTCAAAGGATCCTCCCACCACAGCCTCTCAAGTAGCTGAGACTTACAGGAATGCACCAACATGCCTAGCAACTATCAATCACTCCACCTCTGCCTCCTAGGGTACTGAGATTATTGGCATGAGCCACAAGGACATTCAAAAGCAACTACATTTTCAGGAGAAATAAGTTACCATGCATGTCTAGGGGAGGGTGCAGGTTCAGAAAAGCCCTCAGAAGGCCTAATATTAACATTGGTGTCAGTACAAACCACCTAAACCAATTAACATTTTAACTTATTTTTGAAAAAGCCAGCAAACGCTGGGCAAAGAGGAAACTCTGATCTGCAGAATTACCACATTATGATATTCAAATGTCCAGCTTTCAATACAACCACAAGGCATGCAAAGAAACAAGCATGCCCCAAAGGAAGATAAACCAACACAAACTGATCCTGAAAAAGACATGATAGTATATCTACTAGACAAAGACTTTAAAACAATGGTCTTAAAGATTCTCAAAGTATTAAAGAAAAAATTGGTAAAGGTTAAGAAAACTGAAGCAAAATGTAAATATGAAAAACAGTGCTGAGGGAAAATTTTATAGCCATAAACACTTACACAAAAAAACAAAGATTTTAGTAAATAGGGATTCTTTTCCCAGTGTATGCTTTTGCTTGGTTTATCAAATATCAGACGGCAATATGTGCTTGGTTTCATCTCTAGGTTCTCTTCCTATTCAGTAGATCTACTTCTCATTTTTATGTTAGCAACATGCTCTTTTGATAACTATAGGCTTGTAGTCTGACTTGAAGTCTGGTAATGTTATGCCTCCAGATTTGTTTTTGTTTCTCAGAATTCATTTTATATGGAACCAGAAAAAAAAATAGCCAATGCAATTCATTTGGGGATATTTTTTGGTTCCATTTGAAACAAAATACTATTTTTTCAAGTTCTTCAAAATATGATGTTGGTGATTTAATGGGGATCTATAGACTTAATGTAATATATTTATGCTTTGGATAGCATAGACATTTTTACAGTGTTAATTATTCCCAGCTTATGAGCATGGTATGTTCTTCCATGTGTTAACATCATCAGAGTTTCACAGTCTTATTACAATCCTCATAGATCCTTCACACCCTTTGTTAGGTATATTCCCAGGTATTTCATTTTCTTTGAAGCTACTATAAAGGGTATTGTGTCCTTGATTTGGGTCTCAGCTTGACTATTATCGATGTATATGAAGGCTACTGATTTGTGAACATAGATTTTATATCCCTGGACATTACTGTGTTTGTGATCACTTCCAGGAACCTTGTGATTGAGTTCCTGGGGTTTTCTAAGTATATGACCATATCATCAGCAAAAGAGTTTGATTTCCTCTGTCTCTATCTAGACACCCTTGATTTTTTTTTTTTTTTTTTTTTTTGGCCTGATTAACAATGACTAGAACTTCCAGCACTATGTTTAATAGTAGTGGCAATAATGGACAACCTTGTCTGGTTCCAGTTATAAGTGAAAATGCTTTCAGTTTTACTTAATTCAATCTGATATTGGCTATGGGTTTGTTGTAGATGGCTTCTATCAGTTTCATAAACATCCTATCTATTCCTATTTTCTTAAGTGTTCTTGTCAGAAAAGGATGCTGAATGTTGTCAACGCCTTTTCTGCATCCATTGAAAGGATCATATGGACCTTGTTTTTCCTTCTATTTATGTGGTGAATTACATTTGTGGATTTACATATGCTGAATTAATCTTGCAACCCTGGAATAAAGCCCCCCTGATTATGATGTACAATTTTTTAAATGTGTAGTTGTATTCTGTTTGCTAGGATTTTAATGACTATTTTTGCATTGATATTCATTAATGATAATGGTCTGCCGTTTTCTTCTGTGGTTGGATATTTTTCATGTTTCGATATCAGGGTGCTAGTTCCTTATAGAAGGAGTTGAAGAACCCGCCTTCTCAATGTTTTGGAACAGATTCTGCAACATAGGGATGAGCTCATCTTTGAAGGTTTGATAGAATTATGCCATAAACCCATCTGGTCCAGGACTTTTCTTTGCTGGAAGCTTTTTTATTATTGTTGCAATTTTGATGCTTGATATCAGTCTGTTCAAATGTTCTATTCTTTCTAGTTGAGTTTAGAGAGGTTGTATGATTCCAGGTATTGGTCCATTTCCTCCACATTTTCAAATTTCTGGGCTTAAGAGTTTTCTATAGTAATCAGTAATGATTTTTTTTTTGTATCTCTCTGTGGTATCTGTCATTATTTACCCTTTTGCATTCCTGATTGAGGTTATTAGAGATCTTATCTTTCTTATCTGTTTGAAGTTAATCTGCCCAAAAGTTTATTGATTTTATTAATCTTTTCAAAGAATCAACTTTTTGTTCTGCTGATCTTAATTTCATTTAATTCTCATCTAATTTTGGTTATTTCTTTTCTTCTGTTAGGTTTGCAATTGGATTCTAGTTCCTTGAGATGGTTCATTAAGTTGTTGTTGTGTGCTCTTTCTGGTTTTTATTTTTTTTTCAATGTGGGCATTTAATGTGATAAACTTCTCTCTTAGGACTGCCTTTGCAGTATCCCACAGGTTTTAATAGCTTGTGGCTTCATTGCTGTTTTGTTTGAGAAATCTAATCATTTCCTTCTTTATTTCCTCCTTGACCCAGCTGATATTCAGCATAAGGTTGTTTAGTTCCATGACTTTTTATGGGGTGAATATTTTTGTTGGAGTTGAGCTTTATTTTTATTCCATGATGGTCCAAAAAGATATAAGGTATAATTCCTATTCTTTTAAATTTGTTGAGACTTGATTTGTGCCCTAAGATATAATCAATTTTGGAGAATGATGCATGGGCTGAAAAGAATGTACACTCAGATTTATTAGGATAGAATGTTCTATATATGTCTACTAAGCCTATTTGTTCTAAAGTGATGTTTAAATCCATTGCTTCTTTGTTTAGCTTCTGCTTGAAGGATCTGCCTCGTTCAGTTGAGGGGTGTTGAAGTCACCAGTTACTATGATGTTGCAGGATATCATTAGGTTCAGATCAGTTAGGGTTCATTTTATAAATCTTGAAGCATTTAAGTTGAACACACAGATATCTAGGATTGAAATTTCTTCCACTTGTATTGTTCCCTTGACCAGCATATAGTGTCCATCTTTGTTTTTCTTTACTTTTGTTGATTTCAAGCCCAGGGAATCTATAAATAAGATGATTATTCCTTTTTTCTGATTTTAATTTGCCTGAAATATTGTTTTCTAACCCTTCACCCTTAGTTTTGTTTTGCCTTTGGTGGTTAAATGTGTTTCCTGAAGACGGCATATACTAGGCTTGTGCCTTTTTATCTAGTCAGCCAGCCTGTGCCTCTTCAATAGGGAATTAAATCCATTTACATTTATTGAGAGAATTGATAAGTATGGCAGAGTTCTGTTCATCTCATTTTGTGGAAGTCAGTTGCTTAGTTTTATCACTTCTCTCTTTGTGGAAACTAGACTTTGCCCTTTAGTTTCTGGATGTCTTTACTTTGCTGGTGGTCCATTTTAATGTCTAGTGCATAAAATGGGTCTGAATACTTTCCGCAGAGCTGGTCTTGTTGTGGTGAATTTCCTCAATGTTTTTCAGTCAGAGAATGGGTAGGCCACATGTAGAAGACTTTAACTGACCCACACCTCTCACCACTTACAAAAATTGACTCAGGCTAGGCTGGGTGCAGTGGCTTACACCTGTAATCCCAGCACTCTGGGCGACCAAGGTGGGTGCATTGCCTGAGCATGAGTTCGAGACCAGCCTGACAAAGAGCATGACTCCTGTCTCTTAAAAAAAATAGCTGGGCATTGTGGCAGGTGCCTGTAGTCCCAGCTACTTGGGAAGGTTGAGGCAAGAGGATCACTTGAACTCAAGAGTTTGAGGTTGCTGTGAACTATGAAGCCACAGCACTCTACCAAGGGTGACAAAGTGAGACTCTGTCTC
>NW_003852396.1:29236434-29244042 GCF_000181295.1 Otolemur garnettii | reverse complement strand
AAAAAAAAAAAAAAAAACTCTAGAAGAAAGTATGGGAAAAACTCTTGATGATATCAGCCTGGGGAAAGAGTTTATGAAGAAGACCCCACTGGCAATTGCAACAACAACAAAAATAAATAAATGGGGCATGGAGCTAAAAAGCTTCTGCATAGCTAAGGGTACAATAGCTAAAGCAAACAATCTTCAGAATGAGAAGATATTTGCATGCTACAAATCTGACAAAGGCCTGATAACTAGAATCTACAGAGAACTCAAACTAATCAACAAAAAAAGAGCAAACAATCCCACGTATCACTGGGCAAGACACACGAACAGAATCTTTTTTCAAGAAGACATATGAATGGCCAACAAACAAGAAAAAACGCACATCATCCCTAATTACCACAGAAACGCAAATCAATACCACCTTGAAGTATCACCTAACCCCAGTGAGAACAGCTCATATCACAAAGTCCCAAAGCTACAGATACTGACATGGATGTGGAAAGAATATAACACTTTTACACTGTTAGTGATACTGCAAACTAATACAGCCTCTATGAAAAGAAGTATGGAGAATCCTCAAAGAGCTAAAAGTAGGCCTTCCACGTAATCCCACAATCCCATTATAAGGTAGTAAAAAAAAATTAGTAAAATCAGCAGTAAAAAAAATCATTTTACCATAAGGACATTTGCACTAGAAGGTTTATCGCAGCTCGATTCACAATCACCAATATGTGGGATCAACCCAAGTGCCCAACAACCCATGAATGGATTAATAAACTATGGTATATATATACCAGAGAATACTATGCAGCCACAAAAAAGATGGAGACTTTACATTTTTTCTATTAGCCTAGATGTGAGTTAAAGATATTCTCCATAGCAAAGTATCACAAGAATGGAAAAGCAAGTACCAATGTACTCAATACTAACATGAAACCAGTAGATAAACAACTACACAAAAAGAAAAACACACTTAAAAGAAAAGATAAAGATAAATACACACAAAAGAAAAACACAATTAAATTCAAAAGGGAGGGATGAGGGAGGAAGATGAGGGATTGGCAAGCTTCTACCTAGTGGGCACAATGTAAGGATATATGGCACACCTCCTGGGTGAAGGGCTCAACTACAATTTAGACTTTGCCTGACAAATGCAAACAATATAACCTAATCATTTGTACCATTTGTACCTAATCGTTTGTATCATTCATGTTAATCTGAAATTTTAAAAAAATTAAGTTAAAAGACAACAAAGATCTCAAACCAACAACATAACTTTACAACTTAAGGTACCAGAAAAGGAAGAACAAATTAAACCCAAGAATAGCAAAAGGGAGGAAATAATAAACAAAAATAGAAAACAGAAAAAAAATACAGAAAATCAATGAAACTAAAAGTTGATTTCTCAAAAAAGATCAACAAAAATGACAAAGCTTTAGCTAAGACTTAGGGAGGAAAAAGAAAAGGAAAAAAAGAAAAGAAATTACTACAATCAGAAATAAACACTGTAACTGTTCTAAAGAAATAAAAAGACTTTGAGAGGTTTCCTTAAACAATTATACACCAACAAATTAGATAACCTGAATGAAATGAACAAAATCCTAGAAACACAAAACATAAGAAGGCTAAACCACAAAGAAATAGAAAATCTGGATAGACCTATAACTAAAATTGAATAAGCAATCAAAAATCTCCCAGCAAAGAAACACCTACACCTGATGTGGCCTCTCTGGTGGAACATTTAAAGCACCAATGATTTTTCTCAAACATTTCCAAAAAATTGAGGGGAAGGAACACTCTCTAAATCTAACTCATTCTTTGAGGCCAGTATCATCCTATAACCAAAGCCATATAAAGATACAATTAATATAAGAAAACTATAGACCAATATCTCTTATGATCATTGATGGAAAAAATACTCAACAAAAACATACCATACAAAATTCAAGATAACATTAAAAAGATTATGTATCATGATCAAGTGGGGTAAAAGGATGATTCAGCATACAAAATGGATAAATGTAACAGAATGAAGGGGAAAAACTACATGATCCCCTTCCCAAAAAGCATTTGATAAAATTCAAAATCTTTTCATACACTCAACAAACTTGAAATAAAATTTACCTCATGTGACAGAAGCCATATGTGAAAAATCCACAACTAACATCATACTCAATAGTATTAATAAAAGACTCTAAGCTTTTCCTCAAAGATGAGAGACAAGATAAAGACACCCACTTCGACTCAACAGAATACTTAAAAAGTCCTAGCCAGAGCAATAAGGCAAGAGAAACAAATAAAAGGCAACCAAATTAAAAAGGAAGTAATAAGGTGATCTCTATTCACAGATGCTGTGATTTTACACACAGAAAACCTTACAGGTTCCACAAAATACCCCTTAGAACTAATAAATGAATTTAACCAAGTAGAAGATACAAAATCAACACACAAAATTCAGTTACATTTCTATATATTAACAATGAACAATACAAAATGAAATTAAGAAAAAGTCCATTTACAATAGTATCAAAAAGACTAAATACTTAGGAATTAACCAAGGAGATGAAAACTATAAAACAATTTTGAAAGAAATTAAAGAAGACATAAATAAACTGAAAGACATGTGTTTATACACTCAAAAGACCTGAAAGCAAGATTGCAAAAAAACATTTATACACCCAGGTTCATAGCAGCATTATTCACAATCACTAAAATATGAAGGCAAACCAAATGTCCACTGGCAAATGAATGAATAAAATGTGGTATACATTGTACATACAATGGAATATTATTCAGCTATAAAAAGGAAGGAAAATCTGATATATGCTACAACATGGATGAACTTCAGCAACATGCGGAATGAAGTTAATCAGTCACTGAAAGACAAGGTATGATTCCAACTATATGAGGCACTCAAAATAGTCAAAATCATAGCGATAGAAAGTAGAATATTGGTTGTCAGAGACTGGAGATGAAGGAAATATTTAACTCATTGCTTAATAAGTTTCAGCTTTGCAAGTTGAAAAGAATGGAAATGGACAGATGATTGTTGCAAAACAACATGAATATATTTACTACCACTGAACTGTACTCTTACAAATGATTTCATGTACTATGAAATTTACATTGTATTTATCACAATTTAAAAATTAGAGGAAAAAAGTAAAGAAAGACCCTCTACCCATGGGATATTATACATTATTATGTAACACTTAACACATATCATATGTGTACAGTCCTTTAAAATGCAATCATTCTAGTCTCATTAAGAGAAAACATATAAACTATTATATATGCAAATATACGCAACATGAATATATACATAGTATATGAATATATACACACTGTATATGCAGTATACTCATACATTCATATACCATGTAAGAAGTTTTGGTCAATGACGAGCTACATATGTGGTGGTGGTCCCACAGGATTACACTGGAGCTGAAAAATTCCTATTGCCTAGTGATAGCATAGCTTTCATAGTATTATAGCAAAACATATTTCTTATGTATTACAGTGAAAAATTTGTTTAAACAAACCTACTGAGCTACGAGTCACATAAAAGTATAGCACATATGTGTACATGTATAATTATGTACAGTAATACCTGATAATGATAAACAGCTGTGAATAGTTTTTGTACTTACTATACTTTCATCAGTAAGGGCTGTCCAATCTTTTTTTTCCCTTTATTCTACGTCAGGAGAAGAAGAGTACCTGACGTAGAATAAATGTGTTAGGCCACACATTAGATACACAAACACTAATGAAAGCTAATTAGTTCTGTGCATACTTTGTGTGATATCCAACACACAGATAAGCAAAAATAGCCCTAACAAAATCAGCATGGGGGCCACAAGTTGGGCCCCCCTGATTTTAAACTGTCACCTTTTCCTATAATAAATTATAACCTCGCATAAACTTTCAGTGAACTCTCACAGTCCTTCTAAGTTAATTATCAAGTCTGAGAATTCTGGTGACCCTCAAACTTGCGAGTCATGTCAGAAGTAAAGGTGGTCTTAGAGACCTCCAAACTTGGAGTTGGTGTCTAAAAGTAGTCTTAGGAATACCAAATTTAGAAATGGTGTCAGAATTAAGAGTGTTCTTGGAGGCTTTCTATCTCTACAATGAGCCCTTTTAAATTCATCACCAGGATAAGCAGAATACCTAAGAATGTTCAAATTATTAATAGTGAAAGAATCAAGTATCAATGATCACAATTTTGGATATTGAGAATAAAGATAAACACATTTAAAAGACTGAATATTATGAGTATTAAATGGAATAAAATGCTAACATGTGGAGGATAAGATGATATAACCACGTTGAGGGAAATCTGATATTTCTCAAATAATTAACATACATCTATCCTGATATAATTCCAATGCTAGGCGTATCCTGAGAGAAATGAAAATGTATGTCCACAAAAACATTTATATAAGAATATTTATAACATCACTTCATAAATCATAGCCAAAAGAGCCTAGGTGTCCATCAGTGAGATAAGGAATAAACAGTGATATAGTCTTACAATGGAATAAAAGCAATAAAAACAAATGAACTGCAAGGTGACACTTAACATTTTTGCTACCTTTAGTTGGCTCCTGTTATTTTACAAATGACACTGCTTAAATATAACAATATTAAGATATAAAGAATAATTTCCTACATAGGCAAAAAACTGGGTTAAGGGTACTAGTGCTCACATTATTTGCACATGGATAATTTCATAAAGAAATTTTAAAAGGAAGAAGAGAGGGGAGGGGAGGGGGTTATGGGAGGAGGGAAGATATTTAGGGGGTACCTCACCTAATGTGCATGATGCAAGGGTACATATCAAAACTATTAAGAAATGAGTATAATTGTAATGGATGTATTACTTAGTTCAATGTAAGCATTTCACGTTGTATACTGAAGCAGTACCCTGAACCCCATAAATGCATCAATGTACAAAGTTATGATTTAATAAAAATAATAAAATAAAAATTAAAAATAAAAACATAAAGAAATCTTGGCCAGGCACAGTGGCTCCACCTGTAAGCCTAGTCCTTTGGGAGTATAAGGAGGAAGGACTGGCTGAGGACAGAAGATTGAGCCAGCCTAAGTAACACAGCAAAACCTTGTCTCTGCAAAAAATTTTAAAATCAGCTGGACACGGTGGTACACACCTGAAGTCCCAGCAAACCAGAAAGCTAAGGCAGGAGGATCACTTGAACCTAGGAGTTTGAGGCTGCAGTGAGCTATGACACCACTGCACTCTAGCCCAGGCAACAGAGTGAGACTCTGTCAGGAAAGGGAAAAGGAAAGATGGGAAAGGTAATGTGAAGGAAAGGAAAGGAAAGACATCTTCATAATTTTTTGTGTAACACAATGGCTGTTTTAAAAGGTATTGTTACAATAAATATTGCAACAACATTGAAATAATGACTTGAGAATATAAAAACTTTTTTAAAGAACAACAAACAGAATGAGCAACTAAAGCTATACAGGGTATCCCAAAAGCCGTTCATAAAGTCACCATACATAGGAAAAAATGAGAGATTGTAGCTACGTGTATCTGTATTTACAAAACATTCATTATAAAATTTTACAAAATATTCTCTACGTATTAGCCTCCTCTTTGTAAAATCTGACAATGGATTCTTAGCTAGGACACCAAAAGCATAATCAAAGAAAAAACAGATAAAATGAACTTCATTTAAATTTAAAACTTTTGTATACTGGCTGGGCACAGTGGTGCTTGCACTTAAGAGTTCAAGACCAACCTGAACAAGAGCACAACCCCTTCTTTACTGAAAATTGAAAAATTAGCTTGGCATTGTGGCAGGTGCCTGTAGTCCCAGCTACTCTGGAGGCTAAGGCAAAAGGATTCCTTGAATCCAGGAGTTTGAGGCTGCTGTGAACTATGAGGCCACAGCATTCTAGCCTAGGGCAACAGAGTAAGACTCTGTCTCAAGAAAAAAAAAAATTTTTTTTGTATACCAAAAGACATTATCAAGAATATAAAAGACAACAGAATGGAAGAGATATTTGGAAATCATATGCCCGATAAGGATCCAATATCTGATAAGATGAACTCTTACACCAATAACAAAGAGATAAACAAACCAATTTTCAAATGAGCAGAAGACCTGAACAGACAACTCTCTGAAAAGATATATAAAAATGGTCAACAAACACATGAAAAGATGCCCAACATCATTAGTCATTAGGGAAATGAAAATCAAAACCACAATGAAATACTACTTCATACCTACTAGGAGGGCTATAAAACAAACAAACAAAACCCCAGAAAATAATAAATATTGGCCAAGATGTGAAGTAATCAGAATCCTCATTACTGTTGATAAGAATGTAAAATGGTACACCTGCTATGGAAGACTCTTGGCAGTTCTTCAAAAAGTTAAACACAGAATTATTAATATGACAACTACAGCTCCACCCCTAGGTACACATACATATCCAAGAGAAAGAGGTGTTAAAACAAAAAACTGTATACAAATGTTCATGACATCATTACTCAGAACAGTCAAAAAGTAGAAAAAAACAAATTTCCACCAATTAATGGATAAACAAAATGCAGTATATCAATACAACAGACTATTATGCAGCCATAAAAATAGTAAGTACTAAGGGGTGCATTACCGACCAAATACCAAATGAAGAGCACCTTGGTTCTGGTCACGCTCCCTCTCTAAGGTTAAAACTACTGTGGGCCTTGTGAGCTTTGTTCCCTGGCACGCAGCGGGAGGAGTCTCTAGGCCTTAGGTTTTTGGGCAACAAGTCCCTCATCAATTTTAGCTGTCCTTCCACCTCAAAAAATTAATAATAATAAGCACTAATATATCTTATAACATGGATGAACCTTGAAAATATTATGCTAAGTAAAAGAAGCCATTCACTAAAGATCAATGTATTAACAGATTCTCTAGAAAAACAGAACCAATATATTATATGTATATATATAGAGAGAAAGACATTTATTTTAAGATACTGGCCCATGAGATTATGAGGGCTGGCAAGTAGAAAATTTACAGGATGGGCCAGCAGGCTGGAGACCCAGAGAAAAGTGAAGCTACAATTCAAGTTAAAGGGTCATCAGGCTGAAGACCCAGGAAAGTGCCAATGTTATAATTCAAGTCTAAAGGCTGTTTGCTGCTGGATTCCCTCTTATTTTCAGGAGGTCAGTCTTTGTTCTGTTCAGGGCTTCAACTGATTAAATGAAGCCCACTAACAATATGGAGAACAATTTGCTTTACTCAAAGTCTACCAATTTAAATATTAATCTCATCCAAAAATACCCTCATAGAAACATCAAAAATGTTTGTCTACATATCTCCATAGCCCCACCAAACTGACATAAAAACTAATCATCATTTACTATATACTATACATATATAATTCTATGAATATGAAATGTTCAGAGAGGCTTGGCACCTGTGGCTCAAGTGGCTAAGGCGCCAGCCACATATACCTAAGGTGGCAGGTTCAAATTCAGCCTGGGCCCGCCAAACAACAATGAAGGCTGCAACCAAAAAAAATAGCCGGGCATTTTGGTGGGCGCCTGTGGTCCCAGCTACTTGGGAGGCTGAGGCAGGAGACTCGCTTGAGCCCAGGAGT
>NW_003852396.1:29232607-29235527 GCF_000181295.1 Otolemur garnettii | reverse complement strand
ATTTTTTGGTTGCAGCCATCATTGTTGTTTGGCGGTGCCCGGGCTGGGGATTTGAACCCGCCACCTTAGGTGTATGTGGCTGGTGCCTTAGCCGCTTGAGCCACAGGCGCCGAGCCTACAAGAAAATTTTTTAAAACTGACCTTCATCTGGGACTACTATATCTCAAATAAAATCATCTTTCTCAGTGCAGATTTGTAATCTTATCCAGCTACTGATGTTTTCTTCTCCCTGTAGCTATAGAAGAAGTTTTCCTAACTACTAAAAGGTACTAGTCAATCAGGAAGTTGGCTCACATCATCATTCTCTGTCCTTACTTCAGCTGAGAAAATTCTATCATTAAACTGGACCCAGACCTTTCCAAAGCTGGAAAATTGAGGGGTTATTTTTCCCCTCCACATATGTCAAGTTATATAATTTCTAGAATTGTAACTATCATAGCCCAAAGATACAACAGTAGTTTAATGCACATGTACTCATTAGAAAGTGATTTTCACCCCTTGACGCGCTCAACAAATACCAACTGGGTGAGCATCCACTGCAGCACTACTCTAGCTTCTGACCATTTATACACACATACATACATACATATACAGTATGAATGAAAAAGACAAAAATCCTACCCTCATGGAGTTTCCATTCTATTTTTCAAAATAATAGTAAGGTAGAGACAAAAACTTAAATATTACATTTCAGATATGCAAAAAAATAAAAGATTATTTTGTATAACTGACCTAAATTTCAAATGTTTCCATTCTCCAATGAGGAGGCACTGTTAAGTACCTGGGGTACTTAAGGTATAGGTGATCCTCATTCATAGATTTTGTATTTGGGGATTTGCCCACTTACTACAATTTACTTGTAACCCCAAAATCAATAGTGTAGCACTTTCTCCATTATTTGCAGACACACAGAGTGACAAAAAATTTGAACTGCTCAATGCATGCATGCCAACTGAGGGCAAATAAGGAATGCTCTGCCTTCCTGCTTCAGCTCTCATACTATAAATAAGCATCCTTTTCATGGTCTACTTTGTGTCACATTTTTGTGTTTTTTCTGGGTGATTTTGCTGTATAAAATGGCCCCCATCCACAGTGCTAAAGTGATGTCTACCACTCCTAAGTACAAGAAGGCTGTGATATGCCTTACAGAGAAAATAATGTGTGTTAGACAAGCTTCATTCAAGCATGACTTATAGTACTGTCGGCTATAAAACAATGTTAGTTCAATGTTCATGAATCAATGCATATTAATATATTTTTTAAAAGAAACACACTAAAAATGTAAAGTAAGCCACAGAATAGGAGAAAAATATATCTGAAAAAAGGCTTAGATCCAGAATATACAAAAAACTCGTGTGGCTCAAAAATAAGTCCAACAGCCCAAAATTTAAATGTGGGCAAAAAATGTGAACAGACACTTCATGACAGAAACTACTAGTCATCAGGGAAATGCAAATTAAAATATGATACCATTAAATACCAAGAATGACTAAAGTTAAGAAAACTAACACTATGACGTGATGATGAGGATTTGGCATAATTGGAATGCTCACGTATTGCCAATTGGAATGCCAATGGTATAGCCACTTTGGAAAACATTCTGATAGTTTCTTTTCAATTTAACACACATTTGTCAAAAGACACAGCAATCATACTCCTAGGTATTTATCCAAGATAAATGAAAACAAATGCTAATACAAAGACACATACACAAATGTTTACAGCAGTATTATTTACAATAGCCACAAACTGGAATCAATGAAATGCCCAGCAACTAACTGATGAATGCCAAACTGTGGTTATACTTCGTTAAGGTTTGAATGTGTTCCCCTCCAAAACTTATGTTGAAATTTAACTATCATTATAACAATATTAAAAAGTGGAACCTTTAAGATGTGATTAAGCCATAAGGCTCTGCCCTCATAGATGGAATCAATGTTGTTACTAAAAGGTGGGTTCAGCCCTCTTCTCTCTCTCTTTTTGCCCTTCTGCCTTCCCACAATGTGGTAACACATCAAGAAGTCCTTGCCAGATGCCAGCACCTTGATCTTGAGGTTCCCAATCTTTATTATTAAAATGTATAGACATACACTTAAAATGAATGAATTCTATTGTATGTAAGTTATATCTCAGTAAGGTTAGTAAAAAATAAAACAAAAGTGGTAAATACCAAAATAACAAATATTATTTAAGTACCACTGTTTAAGAACCTGCAAAACACTGAAATCTTAAAAAATTGGTTTATTGCTTCAGACAACTTAACCATTTTTAACAAGATTTGATTAGCTTAAAAAAGTTAACCATTTTAATTAACTTGATGCTGGCACACAGAAGTTCAATTAAACTAAAGTAAACCTATATAGAACCTATTCATAAAATATAGACACTATTACTGTCAAATGAAGAAAAATACACTTTTGAAGAAAAAAGTTCAAGATGCCAAAATTTTTTTAAAAGGAAAAGAAAGGACTTATCAATATGAGCATTGCTCATGTTATTTTAAATTTATACAAATTTTTTAGATATTCATCAAACCTAATTATAATAAGCCACATTAACTTGATGTGTTATTCCTCTAACAGTCTCAAGAACCAAGAAAACCCTTCTCCAGAAAAGGTTTTTAACAGCCTTTAAATTTTTAAAAAGCACTCCTCTATCCTTTATTTTTGTAATTCTAAAACAAGTGCCTAAGGTCCTAGCAAATACTACCTGTAGAAATGCTAAGACAAAAATGCAAAGAAATGCTAAGACAAAAATACAAAGAAAAGTGTCCCCTTTTTTTTTTTGAGACAGAGTTTTACTCTGTTGTCCTGGGTTTTAAATGCCATGGCATCATCCTAGCTCATAGCAACCTCAAACTCCTGAATTCAACTGATTCTCCTGCCTCAGCCTCTACAGTAGCTGAGACTACAGGCACCCG
>NW_003852396.1:29213523-29231882 GCF_000181295.1 Otolemur garnettii | reverse complement strand
GTCCCAGCTGCTTGGGAGGCTGAGGCAGGAGACTTGCTTGAGCCCGGGAGTTGGAGGTTGCTGTGAGCGTGATGCCATGGCACTCTACCCGGGGGGATAGCTTGAGGCTCCGTCTCAAAAAAAAAAAAAGAAGGTTGATAACTATTGCTCTATGATGTTCACACAATGACAAAACTGCTTGAAACAACATATTTCTCAGACTGTATCCCCATCAATAAGTGACACATGACCATATCATAGAAAATTCAAAATCAACATCCAATATCCAATACTCTGAACTTCTTATACTTACTTGATGTAAGTCTGAGAAGTTCACTTTGGTAAATATTTGTTTTATAAACATCACCTAAAGCTTATAAATGAGAATGAAGTTTATTTATCTGGTATCTCCAGATATTTAGAATATAATAGGAAGCCAGGCATGGCAGGTCCCTCCTATAAACCTAACACTCCATAAAGCAGAAGAGGGAGGATCTTTTTGTATATGGCTTTACTCAACGTGTTTCTGAGATTCACCTACATCGACTATATGTATAATTCACTCCTTTTTTTTCTTTTTTTTGAGACAGAGTCTTACTATGTCACCCTCAGTAGAGTGCTGTGGCATCACAGCTCATAGCAACCTCCAACTCTTAGGCTTAAGCGATTCTCTTGTCTCAGCCCCCTAGTAGCTGGGGCTACAGGTGCCCACCACAATGCCCAGCTATAATTCACTCCTTTTTATTGCTGAGTGATACATACGGAGTTTTTTCTCCATTAGGGGAAGGAAGAAGATGTGATCTGTTTATTATTAATTTCTATTTTCATTGCATTGTGATCAGAATATATGATGATGAGCTCAGCCTGAGCAAGAGCAAGACCCCATCTCTAAGAAAAATAGAAAACAGCTGGGCACAGTGGTATATGCCCTGTAGTCTCAGCTACTTGAGTGGCTAAAGCAGAAGGATTACTTGAGCCCAGGAGTTTGAGGTTGCATTGAGCTATGATGATACCACCGCACTCTGGCCTGGGCAACAGAACAAGACCCTATTCTTGGGTGGGGGGTAGCAAGCTGTAGATATTTAGTAGACATCTGTCCCCTTCCTTCTAAATAATTCACCATGCCCAATGTTAAACAGAGTCCAATATTTCCTTAGTTTTTTATGTAAATCTTCATACAATAAAATGCATAAATTTTATATATACATTATCTGAGTTTTGACAAATGTATACATCTATATAATCCAAATCCCTATCAAGATACTGAATGACAGCATCAACCCAGAAAGATCTCTCATGTTCATCTGAGTGAATTCCTACCCTTAATCTTCAAAGCAAACCACTCTGACATTGATTTCTTTTCTACCACAAATTAGTTTGGCCTGTTCTAGAACTTAATATAAAAGGAATCATGCAGTATGTACTCTTTTAGTATATGGCTTTACTCAACATGTTTGAGAGTCACATACATTGACTGTATGTATAATTCACTCCTTTGTATTGCTGAGTGATATATATGGAGATTTTTCTCTATTGGGGGTAGAAAGAGACGGTTATTTCTTTATTATTAATTTCTATTTTCATTACATTGTGATCAGACTATATGGTGATATTATAATGATGATGGCAAACATTAATCAAGCCTTCACCACGTGTAAGGCATTGTTCTGAACTCTACCTCTCACAACAGTTCTGAAGGATCACTATTACCATTTCCATTTTACGGATTAGAAAACTAAAGCACAGAAGTAACTTACCCTAGGTCATATAACGAGGGAGGAAACCACACTTTGGCTCCTGAGCCTCTCTTATCCACATATTATACAAAATGTATGGTATCAATTCCATGGAATTCTTTGAGACATCCTTTACAGACTAATAAATACATAATTTAATTAAGATTATCATTATGGAACTCAAATCTATATTATATACTTTTTTATTTGCTTGATACATCCATTTCAAAGAGAGTATGTTAAAATCTCCCACTATGATTATACATCTATTGATTTCTCCTTACATTCTGTAATTTGTACTTTTTATATTTCAAATGCACGTTATTGAGTAAATAAATCTGCACACTTATTGTACTTCCAGATGGATTATTCCATTCATTTATAAATATCTTTATCCTTATTAATGATTATACTTCAGTCTTATCTAACACTACTTCAATATCATTTTTCTTTCTAGATATTATTTCTTAAATATTTTATTGTTTTATTTTCAATTTTCAGTGTCATTATACTTTTTAAATATGTCTTGTGAGTATGCAGCAATCTAGATTATAATTTTTAGATTAAAAAAAGCAACAAACTTGGAGAAAGTATTTTAAATAAACAAAATTAATAGCCTAAAATATTAAAAGTCCTTCAAAGTAAGAAAAACTAACACTCAAACAGAAAATTAGGCTAAGGATAATTAGCAAAATGCTTAAAATAATGTCAAATAGTCAAACACACACAAAAAAACCCAACCTTGCTAATAACCAAATTCAGCTCAAGCAATAAAATCATTTTGCCTATTATAATGACCAATGTTAGAACAATATTAGAATAATCATAACACATACTATTGCCACATCTGGAAATAAAGTACTTACACAGTGGTGGAGAAAGTAATTTTGTCATTATTATAATAGCCATTTAAACAGTATACTGTATGTTGATCCATTGATTCTACTTCTAGCAATTTATCCTTAAAAAGTTATATAAATATACAAAGATGTGAATAACATTGAAAATTACATACTAAAGTGTGTGTGTGGTCTTTATAAAAACAAAGGAAAATAAAACTTGAGTTTAAAGAATTAGAAGTCTCCATTTTAGAAATCTATTAATTATTGAATGGCCAACAAGGTCTCACTCAGTAACAAGTATTTCTTCAGTATCTAAATACCAGGCTCTAAAATATACAAAGATAAAAGAACAATCTTGCTCTCAATAAGCACACAGTCTGGAGGGGAAGATATACCAAACAACAAATGATTAACATATAATGTGATATGTGCTCTAACAGTAACAAATACTCAATGTTATGGGACAGTGGTTCTCAACCTTCCTAAGCCCGTGGCCCTTTAATACAGTTCCTGTGGGTCACGACCCACAGGTTGAGAACTGCTGTTATGGGAGGACACAGGCAATCAAAAACATAGACTCCCTATGAAATCTAATCTGGTTCCCCTCATTTTTTTGTTGTCATTCAGTGTTTGATTAGAAAAGAGGCAGAGGGCTGCTAAGAAGAGGAAAGGCAGTAAATGATTGCCACTGGTTGCAGAGCTCAGCCTCTTCTCTTTCCCAGCAGTTTAGCTCTGGCTCGAAACTCACATATCTACTAAATTACTCCTACTTTTATTGAATTTTCTTAAAAGGCAATGAATCATATCCCTTGGGATCAATCTCTATTTCTCTCTCTCTCACACACACACACACATACACACCCACCCCAGGAAGACTGTTTATTTCTCTCATAATTATCCCAGAAGAAGCTTTGGTAAATGCAATTTTCTGTCATCTCATTTCAAATACTGTTTTGTTATACCCCACTTACCTAGATAATCCATTATCGAACTTAGCACAGAAGAACACCCAAAAAGGAAAAAGAGAATCCAGAAAGGAATTCTCAGACTAAACCATTATAAATACATAACCTTAAACAAAAATAAAAACTGTGATCTTAGACAAATCAGTGAATCTTACTGGGCTTTCCCTCACCTATATGAAGTGAATGATAATGCCTATCTCTTGGGTTGCTTAGATTTAAATGAAAGAACAATAATTTTTAAAAGAAAATGAAGATGTTTTATTTTTATTTATATTTATTTTCTTTATCAAAATAAACTAACACTTTGATATTAAATGATTCCCAAAGTCTTATAGGTACAAAAGTTGCCCTGTATCAGAAGCTAAGACTATCAGAATAAATATCTGACAGAAGACTATCAGAAGAAACACAGACTCTGCTACAGCTGAGTGCACCCTAGTGGCCTCAGAGAAAACCACCCCACCAGGAAAGAAGTACACAGGCAATCCCTCAGTAGCAGATTACCCTATCTTACGCAAAGATAGCACCATCTTCTCACTTGGTCTGCTCTTCAGAACACTGGATGGCTACTTGTAAAAGCTGGCCTCAACAAGGGATGCACCCTATGGCTAAGGAATAAAAACTTAAATTTACCTTCATAAAATTAAACAAACAAAACTAGAAAACAAGTGTTCATGAGGGCAAAAAGGAAAAAATGTTTCATTAATGGCATTAATGTTGCCCAATGGAGGCATAGGAAGATCTGAAATATTTATTTTTCAGATCCCATGGAGATGATATTTTTAAAACTAGGTATATTATACTTTTTTTTTAATTATTTAAGACCTTTATTAATAGGTGCTTGCAATTTGTTGACTTTTTTGAAAAAATCAATTTGTAAACTTTTATTACAAATTAATATAAAATCCTTAAAAACAACTAGGTATGACTTGGTGCCCGTAGCTCAGCGGCTAGGACACCAGCCATATACATTGGAGCTGGCGGGTTCGAATCCAGCCTGGGCCTGCCAAACAACAATGACAACCACAACCACAAAATAGCCAGGCGTTGTGGTGGGCGCCTATAGTCCCAGCTACTTGGGAGGCCAAGGCAAGAGAACTGCTTAAGCCCAAGAGTTGGAGGTTGCTGTGACCTGTGATGCCACGGCACCATACCAAGGGCAACATAGTGAGACTGTCTCAAAAAAAACCCCAAAAAACAAACAAAAAAAAAAAACTAAGTATTATACTTAGAAAACATGTCTGTATTGGACTCTAAAATTGGTAAGAAAGAATCTGCCATCCTAAAGTAGACTACATTCTATGGAGTACAGCAGCGTTATAGTGTGGCTCTTCTACAACATTTAGAAAAGACCTACAAAATACACAGAATAAGTGGTTAGCGTTTAGTCTCATTACTGAATGTTTTAATACTACATAACACAAGCTATATTTAGGGTATACATAGTTTATCATCATCACTAAACATTTATGAAGCCACAAGCAGCCTAATCCTTCCTGTCTTACAAAAAAAAAAAAAGTAATTTAAAAAGATAAACATTTAGGGCGGCGCCTGTGGCTCAAAGGAGTAGGGCACCGGCCCCATATGCTGGAGGTGGCGGGTTCAAACCCAGCCCCAGCCAAAAACTGCAAAAAAAAAAAAGATAAACACTTTTAATTAACTAAACTTAATTATATACACATGAAAGGAAGAAGAGAAACACCTTATGAACAAGCCAAAGCATCACTCTCTTAATCAATCATTCAGTAAAAAAAAAAACTTGATAAAACACCAATTATTTCACTGACATTTTCAACCTACAACAAATTTAAGGTCAATTATCCAATAAATACATTTATATATCTTGGAATTCCACCCTCCTACAGTATCTCTTAGCCAAGCCAATATTCACTGAAATATCAGGAACACAATCTGAAATGCATATTAAACAATGATGGTTAAGTCCTAGAATAGCAGCTCTCATCTTTATTTTTGTTCTTATTTTTTTTTAATCTTTAATTACAAACAAGAATCACCTGCTATGGCTTTTAAAAACACACATGCCCAGCCCTCTCCCCAAATCTACCAATTCAGAATCTTAAGAGTAAGGCCCAGGCACCCACAATGTAAATTGTGACTCTTACTTTTACAATGCACTGTTGGCACTTATATTTAAACAAGCTATGTTTAAGTCTGGGAATTCAAAATATTTCAAAGATTATGTCATCACATTGCAATGGCAATCTTCAGAAAGCTGAAAATACTATACAATCTTTTTCATCATGCAACTGTCCCTTGTCATCACTTCAAAACAGGTTGGGGAGCACTACCTATCAGAATGATCAAATGCTGTCTAAACAGAACTGCCTTTTCTCTAGAGTAGTTACATGCATTGGCCATCTGACTCTTATTTTAATAACTAATCTTTAAACTTCTTTGCCTTTCAGATTTGACACATTAAAAAATCAATAAAAATAATGTCATCAAACTGAGTTACCTGAAAAGAGATAATCTTATCACAAAGATAGGCCTTTATCTGACTAGTCATAGAAACCCTCCAAGGATTTTTATCATAACATTCTTTATACAGTTGTATTGATAGACAATAGAAGATCACTATGTCACTATATTTTCTGAAAGTTTTGCTGTTATACTCCACAAAAATATAAGCTAAGGACACATAGGAGTTAAGACCCCTAAGACTGCATTTTTTCTCTCTCTCTTTTAAGAGCTAGGATCTCCTTTGCACCAAGGTAGTACAGTGGAGCTATCACAACTCACTATAACCTCGACTCAAGTGATCCTCCTGCCTCAGTTTCCCAAGCTGCTGAGACTACAGGCACACATCACCAGCCACACACAGTTGATTTTTATTTTTATTTTTATTTTTTTTGCTGTTTTTGACCAGGGCTGGGTTTGAACCCACTACCTCTGGTTTATGGGGCTGGCATCCTACTCCTTTGAGCCACAGGCACTGCCCACACACCCAGCTGATTTTTTAAGTTTCTTTTAACGACAAGATCTCACTACGTTTTGCCCATAATGGTCTTGAATTCCTAGTTCAAGCCATCTTCTCCTCTCCATCTCCCAAAGTTTTGAGATTACAGTTTGAGCCACTACACCTCTCTCTCTCCCTTATAAGACTATTTTCAAGTAAAAATATAACTTTCCATTCAAATTTATCAATATTAACCAAGTTGCCAAAATCATCTTGTCAGCAGATATAATCAAGTTAACATCTGAACACCATGATTTTAAGTTTTTTCATCTATAATATATATCATGTTTAAGACCCAGTTTTAGATGTCTAGTTTTCTGTTCTAGGAATAAAGTGAGAGATACTCATGAGTAAGATAACTGTTAAAATGGAAGTTAACATTCCTTTGAGATCATGATGGAGAATACATATCAAACACTTTAATCAAATGAAAATTTCTGCTATTTGTATAGGATGCAAATAAAAATTAACATACAACATATAATTTTTACTACATTTGTCTTTGAAAATTGAGTACAAGATGTATCATATCCTTGAATTATATCGCACACCTAAAAGACACGTCATAAATCTTTCGCAGCATTCTTCCTGGCAGAGTCACATAAAATTAAACAATGAAGTCTCTGCCCTTATCTTCGCCTTTGTTAAAACAATGCTGACACATAACATACAGTAGCTTTAAAGACTTAATTTAAATACATGTGTACCAGTATGTCAAAATTAGACCTAGACCAATGACAAAAGACACCAGAAAAACAAAATAGATCATGTCAAAGCTGTTTTTTAAAATTTTACAAACAAATGGAACTTTAAAAACCTATTATTTTCCTGAAAATAATTTGGGATTACTGTGTTCTCATACTGTGCAAAATGAAACAATGAAATTAGCTAATATAAATTTATTTTCTAGGTAAGAAGCACTTCAATAACTTAACCTATTGGCTTCAAACTTGGAAAGAAAATTTTTTATTAAAGAGAATTTATTAACTAATATACAATATCATGAGATTATACTTGTTTCTATCACCAATATGAGCTGATTCTAAGCTATTCATGGAATACATTTTATTTTAGGTATATTGTCAAAGTTAAAAATAAACAGAATTACTTAGTCAGAAATTTTGTACCCTCACTCTTCACCACAAAACTGACAGGTCTTACTGTAAGACATAAAATACAAGCCATTTTTAACCATGGAAGTATCTCAAGATATAACTTAGGTCACAGATATAATTATCAGAAGAGCCCAGAGATCCATAAAAGTCCAGTGTTTAACACAACCCTTCAACAATCCTAGATCTGAAAAAACATGAAACTCCAGGCCACACCAGTACTACTCAGCCAGAATGAAAGATCTGTAGGACACTCAATCTTACACCTCTTCTTTAGCATCTTTTCCAAGTAGTAGTTCTTACAATAAGATACTATACACTCCATACACAGTGTCCCATCATGGTGGCCGCTGAAAATGCTGTGCCTAAATTACTTAAAATAATCCTAAGTGAAAGAAATCTGTCTTTTACTTTCAAGGAAATTGAAGACAGCTATCAAAACCAAAGAAAAGAGGATTAATAGATTCCTGACAAGATCTAATAAGGGGTGAGAAAATGTATGTTTAAAATAGGCTCTCTTAATGCCTATGAAAATTTCACTTGATTTCAATTACTACATCATATACCTTCAGAAACAGTTTTCTTTTTTCTTTCTTTTTTGAGAGAGAGTCTCACTTTGTCACCCTTGGTAGAGTGCTGTGTTGTCATAACTCATAGCAACCTCAAACTCTTGGGTTCAAGCAATTCTCTTGCCTCAGCCTCCCATGTAGCTGGGACTAAAGCTGCTTGCCACAATGCCCAGCTATTTTTAGAGGTGAGGTCTTGCTCTTGCTCAGGCTGATGTCAAACCTGTGAGCTCAGGCAATCCACCCACTTCAGCCTCCCAGAGTGCTAGGATTACAGGCATGAGCCACCAAGCTCCTCCACAAATAGTTTTCAATAGGAGAAAAAACTTAGATTTTGAAGTCAGGTATATACCAGGTTCAAATCCAGTTCTTCCACCCCTTTTTTTCTCTAATCTTGCGCCATTTAACTGCTCTAAGCCTCAGCTATAAAATGGGAATAATAATAAAATGAATAGTTTCTGTGAGAATTTGAGATATAATTAATATTTAATAACAAGTATTGACAAAGGTGGTAAAATCAGAACCTTCATATGCTGCTAGTGAAAATGTAATATGCCACACTACTTTGGAAAATAGTTTGGTAATTCCTGAAATGGTTAAACATACAGTTGTTATATTACCCAGCAATTACACTTCCAGGTATATACCCAAGAAAAATGAAAACACATATACATGAAAAGAGTACACATAAATGTTCATCACAATCTTATTTATAACAGCAAAAAGTAGAAACAACCCAAATGTCCACTGACTGATGAATCTATCAATAAATGTGAATGTATTCTATACAATGAAATATTGTTCAGCAAGAAAAAGAAATGAAATACTGTTATATGCTATAATGTTGATGAACCTTAGAAACATGCTAAGAGAAAGAAGCCAATCACAGAGGAATATATATTGTATGACTCTATTTACATAAAATACCCAGGAAAAGCAAATTTATAGAATTAGTAAATGACTGGTTGCCTAGACCTCGGCAAATGGGGAGAAAGTGGAGAGGAGATGGCTAAGGGGTATGAGGCTTCTTTTTGGGGTAATTAAGTTGTGCTAAAACTAGCTCAGTGTCCATAGCTCAGTGCTTAAGGATTGGTGGGTTTGAACCCAGTCAGGGCTGGTGGGTTTGAACCCAACCAGGGCCGGCTAAACAACAATGACAACAATAACAAGAAAATAGCCAGGCATTGTGGCGGGGACCTGTAGTCCCAGCTACTGGGAAGCTGAGTCAAGAGAATTGCTTAGGCCCAGGAGTTTGAGGTTGCTGTGAGCTGTGATGCCATAGCACTCTACTGAGGATGACATATTAAGACTCTGTCTCAAAAAAAAAAAAAAAAAGATGGTCTAAAACTGACTGTGGTAATGAATGTACAACTCTGTGAATATATTAAAATCTACTAAATTATACATTTTATATGGGTATTTATATGGGTGAATTGCATGATACACGAATTATATTTCAACAAAGGTATTCTAAAACTTCCTGTGTTACAGTGTATATACACATACGAAATATCCAAACTCATATACTCCAAAACTGAAGATTAATTAAGATTATATAGACATTAAATATGTATAACTACATCATCTTAATTATGTATGTAAAGATAGTACAGGCTGGGCATGGTAGCTCACACCTGTAATTCTAGCACTCTGGGAGGTTGCAGTGGGTGATTGCTTGAGCTCAAGACTTTAAGACTAGCTTGAGCAAGAGTGAGATCCCATCTTTACTAAAAATAGAAAAACTAGCCAGGCATTGTGGCCGGCATACATAGTCCCAACTACTCCAGAGGCTAAGACAAGAGAAAAGCTCTAACCCAGGAGTTTGAGGTTGCTGTGAGCTATGGCGGTACAGCACTCTGCCTATAGAGAGACTCTGTCACAAATAAATAAAGATGATACAATAACTTCCTCAAATACATTTGAGAAGAAGACCTCCATTTCCAGCCATAAGAAAATAACTAATACCAAACTAGTGTTCTGGGTAATATCTATAAAACTAGACAAAATACATAACTCTACTATATTTTCAGGTACCAAACAACAGGCAGTAGCCAGGTACAGTGGCTCGTGCCTGTAATCCTAGCAATCTGGGTGGCTAAGGCAGGAGGATCACTTGAGCTCAGGAGTTCAAGACCAGCCGGAGCAAGAGTGAGACTCCAGGTCTACCAAAAAACAGAAAAATTAGCTAGGCTACACCTGTAGTACCAACTACTCAGGAGGCTAAAGCAGGAGAATTGCTTGAGCGGATGAACTGAGGTTGCAGAAAAATTAGCTAGGCTACACCTGTAGTCCCAACTACTCAGGAGGCTAAAGTAGGAGAATTGCTTGAGCGGATGAATTTGAGGTTACAGTGAGTTATGTTGGTGCCAGTGTATCTACCTGGGGCAACAGAGAGATACTGTGTCTCAAAAAAAAAAAAAAACCACACACAAGAAGTGCATACTATGTTCACTGCAGTGTTCTGCCTGTGACACTTTGTCAACTACACCACAGGGAGGTAGAACATAAGCATAGCATGATGTTCTCACTGAAATGAGATGCCAAGATCAGAGTTATGGGTTACTAAAGCAACCAAAATTTATAGGACAGGATTTTGGAGAAAAGGCAACAATGCAAAAGGGATGTCACTTCTGGCTGAAAGGAAATACCAGATGGAAACTCAAACCTGTGTGTTGGTCTCAGAATTGGTAAATATAAAAGACGTTTTTCCTTCTCTTGATCTAAAGATACTACTGTTAGCTGGGCGTTGTGGCAAGTGCCTGTAGTCCCAGCTACTTGGGAAGCTGAGGCAAGAAAATCACTTAAGCCCAAGAATTTGACGTTGCTGTGAGCTGTGACCCCACAGCACTATACCCAGGGCAACACAGTGAGACTCCTTCTCAAAAAAAAAAAAAAAGAAAGAAAGAAAAAGAAGATACTACTGTGTTTAAAGCAAAACTAACATTGTATTATGAGATTTATAAAGTATGCAATACAAAGTTTGGTATGGAACAATTGCAATTAGACTATTGTAAGGTCTTATGTAAAGTGGTACAAAATTAACTCTAAGAAGACAATATAAATTAAGGATATATGGTGTAACGCCTAGAATAAGCAGTTTAAAAATAAAAATATAGGCTCAGTGCCCATAGCTCAGTTAGGGCACCGGCCACATACATGGGGGCTGGCAAGTTTGAACCTGGCCCAGGCCTGCTAAACAACAATGACGACAACAACAACAACAACCAGCTGGGCACTGTAGCGAGTGCCTATAGTCCCAGCTACTTGGGAGGGTGAGGCAAGAGAATCAATTAAGCCCAAGAGTTTGAGGTTGCTGTGAGCTGTGATGCCATAGCACTCTACTGAGGGTGACATAGTGAGACTCTTGTCTCAAAAAAATTAAAAAATAAATAATAAATAAAAATAGAGATATAGCTAAAACTGCAAGAGAAGAAATAAAATGGGAGACTAATAATATTTAGTTAGTATAAGAAAAGCTATTATGTAAAATACTACTTTTAGTTAAAAAGACCAAACAATTCCCCCATGAAAAAAGTTGGCTAATAATGCAAAATCCATTTTATACCAGAAACAATGTTTAATTGGTGATTATAACATAAAATCTTCAGATAATGATAGTCAAAATAAAATTTGAGGTTGGACAGGATTCTAACACTTAATATGTTTGCTTGTGTGTGGACGAAAGAATTCCACAATAGAGAAAGAAGGGAACAAAATAGTACATAAAGGTTATTTCCCTAACTCTGAGCTATAACCAACTGGCAACCAATCATTTTATGAAGGAAAGCTTACCAACCAGGTATTCCTAATATCTATGCATATTAGAAAAAAAATTTTAAATAATTAATAATGAAAATTTGTACTAGAATCTAATTAAAAACCAAAAAAGGCATTTTAGCATCAAATAATGTAAACTTTTATAATATGTTATATTTAATAGACATGTAATAAAATGACCAATATTATTTAAGCATTTAAGTTTAGTTCTGAAAGCAGGTAATATTCACATAGTTTAAAATTTAAAACATACCAAAAAAGGGTATACAATAAAATGTCTCTGTCCCTTTCCATCATAGCCAGGCAGCAATAAGAGAGAACAAATATTGCTGCAGTATAATCAGGGGACATATATATTCCAACTGTTTCCTGTGGGACTACAAACATGGTAACACTTTTCATAACCCCAAAAATAACATTTTCTTTTTGAGTTGGGATTATTTTAAAGCTCATAAAACAGGGCGGTGCCAGAGGCTCAAATAATAGGGCGCCGGCCCCATATACAGAGGTGGTGGGTTCAAACCTGGCCCTGGCCAAAAACTGCAAAAAAACCAAACAAACAAACAAAAAACTCACAAAACAGAAAACATCTGGATGACAAGAGATTCACATATGAATGCCAAAAAGGAGATCAAATGGAATACTAAAGCATAACTGGAAAGACACAACAAAATGAAATAAACAAAAATAACAGCTAAACTGTATAAATTAGTCCTGACCAACACATGACAAAAAATCTGCACAAGTGGAATAAAGCACAGGGCTAAAAGTTTCTGTTCCCAGTTCTCAAATTAGTCACTAAAAAGCCAGCAACATAAACCAAACTTAGAAAACTTACTTCTCCTCATTCCTGAAGACTGACACCAACAAATCAATGGCATCTGTGGGACTGGAACACTTGAAGGACTTACAAAGAAAAACATCAATTTACTGCCACAGGTCTCCTCAGGTAAAAGGCTTCATACTTTATACTTCCAAGACTGAATTGCCAATCCTCAATTATTCAGAGGCAAATTATTTGGCTAGAGGTAATTCTAGCTCTTATTCATCCTTCCCTCCTTTTAGTTTAGCCATCTTAATAATCCCTTCAACTGAGAAGTAAAAAGAAATTCAATAAAAATACAATTGTAAGGCTGCTGTGGCACGATTGTTAGCCTGGGAATTCAAGGCCAGCCTGGACAACATAGTGAGACACCGTCTCTCCAAAAAAAAAAAAAAAAAAAAAATTGCCTTGACTTAGTGCTTGCAGCACAGCCACATGCACTGGGGCTGGTGG
The DNA here is from genome assembly GCF_000181295.1 of Otolemur garnettii. Taxonomy (NCBI): domain Eukaryota; kingdom Metazoa; phylum Chordata; class Mammalia; order Primates; family Galagidae; genus Otolemur; species Otolemur garnettii. The sequence continues at coordinate 29,218,652 of NW_003852396.1, read as the reverse complement.
TTCAAGCCTGGCCCAGGTCAGCGAAACAACAATGACAATGGCAATAAGAAAATAGCCAGGCATTGTGGCAGGCGCATGTAGTCCCAGCTACTTGGGAGGCTACGGCAAGAGAATCACTTAAGCCCAAGAGTTTGAGGTTGCTGGGAGATGTGACACCACAGCACTCTATGGAGGGCGACATAATGAGACTCTGTCTCAAAAAATAAAACCAAACAAACAAATAAAAAACTGCCTTAGGTGGCCTTAGATGAACATTTCTCCAAATTAGCAGAAGACCAAAAGTGGCAAGATTTTTAACAACTTCTGTAGTCCTTAGATGAGAATTCTAAGAGACCATATATCATTACCCAAATACAAAATACAAAATTACAAAAATCTATTCCTAATCTAACATACTTAATTCAAAAGGAGTTGAGAAGGGGGGAAAGAAGTTGGGAATAGATAATACAAAGTGTTTCTAAAGAGTCCCTTATTCTCAGTCTGTTTGGGACAACTGAAATTTCAGTGATACCCCTCCTAATCTAACTCCAACCCACTTTTTAAGTAAACTGGAAATGAATCCCTATGGCAGATAGAGCAAAATGGTTAATGAAGGAAAAGCAACATTAATGCCTCCATTACTTTCTTTCTTGCTGGCAAAGACACACCTCCTAGAAGATAATCACATCTCAAGCTTCCTTTGCAGCTAGGCCTGTACAGGCATATGAAGCAAACTCAGACAATGAGGTAAAAGGAAAAGTTTATTGTGAGATAATTTCTGGTAAAAACTGCCTTCCCTAATGAATGAATATAAAGGAAGAAAAAAAGGAAGGAATGAAGAAAAGGAGTGAGGAAGAGTGGGAGGGAAGTGAGAGGAAGGATGGAAATGAAGGAGAGAAGGAGGCCCTCAGGAGGGAAGAGAAAATTTTGCATAAAGAGAAATCACCCTTTCCTCTTCTTCCACCTAAAATTGTTATATAAAAAATATAATGTTTGGTAACCTAATTTTTGTAGCCTCAATGAATCCCAAACAATAAAATATATGTATTTTATTTTTGCTGCAACTCAAAGCATTTTATTTATATATATGTGTACATGGATACATACACAAAATGCTTAGATACATACACACATATATATAAGTAAAATGCTTGGAGTTGCAGCAGCCATCCAGCAATCATGACAATCATTACCAACAAACAGAAAGAATACACCTAGGACTACTGACCTGGTGAAAGATTCTTTGACACCACTTGAGTTCTTTAGCCATCTATCTTTGAGGACAATTCCTTTTTTCAACATACAAGTTAACTCTTTAGGGGATGAACCACAAACCATAACTTCTAAATTGATGTTCTCAACTACTTAATAATAAATTACAGTCAACATGCATTTATTGAGCATCTATTATGTTCCACACACTGTGCAAAGAGACCTTTTCTACAAACTACTTTAGAGTTCTGGGGTGTTTTTTTTTAATTATTTTAGAGATGAGGTCTCACTCTGTCACCCAGGCTGGCATGTAGTCATGCAATCATAGCTCACTATAACCTTGAACTCCTGGGCTAAAACAATTCTCCTGCCTCAGCCTTCTAAGTACCTAGGACAACAGGTGTCCACCACCATACCTACCTACTCTTTCTTTTTTTTTTTTGGTAGAGACAGGGTGGTCTTGAACTCCTAGCCTCAAGCCACCTTTCTGCCTCAGCCTCCCAAAGTGCTATGATTACAGGTATGAACCCTACTGCACCCAGCCCTATTATTCTTTTTAATTATCAAGATAAGCACATAAGGAATTATAATTATTATCATTTCACAAATGAGAAACATGAGGCTCTGAGATGTTTAAGTGACTTGCATCTAAAGTCAAACAGTTCTTAAGAGTTTAAGAACTAGGTAGAAATCATAGCCAGGTTGTATGCTTCTAAGATAGGTCTTATTCCAGCATATCACATCTATCCTTCTATTCTACCACACAGATTACCTTTACAATCTCTCATATTTATGTACCTGGGTGTGGCTATACAAGACCAGGTCAAAGAAAAGTGAACACAAAATTATTCAATGTGTCTATTTTTGAGGGGGCGAGCCATAGGTCTTGCTCTGTTGCCCAGGCTAAAATGCAATGGCATCATTGTAACTTATAGTTCATTGCAACCTTAAACTCCTGGACTCAAGTGATCCTCCTGCCTCAGCTTTCCCAGTAGCTGGGACTACAGACACATGCCATTACGCATGGCTAATTCTTTTATTTTTTGTAGAGATAGGGTCTCACTATGTTGCTCGGGCTGCTCTAGAACTCCTGGCCTTGAGTGATCACCTGCCTCAGCTTCCTAAATTGCTGGCATTATAGGTGTGAGCCACTGTGCCCAATGCTATTCTTTTTATCTTTTTGAGAGAGGTTCTCACTATGTTAGTGAGGCTGGAGTGCAGTATCTATTCACAGGCACGATGTTAGTGCACTACAGCCTCAAACTCCTAGGTTCAAGCTGTCCTTCCATCTCAGCTTCCCAAGTAGCTGGGACTACAGGTGCTTCTCACTGTGCTGGCTAACACTTCTATTCTTAGCCTTAATAGTGGGTAACTTCCATTATTATACCTTAGTTTAATTCCATCAGGCTCAGGCAAGTATCCTTCATTCACATCTGTTAAGTCACATCACCTGCAATGGGCTGCAATGGCTTATCCCCATACAGAACTCAAACTTTTTAGATGTTAGGAGCAGATTAAGAATCTATGAATAATGGCTTATGTGAGCTAATAAACCAACAGACAGCAATAGGAAGAATAATATTACTAAAACTGATAGGGCCAAATGTAGGGACTCGCCCAAATAGAACTTCTGCTCCAGGAAGGAATGAGTGCATGGACGTGCTGCCCAGGAAGGAAGGAATGTGCCAATCACTACCCCTCCAAACTTTTATATTCCCATCCACCTTAACCCATGTGCTGACTTCCCTTTTGAACTCAGCTCACTCCACCCAAGTAGAATAAAGGCCATGTTGCCCACACAGAACTTGGACTCTTGATTCCTTTTGTTCACATCTCAGAATAATCTATCATTGTTGGTCCTTAACCTCTCACTTACTCTTTCAATTCAGATAATCAAAAAAAAAGTTTTATCCAAGAGACCTTCTCAATCTATATGTCCTCCACTGCCTAACTAGTCCTTCTTGGTCTTCTCTTCAACAACTGACCATAATGTGGAAGTATTTATTTAAATTTTAAATTGTCTTAGTTGAAGTTCCATGTAATGTTTTATTAACTTTAAAATCAGGTAATCTTTTTCTCCTTCTCTTAAGTGTTGTTTAGGTGTAGTCCTACTTGATCTTTTTCCTTGCAGCCCTCAGTTAAAAAAAAAAATGTAAAAAAAATTACATCATTTTTAAGTTCTACTTGAAAGAACACTAATGGAGACACTATGATTCTTGAATAAATGGAGAAAAAAATCACTGAGTTCAATATCTGCTCTTATACTTCCAGTCCACTATTTTATATTCCACTAAGAAAAAAATGCTATCAATTAGATTGACATAATACTCTACCTAGAATTTTTATTTATACTTATTAAATGAGCTCTTTCAACTACAGTCAGATTTTTAGCATATATTACTCTTGTGCATAATTAAAAACAGAAACAAATTGGTACATAAATTAGTCACATTCAGAGTCAAACTCTTCTGAATCACTTTTTTAAATTAGTCATTGATATCTACATTTTCCCACATATTATCTTCCATGCCATCAAAAGCCCAGGTGATCCAACATTTGGATTCCAACCATTGCCTCTAGGATTCTCTTTCAGACTGGCTGATACTTATTCTGCAAGTTCTGCGCACGCAGAGACAATGACAACTACATCACAGCTATAAGACACATCCTGATTTCAGAATGTAAAAATGTAAAAAGAAAAGGTGCTTCCTATAATTTATAAACACAGTAACTTCCTTAGTTACCTTAAATAAGACAACATCCTTCTTAGACTTCAATTTCCACTAATAATAGAAGCTACCAATGATAAATACCTACTGTAGGGATCACAGTGAAACCTGCCCTTCTCCCTTCATTGGTTCACTGAAAGATTAATTTATAATGATGGTAGATTAAAAAGAGAAAGGTTTATTTTTAAATACTATGTGCATGGGAAGAACCATAAGAATGTCTTAGTGATGGTCAGAGACTTATAGACATCTTTTAGAAGAGAGGTGGGAGAATGTGGAAAGTATAGGTGTAGTAAGTGGTTGCTAGGGCAGATTTATAGATGGAGGGAAACAGAATGACTTGTAAATTAACAGGTATTGTGTTTTAAATTATGTGGGACCAGGTGTGTTAGCATTCAGAAAAGGAAGTCAGTAGCCTGTTTTGATTTTTAATCAGATTAGTCAGGTTTTATGTAGATAGAGAAAAGGCTTTTTCTAATGCTTTCTGATCATGAATGGCCTTTAATTCAAAATATTTTTTATACCAAGAAGTCATATTTTGAAGTGAAATTTCCTTAGCTCCTGCACTAACATACTCAGTATTTCACATACCTCATTTTACTTTTACAGAAAAGCAAAAAGGTAAGCATTAATCTTGTTTTACATATAGTAGAACCCCCTAGTTGACTATCTTCCTACACTAACCACTTCCTTAAGTTGATCTAATTTTCATAGAACAGACATGCACCACACATACTAAGGACTAGTTCCTTATGTTGATCACCTTCATATGTTGACCAGTTTGTTACAGTCCCTTCAGTGGTCAACTTATAGAGATTCTACTATATATGAAATTCAAGGTTCAAAAAAGTTTAGAAACTTGCCCAGCTAACAAATGGCAGAGCTGGATTTCAATCTCTGGTCTACTTCCAAAGTCTTTATTTTCTCTACTATTTCAGTAACTTTCAAAATTTAGTTTGTGTAAAAATCACATCAGATGATTCTTCCACAGAATGGGAAAAAATACTGCATATATCTGCAAATAGTATAACTGATAAGATACAGATATAAAGAACTGGCTCGGTGCCTGTGGCTCAAGTGGCTAAGGCACCAGCCACATACACCTAAGGTGGCGGGTTCGAATCCAGCCTGGGCCCTCCAAACAACAATGATGGCTGCAACCAAAAAATATAGCCGGGCGTTGTGGTGGGCGCCTGTGGTCCCAGCTAC
>NW_003852396.1:29184801-29211766 GCF_000181295.1 Otolemur garnettii | reverse complement strand
GGGCAACCTAGTGAGACTCTATCTCCAAAAAAAAAAAAAAAAAAGAAGGCACAAGAAACTACATTTCCATATAAATATATTACATTTCTACAGAGACAGAAAGTAAATTAGTGGTTGCTTAAGGCTGGAGAAGGTGATAAGGAGTGACCATAAATGAGTACAAAGTTTCTTTTAGGAGGGACAAAAATGTCCAAAAGTTAAATTGTGGTGATGGTCATACAACCTTTTGAATACACAAAAAACATTGAATGATACACTTTAAATAGGTTAATTGATATGTAATCATATATGATACACAGTCATATGTTTATATAATATGTAAATTATATAGGTATCTCAATAAAGTTTGAAACTCTAGAATAAATTACCTCTAAAGTCTCTTTCTAAATACTTGAGGTGAGGAAAAAAAGTCTCAGAACATTCATAAACGGACTTCAGAACCCAATCCTCAGTGACTCTTGTCAACCTACAGTTTAAAGAAAGTAACATACAGTACAATAATTCCTCAGTTGAGATCTCCATACCTCCCCTCTAGGTGTCTGCAAAGGTAGAACAGGTGCTTCTTGAGCAGTTTCCAATTTTTCAGAATGTCTATAAGAAATTACACACTCAGCCTTCATTAGGTCTAATGTCTTTGCCTTTGACTAGACTCATGTTAGTGGTTTGTAAATACTGATTCAAAACTGACAGCTCAGTATATAAAAAAGAGAAACTGTTATTAGTCAATAACACTTAGATACTTTTTGATAGGCAAGATATTTCAAAACATGGGACCTATGAGTTCCTTGGTTAAAAGCTTAGGAAACACAGAAATGGGGGAGAATGCACTAAACTGGAAATTAGAACAAATAGGTTACAGTCCACACCAATGGGATTTATTTCACCTCACTGTGCCTTGGTTTCCATAAAATGAACAAATGTGATAATATCAACCTGACTAAAATTCAATAATTTTTTCATATTATATAATGAACTCCTTAAAAGGTCTGCTATCTCAGCCCTCTAAGAGGTACAGACGAGTGGATTGTCTGAACTCACAGGTTCGAAACTAGCCTGAGCCAGAGCGAGACCTCAACTCTAAAAATAGCCGGGCATTCTGGCTATAGTGGGAAACTTAGGCAAGAGAATCACTTGAGCCCAAGAGTTAGAAGTTGCTGTGAGCTATGACACCACAGCACTCTACCGAGGGTGACAAAGTAAAACTCTGTCTCAAAAATAAATAAATAAACAAACAAATATATAAATAAAAATAAAAAGTTCTGCTAAGAAGGTAGTGCTTGCAAAGAACCTTTCTTAACTGACTCTCTTTGGCACATAAGGATAAACCATCCAAAAATACATAGGCTCTAATATTTAGAACTTACTTGTGAGTGTTCTTAAAAAAGCCAAGAAAGAAAAAACAATAAACTAAAATGAAAGTAAAGTGTACTTTATACCACTGACAGAAAAAGTCAACAGGAAATACATCAGCATAAAATCTCCTCAAAGCATGGAATGTTCCTGATTAACAACAAATGAGTTATCTTTCCTTATACTTCACTCTCAACACACCAGCTTCCAAACGCATCCCTGAAACAAATGAAATGAAGATGGGAAGGAAAGCAAAGGAAAAAATCTTTACTTTAATTGGTCTCCTCCCCCTCAAAATTCTATAAGATGAGAAGGGGAAAACGGCATAGTTACTAGCTAAAATGCAGGATAAAATTCTCCTATTTACAGTTTAACATATTGGGGGGGGGTTAATTTTAGTCACATAAACTGTTCTCTGACTACTGCTAATTTCTTTATTATTAAGAATAAAAAACTATTTGAACATTTCTGAGTGAATTCATACTAACTTAAATAGAGCCTTCAACTGGCAGGGGACACAGGTGAGAAGGAACACTGTATTTGGAGTTTCAGGGAGTAGAGTTGTGAAAGGGAGTCTCAGAAAGGAAAAGCAGGCAAGATTCTTTGAACTTGATACATTAAAAAACCCAAGTTCAGAGATATCTAATGAATTTTTAAAAGGTCATTCCACTTACTAGGGTAGCCAGACCACCTCCCTCCTCAAGTAACTAAAGTTATCGTGAATGTCAAGAGTAAGCAAGTTTCAACTTTAAATTCAATATTATCATTGGATAAAAAAGCAAGTCAAAAACCTAAACACTGGTGGCACCCGTGGCTCATTAGGTAGGGTGCCGGCCACATACACTGAGGCTGGTGGGTTCAAACCCAGCCTGGGCCTGCTAAACAACAGTGACAACTGCAACAAAAAAAATAGCCCGGCATTGGGGCGAGCACCTGTAGTCCCAGCCACTTGGGAGGCTGAGGCAAGAGATTCACTTAAGCCCAAGAGTTTGAGGTTTCTGTGAGCTGTGATACCATACCACGGCACTCTACCCAGGGCAACAAAGTAAGACTCTGTCTCAAAAAAAACAAAAAAAACAAAAAAACAAAAAACCTGAAACACATGTTTTAGTAGGTAATACAGTATTTCACAGTTATTCACAACTATCTAGGAATGAACAGATTCATTCCATTAATTGAATACAAATAGAAGAACTCACTGACTCCTTTAACATAATAAAGAATCTTTATCTTTGCAGAGCCATTCTCTGCATCCGCACATTACACATACATATGTAGAGAGGTACTGTACATCAAATAGCATAAAGTGCCCACATAAATCAAAATATAACACAAGATGAACAGACACCTCTAAAGCCCCCTACAAACAGAGCTTATAAATTATCTTACCTAAAAGCAAGATACACTTAAATATAACCAGTCACATCCAGCCTAAACAAAGAAAAAGATACAAAAATGAATAAGACTTAGCCCTAATCTCAAGAAATTCTAAGGAGAGAAACTAGAAGCATATGCAAAATTAAAATCCTTTGAGCTACAGAGAACAAAAAAACTGCAGTTAGTGGTAACCCAAATTTACTAGGTAAAAAAGTGAGAGGAAGGGTAAAAAAACAACAGGCAAAGGGAACAGCACAAACAAAGGCATGATTCTAGAATGCACAATTAGATATCCAGATGTCCTGAGTGGCGAGAGCAGAGGTAAAGAAGAAAGATGCATGGGCATGAAATGGTAGTAATTAAGCCAGGTAGTAATCAAGTAAGCTTGCAGCTAGGCTCAGAGAACCCTATGTACCATGACAAGGTGTTTGGCCTTTATCCAAAAGGCCATAGAGAAGTGATATATAATAAACGATGTTTTTAGAAAGCTTAACTGGAAGCAATATAGATGACATATTTAAAAGGAGAGATGGGAAATGGAAGATATAAAGACATTACTGCAGTAATTAGGGGTATTAACTGTAAAAATGCAAGTGAAATGTGATGGATCAGCAATAATACAAACTAAACAACAACAGCAAGAACAACAGCCTACATCAACTTATCTTAAATGTGTGCCACATCTTACATGCACTGTCATTTGATCTGCATGAATAGAGGACATTACTGTCCCATTTTACAAAAGAGAAAACTAAAGTTTAGAAAGATCAAGTCATTTCCAGAAGTCAGCACAGATAGCAGGTGACAGACCCTGGACACAAACTCAGGACTGTCTGTCTCCAATATCTACATTCCTGACCATCAGCTCAGCACCAAGGTATAAGCAATAGGAGGAAAAGAGAAAAGATTATAATTAAGAAACAATCAACAACATTTTGATGACCAGTGACCATCCACATCCCACATGAGATTTTTACTTACACGCTCATTTTGTGATCCTGAACTACGTCTGAATATTTATTACTTCCTTCATCTACAGATTTTACTAAATACCTTACTTCAAGTTCACTGAAGTAAGGTTAAAAATCTTGAATTTTTAATCATGTGTAAAGTTTCAGATATCCTGAACAGGAACTTTTAAGTCTAAAAATTTCCTTTCCAGTTCTAACAAAAAGTAAACGATAGACAAATACAAAACTAAAATGTACTTTTAGTTTTCAGTCAGAAAACGACTAGATATATCTTGATCTATGCAAGTTGAATGTAAATAGATTCATATGCCTCAGTCAGAAACCCTGAAAAGATAAATACAACAGAGATGCTTAAAAATAGTACCTAAGTTAAATATGGAGAAAGGAAAAAGGAAATCCTTAAAACATGGGTGTCCAACCTATGGCTTGCTGGCCACATGCTGATTTTGTGAGGACTTCTTTTGCTTATCTATGGTGTCTGATATCAGAAAAAGTAAGCACAGACCTTTTATTTGCTCATCATCAGTGTTTGTGTATTTAATGTGTGGCCCAAGACAAGTCTTATTTTTCCAATGTGCAGCAGCAAAAAAAAAAGTTGGACACCCCTGCTAGTCCAACCAATTTATATAATTGTATAGCTAAATATTTGTTTCCCCCACTGGATTATGGTCTCCTTGAGAGCAAGCACCCATGTTATTGCCATTGACTAGCATAATTCCTCATACAGATACCTCATTATAAGGATCTTTTTGCTATAAACAATTCAGCTATCCAAACATATATAATTTTATAACAACATATAGTTAGTATTTTCCACGAAACCAACATGAAGTTAGTGTACTACAGGAAAAACAGACAACTGATGAGGCTTATAGGCTCAATTACAATCTAATAAATGTATTACTAAAGAGAAGTAAGAATTATAGCCACTTTGTTTCAACATGCAAATCATCTTCCATCCTTTGCAAAAATATCTTTGTTAAACTGTCAGTTTGTATTACAAGATTGTTAAATAAAATAAGTAGTGTTTCTTTCAATAAAGTAAGCCATGCTCCTTCTATAAAGATACACATTTTTACAATGTCAGCAAGATGTTTTATCTATTAAATTCAAAGGCATCTTGATTATGAATGTTGGTAACTTTAATAATAAAATAAAATATGATATGCTCTTCTCACTGAATTTAAAACTCAAAGACAAAGTACTATTTGTCATGTTCTAACAAACAGTGCTAGCATACAATCATCTGGGATTGAGTAGCTTACCCCCAAACGTTAACCATTAACCACAGGTTTAAAAAACTAACATGCAAAATTGCTAAGATCAATAAATAATTTTACAATTCAGTGGAAAGATTATTTAAATAAAAACTGTTACTTCAATTATACAATTTGACTGATAAATCTTTAAGGCCCTTGTTTTTTCATAACAATTGTATCATAGGATCTCCCACTGAAGGAAAAAGTTTGCATTGTGTTAGGTACAGTTATAATTTCCAGCTGAGCCAAGTTCTAACAGCCTTAAAGCAGGAAATCCAAAAGGAAATTCCATCATCAGTTCCTGGGGTTGATAACGCAAAGATTCTTTGAAACAGAGATATAAAAGTTCTTAAACTACAATATTTACTATAACCTTACCTCATATCTTCAAGCAAATCACATTCTGCTTGATGTTTGGCTTGAAGTTTTGTCATCTGCTCAACTTGAATGTTTCTCAGTTCTTGTGTAACTTTCACCTAAAATACACCACACATTTATGAAGGCTTTACCCCAACTTTTACAAAAAAAGAAAACTGCTTAAAGAAAATACTTCACATCTGTCAAAATATATATCTCTTGTCCACCTCTCCCCTCAAGACCATAAATTCATGATTAGCCATCTAGTTTTATTTAATGTGGATACTTAATGAAAAAACTAGCCTAATAACCTGAAACAAAGGCTAAATGAAAATACACAGATATAAAAATCATGGATTAAAGAGGTGCAAAATGAACTGCCAGTCATTCCATTTTATGCACAAGATCAATACATATTTAGGTGTCCTCAGAGTTTTAAGAATCTATTTCTCTTAAAAAGATTCAAAGTCATTAACCACCAGGAGGTGAACAGCATAGGTGGGAAATTGGAGCCTAAGAATACCTAACATCTAATGACTGACATGTACACAATCATAAAATAATTGAATTGACTACATAAATTATTCCATAATGGCTGCAAGAAAGCACAGTCTCAAGATGATGCCCTCTACTCCACACACTGACAGCGCACCAAATCACAGTCTTTCTCACAAAGGAGAAAGCAAAAGTGACCTTCCAGCATATGCAGGGCTTTTAAACTACCCCAGCAAGTCGGTCCTGTGGCGGCTCCACTTCAAACAGCGAGAAAAGCAAATGCCAGCTGGCTAGAGCCTCACCCGCCAAGGCTGGGACTCCAGGGTTCGAGGTTACGGTCTGTCTGGAATCTTGGCCGCCAGAGAGGGACTACTGGGAGGGGTGGGGGTGCGTGTTAGAAAGAAAAAGACTCACTTAACTGGAGAAACCCGGATTGAGAAAGAAAAGGAAGGAGGGGAGGACAGAACGGCCTCCTCCACCTAGTACCCAGAGTAGACACTCAGTATCCAACTGCAGGATTAAAAATACAAGGACACAGCCTCGCCTCCTGGGAGAGCTGCGGAAAGGCGCAGTGGGGAAGCTGCTGACATGCCCGGAGCACCCGTCACTCCCACCCTCACCATCCAAGCCCAGATTGCGGTGCACACGCCACGCGCGGCCCTGTTCTCGCTTTCCTGGGAAAAGACCACAGCCTCCTCGCCCTCCAGCCAGGGGGCGGGTCGGGGGGAAGGCAGGACTCGTCACCACCATTTGTTTTCCCCTGGGGTGGGGAGGCATTGACTATTCCAACTTCTTTTTGGTCTCCTCGTGGGAAAGCAGGCCAAATCTTAAGGCTAGGCTTTAAACAAATCCCCCGCAAATTTGCAAACGCACGGTGGTGGCGACAAGCGGATGGAGAATTCAAACCTGGTGCAGACTAAACAATCACACACGCACAAGGTTCTGCAAAGCTGCAGGGGCTTCCCCGCCTTCCCTCAGTGCAGCCCCGAGAATGCACTTTGCAGCGGGCAACACTGCCATGCGCGCGCGCACAGAAAACACACACACACACACACAAATGCACACCTGAAACTCTTGTGAAATGTCTGGGGGTCTCCAGCGCAGAGGATAAGCCCTGGCCGCCCCTCGGTCAGAAAGGCACCTCACACACCCGCTCCCCGCCAGGAGCCGGCGGCAACTCTGTGACAAGCCCAAGGCGAGGGCGATCACGGCCCCTTGCGGAAAGAGGGAGGGGGCGCAGCAGTCGAGCCCGCTGCATTCCTTGTACGCATCCCCCGAAAACCCCAAAGCCCCCCAGCTGCGTCTTTACCTTCCTCGGCGGCGGCTGCATGATGCTGAAGGGACATCAATCCTCTCCCGACGGCAGCGTTAGCAAGGGCCAGGAGAAAAGCCGGAGAGGAAGGGACAGCCCAGGGAACGAACAAGCGCGCGCGTGTGTGTATGCGTGTAAAAGGAGCTCCTAGAAAGGACTGGCCCGGGAGGGAGCCAGGCCAGCGGGCGACTGGAGGACCGGGGTAGGAGAGCTAGTGTGAAGAGAAAGGGGAGGAGCAGCGAGAAGGCCTGGGCCCTGGCCGCCCGGGGGGTGTGTGAGGAAGGAGGCGGAGACCGAGAAGGGGCGGGGGCCCAGGAGCGGGGGCGCGAGGGTCTCCCTGCTCGCAGTGCGGCTGGTAAGAAGCAGCCGCGTCGTCCGCAGTCAGTGTCCGCTGCCGGCTCTGCAGCTCCGGGCGGACGCGACGGCCCCCCTCACCCCACCCACTTAGGCAGTCCAGCCCTAGCTGGGCCCAACGCCTCCGCCCGGCCCGGGGAGGAGGAAGGCGGCGCCGCGCTCCTGGCTAGGGCTCCACCACTCAGGCCGCGGGAATTTCCGGCCCCACTGCGAAGCGCGGCGCCCCGCTCCGGCGGCGGAGGGAACCGCTCAGTCCAGAGCTGGATTCGAGGGGCCGGGCCAAGCAGCAAGGAGGGAAACGGGGCCGCAGCCCGAAGCTTCGTATCACGACCGGGGACGGGGGGAACTAACGGATTGCTCGGTGAAGGGAGGGAGATAAACGCTAGCGGAAAGCAGAAATCCCCCCTTTCTCTCCGAGAGTGGCACATTCCAAACGCCTCCTGACCCCCTCCCCCACACTAGGAGCCTGCCGGGGGCTTCCCGCGCGCTTTCCCGCCGGCCCTCCGCGGCGCGCGCCTCCAATCGGGGGCGCGCACGTGGGCTGGAGAGGGCTCAGCGCCGACGCACGCGCACAGGCCGCCCCCGCCTCTTGTCTGCCTAAGAGGCGACCGAGTATATGTATATGGCCGGGGTTGTGAGGCGGGACGACCCTCGCAGTGAAATTTTTGTGGTAGGGATGGGGCAACATTCCTGTGGAAGTAGGGGAATTCCATGTTTTGCTTCCCTTCTGTACCCCCTTTGTCCCTACCAGCTAGACGTTCACCAAGGGGGCGAGCAATGACAAATCCTTTAGCGGTGGGCCACAGGTGCCTGGCCATTGCAATTGTGGGGCGGATAGGCAGTTGCTGGGCAAAGGAGAAAACAGCTCTCTACTACAGGGCATTCAAGTCAAAGATCACGGATTCTGTGCTGTAAGGGAGCTGAAAGGTCATTAAGGCCAGGCCCCCCATTTCCCAGATGAGGAAGCTAGTGCCCATAGAGAGAAGACTTAACGAAGGGCACACAGCCGCATTAGAATCTCTGTGTGAGGGAGGGTTCTATGGGTTATTTATTTAAAAAAAAAAAAAAAAAAACTGGTGCAGGATAATAACCGTGAGGAAAGGAATAGGAGGCAGGAGGGGACGTAGAGGAAGGCCTTGTGTGGGAGACAGGACTTCTGGGTACCAGTCCACTCTGCCCGCCCTTGACTGAGTGAGCTTCATCTGCCAACTTCTTGCTCTGTCCAGACCATCTATAGGGAGGGGTAATAGCTCTTCCCTTGGGGTCCTTAAAAGAGTAGAAATACCTTTTCCCCGTGGCCAGAGAGTTGTTCTGAGCCACATGGGTGTGTGGTGGTTGAGCTGATTGCTCCATAGTTTTTTCCGAAGTTGGGGCCCCAGACACCTATTCTCAGAAATGCAATCAGACAAAAGATTAGAAGGTAAATGAGGCCTGGAAAGACCCAGCGGCTTGCCAAGTGACTACATAGCCAGAAATTGGAAAGGTAGAAAACCTGAATCCAGATTGTTTACATTGAGTCAGTCTCGATTCTTATAAAGGAAAGTGATAGAATCAGAAATATACTTCAGTCAAAGTAATCTAGAGGTGTATATGAACTAAGAGACCAGTCTTCCTTGGGGCGTCCATAGCTCAGTGGTCAGAATGTGGGCCACATGCTTCCCGGCTGATGGGTTTGAACCCAGCTAAGGGCTGCTAAACAACAACAACAACAACAACAAAATAGTTGGGCAATGTGGTGGGCGCCTTTAGTCCCAGCTGCTTGGGAGGCTGAGGTAAGAGAGTTGCTTAAGCCCAAGAATTTGAGGTTACTGTGAGCTGTGACGCCATAGCACTCTACTGAGAGTGACATAATGTGACTCTGTCTCAAAAAGAAAAAAAAAAGAGACCAGTCTTCCTTTGCTAGTTTCTAAAGTCAGCTCTTCAGCAGAATCTTAGATTAAGGAAGGCCTGGGTGAAAGGAACAGGTGGGAGGAGGCCCAGGGCCCTGACAGCTGTGGAACAGCAGCTACAGCCCAGGCCAAAGCTAGGCTCCAGGCTCAGCTCCACCATCAATTCACTGGGAAGGCTTGGCCTATTCAGTTTATCTCTTTCAGCCTTTGTTTCCAAACTCGTATAATGGAGGTGTAATAGAAGGCTCATAGGCTTGTATTAAATAGTATTTCTCCTAGTCCAGGACCTGGCACATAGTCAATGCTCAATAAATGCTCATTGATTCATCATTTAAAAAATATTTGCTAGGGTCCTGCTTTTAGCAAACCTGTGGCAGGCACTGACTATGTAGGGGTGAGCAAGATAGAATCAGCCTAAGCCTTCATCAAGACTGAATTCCAAACAACAGTTCCATGAATGTCACTAGGCTAGTGAAATAGGGGTAACACAGTACTTGCTCAACTGCAATATCCTGCACATAGGTGCTTAACAAAGATTTGCTGAATCCTAGCCCTGAGTGCAACAGGCCTCAGGGGAGGGATTAACCTCCCTCCATTTCTCTCAGGAAATAAGTTCTGGGGCATAAAGGTGCTGGGTGTTAGAAGACTTGGGATCCTTCCTCATTCACTGATCCGCTGGGCTTTCTCTGAGCTTTGGTGAACAGAGTAAGGTGGATAAGTGAGCCTGGAACTTAGTAGGCTTTTCACAGATGAAGCCAGACCTTGGGACTTTATTTTATGGATTTAGGAGGGCATCCCTACCTGATTCGCCTTCATTCAGGAGTGCCGGTGACTTTGTGGAATGGTTTCCTTTGGAGGTTTTACAAAGAGCTAAGAGCAGGGTGGTGCCTGTGGCTCAAAGAAGTAGGGCGCCAGCCCCATATGCCGGAGGTGGTGGGTTCAAACCCAGCCCTGGCCAAAAAAAAACTTGCAAAAATTAAAAAAAAAAAAAAAAAGAGCTAAGAGCAATAACAGATGGGCTTACCTGCTAGCTCCTTTTTCCAAAATGTGATATTTAAGAAATGTATTTTAATATTTACCAAGTGGCTTTCTAAACCCTAACCTTGCATATTATTTTTATGAGCTAATCCTCACTATAGCCCTATGAAATAGTATTATTTTCTTCCTTTTTACAGTGAAGAACTGGAAGCTCAGTGAAGATAAGTAACTTGCCCTGAAGTGATAGACTTCAGACCAGAACCCAGTTCTCCCATAAAGAATGTTCTTCTATGAGGAATTTTCAAAGGCATTGGGAGAGTTCACTCAGGAAAAAAGCAGACTCAGGAAGATATAATCTATTACTGTCCAAACTCCACCAGACAAGGCAAGGGATTTCTGTGACTTAATAAGCCTGACTTAAAATGTACCATTTTGAACAAGGCTGGGGACTTTCTGAACCTTGCTCCTGCAATGCAGGCAAGCACAGTAAGATCCCTTGAGATTCTTTGAGGGAAATGCTGCAGAGCAGCATACACTGTGGCCCCAGAGACAGAACTGGGATAGGTCCTAACTATACCTCAGGAAGGTTTTCCAGGCAGATCTGCCCCTGGAGGGGTGAGCTCCCCATCCCAGGGGCTGGGCAAGCAGATGCTGACTTCCTTCCACTAAAGCCACAGATAGGATTCTTACCCTGGAAAGAAATTAATAACACTCCCATTTATTTTGTCTCTTCATGTTTCAAGCCTGAAGTAGGTGTGTTATTTACATTGTTTCCAACCCTCACAACAACCTGTTGTGATACATATGACCCCATTTCACAGATTTCACAGACTGAGGCTTAGGAAGTGAAATAACCTACCAAGGTCACATAGCTAATGAAAAAGAGAAATGCCTGGTTCTTGGCTCTGAAGCTGTGCTCTCTCTCACCAGTGTGCTACAGTCCAGTGACCTAGAAACAGTATGATTCTAAGGTTGTCAGAGCCAAGATCAAAAGCTGGCCTGGAGCAAGCATATGAGTGGGCACTGGAAGACCAGCTATTCTGATATTCCACGGGGCTCCTGGGAGAAACTACAGGAAAGCAAATTGTGCAGCAGCCCTTTAGTACAGCTAATATATGACCAGCACCCTATTCCCAGTCCACAGCAGGCATCCAGGACAGATTAACACTCCATTCAAGGCTCTCCAGAGAAAGTGGCCACCAGTCCACCTGCCCATACTGTACTAAGAAACTGCCCACCCTGCCTGCAGCTGGGGTCCATAGCCCTCTCTACTCCCTCTTCCTCTGTGTCATTTCTTTATCCCCCACCCACATTGGCACAGGCTGCTCAGGAATGCTTGTCAGCAGGTCTGGATGCCTGATGTTTCCTCCCTCAGCCCCACTGAGCCCAGCTAGGGATGCTGCTGCAGACAGTGCAATCTATGGACCTCATCCCCATTCATCTCCTTCAAATCCCCATTCACCTTTCCCCACCCCCACTGCCCACCTTTTCCCCTCCCTGAGCTTATTCCATCTGGCAGCCTAGTGTGGTAGTGTGCCTGTCTCCTCACTAGTCAGTTCTCAAGACAGAAGCACAGCACAGTGCAATGAAACATCAAGATGGGTGACCACCCGAGGAAGACAGGGGCTTGCTCTAGGATATACTGAAAGTTTTGGTAAAACTAACTTTTTAATTCCATCGAGTGCCACTCAGCAAGCCCCTTATTCTGTGCTTAGTCATGAGCAGATATCTGGGGGGAAACCGAAGCCCCGTCCTCCAGGAGTTCTTAATCTCAATACATGGACCAAAGGCCACAGCAGTGAGTTGGGACATGCACAGCCAGGGGAGCCACAGGAACCCAGATCCTACCAGGTGGTAGCAGGGAACAAAGGCCAGAGGCAAACTCTAAGACAGCACAACCCACTGGAACTGTATTAAAGGGCCACAGCATTAGGAAGGTTGAGAACCACTGCTCTAAGAGGCAGGCTTTAGGACAGAGAATTATCCAGTCAAGTGGTACCCATGCCAGGAAATATTACAACTTGGGAGAAGGGAGAAGAGAAGTCAGTCCCAGGGTTATGGGAGTTGCTGACAGGCACATGATTTTGACATCAGGAGGTAGGAAGCCACAGTTCTAATACTATCTTTCCCAGGAACTCGCTGAGTGTGACCTCAGGCACATTGCTGTCCTCTCAGCCTTGATTTCCACATCTATAAATGGGAATAACAAATTCTGTCATCCTCCTAGAAAGGCTGTGTAGGTTAAATGAAATAACAGATACGTAGTCTATAAAGGCCTGAGGAGCCCAATAAGCAAGTGACTGCTCATTTTGGGGAGCATCAGAGAAGGCTGAGTGACTGCTTATATTGGATGCTGATGAGAGCCTCCCCCAGGAGCTGCACTGTGATTACACCTCTGAAAACGAGGCACCAATGAGTAAAACAGTCAAGTTTAGGTGGAGGGATGAGGTTATAGGGAGGTTAAATTGGGTTAGAAGTCTGGTTCCTCCTCTGCCTAGCTTTGAATTCTTAATCACATCTTGAAACCTCATTTGGTCTATGTTCCCTTGTCTATGAAAGGAGGATAATAGGTTTTTTGCAGGGTTGTTGTGGGAATTAAATGGGAATATTTATGTAAAGTGCCTGCAACTGTGCTAGCCCACAAATGCGAGTTTACGTCACTTCATTTTGTTCTGGTTTTATTTGTAAATTAAAAAATAAAACAGAGGACAGTTCAGGTGCTCGCACCTATAATCCTAGCACTTTGGGAAGCTAAGGCAGGAGGATGACTTGAGGCCAGGAGTTTGAGACCAGCCTGGGTAACATAATGAGACCTCATCTCTACAATTTTTTTTTTTTCAAATTAGCCACAGCTACTCAGGAGAGTTAAGCAGGTGAATTGCTTGAGCCCAGGAGTCTGAGGTTGCAGTGAACTATGATGATGTTGTTGTACTCTAGCCTGGGTGTCAGACCTTGCCTCAAAAAAATAAAACAGAGACCAAGGGGGGAAGCAAGAAAAATAAGACAAAAAGAGGAATTTGCGTGGGGGAAATTGAGCCCAAGTAGAGTCCCAGTTCTGCTCCTTACTCATTGTGAGGACTTGGGAAGTCCCTGCCTCTCCTTCAGCCTCAGTTTTCACATCTGTAACACCAGGGAGTTTCTCCGAGGGTTAGCCTGAGAGGTGAAGGCTGTTTGAGCCTGTTGCATGGAGAGGAAACTGCAGGCTGAGGTGGGGAATCAAGGTCAGGCAGGGACCAAGGGACGGAGATTAGACTTGCGGCAGTGGGCCAGCAAGATAGAGAGGTAGCAGCTCTGTCATCACCATGGGCTGGCCTGTGAAGGGAGCTGGCCCTGCTCAGGAAGGCTGCCTGTTTTCCCACAGCCTACCCAGTTAATGCCAAAACAAAACACACTTGCCTGCTCCCTGCTGGAGGGCTGGCAGACATCCTGGCATCCTGCCTCTCCTCCATGGGCATCCGCCCTTCCCCTGTCTGTGGCACCATCCTCAGCCAAAGTTGGCTCAGTTTGTGAAAAGGAGCCACCCCAGAGTCCGCACTCCCCCTTCTATTTTCAGCTTTCCTAAGTGGACTCTTCCAACTCCTACACATGCCTGTGTTCCTTGTCCAGCCTTGTCCCCAAGATGTGATGATCTAATTCTCACTATGTTCTTGTGGGCAGAGTATGTGGCATCAGAATGCTGGGAGCTGCTGTCTGTCACTATGGGAGGGAATTCCCCAGCTCAGGAAAGCTCTTCCAGCAGAAGGGAGCAGGTGTTGAGTCTCCCCAGAGAGACAGATGCTGCCAACACTGCAGGCAGAGCCAACTGTGGGGTAAGGAGCATCATATCCACCAGCCCTGGCCTTCTGTCTGATGCTTATCTACATTAGGCTCATTAATGTTAATAGCTCATGCTTTATAATAGTACTGTGTGGCTGACACCGTTCCAAGCACTTCACATAAAAAACTAATTTAATTTTCACAACAGTTTTAGGGTAGATACTACTACTAGCCCCATTTTACAGATGACGCATTGATAGTTAAGTACTTGCCTAAGGTCATGCAGCCAGTAAGTGGCAAACTAAGATTTATACCCAATAGTCAGGCTATACACAGGGTCTGTGCTATCAACTGCTAAACTAATCTGTCACCAAAAGATAGTGTCCCTCATAAAATCCAGATCCAAATTTGAAGCATAGACCCTAAACTGAATGCCTAACGTGCATTGCCTAAGATGCTTGCTTTAGTGTCTTACAATTCAAGCATTTTACCTGACTTGCCTAAGCTGACAATCACTTGAGGATACTTGTTTACATGGTCCCTAGCCCCTGCTCTGAAGATTCAAATTTGATGTGGGAAGAAGTGCAGTGAATGACACATGGAAATTGCCTAGTAAATATTTGTTAAATAAATGCCCTAGACTGCTCTGAGCCTCCACTCATCTCTAAAATGGGCTTATAGTTCCCTCCCCTATTTCCAAGCATGGCTGTGTGTTGAACCAGCTTTGTTTGGGGGTGGAGAGTTGTTTATAAGCATACCCGACTGGCTCCTAATAATAGCTGTAATAATAATAGTTAACATTTCTTGAATGTTTAGGGTACCAGATACAGCTATGAGGGCTTTGACTGTGTTAACCCATTAATTCTCACAACATTCAATTATTCTGATTTTAAGGATTAGAGTTAAGTACTTGCCTGAAATCACACAATTAATAAGAAGTAGGATTTGAACCCAGATGGTCCTGCTCCAGTGTCCAGAGGTTAAGCCCACAACATAATGGCTAGACTCACCCAGATCTCCTAACACAGATGGAGAGACAAGATCTAGAATTCCCTTACTATTGTTTGAGTCTAAGCAAGAAATTCCAAAGTGCAGTATCAAAGAGCTGTAGTAGTTCCAAGTGGAAGAAGCCTGCCTCTATCTAGAGGAGGTCCCTAGGACAGCTGCATTGCAAGTGGACAGTGATGCGTGGGAGGTGAGCACTCCCTGTAGAGGGACAGAGAAAGCAAAAACTATGAACTAAATGGGTCTGAGCCATGTTTAGAAATAGTCTTGAATAAAAAGTCCTGGGAAAAGGAGACTACAAAGGTAGAGTGCAACCTTGGGTGGCCCTCTTTGATGTTTGCTCTAAATTATTTTAAAAAGTGATACTCCTTTAAGGTGTGTAGTGTTCCCCTATCCTCCTAGACCTCTGGGAAGATATCTTGTTTGTCACTGGATCCCCAGCACCTAGGAACAGGTGTAGCTCTCAGCAGGCACATTGGATAAATGGATATGAAGGTCTGAAGACCCAGAAGTTTACTAGCAATGGAACATTAAAAGTGTGCAACCCAGTCTTAGACTAGAAGGTCCCAACCAGCAACCAAAGAGAGGATGTGCCTGAGGGCCTGTACAAACCTGTCCTCCGCTCATATTCAGCCTCTGTCCTCACCTACTGGACTTCGACCCCACTGTTACTCCACCCAGGGGATGCTTGTGAGTGAGAGGCCCTAAAGGAAAGCCTGGGATGGGTCTGAAGGACAGTACACCTTGGGCTTGGTCAAATTAATTCCAGTGCCTTTTCTCCATGCACGTTAGGAATTCAGTTTGGGGTCTTGGTTAAGAGCCTGGGGTAAGTTCAAAGTGAGCCTGACCAGTGACCTGATCTTGCTGCTTTCTAGGTACATGGCCTTATCTACATAATTGGGATACTGTATACCACCCCAACATCATCTCACAGTACCTCCTTCAACTATGACCTACTGGCCTGTTTACCCTTTGGCAAAACTAGGACTCTCTGGGTCTCAGTCACTTGTATGTTCCAATAGTTAGCCTTGAGACCCGCATGCTCTATCATCCTCTAGTTCTATAACCATCAAAACCAGAGAGTGCTTTCTAGATGGTGGCAGAATGAATCTAAAAATGATGCTTCACCTTTTATCTCTGGAGCCCCTGGAAATATTTCCTCCAACCCAGCACCAATCACAAAGAAGTGACTTCATCAAGGCCATAGGCACCTTCCAGATATTCCTTCTGGGTAATAACCTTTTGGGCAAATTGGAGATGATTAGTCTTCATTTGCACCCCCACCCAGACCCTGCATTGTGCCCTCAGGAGGCTGACCCCTGTGGGCTGTACTACCAAGCCCCGTGCCAATGGGGAGGCTAGCAAATGAGAGAAAAGGAAAGTTTCTCTCCTTTCTCTGGTCCCTCCATGATCACAGTTCCTTCCAGGCAGCCTACCTTTCACAGGGTTCTAGTAACATGATTCCTGACACCCTTAAGTCCTAGGGCATAAGAGCTTCCAACAGTTGCCAGCCTCTGAGTGGGTACCTCACCATCCTTTTATTTATTCCCTTAACCTGCTCACACCCCAGTGTAGTAGCCCCTTCATTAAAGTTTCTTCATTTGAACCATTAGGAGTGATATGCTTCCTATTGGCCCCCTAACTCAGACCTGATCCTCCACCTGCATGTGCCCATACCCAGCCCATGAACAGCCCCTCCCAGTGTTCCTGCTTTAGAACATTGCTAGCTCTTACGGGGCCCAGGGTCTAATTCTGACTTCTCTGTCACTCTCAAAGAACTCTTGTGGGCAGAGTCAGATGAGACAGATGCACCTGCAACTCAATGAATCAATACCACAGAACAAAACACGCCTCAAGGCAGAAAATAGTCATGCCACTGCTCAGGCAGTGTGAGCAGCACAGCTGCGGGAAGCAAAGAGCCTGCTGCTCAGGGCAGGCTTTCCGGAGGGCCTGGACGGACCTGGACAGGAACCATGGGGTGCTGGAAAGGTTGAGAGAATGGTGGAAGGGGGAGTAAAGGAAGGAATATCTCCAGAGAAAGTTTAGTAAAAACCTGGCAGAAGAAATAGGATTCCTGAGGGCAGAAGCAAGAGGCAGGGACTTGCTGGGGCTCAGTGTCCATTGGTCTCCCTCAAGGCATGGCCTTTACCTTGTCCCATCCTGAGAAAGGACTTCAGCCTGAGGATAGGCCTCCAAGATCACCCACAAGCTACCTGCACCCCAGTATCTCCAACCCTTTCACTTCCCTTACTAACCACACCTGCCCAGACCACAGCCACATCAGGGCTTAGGTTTCAATTCTCATTTTCTCCACAGCTATGCAGACTCATGAAAAGTTTCAATTTCTTGATAGGAGCTGAGCTTTCCACTTACCTAACACTCTCAATCCTTTGTCACTGCCTCCTTCTAGTCATTTTTGCCTGTCTCTCAACCCTGCATTCTTGTCCTTCTGCCTTTCCTAGCAGCCAAAGAGAGCTTCTTCTTCTTCTTCTTCTTCTTTTTTTTTTTTTTTTTTTTTTTTGAGACAGGGTCTTGCCATATTGCCCAGCTAGTTTTGAAGTCCTGGGCTTGAGTGATCCTCCTACTTCAGCTTCCTGAGTAACTAGGATTATAGATGCACACTCAAGTCGTGTGATAGGTTATTTTGACCATGCACCTCTCTGCTTAAGACATGGCTCCTCACTGCCCAGGCTTTTAACATGACATTCAAAGACTTTCACTGTGTGACTCCACACAACCTCATCTCTTTATACACACACACACACACACACACACACACACACTCACACACAGTTTTCCAGCAACTCATCAGGCTCTTTTAGCAACTTTAATCTTCTGACTACACTGTTCCCTCTGCTTCTGAAACCCTTTGCCTTTTCTCTGCCTGATAGATTCATACCTGCCCTTTAAACCTCAGCTCAAACCTCTGTTTCTGCAAAGCCTTCTTCCTTCCCCAAGTCAGAATTAATTTTCTCACATCTGGGTCTCCATATCCTTGCTTAGATCTTGATAATAGCACTAACCACAGGCTGACCAGATATCTAGACTTCTGTTTAGCTATGTCCTTTTCTGAATTCCCCTTCTTTTCAAGACTCTATACCACTTGCTAGCATGTGACCTTGGGCAAGTCACTTAATCTTCTCTGGAGCTCTCCCTGAGCCCCCAGGGGGGATTAATGCTGGGTTAATCTCTATACCTATATACATACATTGATAAACACATGATTACCCCAGGATTCTTTAACTGTCACCCACCAGGTTATGAGTCCCTTGCTAGTCCAGATTCTTTGTACCTAAATTGTCTCTGTATTCCCCAGTGCCCACTGTTCCAGAGATCCTTATTGCACAGGCAAATTTAGCCTAAACTTCAATTTTGCAAATGGAAAAACTAGGCCTAAAGAAATACAGAGATTTTTCCCAAGGTCACAAACCGGCTTCAGAACATTTTCCTTTGTCCTCCCTCAAGTCTTGGGCCAGCCCACTCTCCAAGGACTACCCCTGGCCCAGGCCAGGACTCTGGATCAGCAGTCCTGCACCAGGCCTCAACTGTCACTGTCCCCATGGGCTTTCAAGGTAGAAGCTACCAGATGCCCAGTTTTACTTCCCTTCTGGCTACAGAGACCATGCTGAGAGCAACTGTCAGACCTCAGACACTTCCGTTTCACCCAGAGCCAGGCTTCCTTTTCATTTCCTCCTCAGGCAGCAAGCAGACCATGGGCCACAGCCTCTGGGGCAGCTCCTGGAGCATTTTGTTTCTTCTTCTTCTTTTTTTTTTTTTTTTTGAGACAAAGCCTCAAGCCGTCCCCCTGGGTTGAGTGCTGTGGCATCACAGCTCACAGCAACCTCCAACTCCTGGGTTCAAGCAAGTCTCCTGCCTTCACCTCCCAAGTAGCTGGGGCCACAGGCGCCCACCAAAACTCCTGGCTATTTTTTTTTTGTTGCAGCCATCATTGTTGTTTGGCAGGCCCGGGCTGGATTCGAACCCGACACCTTAGGCGTATGTGGCTGGCACCTTAGTCACTTGAGCCACAGGCACCGAGCCCATTTTGTTTCTTCTTGAGGTCTCAGTCCAAATAGCCCCAGTTGTAAAATCCCTGTAAGGACAGGCTTCACCCTTTGGGGGTTTGTGGCAGGAAAGCCTGATTACCCAAGACACCTAGAGAATGGGATCTTGACCCTTATGAAATCCCATTTGACCTGTATGGTTGGGGACAGAAAGGCCTCATATGAGGCTCCTGGAGAATCATAAACACTCAGAGTGCTTGATGTAACCTATTTACTTTATAGATGGGCAGACTAGGGCCCAAAAAGGGATTTTCCCGGAGTAGAAACTCAGTGATGTACCCAGGGGCATTTCTTCTCAGGGAGGCCTGACTCTGAACTAAATGTTGGTAATCTGTGGTGCCCTTAAGTGCTTTTGCCTGTGTGATATCAATTTGTTTTTCTACCAGCCAGGTAGGTGCCTCCTCTCTCTGCTGCCTTGATGAGTACTTGCCTGCCTACCTGCAGCAGCAACTTCTCATCCCCTACACTGGCTGCCAACTAAACTCTAAATTGTTTACAACCAGATCACCTCAGGCTTAAAAGTATCTAGTGAAAAGTGTGAGTAAAGGCACTGACATCCAAGGCGTGGGGAAATCCAGGAGCCATTTGTGTTTAGAATCTGGTTTCAACAGAGAGAAAAGTTCTTACACAAAGATGGGATTCAGGAACATATTTTCACTGCTCTTTGTCAGTCCTCTCCCCAGTTCATATTTAACCAACACCTACTTACAGGATGCCTCTGGAAAGAAAACCACAGCTTGCCCTACCTTTTCTCTCACATTGGTAACTTACCATCATCCCCAAGGCTGCGCAGGACATTAAAGATCAGGCAGTTCAACCCCAAGTCAGATTCAGAAAT
Organism: Otolemur garnettii; assembly: GCF_000181295.1. Lineage (NCBI taxonomy): Eukaryota > Metazoa > Chordata > Mammalia > Primates > Galagidae > Otolemur > Otolemur garnettii. The sequence continues at coordinate 29,191,761 of NW_003852396.1, read as the reverse complement.
CATTTCCTCCATCCATCCTTTCTCCTCTGAAGAACCTTTATTGGACTCACACCAGATCCAGTGCTTGGTGCTATGAAATCTAACAGGGACAGGACTTCAGGGAACTCACCATCTGAGGGGAGAGGAAGGGGAGACCCACATGTAAAGAAACAGTGGAATGCTCTTCCCCTAAGCGGTCTGAGGTGATCTGTGAAAATGGTTCTCTATTCACTTGACCCAGAAAACCCCACAAAGTCACGCAAGTCAGGCTCAAATTTTCATGTTCACTTTAAGAACACATGTGAAACTACCCAGGCCATCAAGGGTATGCAATATACGAAAAGCTACCAAGTATCTGAAGGATGTCACTTTAAAGAAACAATGTGCACCATTCCTATGTTACAATGGTGGAGTTGGTAGGTGTGCCCAGGCCAAACAGTGGGCTGAACACACCCAAAAAGAGTGCTGAATTTTTGCTGCTTTGTAAGGATTGGAGGTGAGGCTGGCCAAAACTTCTGGTAGGCTAGAGGGTGGGAGGCAGAGGAAGTGGCTTGAGCTGTTTGTACCACCCCTGGCTGCCCATGTCAGGGCTGTCCCATTACAGGCAGGGAAATCACAGACTCAGCGCTCAGACATCTGGGAGGTGCTGGGCAGCTGGGGTATTTTTAGAAGGCCAGAGGCAGACATGCCCGGAATCTTGGGCGTTGCTGAGCCAAAGAAGCTGGGAGGCCAGCAGAAAGCAAACCAGAAGAGGCAGCCTCAGCCCTGGTCCAAACTTCCACCAAGGGCAGCTGACCTTGCCCAGAGGCTAGTGCTCAGGCCTGCTATGTAAAAGCTTCAGTTTCTCTGGCCAGCCACTCACTTCTGCTTCCTTCTGGGTAGACAGGTACAGAGTTGTTACAGGTAGAGGATGTTGTGTCCAGAGCACTTGATCTCCACTGATTCCTTCGCCCAGGGTTTTGGAAACTTCTCCTAGTCCAGGTGAGCTCTAGGGCCCTAGGGATATAGAATAGAAAGCAGGCACACCCATTTTGGAAGGTGATGGAAGATGAGAACGCAGACAATGATAACAGCCTAATGTCACTTTGGAAGAGGAGAAAATATGGGCCTGAGGGAGCTGTGGGGGGGGGTGGGGGGGTGGCTGTCTTTCAAGGCTGCCAGGAGGACTACATGATTATCTACAGACAAAAATGTAAGCTGCCAACTGGGACCCAAACCCTGGGTATAAGTAAGAGGTGTTATCAGTCCTTCTAGAGCCATGATTTTTCTTCTTGCATTATTTCTGAAAGATGATATGTCAGAAGTAGGTTAAAATAAAGGTTAAAATCTTTTTAGTCCTCAATAATCAGAAAAACTACCCAGTTTATAGTGGCAGCTCTAATAAAAATGACTGTTCCTGTCCCATTCCCTTATCCCTTCCCCACCAATCCCTGCAGGCAAGTCTACATATTACAGATAAAGACCCAAGGCCCAGGAGGGGCATGTCCACCCTAAGTGGACTCTGAGCTGCCTGAAAGCTACAGATTCCCATGTAACTGAAACTTTAGGAAGGACATTCCCAGGCCTGCTCTTCAGAAGGAGAGGGCTGGGGCATGGGGTGGGCAGAGGGAAGGAGTGCCCACACTGTGCCCCATCCTAACTGACTCTGCAGCTTAACCCTGGTCTGTCCTACCCCCTCCCCAGGATCATCTGTCCTTCCAGCCTAGGGTTTCTCAACCTGGGCTTCTCACTTTCCTGAAGGTTTTCAGCTTTATCTATGGAGTGTGAAAATTCTCTACTTGAATTTTAAAATTTTGTATCTTCACTTTAATGATAACCTAAACAAATTAATAAGAGAATATTCTGGTTTAGCTAGAATGCAGAACATCTTATAATAAAAAGGCTGCTGGTTAGTGTCCATATCCAGATGTATCAGCAGACTGGTTCCAAAGACTCTCCTAAGGTAACCACATTTAACTTCAATCCAGTGTCTCAAACTGACTTGTCAAGTTTGAGACTGCTCTAGCTAAAAATCTTATTTCCTTCCTGTAAGGTCTGGGGTAGAGAAGAAAGGATCTCAGCTGGGGTCAGAAGGCCTAGGTTCTCATTTTATCTCTGCTCCCATCCCACTGAATAGCCTTAAACAACTCGCTGTGTCTCAGTCTGGGTCTCAGTTTACTCATTTGTAAAATGAGAAGTTTGGGTTAGACAATCCCCATGGACCCTTCTGGCTCTCAAGGCAAGGATTCCAAATTGTAATTGAGCTGCCCTCTCACCACCACCCCCACCTCTGCTCTGAGGCCCAGTGCTGTACCAGGCAGGTACAGATGATAGGTGGAAAAGTGTTGCCTTCAGGATGGTGGGTGTCAGGCATATAAAGGAGGCAGCTTGAGGGAGGCTGAAGGTCCTCAGGAAGAAGGCTACCAGGCTGAAGAGAGCTCTTAGAACAGACCAGGCTGACAGCTGAGACCCACCCCCAAAGCCTGGAAGGCTCCTCCCAAGATGTAGGATTCTACATCCTGGGCTCCTGGGGAGGTCAGGGAGCCCAGACATCATCACCTGTGTGGGATTTCCCTCTGAGGTTCACTCTCAGCCATCACACTCACTCCCTTGCAGGCCAGGGACTTAAAGCCACCCTCTCCTATAATCTCCCCTCCCCCCCAGCTCATACTGGCGCTTTAGGGAACAGGGGCCCTCAGCAGGACCAGAATCATGCCTCTGAATAGATGACCATCTTCAACTCCCACACCTTGGTCCTGACTAATCCCACAGATTGCCTAGATCTCAAATCAAGTCTCCTCTGTCAGGAAGCCCTCCCACCCAGGCTAGGTCAGGACCTTCATCCAACCCTCAGTCTGTTAACCTCTGTCCCTGCACTGATCCACTGGAATTGTTTTCTGTCCATTTCTCCCTGAAGATTCCCTGCTATCTTTGTTAATTCAGACACTGTTGACATCTTTCTCACTTTGTTGGGAAAACGATTGAAGCTCTGTCTCTTGGCCAGGGAACTCTAGGGCTGGAAGAGCACCGGGAGTCAGAGGAAGTGCCCTCTTGACCTTGGGCCCCAAGCATACCTGCCCTCCACAGTCAATGCTCACCAGAGCCTGGGGCAGGCTTTGTCTACATATGACAGTACTAACCAGATAAACTAATCTGGGCATCCTACATATTCTGACCTGATAAACTCGTCTGAGCACCCTCCATCCAAGCCCATCAGTTTATCCTATCTTGTCATTCTGTACCCTGAGGAGTCTCCTGGGAACACAGGCTGGAGAAGTGAGCAGGGCAATGTCAGAAGGAAGGAAAAGGCACCATAGGAGGGGAATAGGGAAATGCTTAGGAGACATCCCACCTGGGTGGAGGTGGCTCTATCTTCATTTGGATGTGGGACCATCCTAGCTTTCCGCGAACTGGTTCTCATCCTAGCCCAGTTGAAGAACCTTCAGAGCCTGAAAATCGTAGGTCATCACCAGCTAGAGAAACCCTGTCCAGCCCCAAAGTGGTCTGTCCTCAGCATACCATCCTAGGGGGAGAAAGCATTGGGCAGGGAGTCAAGAAAGTGTATGGCTTTGGGCAGGTCACGCTCCCATCTCTAGGCCTCAGTTTCTCCATCTGTACAATGAAGAAGTGGACTCTGTAAATTCTAAGGGCCCTTCTGGTCAAAACAGTCTAGAAGAAAGTGCTCCTGTGTGCAGGGTGCTGGCTGAGTGCTCCTATATCTTTTATCCCATCTAATCTCATAGTCATGGAATAAGAAGGAAATACCTCTGCCCATAGAAAGCTGATGAACTCACCTTTGGGCAGGGAGGGCCCATGAACTGAGATAAGGCTACCAAAGCCTTGCTCTAGGAAAATATATACATATAAACATACAAATTAAATATATATAGAACATAAAGTTGACAATTTTAACTACTTTTAGATGTACAGTGTCATTAAGTTCATATACAATATTGTACAACCATCACCACTATCCTTTTCCAGACTTTTGCCCTATACCAAACAGAAACTCTGTAACTGTTAAATAGTAATTCCCCATTCACCTTCCCCCTCTAATCCTGGCATCCTCTTATTCAGCTTTCTGTGTATATAAATTTGCCTATTCTAGGTACCTCAGTAAGTGGGATCATACAATATTTATCATTTTGTGTTTGGCTTCTTTCACTGAGCATAATCTTTTCAAGATTCATTCATGTTGCAGCATGTATCAGAATGACATCCCTTTTTAGAGACTGAATAATATTCCATTTTATTGATATACGACATTTTCTTTTTTTTGGCGACAGAGCCTCAAGCTGTCCCCCTGGGTAGAGTGCCGTAGCATCACAGCTCACAGCAACCTCCAACTCCAGGGCTCAAGCGAGTCTCCTGCCTCAGCCTCCCAAGTAGCTGGGACTACAGGCGCCCGCCACAACGCCCAGCTATTTTTTGGTTGCAGCCATCCTTGTTGTTTTGGCGGGCCCAGGCTGGATTTGAACCTGCCACCTTAGGTGTATGTGACTGGCGCCTTAGCCACCTGAGCCACAGGCACTGAGCCAATATACGATGTTTTCGACATCAACGACATTCATCTGTTGACGGACAATTGGGTTATTTCCATCTTTTGGCTACTGGGAATAACCCTGCTATGAACATTGGCATACAAATACCTGTTTGAGTCCCTGCTTTCAATTCTTTCAGGTGTATACTAGAAGTGAAATTGCTAGATCACACGATACCTCTATGTTTACTTTTTTAGGATACCACCAAACTGTTTTCCACAGTGGCTATACCATTTTACATTCCTGCAAGCCGGGCACTAGGGTCTAATTTCCACATATGTGTCCTTGCCAATTACCAGTTATTTCCTTTTTCATTTTTTTTAATCCTAATGGATCTGAAATTGTATCTCATTGAACTGGATGTATTTTAAAATATATATATAATTGAGCTGTGTAGTCCTTTTAGCAAAGGAAAAGTTATCCAAGGCTACATGAATCATTTGAGGGAGGAGCTGGTAGTGATTTGCCAGAGGTGAGAGGGGCTGATGAGGTCTCGTGGGCTGAAGGAGGGTGTGTGTGTATGTGCACACACGCTGGTGGAATATCATGTGTGAGAGCACTTCCTGTTGGCCTCTCTTTCCCTGCTGTGCCCCACACAGAGGTCCTTGAGGCCTTTTTGAGGAGCCAGCAGCATAGTATAAAGTCCCTGATTAAAGGTTACTGAAGTCACTTCCTTCTGTGGTACTAACCTGGAGGAGCTCAAAAGTGACAGAGCAGGAAGCTTCTCTCTTTTATCCTTGGGACAGGACTTCCCAAGTCACCGTGGAGGAGGTCCTCTGTTTCAGTAGTCACTTCAATTTATCAGATGTGAATAGGACTTGGGAGAACAAAACAGGACCCTCTCTGGCCTGAAAAAGTCTGCTTCTCCCAAGATCCAATGAGATGCAGAGCTGGAGAGAACATCCAGGGGACAAAGGGGCTTAGCCTCTTCCCTGTGAGGTTCAAATTTATTCAGCTCCTAAGATGACCATCCAGTGAGTGTCAGTGGGAAAGAACCCCTAAGCTGCCAACGGAAACTTAGTGGTGTGGCACAGGGGCCCTAGACTGGATACCAGCCTCAGCTTTAGGGCGAAGGATCTAGAGGCTGCTATGGACCTTCCTCCTGAGCTGAGGAGTGTAAACGAGAGCGTGGACTTTGGGGTCACGTGTGTGTGGCTGCCAAGGCTCTGAACAGTGAGGTGGAGCAAGGCTGGGGGTCAACAGTGATGCCAGTTGAAATGAGCTAGTCCTGAGGGTTTTGAACACTCCTATGAGGTGGCGGAGGCCTCCAGAGGGCCAGGTTGGACTTCCTGCTGATAAGATCTTGTGGGAGCTCAAGCAATTAATGGGGCGGGGAGTGACCATAGTTTCTACCTTAAGCTAGTGGAGTGAACATACCGGTTACATACAGTTCTCAAGTTTTTTGCTCCTCTAGCTCCAAAGATAGGGCAAGATGAGGGGGACCAGACAGGTGTATTATTCCTTTCTGCACCCAGGCCAGCAGAGGAATTGGAGGGAGAGTTTCTGGGCCTCTTTTCCTTACTTCAACTCCCTGTAAATCCTTCTTAAGTACCCTTCTCATCTTCAGGATTCCACCACAGCCCAAGATCAGCTATTTCCTGCTCACTTCCTCTACAAAGCTTATCCAGTCCGTGCCCAGGTCCCTCTGTGCTACATTAGGAACACTGAGCTCAGCTGATAGACCCAATTGACCTAATGAGTTGATGGCAATAGTTGGTTAATCCAGCCAATAAGGGCTTCACCTGCATTCCTTCTCTGACTCCATTCACATGTTACCAAGGATCATAATTATTCAAAAGCACAACAATGTAACCAAAAGTTGTTGAAACATACCACTTCAATAGCCTTTCAGCTCTGTTGTGCCAAGAGGGTAGGCTTCTAGTGGTTTAATTTTAGGCACTTTAAAGGGATTTTAGGCTGGGCATGGTGGCTTGCACTTGTAATCCCAGAACTTTGGGACTCCAAGGCAAGAGGATCACTTGAGGCCAGGAGATGAAGACCAGCCTGGACAACACAGTGAAACCTGCGTTTCTTAAAAAAAGAAAAAAAATTAGTTGGGTGTGGGAGTGTGATGGCATGCATCTGTAGTCTCAGCCCCCTAGGAGGCTAAGGCAGGAGGATCACCTGAACCCAGAAATTCAAGGCTGCAGTGAGCTGTGATCGTGCCGCTATACTCCAACCAGAGTGACAGAGTGAGTGTCTTTAAATATAAAAGTTTTTTGTTGTTTGTTTGTTTTAAAAGAAAGGGGGCAGGGCACAGTGGCTCACACCTGTAATCCTAGAACTCTGGGAGGCTGAGGCAGGATTGCTCGAGTGCAAGACTTTGAGATTAGCCTGAGCAAGAATGAGACTCCATCTCTTCTAAAAATTTTTTTTTTCTTTTTTCTTTTTTTTTTTTTATTGAACGGTAACTATGTACATTAATGCACTTCTAGGGTACAGTGTGGGGTTTTCACATGCA
>NW_003852396.1:29141188-29183620 GCF_000181295.1 Otolemur garnettii | reverse complement strand
AGTTTCAGTCTTCTACAGGTTGCCAGCCAGTTCACCCAGCACCATTTGTTAAATAGGGAATCTTTTCCCCACTCAATGTTTTTAATCGGCTTGTCAAAGATCAGGTACCGGTAAGTAGTTGGTTCCATCTGTTGGCTCTCTATTCTGTTCCATACATCTACCTCTTCTAAAAATTTTAAAAAAACTAGCCAAGTGCCTGTAGTCCCAGCTACTTGTTAGGCTGAGGCAGGAGGATCACTTGAACCCAGGAGTTTAAGGTTGCTGTGAGCTAGCCTGATATCATGGCACTCAAGCCTGGGGCAACAGAGTGAGACTCTGTCTGTCTCAAAAATTAAAAATTAAAAAAAAAAATAAAATAAATAAAAGAAAGGATATTTGGGAAGATATTTTCTAGCCAAATAGGCACCCTCTGCTCACCTGTGGAGAAGACAGCATTTTACTGCCTACACATGAGGAAGCCTAGAAGCGGTCCAGGGCTCTAAGCCAAACAGGCCCAGCTCCAGTTATGACCTTCAGTTCCACTCGCTAGGCCAAGGTACTAAATTCAGATCACCCATCAGTCCTGAAGCAGGTTAGACCAGTCACCACGAACATGCACCCGGCAACCAAATTTGCCTTAGATGGAATTTTGATTATGCAAAAGAAATCTTTAGTCTGCAATGTTTTCCACACCCAGCTCACAAATTAAAACATTTATTCTTGACTATACTTGGAAGGAAAAGAAAGACAACCAAGATAAAAGGCAAGGTAAGAGAATAGTATAAGACTGAAGGAAATGGCAGAGCATAGTGGTTCAGGCTTTTAATCATAGCACTCTGGGAGGCTGACGCAGGAGGATCCCTTGAGCTCAGGAGTTCAAGACCAACCTGAGCAAGAGACTCCATCTCCACTAGAAATTGAAAAATTAGCTGGACTGTGTAGTCTCAGCTATTGGGGAGGCTGAGGCAGAAGGATCACTTGAACCTAGGGGTTTGAAGTTGCTGTGAGGTAGGCTGACACCATAGCACTCTAGCATAGGCCACAGAGTAAGATTCTGACTCAAAAAAAAAAAAAAAATCAAGGAACTGAATCCAATTAGCCATCAAACCTTCATTCATCTAATCAATGACTACTCATCTATGTTTCACATTTACTTATTCATTCTTACAACCAACCAGTCAACCTTCATTCATCTAATCAATGAATGAGCCAATCTTCATTCAATCAAACATCCTGTATTTATTGGAACAACCAATTAATTTTATTCATTTATTCCATTTCTTTAACAATCAATCTTCATTCAACCAACAAAGCAGTAGGTAGTCATTCAATCTTCATTTATTCAACTAAATATTCCAAATACCAAAGCTCAGGGCTGGAAGAGAGCTCAAAGGCCATTTAGCTCAACCACTTCAACCATGTAGGAATTCTTTCCATTACCATTTTGCCAAAATGGAGAGCTTGCGATCTTCGAAGTTTTACTGGTCTGTTGTGAAATAGCTCTATGAAAACATATTTTAAAGGTTTTCTTCCTTGTAACATCCATATCTGGTTCTAGTACTGCCATGAGATCCTGACTGCAGGTAAAGATGGAGATTATATCTTCTGTGGCCCCCTCTGTACCTCCCTGTCCCAGTAGGTGATGGTCCCTCATTGCTCTAGTCTTTCTCCTCTTGTCAGACAGGACCCCCTCAATCCAAGGCTCTCTCCTGGTTTGGGATTTGGAATGAGAGTTCACATTCCAAGTACCATGGGTAGGAGGATGGTGGCCTCCAGTTCCAAACAAAATGTCTGTCATGCCCACAATTTTGCTGAAGGGGTCTCCCCTCACCCTGTTCCACATACCCCTCAACCTCCCTTAGCTATAGCTGGATGTCCTAAGGCAGCTGCTTCATGAATTTGCTGGATACTTTAGAGATGACTTGACCCAAAAGGCTTAGTCCAAACTGAACAACAGGGATTAGGTAGTCTAGCCATTCATTCATTTGAGTAGTTTGAACCTAGATCTAAGTGGGAAGCTAAGCCATTGGAAGTGAGAGATGACACAGGAATACTCAAAGAAGAGAGAGTGAACAGGGGCCTGGGTCAGTAAGGACAGGGGAAACCAAAAGGTGAGCTGGGGCAACAGAAGGGAGTGACCACTGCATCTTCAGGGTTGTGGGAGCAAGTGACAGAACAAACTGGCCAATTTAATCAGAAAAAAAATTATTAAGAGGACTGTGAGTGAGTTGCATAAAGTGATCTCCAGTTAGAGGGTGATTTAGTACTGGGGTATATATTTGATTCTAACAAATTATAAAGTATGACAGGAAAAAAGATTTGTTTCAGAAAATTTAGGTAATTAGGTAAAATTATGAGTATGTTAATTAGTTTGATTATGGTAAGCATTTCACAATGTATACATATATAAAAGCATCACGTTGGTCAGGGATTCATTCCTATAATCCTAGCATTTTGAGAGGCTGAGGGAGGAGGTTTGCTTGAGGCCAGGAGTTTGAGACCAGCCTGGGCAATACCAAGACCCAGTCTCTACCAAAAAAAGAAAGAAAGAAAGAAAGAAAACTTAGCTGAGTGTGGTAGTGTTTGCCTGTAGCCCAGCTGCTGGGGAGGCTGAGGCAGGAGGATTGCTTGAGCCCACGAGTTTGAGGTTGCCAAGTAAGCTATGATGATGATGCCACTACACTCTAAACTGGGCAACAGAGTGAGATTCTATCTCAAAAACAAAACAAAACAGCATTGTATACCTTAATTATACACAACTTTTATTTCTCAATCATACCTCAGTAAAACTGGAAAAAATATGGCTTCAGATTAATGTTTTTCCTTTTTGGTAGATAACTGAAAATAATTTTTCTTTTTCTTTCTTTCTTTTTTCTATGTGTATGTGGAAGGATACAGGGTCTTGCTCTGTTGCCCACACTGGAGTACAGTGGCATAATCATAGTTCACTGAAGCTTCAAACTCCTGAACTCAAGCTATCCTTCTACCTTAATATCTCAAAATGGGGATGAACCACCACATTCAGTCTGGAAGTAATTATTTTATAACCATCCAAGTTGGTTATATGAACAGCTTGATTTAAAAATCAAATGATATTAATGGATAAAAGATTTAAATCTAAGATTCAAAATGATAAAAAATCCTAGAAGAAATCATGGGAAAACGCCTTGATAATATTGACCTGGGAAAAGATTTTATGAAGAAGACTCCACTGGTAATTGCAACAATAACAAAAACAAATAAAAGGGACTTAATTAAGCTAAAAAGCCTCTGCACAGCTAAGTATACAGCAATTAAAGCAAACAGACAACCTTCAGAATGGGAAAAGATTACAAATCTGACAAAGGGCTGATAACCAGAATCTACAGGGAACTCAAATTAATCAACAAAAAAAGAGCAAACAATCACATTTCATCACCGGGCAAGAGACATGAACAGAACCTTCTCCCAAGAAGACAGACAAATGGTCAACAAACACATGAAAAAATGCTCATCCTCCTTAATCATCAGGGAAATGCAAATCAAAACCACCTTGAGATATCACCTAACCCCAGTGGGAATAGCCCACATCACAAAGTTCCAAAGCTGCAGATGCTGGGGTATTTGTAGAGAGAAGGGAACACTTTTACACTATTGGTGGGATTGCAAACTAATACAGCCTTTTTTGAAAGAAGTATGGAGAATCCTCAAAGAGCTAAAAGTAGACCTTCCATTTGATGCCTCAATTCCATTACTATGTATCTATCCAAAAGTAAAAAAGTCATTTTACCATAAGAATGTTTGCACTACAATGTTTATCACAGCTCAATTCACAATCAGCAAGATGTGGAAACAATTCAAGTGCCCATCAACCCATGAAAGGATTAATAAACTGTGGTATATGTATACCATGAAATACTACGCAGCCATAAGAAAAGATGGAGACTTTACATCTTTTGTATTAACCCTGGATGGAGCTGAAGAACATTCTTCCTAGAACAGTATCACGAGAATGGGAAAGCCAGTAGCCAATGTACTCAATACTAATATGAAACCAGTAAATGAACAACTACACATCCACAGGACGAAAAAACACAATTAAATTGAAGTGAGGTGAAAGGGGAAGAGGGGGAGAGGGGATCCGTGTGCTTCCACCTAACAGGCACAATGTAAGGGTACATGGCACAGCTCCTGGGTGAAGGGCTCAACTACAACTTGACCTGACAAAGGCAAACAATATAACCTAATCATTTGTACCCTCATTTTAATCTGAAATTTAAAAAAACTCTAGTGATTGTACTCACATATGACAAAAAACCAGATCTGAAATGACATAATCATATTACTGTAATGAAATAAACCACTAGTCAGAAAAAAAGAAAAATTAAAAACTCTCTCATGCTTTCTAAGGAAGATATATCCAGGTAACTTGAGGGGTTTGGGTTTGCTGAGAACAGTCTTATTCAGGGTAGTGGTCTTTTTCTTTTTCTTTTTCCTTTTCTTTTTCTGAGACAGTCTTATTTTGTTGTCCCAGGCTAGAGTGGCCTGGCATCAGCCTAGCTCACAGCAACTTCAAACTCTTGGGCTCAAGTCATCTTTTTGCCTTAGACTCCCAAGTAGCTGGGACTGTAAGCATCCACTACAACATTCAGCTAGTTTGTCTATTTTTAGTAGAGATAGTATCTTGCTCTTGTTCAGGCTGGTCTAGAAATCCACCCACCTTGGCCTCCCAGTGTGCTAGGATTACAAGTGTGAGCCAGTGGGCTAGGCCAGGCCCCCAGTAATGATTTTTCCTATACTAGATTACAGCCTTACCCCATCGATAAGGACTAGAACCTCAGAACCAATTGTGCTTCCAAAAAAAGGCAAAGTAGGGGGAGAGTAGGAAAGATGGGGATGGGGGAGACCCTGGGGAGGAGAGGAGCCTAGGGTTGCCTGAGTGGAGGGACAACTACTATGGGTCGCTTGATGTAAAACCCTACAGTTGACTCTGGAGAAATACAGGTTTGACCTGTCACAGGACCAGTTATATGCAGATTTCTTTTTCAACCAAATGAGGCTCAATTTTCAGGATTTAAAACACAAATATCAAGGGTTGACTTTGCTTATAGGTGACTCCACAGGGCTAACTGCAAGACTTGAGTATTCACCAATTTGGATGCTGGGGTGGGAGAACCAATCCTCACACCCGCTCCACACTGAGGAATGACTGTACTCCATCCTTGGACAGGAATCTATAATGTAATGACCATTCCTATCTAAGAATAAGGCCTTATAGAAAAGAACAAGGCTTTATGGTAAGAATTTACTTTGGGGTAATTAAGAGAAGTGCTGAGTCTTGCTCTTTGGTGAGGACTATAAATTGAGGCAGTTGTGGGAGGGCAGACATATCTGGACTACATTTTGGGCTCGTACTCAGGGTTTTTAATGGGCAGTTCAATTCTCAGATGAATCTGGGTTTCAGTCATTACCCTAAATAAAGAACCAAACCTGTGGCTCGGTGCCCATAGCTCAGTGGCTAGAGCACCAGCCACGTACACTGGGGCTGGTGGGTTCAAACCCAACTGAGCCTGCTAAAAACAATGACAACTACAACAAAAAAATAGCCAGGCGTTGTGGCAGGTGCCTGTAGTCCCAGCTACTGTGGAGACTGAGGCAAGAGAATCCCTTAAGCCCAAGAGTTTGAGGTTGCTGTGAGCTGTGATGCCACAGTACTCTACCAAGGGTGACATAGTGAGACTCTGTCTCAAAAAAAAAAAAAAGAACCAAACATGTACCTTCCTCTCTATCACTGCCAAAGTACCAGGGCAGCCTGATCCAGCCCAAACAGAGATGATATTGGAATATGACGTGGCAGGCCAGAAGGAGTTGTGGCTATGAGATTAGCATTCTGACCTGACAAAGAATGGATTTTTCAGAAGGTACATTAATCAGGATTATTTGGTTACAAATCATAGAGTTCATCTCCAATGTGTTAAGCAAATCAAATAAACAAAATCCCCCCAAAAATAAAAAGGTAGGGTGGAATCATTGGCTCACATAAATGTGAAATCCAGGAGTAAGACTAGCTTCAGGTTGGCTATCTCCAGACAGAGTCCAGTCACCAGGAGTCTGTCTCCCTCTCACCACTGCCTTCCTCTGGGTTAGTTTCCCTTTTGGGTTACTCTCCTCATATGGTAGCAAAATGGCCCCCAGGAGTTCCATCTTCATATCATCAGCCTTCCTGGAAAGAGTTTATCTTCCCTATAGTCCTCTGGAAAGTACCAAGACTGAGTCACACGTGGCTCACTGGGTTAATTTCCCAACTCTGAATTTGGGAGAATGGGGTCAGTCAAACAGGAACTCCTTGGACTGAAAGTGGAAGCAGGAAAGTCTCCCAAAGGAAAACAGGGTGCTGATGGCAGAAATGGGAATAGCAAAGCAGCAGTCAGCAAAACATGGGGACACACACTCTATGAAATGAGCTCAGAAGAATGATGTCAAAACCCCCAAACTTCCCTATGTGACCCAGGCTGGAAATAGATGTTTAATCAAGCTCTGAAGGGCACATGATTAATTAAAAAACTAGAATGTCATAAGGGAGGGGTGAGGTGGACTGAGGCAGATACCTCTGGCTGATTTGGGTCCCCATTCCCTCCCCTTTTGGCCTTAGCTTCAGAGACAGGATTGCTAGGCTCTGGAGCTGCTACTGCAAGACTGGCTACCTCTAGAGCCTGAAACCTCTAGTCCAGGCAACATGCAACCAGAAAGGATAAATATTTGCAGGAAAGCAGCCCCAGGAACAAGAGAAGAGGATGCTGAGTTGGGGTTAGGACTTTCCATCAAAATATTACAGGACGGTGGTGGGAGAGAGAGAGAGAGAGAGAGAGAGAGAGAGAGAGAGAGAGAGAGAAGAGGCAAAAGTTAAGAGATTTTAGGCTCTGGCACTAGAAACCAAGCATGGATTCAAAGGTGCAAATCAATGCCTTCAACCCTGTACAAGAATAGCCAGTGCCACTTAAAGGAATATATATGTGCAGTGATAAGGGAGGCCAGGATTCATATGACAACGGGAAGGAGAAAAGTGCTCCTCACATGCATTAAGATTGAAGACACCTGTGCTGCCAGACAGGACCAGGTGTGCTTGACCACAGCCTGGGGACTCTGGCCCTCCTGGAGCAGGTATCCATGGGTGCAATTGGTAGGGAAAGCTTACTGAAAAAAGCAGACTTCCCTGGAAACTGGGAACTGGATTTTCTATGCCAGATATTTTCCATTCTCACCGTTCCCCATGCTGCTCTTGGCCCCAGGAAGCTGACCTCTATAGACTTAATTAACAGCAATCCTGTGCTCTGACTTCAGATTGGGCAAAGCAATGGACAGGGCCAGCTGGATATCAGAGACGGGAGGAGAGTGAAGTCAGGGTACTTATCTCCCCCACCCCCAGCTGTCTCTTCTTGTGGCACTCCTCTAGCTGTCTCTATCCCTCAACTACACATCACTACTCCTCTCAAAGTGACTGAATCTGCACGACTCTTTCTCACTCTAGATTCTGGTAACTGTGCCCTCTCTTTGGCCATTTGGGCCAACAGGTAGTGTCAGCTCTGCTGTTACTAGCTCTAGATTATTGCACTGGAGGTTCCCCTATACTTTGTCAATAATCCCTTTATGAATAAAAGCTCCTTCTATTTTCATTTGTTTCTGTTGGAATCCTGAATGATACCACCCCTGAAACTCTCCCTGTTAGTTGAGGTAATTCAGAAGGAGATAGGTGGGGGTGAGCTGAGAAGCCTCAGAGTAAGTGTGAGCAGCAGAATTCTGGCTGGAGGAGCCAGTACTAAGTGGGGAGTTAGAGAGGATGATATCGTCAGCCTCCTGTAGGACAGGGTGGGGCAGGTAGGAGGCTGACAACTACCAGAAGGTTCTTCAGAGGCAGCTTGAAGCCTGTGGCTAGAGCCCTGGGCTTGCTCTCTTTCACTGGGGAGAGTCCTTTCACCAAGAGGATTGGCACTCCCTGGCACTTCACAGGTCCCTGAACATGCCGATCAGATTGAGGAATAAACTAAGGGACTCCCGGCACTTATAAAGTTTGAAACATTCTAGCATGTGTTTTCATCATGACCAGGAAGACCACCTTGTAACAGATGTACCTCTGAGGAAGCTTGGTAGATGCTCCATTGTTTTCCCTTTAGAGGAGATGGGATTTTAGAGCTGAGGCAGGCAGGAGCCCACTGACTGCTGGGAGGATCAAAGATGTGGGAATATGACTTGAGACTTGTTTCTAAGGGCAGAAGAGGTGAGAGAGGGTCCAGACTAAAAATTCCTCCAGCCTCCAGGCCCCCCCCCCTTTTTTTGAGACAGAGTCTCACTATGTTGCCCTTGGTAGAGTGCCATGGCTCACAGCTCACAGCTCACAGCAACCTCAAACTCTTGGGCTTAAGTGATTCTCTTGCCTCAGCCTCCCAAGTAGCTGGGACTATAGGTGCTCACCACAATACCCAGCTATTTTTTGGTTGCATTTGTCATTGTTGTTTAGCAGGACCAGGCCAGCTTCAAACCCGCCAGCCCGGCTGGCACCCTAACCACTGAGCTACAGGTACCTAGCCATCCAGGCCCCTTTTAATGCTAAGGCTTTTACATTTCAACCAACAGTGCTTCCAAATCTCTATGTTTCTCTTCTCCATCAAAGCAAGGTATGCACAGGGGAGATAGGATGGGGTGGAGACATTTAAAATTTCTTGAAGAGACTGGGGGTACCTGCAAGAAGGGGAGAGGAGTGGACACTCAATGAACTAGAACCCTACAGGCTCCTGGTGCTGCTGCTAGAATAAAGTGTGCTAAGGGACCAGGGCTGTGGGCAGGGAGGACCTGGGCTGAGACTGGGGGTATTCATGAACACTGATAGTGAACTGGAGAGTTTGAAGGTAGAAGGCCTATGATGGGGCCTGTGTCAACAGAGTTTGTCAGGACCAGGGTATGATGGGCCTGGGATGAACATAGAGACATCCCTCTCAGGTCTTCATACTTCCCATGGTTCCATGTGAGGAAGCATGGGAGCAGGAACCAGAGAGCCCACCATAGCCACTGTGCCAAGCAGTGGGACCCACAACCTGGAGGATGTGCAAGGGATCAGACAGATGGCAGGCACAAAGGAAAGCCAGGCTGCCCTTATCTGTGGGAGTTCATGGGAATAAGAGGCCATGTTAGAGCTGAACAAGAGCCACATATCACCTCAGTGGAGCTCACCACATCATAGAGGCCCCTAAGGGCAGTCAGGGACCCCTTTCTGCTGCAGAGAGAGGTTGGGCCAGTGGGAAATCTTGCCAGGCTTCTTCCCCACAGCTGGGAGTGGGTGACCAGAACAGAGCAGTTTATAATTGGCATACTATACCCCATCCTCACACCAAGCCCCTTGAGTCACAGTCCTAGCCTGGGTAAGGTAGGACGACTGCCGTGAATCACATAGGAGATTAAAGTTTCAAATGAGATTGGTCTTATTTTTGTTAATGGAATGAGAATAGTAAGTTACCTATGATGTTAAAAAGAGGAAGGAGCAGGGCAAGTGACTAAGGGGAAAACAATAAAAACAAAAAAAGTAGAATTGCCCCATATGTTGACTTCAACCATCTGTAGTTCTTCAATAACTAGTTGCAACCGCAAAATGGCCACTGCCCTCCCACGTCCACATCCAGCAACCCCAGTGAAAAAGAGAAGGCCAGAATGCCTAAGATTCACTCTGATTGGGCCGTCTTGGATCTCAAGGCCACTCCTGAACTAGTAGCTGTGGCTGAAGGAGGGAATGTACTGATTGGGCAAGCCTACCCATGTTCCATCCCTGGGGTTGACCTCCTTGGATCCACAAGTGTTCCCAAAACAAACAGAAACTGTAGGGAAGAGGGAAAGGGATGAATGTGAGGAAATATTGCATTAGAGATCTACCCTGTTCCCTTATGTGAGAGCATGAAGTTTCTGCCCCAGGAGGAAAGTGGAGCAAAAACTAAAATTTCAGATGTCTTATAATTCTTTAAAATATGGCCATGGACTTACTTAAAGACAATGTCAAATAGTACGTACAGGGTAGCAGGGCAGAATTAAATATCCCTACAGGAGGGAGAGGGACTGAGGGAGAGAGAAAGATAGGAAGCCTTCCCTAAAGGGTGTCCAGGGCCTGAAGGCTGGGCAGGGGCTTACGATGGAGCCAGAAAAGGACTGAGCTGCTTCCTGAGAAAACTCACATCTGATGATTTTATAAAGTGATATTGCGAAAGTGAAAGAGAAGGAAGTCACCAAAAAAGTCCCTCTCTTCTATATCTCATATAAAGCCATCAGTTAAAAAGTCAGTTTCTCTTGTCACAGACCAGAGGAGACGTGATGACTAAGTGTGATGTGGTACCCTGGATTGGATTCTGGAACAGAAAGACGACATGACTGGAAAAACGGGTGGAATCCAACTGAAGTGTGGAGTTTAGTTAATAGTAATGTACCAATGTAAATTTTTTTTCTTTTTTTGAGACAGAATCTCACTTGGTAGAATCCCATGGAGTCATAGATCACAGCAACCTCAAACTCTTGGGCTTAAACGATTCTCTTGCTTCAGCCTCCCAAGTAACTGGGACTATAGGTGCCCACCACAAAGCCCAGCTATTTTTTAGAGATGGGGTCTCGCTCTTGCTCAGGTTGGTCTTGAACCCATGAGCTCAGGCAATTCACCCGCCTCAGCCTCCCAAGTGCTGAGATTACAAGTGTGAGCCGCTGCCCCTGCCACTGTAATGTTTTTGTGACAAACATAATGTAGTTATGTAAGAGGTTAACAATGAGGGAAACTGGATAAGGGGACTTCTCTTTGCAAATTTTCTCTAAGTCTAAATAATTTCAAAATAAAGTCTATTTTTTAAAAAAGTTACTTTCTTGGGGTGGGTGAAGTGGCTCTCACCCATAATCCTAGTGCTCTGGGAGGCCAAGGTGGGAAGATCCCTTGAGCTCAAGAGTTTGAGACCAGCCTGAGCAAAAATCTGAGACCCCACCTCTACTAAAAATAGAAATTTCAGCCAGGCATGGTGGTGAGCACCTGTAGTCCCAGCTACTTGGGAGGCTTAGGCAAGAGGATCTCACTTGAGCCCAGAATTTTGAGGTTGCAGTGAGCTAGGCTGATGTCACAGCCCAGGCAACAGAGTGAGATGCTGTTTCAAAAAGAGTCACATGGGTGGCAACTTTGGCTCAAAGGAATAGGGCACCAGCCCCTTATGCCAGAGGTGGTGGGTTCAAACCCAGCCCCAGCCAAAAACTGCAAAAAAAAGAAAGAAAGAAAGAAAGAAAAAAAAAAAGAGTCACTTTCTTCCTACGACTTTGTGATGTAGGTTCACTTTTACTATATGGAGGGAGGAGCCCCACAGCTGGGATTAAATAAATAAATAAACACTTATCTGCCTCCAGGTACCCTGCTGTCATTGATACAGCACAGAAGTAGGAAAAGACAGTCTCACCTGTACTTCCTCCAGGATCCTGTGAACTGCAGGTAAAAGGTGGTGATAGAGTCTGTGATACACTTAGCAGAGGGTCCAGCACATAGGAGGTGCCCAGGGAGGCTAGTGGTCTCTATCTCACCCATATCTGATCACTGTATAATGTGCTTACCTTCTCCTCTGAGCTTCTCACTCCCCCAGGCCACTCCTCCCTCTGCCTGGGCAGTGAAGTGAATTATTCAACTGCTTAGCAGAGCTTTGCTACTGGGCTGAGAACCCCAGCTCTAAGGCTCCTGCATCTCCGGTGTAGGCTGGCTGTACCTTACCACCAACCTGTGTGTGGACAACTGAGATGACTCTGTGTTGGTTTTTGGGCTGACTCGTTTAATGCCTACATCAACCTGGAAGGGTAGGGATCGCTATTCCCATTTTAGTGGGAGGAGAAACTGAGGCTGCAGGGGCTGGTATTTGCTCTCTGTCAGAGCAGCCTCCTGAGACAGATAAGATAACCGCACCAATAACTCTGGGGTTAGGTGGGCTGATAAGCAGCAAAAACTGGGAGTGTTGGAGAACTTGGAGAGGAAAGGTCACTTTTGGTTCCCTTAGTTGGTGGACTTTGGGGACAAGAGGGTTTCCAGGAAGAAGGAGATGAGGAGAGTTCCTCAAGTAGAGAAAATAGTGACAGGCCTATCCCTGAAATGGAATACCTAGACACTCAGCAGTTCACAGGCAGTCTGTCTGGGTGGGCTGGAGCCCAGAATCCATGCCAAGAGTGGGACGGGATCATAAACAAAATAATCAGTGATTGGTAGGATGCCATAGGGCTCTTTCCATTCCACTCTGTGGGCCCTAGGGGCCCCCAAATCCCTCAGGATCTGCCCTAGGCTAGCATTAGCATTCCATCATTTGGAACTAAAAGTGCCTACTCTAAGGCCTCTTTGTTTCTATTAGAAGGAGGTCCCCTGCTAGGGCCTTTATGGGTCAGTGCTGGAAAGATTCAAAACAGGGCATAGATGGTAGAAACTTTTTAAATATCTATTTTGTCCCAAGCCCTAAAATAGGACCCAGAGCTCAAGGTGACTCAGCCCCCCTTCACTAAGAGCACTCTGTCTGGGGAGTATGCTGATGGCCACGTGCAATGTGGTCAGCTAGTCCGTGAGAAACAGGGCCCAAGACTGGGAGTGCCCAGAGCAGGCCCCTAGCATGTAGGGAACTCCCTCTCCAGACCTCCTTAGCCTCTTCCCACCATTCCCTTGTGGGAAGGGCAGCCAATACAGCCAGGAGTCCCAGAGGACAAGAGAATTCTGAGTTCTACCTCTAGCTGCTTCTCCAGGAGGAGAATCAGATCCAGAATGGAGCAGGCCCCTGCCAGAGATCTGACAGTGAACCAGACCTCCCCATCTGGCCCCTCTCTTCCTGCCAGAGGGTAGTATATGGCACAGCCCTTGGTGACACTGCTCAGAAGCCTGCAGGCACGAAGGCCTCTCCCTGTCCCAGGTGAACTTTATAGCCCACACAATGGGTGTGACGCTGTAAACCTGCCATTTGCCAGCTGTCCAGAAACAGACTAACCCAGCAGGGACCTGCCTTATGTGCTTGAGCTTGGGACACCAAAACACAAGACTGTCAAGTTGTCTACCTACTTCTCCAAGGGTGCTGCCTCTGGCTTAAACTGTTCCATGTGTTTCTGGAGAGCTTCAAGGAAAGGGAAGTGTCTGTGATGGTGGGAAGGCAGGCAATATGCCTGGAGAGGTGGAACATTACATGGGAAGCTTTCCCCAAGTTCTGTTCTTATGAAATGAGTAAGAAAGCGTCAAGACAATACCCTGTCGGAGGAAACCCCATGATTTCAGGGGTGAAGGGCCTAGAGAGATTTGGGAGGCTTATGGAATGCTGAGATGGGAATAATGGGATGGGAGTCTCAGTAGCTCTCAGAGTCTTAGATAAGATGTGGAAGGAAAAACCATGAGACAGGAGAGAGGGTGGATTCTTCCACAGAGAATGTAGTTGCTATAGGTGAGTTTAGGGGTCCCTATAGATGGGGGGTCTGCTTGGGCCTACTTGATCTCTTGAGAATCATGAGATCCTGGATCATCAGAGCCAGAGGGGCTACAGAGCCCATAGATAGCATCCATTCCAAGGTCTAGAGGGGGAAGGGCATGTCTCAGGTCACCCAGTGTGTCAGGTGCGGTGTCCAGCCTTAAAGTGGGGTCCTACCTAATAGGCTGGATCATTTTCTGCCTATGTTCAGGCAAGTCAAACCTAGCCAGGCAGCACCATATCTGGGGATGGAGAAAAGGAAGAGCCCCTAGAGAGACCACCTTGCTTCCCTGCCTTGTTTTTCAGATACTGAAATGAAAATCACAGAGGGGCAGGGACTCCCTTGAACTTACACAGCCAGTGAGCAACAAAACCTACCCACCAGACCCAGGCGTCCTGATGCTCAGCCCAGGGCTTCTCACTGCATAATGTCTCCCCAGGAGAGAAAAGAGCAGGGAGAAAGGGGCTTACATTTATTGAGCTCTCATTATGTACCAGGTCCCTGACACACATTCTTTCTAATCCCTAACAGCCTTGGAGGCAGATGTTCTTGCCTATGTTTAACAAGTCAGAGAACAAAGGTTCAAGGAGGCAAAGCAATTTGCCCAAGGCCACGCACGAAGCCTGTAGATAGCAATGTAAGAACTCAAGTCCAAGTCTGTTCACACATTCAAAGCCTGTCTTTACCTTGGCTGGGTTGGGTTTAGGACTCAGGACCAATGTAAGGACACGGCAGGGAAGGGGAAGCCAGAGGTACATTCCGGGCACTGCCTGAGCTCCCAGCACCCAGTTGTACCAGTGAAAAAGATAAACAGAAGTGACCTTGGACAGCAGGGCCCTGCCTCCCACTGACAGGGTGTTTTTTTTTTTCTTTTTAAAAAAGGTTTATTGATCCTGGGTGGCACCTGTGGCTCAAAGGAGTAGAGTGCTGGCCCCATATGCTGGAGGTGGAGGTTCAAACCCAGCCCCAGCCAAAAACTGCAAAAAAAAAAAAAAAAAAAAAAAAAAGAGGTATATTGATCCACACCCAGCAATAAAGCCACACACAACAAATGGCTAATGGACTAACAGCATTGCTCCTGGCTTGCTAAGATACTCACTACCAAGTGGTTTCAGGACAAGGCACCATCAGCTTCAGAACCTCAGATTCTTTGATTGGAATGGAGAGTACTCCCAAGCTTTTCTGTCCATCCCACCAGAGAGGAATCCTCTCCACAGACTCCTCAGCTGGGCTCACTTTGCTCTCACACCCTCCCTGCCTGTCTCCAGAAGGAGCCCCTTCTGCTTGTAGACTGTCTTTTGCACCTAACCAACCTCTGGTGACATTCTCATAGTCTTCCTTGGGAACCAAAGTCAGCTGACCCCCTGGTCCCAAGATGGCCCCAAGATGGCCCCATTAAGCTGGAAGGACAGTGACTTTGCATCTGCTTTGCCCAGGGTCTGACACTTCTGTGGCAGGGGCCACAGTACTGAAGCCATTCCCAAGGAATGGGAACAAAGCTCCAGAGAAAAGCCAGTTGGTCACCACCTATATTCTAGGCTTTATGTTTCTGCTACCTTAGCCAGACACCAAATCTATCTTTGTGCTTGTCATATCTCACTGCATTCTAGTCATCTCAGACCTCAGCCCTTTTTTATGTGATGCAAATATATGGTCTTGAATGTCTCTTTTAATTTTCCTCTTGCAGATGTTAGCAATTCATAGTGGTTCCCTGCTTTACAGTTTACATATAACCCCTCACATGCATCATCTCCTTTTATGCTTAGGATAGTTTGCTGGACCTCACAGAGATGGCTGGTGTAAAGCATCCCCTGGGGAGCCTGGTGCTAGCAGGGACCCTAGCAAAACTATGTAACCGGAACCAGGGTGTAGGCCACAAGGTATCCAGAAGGGCGTCCTCAGAGGCTTCTGGAGCCCTCTCTGAGGATCTCAGATGGCAGATCCTCAGACAGGGCTCCAGAAGCAAGTGTGATTGGAGCCACAGGAGAAGGCATCTGAGATCCTCAGACAGGGCTCCAGAAGCAAGTGTGATTGGAGCCACAGGAGAAGGGGAGGAGGAATGGAGTCTATCTGGGCTGATTTGGATAGAATCCTTCTGGAAGTGGGGGAGGCTGTACTTCTGAAGGCCTCCCCCCACCAGTGTCTTTGTCTCTTCAAATGAGTGTTACCAACCCTCCTTCCCTCCCGTTAGCAGAAGAAACTAAGGCTCCACCAGGAACTGTGCCCAGGTCTCTCAGATGGATTCCCTAACCAGGGACCTTCAGCAAACCAGGCTGGTCCAACAGGCTGTCCTAAGCTCCCTGACTTGACGTGAGGGGGAGAAGACCTGCCCCCTGCTCCCTTGGGGCTCCCATCTAATTGGGGAGATGGGTCATTAAATTTTTGTGAGGTTATTTAGGCAAGAGAATTTCAAGAAGGCTGATGGTAGAAATTTAGGCGCTGCTGACAAACCTGTGAGCATCGCTCTGGACTGTGAATCCATCTTCATCTCCTGTCTCTGGACCTAAGACAGATTGTTCAGGAGCTGAGTCTGGCTGCAGATCAGAAAGCAGGGCCCACTCCAGCCCAAGGGCTGGGCCTGCAAGGGAGTCCAGACTGAACCTCCACACAAGGGTCCATTGTGATTCCTCAGCCTAGCCCTGAGCTCTGCCAGCCCTTCTAGCTCCTGGAAAATGCTTCCTGTCTGGCAGCTCCCAGAGCAGCCTGTCCTTGCCCAAGGTGCCAACTGGCCTCTCCCATCCAGTGGAGATCCTGGAGAACTGGTGGCTCAGAGCTCTTTGGTCCACCCCCCATTTCACAATCAGAGTCCCAGGGGAGTGGGCACAGGCTAGAGAAGCACAGTAGGACCAGAATCAGGACCAGAACCCAGCGCTCTGACCATTTTTCAGCTTTTACTTCCAACAGGGGGCAGTAGGGTTTAGACGTGAAAAGAAGGGCTGTTCATCCCACAACCCTCTGTGGCAGATTATGGAAGAAATGACTGGTGCTTAGGTGGCTGCTTGCCCACCCTAGACCTCTCAGGACATCTGGGTCCTCTTCATTTATCTGTGTGGCCTTGTGAAGGTTGCTGTTCCTCTTTGCATCTGGGGGTTAGAGGGTCCCCACTGTCAACCTACTCCTGACATTCTAAGCTTTTAAATCAGGCAGAATGCACAGAGTGTAGAGAAGCGGTTTTGGTATTGGGGGCTTTGACAGCCCCACCCCATCCATCTTCCTGTGCGGGCTTTCCAATCCTTCCTTGGGCTGACAGCGCCCCCTGGAGTCCAACTGGTGCCACATGCGTCATGCTGAGGGTGCCCCCACCAAATCACTCACCGTGAGACCTCTGTGACGCCGTTGAACTATGGAAGGGATTCTGACCTCAGATGTGAGGGGAGAAGACCCACAGAAAGCAACCCCTCTGGATGAGGAGGCTGTGACAGCAGAAAGTCCAGGGCAGAGAAAGGCCTTGAGCACCGCGGGGCCATGGATGAGAGGAATTGTCATCATGACAACTTTCACTGTTTTCTAGGCCAGGTCTGAGCAGCCCTGGGGGCCCTCAAGGAATCAATTATGATCTGCTGGGAAAGGTGATGTGGGGGTGGGATCCCAGAGCAAGGCTCTTGGAGCTGGGAGAATGATGGTAATTTGCTGTGTGAACAGAAGGCATCCCAGGCTCAGGCATGGAGGAGTATTTCTGTGTGTAAGTTTGAGGATGACAGGAGTGGAGAAGAGGAGGATAAAAGAATTACCAGAATATGAGATCAGAAAGGTCACAGCCTTGGATACTGGTGGCCAACACAGCTTCTCTGGAATTCCCTGCTCCCTATCCCCACCCTCTGCTTTGACTCCCAGTGTCTGGGCAGATACAGACCCCCAGGTGAGGTCCTGATTCCTGAAAGCCTCTCCTTTTTCCCCAGACCAGGGGCTAGGTTAGGCTGTCCACAGGCTGCTGTTGGTGGACACAATCCTAGGATCTCCCTGGCCCCCAGGAAGCACCAACATAGCCCTTGGATTTGTGGAAGGATCTCCAAGCAGTTATTTTGTCTCAGTTTCCTCAACTATAAAATGGGGATAATAATAGTGTCTGCCTTTGGGATATGGTTAGGATTAAATAAGAAAAATGCATAAAAAGCTGCTCATTAGCCTCTTGCTGGCATGGGATGATGCCCAGTAAAGGACCTCTCCCCAATACCCATCCCTGTGGGCACATTTTTTCTGGTGGGAAACTCTAGCGCTTCAGATCTTGGCCCCATCTAGGCTCCCCACCACTAGCTTCAGGTCTCTTTTATCTTTCCTGAGCCCAGAGAGGCTCTAGTGTGTGCTCAGCAGATTTGTTTATCACATTGCCCTCCAATTTTTAAACAAAAAAGTGTTTAAATACAAAGAAAAAAATTCAATAAGCAAATGAGCAGCCATATGTTTCCCTGGATTCAACATCAATGCTTTATCTTATTTGCTTCATCATTTTCTTTTTTTAAAATCTGAACCATTTGAAATTTGTGTATACCATGATATTCGATGACCCCCAAGAGCATGAAGCTCTTAAGATTTTTTTCTACATATCCACAACCACAATCCTACAAAAAGCAATAATAATTCCATACCATCATCAATACCCAATTCATATTTCTCCCAATTTTCCTAAAATGTATTTTGTAGCTGGTGGGAGTGGGGAGATGAGAAAGGATCCAGGGTCCAACCAATGTTCATTCATTCTTTTTAAATCTAAGACAGTCCTTCATTTTTTATCTCCTGTTAAACTGATTTTCTTTACCTTTGAAATTTTTTTCTGCCCATTAGAGAAAAATTATAAAAGCAGGAAAAAAGTATAAGAGAAAATAATCTGTAATCGCAATGCTTTAGCTATCCACTATTGTCATTTGATATATTTCCTGCCATCTTTCTTAAAATTTCCTAAAATATACGTTAACAAAATAATAGCTCTGTTGAGATATGACTCACACATAACTCATCAATTTAAAGTATACAATTCAATGGTTTTTAGAATGTTCACAGATATACATAGGCCTTACTACATTCAGTTTTAGAATATTTTTGTCACCTCAAAAAAAAAGAACCATACCCTTTAGTTATCACTCCTCTGTTCCTAATTCACCCTCACCCCCAGCCCCAAGCAACCACAAATCTACTTTCTATTTCTATATATTTACCTATTCTGGACATTTCAGATAAATGGATTATAAAATGTATGGTCTTTTGTGACTATTTTCACCTAGCATAATGTTTTCAAGGTTCGGCTATACTGTAGCATATAGCCAAATAACATTCCATTGTATGGACATGCCACATTTTGTTTTATCAATTATCAGTTGATTAACATTGTGTTTTTCCTACCTTTTTACTATTATGAATAATGCCAGTATAAACATATCTATTGGGTATACACCTAGAGGAGCAATTGTTGAGTTTTATGGTAACTCTCTGTTTATTGTTTGAGAAATGGCTAGCCTCTTTTCCAAAGTAAATGTACCATTTCACATGCCAACTAGAAATCTGTGAGGATTCTGATTTCTCCATATCTTTCCCAACATTTGTTATTATCTGACTTTTTTATTATGGCCATCCTCATGAGTATGAGGTGGTTTCCACTGTGGTTTTGATTTGCATTTCCCTGATAAGTAATGATCAGGCATCTTTTCAAGCATTTATTGTCCATTTGTATATCTGCTTTGGAAAAAAGGTCTATTTAGATCCTTTACCCCAAAATTGGGTTGTCTTTTTATTATGGAATTGCAGTAATTCCTTGTATATTTTAGATACAAATTTCTTATGCAACATATGTTTTCTTTTAAGAGCTTTATAATTTTAACTCTTAAGTTTGGTTTCGTGATTCATTTTGAGTTAATTTTTGTTGAGGTGTAAGCCAAAGTTTCAACTCCTTTCTTTTTCTTGGGGCTACCCAAATGTCCCAGCAATGCAGAACTGAGAGGATGACAAATAGTGGTAGCCTTTATCAGAGAGATACCATATCCTTTGACTGGCAGAGGAAGGAGCCTGTACTCTTGGCATGTTTTTTGCCTGGGATAGAGTTTCTATCTTCCTAAGCTGGTGGCAGGTAGCAGCAGGGAAGGAGTGAGCTATGGCTCAAATGCCACTGAATCTTATCATTCTTATTGAGATTTAATACATTGTCTTGAAAAAATGTTCTTTCATTTGCTGTTTGCCTTTAGCACAATTTCCAGGGAACATTTACCTATATTAATACTCGTATAGCTACAAATATATAATTATATATGTTAACTTTTACCAGTTGTTCAACTGAGGAGAGTTTCTCACACCACTGTTTCAGAAATTGTCCACTAGTTTACTCCTATTTTTGAGACAGAGTCTTTGTCACTCTCTGTAGAGTGCTATGGCATCACAGCTCAGAGCAACCTTAAACTCTTGGGCTTAAGTGATTCTCTTGCTTCAGCCTCCAGGATAGCTGGGATTACAGGTGCTCTCTACAACACCCAGCTATTTTTAGAGATGGGGTCTTTTTTTTTAGGTATTTTTAGAGACGGGGTCTCACTCTTGCTCAGGCTGTTCTCAAATCCATGAGCTCAGGCAATCCACCTGCCTTGGCTTCCCAGAGTGCTAAGATTACAGGCATGAGCCACTGTGCCCGGCATAGTTTACTCCTTTTTGCTGAGTAGTATTCCATTGTATGTATGTGCCACGATTTGTTTATCCATTCACTCATTGATATACATTTGGATTGTTTCCCATTTGAGGCTATTACAGATATGCTGCTTTGAACATTTGTGTACAAGTCTATAGATATATGCTTTGATTTATCTTGAGAAAATATTTAGAAGTGGAGTGGCTGGGTTATGTGGTAGGTTTGTATTTAAGAAACTACTAAATGGTTTTCCAAAGTGGTGGTCCCATTTTACAGTCCTTTCAGCAATGTATGAGAAATACAGTTGCTCCGTAGCCTCACTAACACTTGATATGGTCAGGCTTTATAATTTTAGCCATTCTAATAACTATAAGGTGACATCTCATTGTGGTCTTAATTTTTATTTTCCTAGTAACTAATGATATTTTTAAGTATCTTTTCATGTGATTATTTACTACCTGTACACCTTCTTGGTGAAATATTTGTTCAAATCTTTTGCCCATTTTTTATTGGGTGGTTTGTTTTCTTATATTTAGTTTTGAGAGTTCTTTCTTTTTTTTTTTTTTTTTAAGACAGAGTCTCACTATGTGGCACTGACCGTGGTGTCACAGTTCACAGCAACCTCAAACTCTTGGTTTTAAGGGATTCTCTCGCCTCAGCCTCCCAAGTAGCTGGGACTACAGGCGCCTGCCACAATGCCTGGCTATTTTTTTGTTGTAGTTGTCATTGTTGTTTAGCAGGCCCGGGCCAGGTTTGAACCTGCCAGCATCAGTGTATGTGGCTGGTTCCCTAACCACTGAGCTACAGGCACCAAGCTGAGAGTTCCTTATATATTCTGGATACAAATCCTTTCTTGGATATGTGATTTGCAATAGTTTCTCCTGGTTAGTGGCTTGTCTTTCATTCTCCTAACAGTGTCCTTTTTTTTTGAGACACAGTCTCACTGTGTCACCCTCAGTAGAATGCCATGGTGTCACTGCTCACAGCAACCTCAACTTCTTGGGCTTAAGCAATTCTCTTGCCTCAGCCTCCCAAGTAGTTGGGACTACAGGCATCCGCCACAATGCCCAGCTATTTTCTTATTGCCATTGTCATTGTTGTTGTTAGCTGGCCTGGGCAGGGTTTGAACCCGCCAGCCTCTGTGTGTGTGGCTGGTACCATAACCACTGTGCTACAGGCACCAAGCCCTAACAGTGTCTTTTAAAGAGCAAATATTTTTGATTTTGGTACAGTTAAATTTATCTGTATTTTTCATTTATAGATCATGTTTCTGAATTTTTATCTATGAATCTTTGCTAAACTCAAAATCGTAAAGACTTTGTTTTATTGTTTGGTGTTCTCTTCTTTCAATTTTTGGTTCCCATTATATGTATTGTTTTTTTGAGTCAGAGCCTCAAGCTGTCCCCCTGGGTAGAGTGCCATGGCATCACAGCTCACAACAACCTCCAACTCCTGGGCTCAAGTGAGTCTCCTGCCTCGTCTCCCAAGTAGCTGGGACCACAGGCATCAGCCACAATGCCTGGCTATTTTTTGGTTGCAGCCATCATTGTTGTTTGGCGGGCCCAGGCTGGATTTGAACCCCCCACCTTAGGTGTATGTGGCTGACATCTTAGCCACTTGAGCCACAGACATCAAGCCATATGTATCATTTTATATCTTGCCACTTGCCCTAAAACTTTTTCTTTTTCTTTTTTTAAAGACAGGACCTCATACTATTGCCCAGGCTGTGGTGCACTGGTGTGATCACAGTTCACTGCAGCCTCAAATTAGTGGGTACAAACAATCCTCTAGCCTCAGCCTCCAAAATAGTTGGGACTATGGGCATGTGCCACCATGCCTGGCTAATCTTTTATTTTTTGGTAAAGATGGGGTCTCTTTATGTTGCCCCAAAATTTGCGACCCAGGCTGGTCTCAAATTCCTGGGCTCAAATGATCCTCCCGCCTTGGCCTTCCAAAGTGCTACCATTATAGGTGTCAGCTACTGTGGCCTGGCCCCCAAAACTTCTGTAAAAATTTAAATTGATGGCAAGATTGAAAGAGTAGTGCCATGAACACTGGTATACCTTTTGCCTATATGCATCAATTATTAACATTTTGCTACATTTGCTCTATCTCCCTGGGTACTTTTTTCCCCCAGAAACATTTGTTACTAAGTTGCAGGATTTTATAATATTGACTTTTTGCAAACTCTAAGCAAACTGGAAAAGATTTCTAAAATGTAGCAACAGCCATGTGCTACTTACTGCAGTAACAAAGGTAGTACCTGCCTAGAGGAAAGTGGAAGGCATGAAAAAAACAGAGGGTTAAAAAAAAATAAAACTGTTCCTTCCCCAATTCCAACCCTTTGATACCAGAGAGAGCCACTTGCCTGAGAGGTAGGGAGGGAAGGCTTGGGAATCTCTTAAAATTTAGGGTACAAATCCCTGAATCCCAATGTAACCCCCAGTCCTGCAGCCACTTCCTGTGCCAGGAGGTCTCTTCTGGGAAGCCGAGGCCAAGTTCTCCCTAGCTGACCTTGAGCCAGTTCTGCCCTCTCTGGGTTTAGCTGGTAAAAGTAGATTATGTGGTTGTTTGGCCTCCCTCCCAGGATACTATTTGTGTCTTTGCTGTAGTGACTTCTCTATTGTGAACAGGCTTAGGCACCCCTCCCTTCAACACCCTACCGCCACCACAAGTGGGCCTATCTCAGCCACTTTTGCTTGGAACATCCCCTCCTCTACCAGCCCTCCATCCTTCAAAGCCCAGCTAAAGGTCACTCTTCCTTGAACCTCCCTCCACATCACCACCTTTAGAGAGTTGAGACTCAGCCTTGTCTCTCACTCTATCCATACAGCACATCACTCACCAGTCCTGGAGCTGCTTCAAGCTCCTATCTCATTCAAGTCCCACAACAATACCCAAGGCAGGGGATGGGGGGAGCAGGGCCAATGCACAGGTAAGGGAATCTCAGACCTCAGTCTCTGCCTTTAGAGACACTGGTGCCTTTGTCTGCAACCCCAGCAGCCTATGTCTGATATATCTGGGATCTGCATTCTCCCCATCTATCTCCTTGAGTTTAAATCCTTCTCTTGCTTAAGATCCAGCCAGGTATAGGGCTACCTCTTCCAGGAAGCCTTCCCTGATTCCCACTGAGAATAACTGATCTTTTTCCGGATATTCCCATACCCTGGAATCAATAGTTTGACCCTTCTACCTCTCCTACCACGCTCACACACCTGCCTCTGAGAGCCCAGACTCTGGTCCTTAATCAACCTCATTCATTATATTTTTAAACTTTAAATTTATTTTTGTTATCTTTCTATTAACACTTCTTGTTTTTCTTTTACCTTATAATATTGGTGTTTGGGCTGGGGACAGTGGCTCACTCCTGTAGTTCTAGCACTCTGGGAAGCTGAGGCAGGTAGATTGCTTGAGCTCAGGGGTTTGAGACCTGCCTCAGCAAGAACAAGACCCTGTCTATACTAAAAATAGAAAAATTAGCCAGTCATGGTGGTATGTACCTATAGTCCCAGCTACTTGGGGGGCTGAGGCAAGAGGATCACTTGAGCTTAGGACTTTGAGGTTGTTGTGAGTTACAATAATGCCACTGCACTCTAGGCTGGGCAACAGAGTGAGATTCTGTCTCAAAAAAAAGAGGGGGGGTTTCCTCCATGTTCACATTGTCAAAAAATTTTAAATCACCCAAATTGCAATAGACATTTTGTTAGATTGTTTCTGAGTCTGGTTTCTTTAGACATATATATTAATATATTAGAGAGTTGAGATCACATTGTATAAACATTTCTAAAGCCTGCTTTTAAAAATCTAACATTATAGGCCTGGCATGGTGGCTCACGCCTATAATCCTAGCACTCTGGGAGGCCAGGTGGGTGGATAATCTGAGCTCACGGGTTTGAGACCAGCCTGAGCAAGAGCGAGACCTCGTCTCTAAAAATAGCTGGGCGTTGTGGCAGGCGCCTATAGTCCCAAACACTCAGGAGGCTGAGACAACAGAATCGCTTGAGTCCAGGAGTTAGAGGTTGCTGTGAGCTATGACGCCACAGCCATCTACCATGGCTGACAAAGTGAGACTCTGTCTCAAAAAACACAAAAAAACCAAACTAACATTATACCAAGGATATTTTCCTGTATCATTAAAAGTTGCTTGGGTCACACCCACTAGGAAGGATAGAATAAAAAAAGATAGATAACAAGTCCAGCAAACCAGAATCTTCATACAAGTGCTGGTGGGAATGTAAAATGGTGCAGCCCCTTTGGAAAACATACAGTTCCTCGAAGAGTTAAGCATAGAGTTATAATAAGACTCCGAAATCAGGCCAGGTGCGGTGGTTCATGCCTATAATCCTAGCAACTCTGGGAGGCTGAAGTGGGTAGATTGCCTGAGTTCATGAGTTCAAGACCAGCCTGAGCCAGAGTGAGACCCAGTCTCTAAAAATAGTGGAGCACTATGGCAGGTGCCTGTCATCCCAGCTACTTGGTGGCTGAGACAAGAGAATCACTTAAACCCAAGAGTTTGAGGTTGCTGTGAGCTAAGATGCCATGGCACTTTACCAAGGGTGATGAAGTGAGACTTTATCTCAAAAAGAAGGAAAAAAAGAGACCGATAAATTTCACTGCTATGTATGCATTCAAAAGAAGTAAAAACATATGTCCCCACAAAAACCAGTACATGAACATTCATAGCAGCATTATATGTAATAGCTAAAAAAAAAAAAAAAAAAAAGGACAAAACCCAAATGCCCATGGACTAATGAATGGAAAATAAAATGATATATATCCATATAGTGGAATATTATTTAATTACAAAAAGGAGTGAAGTACTGATACTTGCAACATAGATGAATCTTGAAAACATCCTACTAAGGGAAAAAGTCACAATCAGAAGACCACATGTTGTACGATTCGTTTATATAAACTGTCTAGAGTAAACAAATCTATGGAGACAGAAAGTAGATTTGTGGGCTATAGATCAGGGGACAAATGAGAAGGAACTGCTAATGGGGATGGAGTTTTATTGGGGAGAGATGAAAATGGTTTTTTTGTTTGTTTTTGGCTGGGGCCGGGTTTAAACCCACCACCTCCGGTATATGGGGCCAGCGCCCTACTCCTTTGAACCACAGGTGCCCCCTTAGATGAAAATGTTTTAAAATTGATCATGGTGATGGTTGATGGCTGCAAAACTTTGTGAAAATATTAAAAACCATTGAACTGTACTCTTTAAATGGGTAAATTGTATGGTATGTGAATTATATATCAACAAAGATGTTATAATTAAAAATAAAAAACCCTCCATGGCAGAATTTTTAATGTCTCTAGACATTATTCCTTTGAACAAGTCTATCATGATTTATTTAGATTTCTATTGCTGGGCCTTTATAATTTCTATTAATTCCGTTGTTTCAAAACATTTTGAACACACACAAAAGTAAATTGAACAGTATAATGAGCCTCTGTGTCCATCACCCATTTCAACAATTATCAACACAATTTCTGCTTTTACTAACATTGATTCAATGAACATTTTTGTGCCTAAGCCTCAGTCCACATTCCTCCCTGTTTCCTGCCATTGATACTGAATTCAGTTCGGTTCAGACTACTTCCTCAAATCCTCACAATGCCCTCCCCACATGCCCTGGTGATATGATGGATTGGATCTTGCCCTACCCTTGGGGAGCAGGGGTAGTCTGGTCGAGGAGATAGATATTGGATTGATGTGACTGGTAGGGAAAGAGACTTTGTAACTGGAGAGAGCTCTTACCCTGTTACCCAGGAAGGGCACCTCACGCAGTATCACCCAAAGCTCGGCCCCACCCTGCCTTTCTACCTTGCAGCCACATGAGGGCACCAGAGCTGGTCTTTCACAGCCTCCTCTAGAAGCTCTTCCATCAGCAACATGGGTGGGCGACTGGGATGGGCTCTGTGCCCCTGCGCTAGGAGGCCCTGGCCTCTCTTGGCCTTAGAGTCCTCATGTGGAAAATGAAGGAGGTGGGTGCAGTTACTCATCCGGATCTACCAATGCTATAATCTCCCATCGGGAGTCAGCCCTCATCCACAGTGTGCTTTGGGCTCCGTACATAGTACCTGTTAGGATCTGAGTACCCCTTCTGTTCTAGGTCCCGGGTGAGACTAATGCCCACCCAGACAACTTCCTACTTTTTACTGAGGCCTACAAGAAGGCCATGAGCAGTGACTCAGGCAGCAAAGTTTCTAGCAACACAGGCAGATGAGTAAGGGTCAGCCTAACAATGCCTCACAGATGCTTCCCCAGTTGTGGGCAGCTTCAGGGAGACCCCAGCTCTAGAAGCAAGGTCAGGATTGTGGGTGGAGGAAGGACAGATGAGTCACCAGGGACCTCTAAAGGCCAAGCCTAACTGATGTCTGGCCCAGCCCAGAGGAAATTTGGTCTCCAGTGGGCACAGCCTACAGGACCGTGAGGACTGATGTGTCTGGCATAGCTGAGGGCTGAGTCAAGGGACAGGGTGTTTGGTTTCCGGAGAGGGCTGCTCTTGAGTTGGGAGGTCTCCAGCCTTGTAGCCTCTCCTGTTGCTGCAAGGGGGAGTGGGCCAGGCTCTGAGCTCTGTTCAGATGTCTGTTTCCCCCCGGGGTGCTCTCATCACCCTCCGTGCCTTGTCCCTGCATGTCCCTGGCCCTCCCCAGGATGCCTTCTATCAATCCAGTGAGCTGGCTATAACCAGCTAGGGCACAAGCCTCTCCCCACATGGCCAAGCAGTACAGTCACAGGGGAAAGGAAGGGCCAGCTCACACATCCTGAGCACCTACTCTGCCAGGCTGGCCCTAGGCAGGGCACTTTGTATTGTTATCACATTTCTTTCTTACAGCAGAACCTCATTAAACAAATATTATCACACTCATTTCAGAGAGGAGGAAGTCAGAGCTGGGCCTGGCAGCATGAAGACTCAGGCCCAGACTTGCCCGCCTCCCGTTGTGTCTCCTTCTACCTGTGTTTCCTTCCTTCTCCCCACCTGCAGAAATCTCACGTTCTGTATCACTGTGCTTGACTCTTACCTCACTCCTTCCATCCTTGCTGCTGCTTGCCTCCTATATCGCCTGTGCCCACCCACTGGCTCACATGCTCACAACTCACAGCATCAAGGCAGATGCTCTGATGGACACAGATGCACATGTACATCCCAGCCCTGACTGCCACTTCTCAGCTGCATGACCTTGAGCAAGTCCCTTAACCTCTCTGAGCTTTGATTTTCTCATTTCGTTAGAGTTGTTATGAAAATTAAATAAGATATTGTGTGTAACAGTCTTAGTTCCTTGCCTGGGCATAGTACTTAATAAAGTTTAGCTATTTTTAGAAGTTAAGATATTTTTATTTCATTGTTATTGTACTTATGTGTCTTTGTGTATTCTGTATGCATGTAATAAGACACGTTCAGTACACACAGAAGCCCAGGGACTGCCAGGCACACATCCATGCCCATGCAGGAACCTCGAATAAAACAGTCACACCTGTTACAGCGTGTGTGCCTGCATCTGTGCCTCTGCAGGCTCTATAGTAGAGGAGGGGGAGGGGATACCCATGGTATAGGAGAAGAGGGGGATCCTAGCCTTGGGGTCTACCCAAGCTGGCTGGGAAGTGAGTTTCATGTTCAAACTGTGATCTGCAGACCAATAAGTAAACTTGTTAGAATCTTGAAGAATTTCACACCCCACCACAGATCTTCTGAATCAAAAAATCTACATTTTATTTTTTTTATTTAGAGACAAAGTCTCACTCTGCTACACGGGCATCATTAAGCTCATTCACCCTTAAACTCCTGGGCTCAAGTGATCCTCCCGGTTCTACCTTCCCAGGGTCTGAGTCTACAGACACACACCACACCCAGCAAATTTCTCTCTCTCTTTTTGTTTTAAATGGGTGGTCTCACTATGTTGCCCAGGCAGTTCTTGAACTCCTGGCCTCAAGTGACCCTTCTGCTTCAGTCTCTGGAATCTTTGATTTTACAGGTATGAGCCACTGCACTCAACAGAATTTGCATTTTTTGTTTTGTTTTTTGAGACATAGCCTCAAGCTGTCACCCTCAGTAGAGTGCTATGGCATCACAGCTCACAGCAACCTCAAACTCCTGGGCTTAAGTGATACTCTTGCCTCAGCCTCCCAAGTAGCTGGGACTACAGGCGCCTACCACATCTGGCTATTTTTTGGTTGTAGTTGTCATTGATGTTTGGCGGGCCTGGTCTGGATTTGAACCCGCCAGCTCTGGTTATGTGGCTGGTGCCTTAGCCGCTTGAGCTACAGGCACAGAGCCCAGAATTTGTGTTTTAATAAGATCCTCAGTGCACCAAAGCAGAGCAGAAGGAGCTGTATTCCTGGGGCGAGGGGGCTGCCTTTGGGCTTGTACCTGGTATCTCCAATCTATTCCTATATTAGGCTAATATACTTCCTTGCTCCTCCTCTGCTCTTGGGAGCTGTCACTAAGGTATGAAGTTATCCAATTCAGCCTTGGGAGCTGAACCCAGGTTGGTTCCCTCAACCCTGTTCTAGATCATGAATAGAATGGTCCCTACCTGATTCTCCCAGGGCTCTGAAGGGCAGAGGTCTGGCATCCACATCAGGGCCAAGCAACTGGCAGGGGGCTCTTCCTGCCCTTTCTTGCCCCTTCTGAAACATGATCACACTAGTTTGTAACTCTCTCCATGGAGAGCATCACCGTAGGTAACTGCCAGAACTCTGGCTGACCTCTTCCATCTTGAGTAGGGTGTGGACTCAGTCCCTTGGGGCCATGGGAGCCAGAATCCTGGGCTAGCTCCCCCCTCCCTATCCTTATTGGGGCTAATTTTAGGGCTGCTTTGACAGCTGTCTCAATTCGACCTGCGTCAGTTCCCAGCCACTGAGTGTTGGGGTCAGGGGAGGTCACAGGGGAATGGACCAGGCCAGCCCCAGCTTTGACTGCAAAGCTGTCCCCTGACCAAACTCCTCACTGCCTGGAGAGTCCTACCTAACTAGCAGGATGGGATGGAAACTGGTTCTGCTCCCAGTCAGAAATACCCTCTGCATGCAAATTCCACGGAAACCTGAAAGTTACAAAGATCAGACCCTTCAAAGGGCCTTTGAAGACCATCTCATTTAGTCCCTTGCTCTGAAAAGTAAAAGGCCAGAGGGAACAAGATCATGGCCCAGGGTCACATAGCAAATGATGGTAGAGCTGGTACTGAAGCCTGGACCTCCTGGTGCCTAGCTGGGCTCCATGCCCTGTGGGTAAAAATACAGAGAGACCCAGGATTTAAAATAGCCCGTGGAAGTTAAGACTGGGGCCTGATGTCTCCTTGCTTGGAGGCTGCAGAGAGAGGAAGCCCCTTTTCAGGGACCCTCCCTGACACCAACCCAACACGTATTTCTTGAGATCCCTTGCTGTGCCCAACCAGGCTGTCAGGAATCAGAGCAGATGGCACTTAGGATCATTGATAGTGGGAGGATTTTAGCCTCTGAGGGTCAAGGGATGGAGTCCTTATTCTGTCACCAATATTCTAGTCCTTAGTTTCCCCTCTGAAATGAGTTCAGTGATTGGTGCTCACAGACTGGACTGGCTGGGAGGGACAGAAGAGATGAAAGGAGGCTGGAAATCCCGCTGGGAACTCTGGAGTCAGCTGTGCCCAGCAGGCTGCCCTCCAACTGGGGACTGGGGCTCCCTCCTGTGGAATACCTAGAGCCTGAGCAGGGACCACTGTCTTCACCCCATCCAGCCCCCACCTGGCAGGCAATGTTGCAGGAAGAAAGAGGAACAGATGAAGCTGACCTGGGCAAGAAGGAAGAGAAATGCAATCAGGGGTCACAGAGGAAAGCTGTGGGTCTCCCTTCCCCCACCTGCAGCCTTTGTTCCTCTGTCCCTGCCTCCTGACAGGCCCTTCTCACTATTCTCTCCTTCCAAATCCACCCCACCTCCCCAGCTTCCCCTTTCCCCCCTAGTCCCAGATGTCCTCTGAGCTTCTTCACTCTGGGGGGCTTAACTGGGTGGGGACTGAGCACCCTGGAGGCTGTAATTTTCCAGAACCCCCCCTCACCTCATAACCCGGAAGACAGGGCTGAACTTTGGTCCTCTAGGAGCAGCTCCATGAATTCTTGGCTCAGAAAGCCCTATATCTGAACCTCAATTCCACATCTGTCTGTGTCATCCTGAGCCAGGTGGGCCTGCCTCTGAACCCACCCTAGCCTACTGAGACCCCCTGCAAACTTCTGCCTGCCTGTCCCCTGGTGCCCTGGTCTTGTGTGTGAAAGTGGGATGTGAACTGAGTATATGTGGGCATGTGCAGAGATACGCCGCATATGTTGGCACGCAATAAATATTTAATGGCCCTCCTTAAATCCTTTTTGAAACAAGGCTATGAGTACATGAATAAATAGATAAATGTTGACTGACTAAAACGACACACATGCACCCTGAGAAAAGCCTTGTTTACTCAGCCTCTCTAGATAATAAGTTGATTCCCACAGTGGACTTTCCAGATGATTCAAAATGGAGGATCTAAGGATTAGGAAGAAGACAGGTATTCCAGGTAGAGGTAACACCTCAAGCCAAGGCTGAAGCTGGAGAATGCTGAGCTGTCAGTGTGGAACAACAGTACAGAGCATGTAGAAGCCTTGAATGCCAGGCTAAGGAATTGGACTTTATCCTGAGCACTGTGGGAGCCATTACAAGGGTTTTGAGCAGGGGGATGAGAAGGTCAGGTTTGTTTCCAATAGGATTCCTCTGTAGTTGCCACATGGAGTATGGTCTGGAGGTAGAGGGAGTGGTGTCAAGGAGCCCTCTACTTATCAAGTTCAGGTGGAGAGGATGAAGTATTAACATAGGCAGTTCTGTGAAGGGTGAGAAGTGGCAATCCCCAGGATAGCACAGCAGGGTGGACTGGATTTAGTGAAGTGCTGGGTGGGGTCAAGGGAGAAGTGAGAGGAGGCTTGATGATTCCTGGGCTCCTGGCCCAGGTGACCAGCTGGCTGGAGATGCCCTTGCTAAGGTTGAAAGGAGCAGGACTGGGGAAACATAAAGAGTTGCTTTGGACCTAGCAGGCATCCAAAGGAGCTATCCAGTTAGAGGGCTGGGGCCAGGCAAGTCTGGATAGATTTGCTCTGAAAAATTTCTGGATGACTTAAAGTGTCCCAAGTATTCCAGGGACAGTCTATTAAGCCCCTATCACCTGTGGTCCCAAGATAAACAGGGGAAGGACAGGGGATAGGGTCAGCAAAGGGTCTGACCAGGGACAGGGAAAAGTCTGGGGCCCCAGGAAATGGAATCCCCCAGAATAGGGCAGGAGTAGTAGTACAGAGGTTTGGGGGTAGAAAGGGAGTAGGCAGAAGCCTTAGGCAGGCTAAGCTGGTAGGCCTTAGATTTTAGTCAGCCCAGAGCCATCATTGTCCAGATAGGCAGAAAGAGGCCAGACAAGGGGTAGGGCCATAGCAGATCACCCCAAAAGGCAGATAGGCCACCAGCTCCTGGCTCAGTGCTGTACCCTGAGCCAGACTGTCTGGGAGCAGCCAGGTCAGTGTGGCTCCAGGATTGAGTTCCTGGACCATGCCCAGGTGTTGTGTGTTCCAGGTGAAGGCACTGGGGCAGACAAGTGACACCCCAATCCCTCACCAAGCAGCACCCTAAACCCATTCTCTATCAGTCCATCTCCACCCTATACTGTTACTTTCTCAGTCCCAGGATACAGGCTTGGCTGTGATCAGAGGTGAAAGCTGCAGACCACCCTGGGGGAGCACACAGCCCTGCACAGAGACAGAGTCCCGTCTGATGCTGTGGTGCATGTGTGAGGGTGGGAAAAC
The DNA here is from genome assembly GCF_000181295.1 of Otolemur garnettii. Classification (NCBI taxonomy): domain Eukaryota; kingdom Metazoa; phylum Chordata; class Mammalia; order Primates; family Galagidae; genus Otolemur; species Otolemur garnettii. Next base: position 29,151,785 of record NW_003852396.1, on the reverse strand, counting down.
CAAGGCTTCGGGTATCATGTGCCACACAAGGTGAAATGCAATCAGGCCAATTTCAATAATGTTTATTAAACACCATTGCTCTATAATCTCCAGACAGTGAATAGGATTTATGTTCTAACTGAAGACCAGTAATAAGCATATAATACTTGAATATAATGTCAAGGAGTTAAAAGTGAGATGAAGAAACAGAATACAGAGCGGTGGGCAGTTTCAGCCAGGAGGGGAATGACCACAGAAAGCCCTGTGGGCCTGAGTGGCCTAGTGATTTTGATCAAGTCCTTTTCTTCACTTGCCTCCAGTTGCACCCCGGTAGTCAAGCTGGGTCATCTCTGAGTTTCCCTAACCTTTTGCCGAGCCATTAGAGGGACCTGAGGATAAGCTTCCCACAGTAGTAGCCCCTCCCCCTTGGACCCAACCCGTTCACTTGGCCCTTCCCAAGAGCCTCCCCTGATCCTCCCACTTGGCTCCTCCGGCCTGGGAGCCAGGTAAGAGTTTAGGAGCACCTGGGGCCTTGGCCTTGTACCAGATGTAGCCTGGGAGATGGAAGTGACTCACTTGGGGACTGTCAGGATCCAGGAAACAACAGCCTGGGGTCAAGGTAGAAACCTTGAGACTCACTGCTCTGCGGTACCTAGAATGATGGACTGAAAGGGCCCAGGTCTCTCCTGAGCAGTCCCCCACTGAGGGTCTGTTGCTCTGCAGGAGGCCCAAGTTATAGTCAAGGAGGTGAAAGGTGTGGAAGGATTTTTTTTTTTTTTTGAGACGGAGCCTCAAGCTATCCCCCTGGGTAGAGTGCCATGGCATCACGCTCACAGCAACCTCCAACTCCTGGGCTCAAGCGAGTCTCCTGCCTCAGCCTCCCAAGTAGCTGGGACTACAGGCGTCCGCCACACCGCCACGCCTGGCTATTTTTTGGTTGCAGCCATCCTTGTTGTTTGGCGGTCCGGGCTGAGGATTCGAACCCGCCACCTTAGGTGTATGTGGCTGGCGCCTTAGCCGCTTGAGCCACAGGCGCCGAGCCAGGTGTGGAAGGATTTACCAGTGCCTGTACCCTCTGGGCCTCAAACTCCTAGTCCTTTGTGTGAGGAATTGGGGACAGATGGGAACAGATAGTCTTCAATGGGCCTTGTGCTCCAAATTCCTGTTTTGTTGAGTATATTGCAGGAGGCCCACAACCTCTGATGGTTCCCTGGGGGCTCAGGACAGGGGTGAATGACAGATTCCAAAATGGGAAGGTAGGGGAAGAGTTTAGCAAATGAAAATACAGGCTGCTCCATTAAATCTGAATTTCAGATTAGCAATGAATAATTTTTTATTTATATTTACCTTTTTAAATTTTTGAGACAAAGTCTCACTTAGTTGCCCTGAGGTTGAGTGCCATGGCCTCATAGCTCACAACAACCTCAAACTCTTGGGTTTGAGCAATCCTCTTGTCTCAGCCTCCTGAGTAGCTGGGACTGTAGGCGCTCACCAAAATGTCCAGCTAGTTTTTCTATTTTTTAGTAAAGACAAGGTTTTGCTTTGCTCAGGCTTGAACTCCTGAGCTCAGGCGATCCGCCCACCATGGCCTCCAAGAATGCTAGGATTACAGGCGTGAACGGTCATGCCTGGATGTATAATTTTTTAGGGTAACCATGTTACCAATATACCTTATGCTAAAAACTATTTATTGTTTATCTGAAATTCAAATTTAACTGGATGTCTTGTATTTTGGCAATTCTAGGTAGGGAAGGTGATTGGAGCTGGTACTTTATAGAGGAAGGTCCCAGATTCTCAGACAACCTCAGCTATTGCCACCTACCTTGATGCCCTTTAGGTTCCTTATTCATGGACTTTTCTGATGCTTTGTTGCAAGATAGGTGGATGAGGGAGGGAGAATCCAGGATTGGGGGAAACCAAGAGCTATGTAGAGAGGCAGAAGAGACCCCCAAAACCTCAAGAGGCAGCACCTGAACTCCTGCCCTGCCCTCAGCTAACCTCACCACCCCTCCTCTCCATGTCTCCTGCTCTCCTCCATGTCTCCCAGACTACTCTTAACCTCTGCACCCTGTTCCAGCCCTGCCTCTTTCCGTCCTCTACAAACTCTACCCACAGCATCCTCCAGGAGCCCTTCCTTGGCTGTTCTTTTGTTATTGTGGCTTCCTCCTCTGGGTTCCCAGGGTGCTGTTAATTACATGTCAATCAACTGAGCACCCTCCCTGAAGCAGACTGGGGACACAGACAACAGTGATCAGGACAAACACAGCCCCTGCCTCCCTGGAGTGTGCAGTGTAGTGCAGAGACAGACACACAAACTGGGAGAGAATTAATTGCCCTTTCACTGGTAGTGACTGGCCCATATGACCGCAGGCTTCATGCAGGCAGGAGCCACATTCTGTTGTATTCAGGCACCACAGAATGTTAGCCGAACAACTGAAAGTGCTAAAGGAGAACAGAGGGGGAGGGACTCCCCTGAAACCTTCCCCCAAAGGGAAGGCATTAGAGTTGGGAAAAGGGCCTTCCAGATGGAGGGTACTGGGGAAGAATGGGGACAGGGTGTGGCTGTCATGAGGGAGGAACAGTGGGAGTGAGGCTGAGAAGTCACCATGCAAAGAGCCTGAACCAGGCCGCTCTGGCTAGTGCTGTGGAGAGCCTGGCCCTGCCAGATTCTGCATTTCTAGAGGGCAGAGACTGGATCTTTCTCCTCTCTCATCCCCTGAAGCATTGGGCTGGGAACCTGACATAGGAGATGGATTGATAGAGAGTTGATGGAGGGGAAATAACACTGTGTGGCTGCTCCACTTAGGCTGGGAGGACCAGTCACACCACATTGTTCTCTCTCCTCTGCATCAAATGTTTCCAGGGGCAATTTTAGTAGGTAATCACAATCACTCTGCAATATTAGAAAAGGAGAGGCTTGGCATCTGTGGCTCAAGCGGCCTAAGGCGCCAACCACATACACCTAAGGTGGCGGGTTCAAATCCAGCCCGGGCCCACCAAACAACAAAGATGGCTGCAACCAAAAAATAGCCAGGCGTTGTGGCGGGTGCCTGTGGTCCCAGCTACTTGGGAGGCGGAGGCAGGAGACTCGCTTGAGCCCAGGAGTTGGAGGTTGCTGTGAGCTGTGATGCCATGGTACTCTACCCAGGGGAACAGCTTGAGGCTCTGTCTCAAAAAAAAAAAAAAAAAAAGAAAAGGAGAATGACTTGTAGCTTTATCTACCTTTGATCTTTATGGCTTATGTTGCAGATGCCATCAAAGCTGTTCCTTCTCTGTGAACATCTGTGGTGCCTTTTGCCCAGAGCAGTAAACTGTGGAAGGAGGGTGGATAGCAGAAAGGCAGGTTTGAGACTGGCTCCTCCTGGGCTTCACTGGCACTTTACCCAGTTGCCCAACCCTTCCTTCAGGCTGCCACCCTGCCCTGAGTCATGCTGCTCCTACCACTCTTTGGACAGCTGAGCCCTATACACACACAGCATTCCTCTGCAGCCCCAGTGCACACCTGTCCCCATGCATCACCTTCTACCTGGGCCTGGAAGTGCTTTACTACCTCAAGGTTTTCAATGGCCAAAATCTAAGGCTACTAGTGGGCAAAATTCTTCATGGGTTTGCAGGGTGCCATGTCTCTCCTGCTACACTATGAATGCCTCAAATGCAGGGAACTTTCATCCTCTCATCTGTTACTCAAGGAGCACCTACAGCATGCCAGGCACAGTGCTGGGTGCTAGGGTAAAATGGAAGCTGATGTGCAGTCAGCAAACAATGGTACAGCCGTAGCTGCTCTGAGACCTCCACGTGCTCTATCGCCCTGGCTGTCCCTGGGTGCACTTCCTGAGCTTCCTCACTGTCCTTCAACTAAAGGGTGAATGCCTGGCACAGGGGGGTTCTGGGAGCTCAGGCCACATTGGCCTGTGTCATAGATCTCCTTCTCCCTGACCTGTCCTTGTGCATGCCTGGTATAGGGCAGGTCCTCTCTGGCATGAACACGTAGCAGTTTTCAAGATGATTCACCTGGTGATGGCTCTGCAGAATATGTGTATAAGGTACTGTACCTTATACCTGTACAGACACGCGCAGGACCTGAAAGCCACTCTGTGAAAGTCTCCTCAGAGTACGTTTGTCACTCCTTCCTCTGCCTTTGCTGGTTTGAGGATCCAGTCAGTCTTTTCTCTCTTTTATTCTACCATCTCTGTCACTAACAGACTTGTGGCTTTGGTGGCAGGTGTCACTTCCATGGAATCTATGGACTTCTCATCAGCTCCATCCAAGAACTTTGATAGGAGCCCAAAGCTTGGTTAAAGTCCTTGTCTTCTGGTGGAGTCATACTGACTTTCTCATTATTTCAGCTCCTGGTTCCAAGATCATTGCCAGTTCTTAGTTCATGGGCAGAGCTGAGACCTTTGGTATATTGAGTACCCAGCTCAGGTTTCCAGGTCTGCCCTTTCTCCAGGGGCCCTCACACACCTCACACATCCTGGGGTGGTCTAGGACCTGTCCTTGAGCAGTGTTCACAATGACAAAAACACAGCAAGAAAAGCAGATGCAAATATTTCCCAGCAGAAGGAAAGAGGGTCTTGCCCTCTTGGACCAGGAGTGGAGCAGTTATGTACTAAGAATGTGGACTTTAAATGATTCGGTTAAGATTATACATGGAAAGCCCTCATTTAACAGTGTTTGCCATATTCTAGGTGCTCAAAAATTAAACCTATCAGTAAAGGCATTGTGATAAGACCAAAATTTGTTATGGTTGTTGATGGTATGGTAAAAGTGGTGGGTTTTTTTGTTTTTTGTTTTTTGTTTTTTTTTTTTTTTGCAGTTTTTGGCCGGGGCTGGGCTTGAACCCGCCACCTCTGGCATATGGGGCCAGCACCCTACTCCTTTGAGCCACAGGAGCTGCCCGATTTTTTTTTTTTTAAATGAGGTCCTGCTATATTGTCCAGGGTAGTGTCAAACTCCTGGGCTCAAGTGTTTCTACTGCCTCAGCCTCGAGAATAGTTGAGACTATAGGTACATGACACCACACCTGGCTAATTTTTTTATAAAAATTTTGTTTAGAGACAGGTCTTACTACATTGCCCTGGCTGGTCTCAAACTCCTGACTTCAGGTGATCCTCCACCTCAGAAGGTGGTGATTCTTGATATTGTTATGGAGTTACACTAACAATGGCAACAATAGTTTTCCTTAACCAAGCAATGATATCTCTCTGGGGATAGTCACAGTAGGTGTGTAGGTCAGCATTTGGGATTCCTTGGCCTTGACCTTAGCTTTACACACTTAAGAGAGAGTCAAGAAGGGAGCAGATAGGCCCTATGGGTAATTTCTAGGTTGATTATGGAGATAAGATTCAGAGACACAAAAGAATTATGGAACAAGACCTCCCCTCCTTAACCTAGGAGCTCAAGGGCGTGGGAGTGGGAGACCACTGTGTTTAGGGCAGAGAAGGCCAAGATGAGTGAGCTTCAGACCCTCCTAGCCTATTGCTCCAGAGAACTTTTGGGCTGATCTGCAGCCTGTACACAATGGAGCGCACTACTGTGCTCAGAGGACCACTGTCAGAGATCTCTGAGGTATCACAGTGAACATAAACTCCAGAAGACCAAAGATCCAACCTTCAGGAGGATAAACTATGGAAACCACAGAGGAGAGGATTTTAGATCTCCTGTCAGCAACATTCCAGGTCATATCATTTATTCAAAGGTCTGTGGGTCCATGTCAGGTTGGGGATAGACAGTGAGCAGGAGAAACCTGCGTGGATTCACTGGCCCAGTCAGCTTCCTTTTATTCTAATAGCTGAAAGATGAGAGCTGAGAATGTCATTTTGGGGTATCATATTTGAATGATTACCCTGTGCCAGATACTATACCAAGCACATTATGTGAATTATCTCATCTCATCTTACCACAATCCTGTAAAACCGACATTATTATCACCCTTATTTTCCATCTGGGGATCATAAAATTTAAGTAAATTAATAAGGGATAGAATTAGGATTTGAATCTATAGTTGCCTCTTCCAAACCATTTTTCTTAGCCATTACACTGCCCTGACCTGCATTTGTATTAAAGGAAGGCCCCCGTCAAAAGCATCCCCAGGGCCCTTCCTTACCAAATGGAGGAATGTTTATTCAGTACAAGAGGAAACCACCCCTGATTAGGGGATGGGATCATCTGTGGATGTTATACCGGATTAAGATTCTGTTGACTTAGAACAAAACCATCTATCTGGCAGCTAGGCCACACCCCTGTGGGAAAGCAGTGAAACGGCACATTTGAAGTTCTTCCTGGTATAAGTCCTCACAGGAAGATGTGTCCAGGGCCTGGAAAGCGCATGTGCTGTTGGGGTCTAATGATTATGGAAGAGGCTACCTGGCTCTCTTTGTCAGGATTTTTAAGGTACAGTTATCTATAAGAGTGCTCCTCAATCAAGAGTCTATCAAAAAAAGGTAGGTCAGGACCTGGAAAGGGAGGATGGCAATCAGACAAAGCCTTACATTTCTACCCGGAGGTAGTTAGCCCCTGGAGGGCGCATGATACCTTATTCACAAACTGCTTAGTAGGTCACACTGCTCTCTGTTTCTCTCCCCATTGTCAGCTTGGGCTGAACAGCCTTATTACAGCCACTTTAAGGATTTTAAAAGGATTCATTTGTAAAGATATATTTAAAATAAACGTTAAAATAAATAAATAAACTTTTTCAGAGAACAGTTTTAGATTTACAGGAAGGTTAGGAAGATAGTACAGAGGACTCTCGTATCTCCCCCACCTACTTCCCTCTCTTGCTTGCTTATCTGCCACAACTAATGAGGCAATATTGACACGTTATTATTCATAAAGTCCTGGCTTTATGTGGAGTTCCTTCGTTTTTACCAACGTCGGTTTTCTGTCCCAGGATTCCACCCAAGATACTTCTTTGTCATCATGTCTCCATCCCTTCTTGCTAGTCTGGGATAGCTGCTCAGACTTCCCACTGAGTATTTTTGACAGTTTTGAGCCTTGGTGAGGGATTTTGTAGACTGTCTCTCAGCATGGGCCTTTCCGATGTTTTGTCATGATTAGACTGGGGTTATGAGTTCTTGGCAGGAAGATCACAGAGGTGAAGTGCCGTTCTTATCTTATTATATCAAGAACAGGTTCGTGACTCATCACTGTTAATATTAAGCCCAAACACATAGTGGAGTTAGTGATGGTCAGATTTCTCCAGCAACATTACTAAAAGGATGCATACTTTGTTATACCAACCCGGATCACTGAGAAAGCAGTCCGCCTGGGAGTCTTCATGGTGGTAGTAGTAACTGGTAAGAGAACCCACACAGTAGGTAAATCTCAGAATGTAGCATTCAAGTTCTGGGTTCAACTGCCCCATCTCAGCTTCTAAAGCTATGGGCCCTACTAGCATTGGCAGGAACCAGATCTAATTTATTTCAGTGATTCCAAACCTAGAACAAGATTGTCTATTGGATACATAATTAGATATTTTTCTTTTGCAAAGAAATATTTTTACTGAGGTGAATACAATATAAATGTATGCATACAATATAAAATTAACCATTTTTTAAATTTCCACCCACCCCTAAAATTAACCATTTTAACTATTCAGTGTCATTTATTACATTCACAGTGTTGTGCAACCACCACCTCTATCGTTCTAAAACATTTTCATGACCTCAAAAGAAAACTCTATACCCATTAAGCCATCACTCTATTCCCCCCACCCCTCTGTCCCTGGTGACCACCTATCTGCTTTCTATCTCTATGGGTTTATTTATTCTCATTATTTCATATAAATGGAATCATATAACATGTGACCTTTCCTGCCTGGCTTCTTTCACTTACCATAATGTTTTTGTAGTGTGTATGAGAATTTCCTTCCTTTTTATGGCTGAGTAATATTCCATTGCATGTATACTACATTTTGTTTACCCATTCATCCATTGATGGGCATTTGAACTGTTTCCATCTTGTGGTCATTGTGAATAGTATGCTATGAACAATTGTGTATAAGCATTTGTTTGAGTATCTGATTTCAATTCTTTTGGATGTATACTAATGCATGACTGGATTTTTTTTAAAAGGTGCAATTTTTTTTTCCTGGACTTTTAGGAAACTGATCAAACTTACAGCCTAGTTACATGGACTAGGGCCTGTGGTAGGTCTGTCTTGGTCATGTTCAGATTATCACCTTCTCAATAGTTTGGATAAAGACATGGTACACATATATCAAGTTCTCCCATGACAAAAAGCCAGGAAGGAGAACTAAAAATCACAATGCAAATATATTAAAAGGGCCAAAGCTTGTATGTAGTTTCTTCAAAAGATTGTCTAAGCACAGGATATGGGAGAACTGGTTTACCAACAATGGTACAAAAGGAGTTGGAGCAGACCACAAGCTCTACATAAGGGGAGGCAGTGGCTGCCAGATAGGCAAATGCAAATGTAGGCTGCATTACCAGATGTATAGCATTCGGAAAAGAGGAGAAAGCCTGACCCTGCTGCACCCTCAGCCAGACCCACCTGGAGCTCTGGAGGCTCTCTGACCTGTTGAGAAATGCTCTGGGTCATGAGAAGGTGATCAAACTTTGGAGGCCTGAAAATCAGGTCATGTGACAAGTGGGCAGAGAACCCACATGGAAGCAAAGTCACTGAGGTGGGGAGTCTGCTACCCAGGATCTTCAGGGCTAACCTGAAGAATAATCAGAAGGACATCAGGTAAGTCCAGGGAATCAGGTGACTGGCCTGTCATTTTCATATTGAGAAACTATTCAGCCTGAGGGGAAGAGACAGGCAGAAGAGAATGAACCTTCTTGGTGTTGGTTTGGTCTCATCTTCCTTTTCTCCTCTCTTCCTTTTCCCCTTCTTTTTCTTCTTCCTTTTCCTCCAGGCTGGCACAGAGCACCATTCTATGCTGAGACAACACAGCTAAATTCCAACAAAAGTTAAGGATTTTATAATGATAAGCTAAAATGAACAGGGTAGAATTTAACTGGCTGGCTTGTGAAAATTGTATATACAATTGCCTGTACACATTAAAACACCATAAAATCTTTTTTTTTTTATTTTTTGAGACGGAACCTCAAGCTATCCCCCTGGGTAGAGTGCCATGGCATCACGCTCATAGCAACCTCCAACTCCTGGGCTCAAGCGAGTCTCCTGCCTCAGCCTCCCAAGTAGCTGGGACTACAGGCGCCTGCCACAATGCCTGGCCATTTTTTGGTTGCAGCCATCATTGTTGTTTGGCGGGCCCAGGCTGGGGATTCGAACCTGCCTCCTTAGGTGTATGTGGCTGGCGCCTTAGCCGCTTAAGCCACAGGCGCCGAGCCCACCATAAAATCTTAATATCCATTACTTATGTGAATCAGGACTGTCAGGATTTTTCATTTTGTTTTATATTTTTCTGTATTTTTCAAATGCTCAGCAATGAAGTCACGTTATTTTTTAGAGTCAGAAAAAATAAAACCCTTTGTATAATGCTTGAGAGCTAATTTAACCGGGCCAGCTGCATGGCTTCCCCTCTGCTTCCCTGCCCTTCTGGTTCCCTGAACCTCCCCACCAGGGCCGTGTTCCCAGCAGGCACTTGGGAAATTTTGGTAAACACATGACTTCTTGCTTGAAGAGCCATACAAGTAAGTGATTCTAGGGCAGGGAGGAGAGCCCTGGATCATTCTCAGGTAGAAAAGACCTGAAGGGTGGGGAGCCCACAATATAGGCATAGCCGATGGTGTTGGGCAATCCCCAGGGCAGAGCAGGTGTTTCCCCTCACAGTGGCAGCTGCACTTCCCAGCTGCAGTTGGTCATCAGCCTCATGGGAAACAGCCCTGGTGGGAAACATGAATGCCCTAGAGGGGGTCCTGAGGAGCCAGGGGCATGGGTATGGCTCAGTCTCCAGACACTGCCATGTCAGAGCACAGACTCACACTGGTGCTGTACTGGAGGACCTTTTCTTTACACACAGTCATTTTATCCACATACCATCCCACAAGATCAGCATCATTACAGCAAGAAAACTGAGATTCGGCCAGGCATGGTGGTGTGTGTCTATAGTCCCAGCTACTTGGAAGGCTGAGGAGGGAGGATTGCTTGAGGTCAGGAGTTTGAGTCCAACCTGAGCCCATCTCAAAAAACAACAAGAAGAAAGAAAGGAAGGGAGGAAGGGAAAAGTAAAGGAAGAGAAGGGAAGGGATAGGAAGGGAAGGGAAGGGAAGGGAAAAGAAAAGAGAAGAGAAGAGAAGAGAAGAAAACTGAGATTCAGAAAAATTAAGCACCAGCTAGTACATAGCAGAGGTGCTCTTAACCACTGTTGCATACTTCCTCAAATAGACACAACAGTTTAGCTTCCTGCTTGGCAGAATGGCCTTTCTCCTGCCCTTCTTGGCCTTGGTGTGATCCCAGTGATAGTTTGATTAGTGCACATGATGGCACTTTAACTCTGGCCTTGGAGCAAGGACCTATTGCTTACTTCCTCATCTCTCAAGGATGGCAAGGTACCCCAGCCTCAACCTGTCCTGACTCTGGTGGGTGTTCTAAACCCTGCCAAAGATTAAGCACAGGATATGGCTCGGCGCCTGTGGCTCAAGCGGCTAGGACGCCAGCCACATACACCTAAGGTGGTGGGTTCGAATCC
>NW_003852396.1:29093272-29140991 GCF_000181295.1 Otolemur garnettii | reverse complement strand
AAAAAAAAAAAAAAAAAAAAAAAAGCACAGGATATGTGAGAACTAGTTTTCTGACAAGGGTACAAAAAAAGTTTGAGCTGACCACAAGCTCTATATGAGGGAAGGCAATGGCTGCCAAGTAAGCAAATGTAAATGTAAGTTGCATTAACAGGGGAAGGTGAGGTCTCTATGGCCTGGAAGATGAGAGGAGACCCTCCGGGAAGTGAGAGAAGGCTGGTCTTAGGTCCTAGGTTGGGGAGAGTTCCTGTTGCTGAGGGCATTGTGATCAGGGCCTGGACAGGTCAGTGGGATTCCTCAAAAGGGAGGATCAATGTGAGCTTTTGAGTAGACCTTTAGGTCACCAGCCTAGGCTGTCAAGTATATGGCCAAGCAACCCAAGAAGAGCCCCTTCTCTTCTCTTCTTAGACGTTCAGAGGGGTTGCAACCAGATAGGACTTGAATGGGAGACCCCCTGATGTTACTGGGCCCATTCGGTTTTTGCTGCTCCCATTTGCCCCCAAACAGCCATTCAACTCTTTGCTTTCTCCTAGAGAGGGAGCCCAACCTCATGGAAGCAATACAAGAACAAATGACCCTGACATCTGGATCCAATGTACAGCTGTGTCCTCATGCTAGACCAGAACACAACACTCAGTAGATTCTCGGTGCTTCAGAACTACTGCTTTTATGAAACAGTATAGTGGCTGGGTACGGTGGCTCATGCCTCTAATCCTAGCACTCTGGGAAGCAAAGGCAGGTGGATTGCTTAAGCTCAGGAGTTTAAGACTAGCCAGAATAAGAGCAAGATCCCGTCTCTAAAAGTAGCTGGGTGTTGTGGCTGTAGTCCTAGGCACTTGGGAGGCTGAAGCAGGAGGATCACTTGAGCCCAAGAATTTGAGGTTGCTATGAACTACTGTGCCATGGCATTCTACAGAGGTCGAGAAAGTGAAACTATCTGACAACAATAACAAAAAAGAAAGAGTATAGTGCTATCTGTTACTTTGGAGTGTTTCATAAATACAGACTCAAGTAATGACAAAATTAGAAACCTGTGTACACACACAAAAATAAAAGGTTTATACTTTTAAATATATAAGAAAAAAGTTAATATATAATCATATACATCAATATACAAATAAAAATTAAAATCCAGATTTTATATGTATAAATTTTTAGTGCTATCGGCCAGTCTGTGGTCGTATTTCCCCATGCAAGCAAGAAGAAAATGTTTTACAGTGGGTTGGCTCCAGAAGGCTCATCTTATAGCAAAGGGTGACAAGATTGCCCAGGGAGGAGCAGCCAGCACAGAGATGGCACCAGTCTCTGACACTTGCCAGGGTGACCTGAACACATCCACTGTGCCAGCCCCTGACAGGATAAGAAAGAAAAAAAAAGAAGAAAAAGTTTTATACACACACACACACATACATAAAATATCTATTTATAGGGCTGATTCTTCCCTCCCTGCCAGGCTCAGAATAGTCAGGGGTAAGTCTGTTCACTGGACATCAGGAGAGTCATGGCTGCCTCATATGGCCCATTGGGTAACTGGGAAGAGGCTAACGGTTTGTGGGTGTTGGGTAACCACTGGACTTCCTGAAACTTCAAGTTTCTTTTCTGGACCACTCCCCATCTTCCTCTTTTAGGGTCAGGCTGGGGGCTGGGAGTATTCACATTTATTTATTCATTCAACAGTCACTTGCTTACTACCTCCCTTGCTCCTGCCCTGTCCTAGGCTTGAGGGACCCAGAGACATAATCCACAGGGGTCTGCCCTCCTGAGTTCCCTGGCTCAGACATGCACTACCATCTATTCTGCAACCGAGGCAGAAATCCAGGCATCAGCCTGGACTTCTCCCTCACTCCCCATCATGTGCCCCTTTCTTTTTTCCTGTAGCGCCCTGGACTTCTGTTGCATTGTTTATCACCTTTTATTTTTCTAAAGGCTCCAGTTGTCCATCCTCCCCAACCCCCTGCCCAGACTCAATGAAGGCAGGAATTTAGTGTATATCCCATTCCTTGCTGTATTCCTGGCACCTAGCACAGTGCCTCACACTTAGTAGATTAATTAAACGTTGTTGATTGAATTAGTAAATCCCTTCAATTCCATTTTAATATTCCTTGGATCCATACCCTCCTCTCCTCCCCCAGCCACAGGCATTGCTCAGATCCCATGTTCTACTTGGACTATGAAGCAATTTTAAACAGGGCTGCCTGCCTCATCTGCCTGCAACCCCCAGTCCCATTTAATGTATTTCCCATATTACAGCTGGAGTGGTCATTCTATAGTATCCACCCTTTCCTGGCTCCTCATCACTCATAAGAACAAGGCCACTTTTTTCTGGCATAATAAAAAGGTGACAGCAAATATGACTTATCAGCCTAATCTCTCTGCCTTGTGAAAATGCTAAGGAAGATGTACACAAATACAAAAACTTGCAGTGATGCTACGCAACCTAAAGATAAGAGAAGATCACAGGACAAAGTGTAAGGGAGAAATTGCACTAACCAGATGGTCAATGGGGCCAGATTGAGAAACATATTCTTGGATGACACCCCACTTGTTCCTCCCTCTAAAACAGAACAGTATGTGTCATCCTATGTCATTAACTGACCGTGTTTCAACCCCACCCCCCTTTACTGCAAGTGCTCTAAGGACAGGGACCATATCTAACTTACCTTGATATCTCTGGACCTAGCACAAAACTTGGCACACATTGAGTAGGCAATCAATAAATATTTGTTGGATGAATCAGAGGATTAAATGAATGAATGAATGAAGATCTAATGGTTTCAAAGTAGATAAGACAGACTAATCCCCACTGTTTAGTCCTGTCTCAGGGACCCTGAAGCAGCACTAACTAGATGGACTTTTGGCCATACCCTAACCACACAGAAAGTCTTCCCAGCCAATCAGAGTGGTTGAGGGTATGGATTCTGGGGCCATGTAGTGTAGGCAGAGATGTGTGAGCTTGGACAAATTATGTAAATGCTCTCTGCCTCTTCTTTGTCATCTGTGAAATGAGGATAGTAATAGTTCCTATTTCACAGAATTGTTGTGAGAACTAAATTTAAGTATAAATGTATTTGTTTAGTATATACTGTATTTTACCATGCATAATATACACATTTTTAAGAGAAACATAAAGATGTGCATTATACATGGATAATATGCTCAGGAATGGGGGAGCCCAGTAGGTCTCCTGGGACCACCATGCCCTCCACCTGGACCTGCCAGGGGCATGGCAGAGCGACTTCAGCTGAGATCAGAGGAGGGGGCATCGGCGGAGTTGGCAAGGCAGGTTGTGTCCATGTAGGGCCTCGGCCCTTACCCCAGCTGTGCAAGCCCCAGGGACCCTGCTGGCTGCTTGCAGGCTGAGCAGCCTCAGAAGCTCCTGCCCCACCAGTCACATGTGCGGCCATCTTGGCCATGGCCCCCAGTGTGGCAGAGAGGGAAGGGTTCCTGGAAGAGAGGGAAGGGGCAGCTTTCACAGAGCAGGCAGCTGTGCAAGGGCAGGAGCATTAGTATTGTTAGCCCTTCCCAGATGTGTCTCTCCTGGCCGAGAGTGAGCCACTTTCTCAGGGATGTTTTCCTGAAAGTTTGGGCCCAAAACGTCGGTGTGTATTATACGTGGCAAAATATAGTGTGTGTGTGTATACACACTCATATGCACCCATAAATAAATAAGTTTACATATGAAGTGCTACTTAAAGGGCAGCTATTACCCATGATATTGATGATGACGATTCCCCTAAATCCACCACATCAGCTTCTCTTTTTGTATCTACGCTGTCTGTCTAATAGTGGAATAGAGACTTCCACAATTATTGAGCAATACAACATAAGGTTGAGAAGGCCAGGAAGCAATGCCTGGCCTGGCTCTGCTGCTGCCTGATCAAGAGAGAGCAAACAAAAGCAATCAACATGGGACCTATGGAAAGATCCTACGGCACAAGGCGGAACGAAACTTGTTGTGAAAGGCAGGATGGGTTCAGCGCCTATAGCTCAACCGGCTAAGGCGCCAGCCACATACACCTAAGGTGGCGGGTTCGAATCCCCAACCCGGACCCGCCAAACAACAATGACGGCTGCAACCAAAAAATAGCCGGGCGTTGTGGCGGGCGCCTGTGGTCCCAGCTACTTGGGAGGCGGAGGCAGGAGATTCGCTTGAGCCCAGGAGTTGGAGGTTGCTATGAGCTGTAATGCCATGGCACTCTACCCAGGGGGATAGCTTGAGGCTCTGTCTCAAAAAAAAAAAAAAAAGAAAGAAAGAAAGGCAGGGTGCAGTGGCTCACACTTGTAATCCTTGCACTCTGGGAGGCTGAGGCAGTGAGTGGATGGCTTGAGCTCAGGAATTTGAGACCAGCTTGTGCCAGAGTGAGACCTCATCTCTAAAACTAGCTGGGTATTGTGGTGGGTGCCTGTAATCCCAGCTACTGGAGAGGCTGAGGCAAGAGGATCACTTGAGCCCAAGAGTTTGAGGTTGCTATAACCTGTGATGCCACAGCACTCCACCTAGGGCAATAGAATGAAACTCTGTCTCAAAAAAAAAAATTGTTCTGAAGGTTCAGATGAAGAATTTATAATCTCTGAAATGATTTTCTGTAATAAACAGAGTAAAACTCTAAAAGACATCTGTTTGGTATTCTCAAAACAAACAACCAGGAAGCTATGATATAGTGGTTATTTCTTGGATGCGTCCTAAGTAGGCAAAGGATACAAATAGGCAATTCACAGAAACGGAAATGCAACTGGCTCTCAAACAGATAAAAAGATGATTGATCTCATTCAGAAAAGAAATGCAAACCACAACTACAGTGAAACACGATTTTTTTATCTATCAGATTGGCAAAAACCCAAGAGTTTGTTATCAACGTTTGTGAGGCCATGGGGATTTTACTCTGAAGAATTCACCCCACTTTTGGCGATGTTATTTAACTGAGGTTTCCTTCACTTCAGCTCCAGGGATGGCCCTGACTGGCTTTAGTATGCTAAATTTCTAACCATCCAGAGATCATCAAAAATTATTGGGGCCGGGCGTGGTGGCTCACGCCTATAAACCCAGCACTTGGAAGGCCAAGGCGGTGGATTGCCTGAGCTCACTAGTTCGAGACCAGCATGAGAAAGAGCAAGACCCTCCCCCCCGCCCCCCCCGCCCCCGTCTCTAAAAAATAGCTGGGCATTGCGATGGACGCCCATAGTCATAGTCACAGCTACTTGGGAGGCTGAGGCAAGAGGATCTCTTGAGCCCAAGAGTTTGAGGTTGCCGTGAGCTATGATGCCACAGCAGTTTACCGAGAGTGATGAAGGGAGACTCTGTCTCAAAAAGAAATTATTGGGTGAAAATGTTGGGCAAACTACTTAAGCATACTGAGCTTTAGTTTCCTCATCTTTAAAATTCATACAATGGTAGACACTTACTAAAAGCAGCCAATACAGTATAATAAATGTCACCTTTTATTGACTTTGGTAATTTGATACATAAAAATTTAAATACGTGTGCTGGACTACTCTGAAGATTTATAGAATTACAGCTGGCTGCGGTGGCTGCAGTGGCTCACGCCTGTAATCCTAGCACTCTGGGAGGCCAAGGTGGGTAGATTGCTTGAGCTCAGGAGTTCAAGACTGACCTGAGCAAGAGTGAGACCCGGGTCTCTGCTAAAAATAGAAAAACTAGCTGGGAGTGGTGGCCAATGCCTATAGTCCCAGGTACTTGGGAGGCTGAGGCAGGTGGATCTCTTGAGCCCAGGAATTTGAAGCTGCTGTGAACTATGGTGCCACAGCACCTTAGACTGGGGCAACAGAGTTGAGACTTTATCTAAAACAAAAAAAGATTATAGAATTACAAACTTGATCTATACTTTCTAAATAATTATGGAAGATAAAGACAAGAAAAAATAGAATCTCTAGCAAAGAACAAAGCAGCAAGGAAGCACAAAAATAAACAAAATGAGACCACATTAGGTGTAAATAAATTAAGCTATGCTATTGAAGGCAAAGATTTTCACATCTTATATTTAAAACAAAAGTCAACTATACAATATGCTGCTTATAAGAAATACTTAAAATAACATAGACTATCCAAATAAATGTATTAAAGATATACATGTAAGAAAGAGACAAAACAGTATGAAAGGAAAGTATGGGAAGAAAAGTTTGAATAGAAGAAGCTTTTCTAATTATGATTCAAAATCCAGAAGCCATAAAAAAAAAAGACTGAGGGCAGCACCTGTGCCTCAGTGAGCAAGGTGCTAGCCCCATATACCCAGGGTGGCGGGTTCAAACCCAGCCCAGCCAAACTGCAACAACAACAAAAATAGCCGGGTATGGCTCGGCGCCTGTGGCTCAAGTGGGTAAGGCGCCAGCCACATACACCTAAGGTGGTGGGTTCGAATCCAGCCCGGGCCCACCAAACAACAATGACGGCTGCAACCAAAAAAAAAAAAAAAGGCCAGGTGTTGTGGCGGGCGCCTGTAGTCCCAGCTACTTGGGAGGCGGAGGCAGGAGACTCGCTTGAGCCCAGGAGTTGGAGGTTGCTGTGAGCTGTGAGGCCACGGCACTCTCCCCGGGGGGATAGCTTGAGGCTCTGTCTCAAAAAAAAAAAAAAATAGCCGGGTGTTGTGGTGGGCGCCTGTAGTCCTAGCTACTTGGGAGGCTGAGGCAAGAGAATCACCTAAGCCCAAGAGCTGGAGGTTGCTGTGAGCTGTGACACCACACAGTACTCTACTGAGGGTGACAAAGTGAAACTCTGTCTCTTAAAAAAAAGAAAGAAAGAAAGAAAGAAAGAAAGAAAGAAAGAAAAGACTGATAAATTCAACCACAAAAAAATAAAAACTTCTACGTTAAAAAAAGAAAAGCCCGGCCAGGCACAGTGGCTCATGCCCATAAGCCTAGTACTCTGGGAGGCCAAGGTGGGTGGATTGCCTGAGCTTAGGAGTTTGAGACCAGCCTGAGCCAGAGTCAGACCTTGTCTCCAAAAAAATAGCCAGGTGTTGTGGCAGGCGCCTGTAGTCCCAGCTACTTGGGAGGCTGAGGCAAGAGAATGGCTTAAGCCCAAGAGTTCAAGGTTGCTATGAGCTATGACGCCACAGCACTCTACCCAGGATGATAAAGTGAGACTCTGTCTCAAAAAAAAAAAAAAAGAAAAGAAAAGCCTAAGTACTGTGATTTGAATGCGTCCCCAGATTTTACCTGTTGGAAACTTAATCCTCAAATTCATAGTTTGATTGGAGGTTAGCCTTTTGAGAGATAATAAGGATTAGATAAGGAAATCAGGGTGGGGCCCCTATGATGGTGCTGGTAGCTTTATATGGATAGGAATAGAGATCTGAGCTAGCACACTTGCTTGGTCTCACCACATGATGCCTCCCACCATGTCCTGATGCAGCAGGAAGGTCCTTACCAGACACCTGTAAAATGTTCTTGAACTTCCAGGTCTCCAGATCTATGAACTAAATAAACCTCTATTCTTCATAAATTACCCAGTCTGCGGCATTCAGTTAAAGCAACAGAAAGCAGACTAAGACACTAAGTAAAGACTAATAATAAATAGCAAACTGAGAAAAATCATTTTCAACCCAGGTGACAGAGAGAGGGATGGATAATCATTGTAAAATACAAAAAGCTAATAGGAATTATTGAGGCCAACAACCTAATAGAAAAATGGCTAAAGAACATACAGTCATGTGCCACATAGCAACATTTTGTTCTATGGTGATGAACCATGTATATGATAGTGGTCCCATAAACTTATAATATCTTATTTTTACTTTAGTTTTTCTATGTTTAGATATATAAGTCCTTACCATTGTGTTATAACTACCTACAGTATTCAGTACAGTAACATGCTATATAGGTGTGTACCCTAGGAGCAATTGGCTATATCATACAGCTGAGGTGTGCAGTAGGTTGTACCCCCTACGTAGAGTGTAAGTATAAGTACACTCTACGAAGTCATGCAATGACAAAATTGCCTGAGATGCATTTCTCAGAATGTATCCCAGCTGTTAAATGACTCTTGACTGTAACAGAAAAGGATATACAAATGGATCTTAAATGACTTCTTTTTTTCTTTAGTGATAGGTTTCATTCTGTCACCCAGGCTGAAGTGCAGTGGTGGGATCATAGCTCACTGCAGCTCAAACTCCTGGGCTCAAGCAATCCCCCTGCCTCAGCCTCCCAAGTAGCTAGGACTAGTGGCATCTGCCTTAAATGATTCTTTTTTGTTATGAAGATAGGCACTCAAAACAAGAAGCAAACTGAAACTACACTGAGACATGATTTTTCACCTGTCAGATGGACAAAAATCCATATATTTGATATCACAGTGTTGGAGAAACACCTCCAATTTCGCCTCACACTCCCTTTACGTTGCTAAAGGGAGCAATGATAGCAGTCTAATGGTGAGCAATTGGCAGTCGTTTTCAAATCTACAATGTATAATCCTTTTGATCTAGTATTAACATTTCTGTGAAAATTTTATGTTCTAATATATGTTTCCTATATATATTTGCACCCACGCAAAAAGTATGTACAAGGTTATTCATTTGCAAAATTGGCAGCAACTCAAATGTCTACCAATAGCACAATGGTTAAATATTACACATTATTGTACAACTATACAATGGGATACTACATAGACCTTAAAAAGAATGAGGAAGTCTCCAATGTACTGATCTGGAAAGATCTCCAAGATATATCTTTTTTTTAAAAATAGGATTTTGCTCTGTTGCCTAGACTAGAGCACAGTGGTGTATTCATAGCTCACTGCAGCCTCCAATTCCTGGATTCAAGTGATTCTCCTGCTTCAGCCTCCCCACTATCTGGGACTACAGAAGTGAGCCAACCAAGATATATTATTAAATGACAAAACAAAAGAATCAAGTGTATATCTTATGATATGGTTTAAAGCCTTTTTTTTTTAATAAAAAGAAAAAAATGCATGGACATGTTTGTATTTGCACAAAGAAAGTCAAGAATACACAAGAAACTAACAAAACCACTTTCCAGGCTCAGTGCCTGTGGCTCAGGTGGCTAAGGCGCCAGCCACATGACACCTAAGGTGGTGGGTTCGAATCCAGCCCGGGCCCGCCAAACAACAATAATGGCTGCAACTGAAAAATAGCCAAGCGTTGTGGCGGGCGCCTGTGGTCCCAGCTACTTGGGAGGCAGAGGCAGGAGACTGGCTTGAGCCCAGGAGTTGGAGGTTGCTGTGAGCTGTGATGCCATGGCACTCTACCCAGGGGGACAGCTTGAGGCTCTCTCTCCAAAAAAAAAAAAAAGCCACTTTCCAGGTTAGACGTGAGGGGAGGAGGGGAAACTGGGCAGATGAATGACGAAAGATGGAGGGAGACATTTTTTCTGTGTATCTTTTTTCTTATATTTTTAATTTTTGGACTATGTAAATAAATTACGCATTGAAAATTTTAAATAAAAAATAAACAATATAGAAAGTTTACATGGGGAAACACAGACAAAGCTGTTAGGTAAATGCAAATGAAATAAAGTAGGAGATGGTAATAGTGACATAAGAAATAATGAAAATCATGGCTAAAACCATTAAATGAAACAAAAGGGTAACATTTTATAAGAGTGTTGATAAACTTTTATATGTTGAATAACAGAGCATCAAAATAGATGAATGAGAAATAGAAGGAGAGTTTGATATAAACAAAAAAATAGTGGAAGACATATCATTCTCAACCTGATGAATTATACAGGCTAAAAATAAATATGGATATACAATATTTTAAAATATTACATATAGACTGGGTGAGGTGGCTCCTGCCTATAATCCTAGAACTCTGGGAGGCCAAGGCAGGTGGATTGCTTGAACTCAGGAATTCTCAGGACCAAACTGAGCAAAAGTAAGACCTTGTCTCTAAAAATAGCTGGGGCATTGTGGCAGGCACCTGTGATTCCTGCTACTTGGGAGGCTGAGGCAAGAGGATCTCTTGAGCCCAAGATTTGAGGTTGCTGTGAGCTATAACAGACGCCAGGGCACTCTACCAAGGGAGACAAAGTGAGACTTTGTCTCAAAAACAAAAAAATAAAATAAACAAGCAAACAAATAGGCTTGTAGAAAAAGAACAAAAAAGTTATCCCAAGGTAATTAAGAGGAATAAAATAGTAAAGATAAAAGAAATTATTTAGTAAAAATTTAGTAAACAAATGAGAAATAAAGTCAAGTGTATTTTAAATAAGCAAACAAAAAAAAATTCCTTAGTATGGTAAATAAAACCCTTGATGACTTGGCCCTCGACAGTGCCCCTACACATTCAACTCTTGCCATTCTGAACTATGGACTCTTTGCTATCTGAACTCAGGAACCAGATTGATCCAGATAAAATTTGGAAGATAGGGATAGTATCCCTGGCTCTCTGAGCTCCAGTTACTTGCTTACTGCCATTGTCCACTAGTAAAGTCCACCGTCCTGTAAGTCTCAGCCCCAAAACCCCTTCTTCCAGGTAGGCTTTGTGTGAATCCAAAAACTACAACACATGCCAGCATGGGATGAATGCTGTAAGAGTGGGTAAATCCAACTTTTTTGGCAAAGTGGAGTGATAGATTGGAGTGTGAGGCGAAAGACGGTTGTGGGCATGAAGGAGAGCTGGCTGGTGGAGCTGCTTCATGGAGGAGAAATGGGATTTCAGGCCACAATGGAACAGAGGAAAGAGCCGAAGGAGGAAAAGCACAAGCAAACACAGGCAGGAGCGAAAGGACAGAGTGGTTTGGAAAACTAGGGACATCCTACGTGACTGTGGTGTGGGAGGCTGATAAAGAGTGGAATAGGTGAGTATGGAAAGCTCAACAGGGCAGGTCACAAGGAGCCTCCAATGGTGAGTACTACACACCTGATAAAGGACTGATAACCAGAATCTACAAAGAACTGAAGCAAATCAGCAAGAAAAAAATCAACTCTATTAAAAAGTGCACAAAAGGCCAGGCGTGGTGGCTCACGCCTGTTGTCCCAGTGCTGTGAGAGGCCGAGGCAGGTGGATTACCTGTGCTTGAAGTTTGAGACCAGCTGAAGACTCGCCAGAGGCAGAGTGAGCCAGAGTTAGAACCAGTCTCTATAACAACAACAAGACAGCCGGACGTTGTGATCCCAGCTACATGGGGGGCAAGAGAACACTACAGGAGGAAGAAGTAATAAAAAAAAAAAGTGCACAAAAAACATGAACAGAAACTTTTTAAATGAGATAGACTAATGGCCAACAAATACATGAAAAAATGCTCAAGCCTCTAATCATTAGGGAAATGCAAATCAAAACCACCATGAGATATCACCTAACCCCAGTGAGAATGGTTCTTATCAAAAAGTCTCCAAACAGGCCAGGTTTTCTGGTTTGTTCCTGTAATCCTAGCAATCTGGGAGGCTGAGGCAGAAGGATCACTTAAGCCCAACGTTTTTGAGGTTTCTATGAGCTAAGCTGATTTCACAGTACTCTAGCCTGGGCAACAGGGTGAGACTAAGTCTCAAAGTCTCACTATGTCACTCTCCGCTCTTCGTAGAGTGCGTGGTGTCACAGCTCACAGCAACCTCAAACTCTTCAGCTTAAGAGATTCTCTTGCAACTAAAGAATACCAACAGCAGAGAAGAGATGACCATGTAGAACTTCAAAAGTCCCTCTTGTCACAAAGCAAAGGAAAAAAGCATGAGTTTGCTATAAGGGAGAAGAACCAAAAAGCAGACACAGTAAAGAAGGTTTGGATTTCTGAATATTATCAATAGTAAAGACAAAGAAAAAATGATTGTAATAATAGAAGGAAATTGTTGTAATAATAGAAGGTTTATGTCAATTAACCTGGTTCCCTGAAAAAAGTAATGAAATTAGATCCTAATTGTTAAAAAAAAAAGAAAGAGATTCTCTTGCCTCAGCCACCCAAGTAGCTGGGATTATAGGCGCTGCCACAACACTTGGTCATTTTTTGCGGGAGGGAGGTTGCAGTTTGTTTAGCTGGCTTGAGCTGGAGTGAAACCCACCAGCCTGGGTGTATGTGGCCAGCACCATACCCACTGAGCTATGGGAGCCGTTGTCTCAAAATTTTTTTAAATGTCCCAAAACAACAGATGCTGGCGCAGATGCAAAGAGAAAGGAACGCTTATACACTGTTGATGGGACTGCAAACTAACACAACCTCTATGGAAAGTAGTATAGAGATTCCTCAAAGAACTAAAAGTAGACCTACCATTTGATCCAGAAATCCCATTACTAAGCATTTACCCAGAGGAAAACAAAAGGTATTTTATAAAAAAGACACTTGAACTTGCATGCTTATAGCAGCACAATTCACAATTGCAAAGATGTGGAAGCAACCTAAGTGCCCAATATATGAGTAGATTAATGAAAGGTGGTACATGCATACCATGGAGTACTACCCAGCCCTAAAAAGGACCGTCTAGCATCTTTTGTAACAACCGGGATGGAACTGGATACCATTTTTCTTTTCTTCCTTTTTTTTTCAGACAGAGTCTCACTTTGTTGCCCCCAGTAAAGCGCTGACGTCACATCTCACAGCAACCTCAAACTCTTGGCCTTAAGAGATTCTCTTGCCTCAGCCTCCTGAGTAGCTGGGACTACAGGCGCCCACCACAATGCCTGGCTATTTTTAGCAATGGGGGTCTCGATCTAGCTTAGGCTAGTCTTGAACTCATAAACTCAGATTCCCAAAGTGCTGGGATTACTACAGGCATGAGCCACCATGTCCAGCCCTGGATACCATTTTTCTAAGTGAAGTTTTGCAAGAATGGCAAAGCACATACTACATGCTCTTGGTACTAAATTGGAACTAGTTGATTAACACTTAAGTGCACATATGGAAGTAAAACTCAAGGGAAATTAAGTGGGTGGGGGTGAGAGAGGAGATGAATAAATTCACACCTAAGGGGTACAATGAGCACTTTCTTTACTGCTTTGACTTAAAATGTACAAAAGCAAATTATGTAACCAAGATGTGTGTACTCCTATAATATTTTGAAATTTTTTTTAAAAAGGGTTGTGAGTCCCCTGTCACTGATGTGCAGGAATGGGGGGTGGTGGGTGGTGTGAGGGGGATTTCTTAAGCTGGCAGGCTGCCCAGGAGGAGGTGGGGGAGGTGGGATGGGCAGCTCTGGCTTTGGAGGCGCTGGGCAGGGAAAAGGGACCCATCCCTGGTCTGTTTCTCCTCCTTGACCCATTTCCTGGCTCCTGCCTGCATCCCAATCATGGGGGGTCTAAGAGGTAGTTCCTGGCAACTCCCCCAGTCCCCACAGATAGAGTCACACAGCTCTATCCATCTGTCTAGCCCAGCCCCCGCAGGGGCCTCTGTAGTCAGGTCTTTGTGTCTGCACAGTGGCCCTCTTTGTTCTAAGCAGCTCCTTTGTCCTGTCCCGCCTCCCTCCTCTCCTTCTCTCTCTCCTAACTGCATTACAAAAAGCACCAGCTTTGCAGAGAGCCAGGCCAGGGCTCTGACCTTGGCTTTCCCTGTTGAGTCTCTGTGCAACCCTGAGCAAGTCACTTTGCTTCTCTGAGTCTTAGTTTTTGGATCTATGAAAAAGAGCTATTATAAAGAATCAAACTATTGGCAAGAATTGGTCTGTTACCCAGTGCTGAGACCCAAACAACAAATGATGTCCACAGGAAACTCTACCCAATCCTCAAGCTATTCCCTGGATCGCTCCTTATATTTCCAACATCCTCATCTTTCAGCCAAGTGGCTACCATTTACCCATTTGACAGTTGAGGAAATCAAGGCCTAAGAATAGGCTTTAGGGGGATGTAATCTGTATAGTTAGATAGGGCCTGTGATTTGATAGGGCCTATAGTTAGATAGGGCCAGTACTTGGTTTAATATTCTGCTGAAATTTTGAAATTATTTTTGAACAAGGGGATCACATTTTCATTTCAATTTCAAATTTTGAAATTATTTTTGAACAAGGGGATCACATTTTCATTTCAGGCCTTGGGTCCTGCCAATTATATAGCTGGTCCTGCTTGTGAGGAGGAAGAGAAGAGGCTTGTCTAGGTCTGGACTAGGCATCCTGCTTCCTTTGGGTGCTTCCTTTGGGTGCTTCCTTTGGGTGCTTGCATCCTGGGATGCTGAGAGCCAGAGCTTCCAGGCTGCATTTGGCATCAGGGTCCTGGCCCCTGCCCAGGAAACCTGAGGAACACATTTCCTGGCTGGGAGAAAGGAGGACAGCACAGGTCAATGTAATAGTCCAAGGAGCAAGTAAGAAAAAAGGCTGCTGAAACCAGCCCAGCCCTATGTAACTGGAGCCGCCAGGGTGGGTCCCAACACTGTGACCCAGCCATTACTCCAGGAACTCAATAGGGCCTTCCTTCCCAGCAGGCTGTAGTACCAAGGCCAGGAGACCCACCTCAGAATTACTGCATGACTTTGCACATTCACTTCCCCTTACTGAACCTCAGTTTCTCTATATGTAACATGCGAATAATAACACCTAACCCACATGATTCCGGTGGAGATTAAATGAGATACCTTAACACAATGACTAGCACAAAGAAAGTGATCACTAGAGTCCTTATGCATATACTCACAACACATATTCATATTGTAACAAATCTTCAGGGATGGTATTAGGTGCTGGGCATTTAACTCTGAACAGGATGCCCTTGGGCTTTGCTCTCAAAGAGATCCCCATTAGATCTCTTTGGGGAGATCGACATGGATAGTAACAATAGAGTGGTAAATAGTGGGTTACCTGGCCTGGGTCTAGGAGAGCCAGGAGCTGGGGACCAAGGGCAAAGAAGCTAGGGCCCTGCAAACAGAGGGAGAAGCAGGTGCCAGGCAGGAGGTAAATGAGAGTCGGGCACTTCCGCATGACTGGCTCACAGGCAGGGATGAGGCAGAGAGGTGGGGAGGCTGGGGAGGTAGGCTGGAGAGGTGGGTTTTATCCAAAAAGTGGTGGAGCCACCAGAGAGAGTGGGCAGGTGACAGCAGTGAGGGGCAACAGAGACATCACCCTAACCTGTGAAGGAGGGATTGGAGTCTGGGCCAGCACAGGGATTCTCAAAGCAGAAGTTTTCTCAAAGGTGATGAGAGAAGTAGAGGGAGGGAAGACGAAAAGGCTTGAGCCAGCCAAATGGAGAGACAGGAAGCCTCCTAATGCATGGAGAGGAGCCCAGGCTGGGGCTTGCCCTGCCCCTCCTGACCTGCCGCTGCTAATGGAATCCTCCTCCACCCCCATGGCTCCATTTACCCACCTCGGGGGGACCATTACTGTGCCTGGGCCTTCACCATTAGCCTGCCTTGGCTGCTTGGTCCCAGGGAGACTCTCCAATGTTATTCCACCCTTTTAGATGAGTCTCTTATGTGAGGCTTGCCATGTGACTCACTGGGCATAATTTCCTGGTTGGATCAATGGTTTAAATTCTTTTAACTGTAAAATCTTCTATATATTTGCAACCAGTTCTTACCGAGAGATATAAATAAATAAAAATATAAAAGCAATGATGCTCAAGCTGAAGCCAGGTTGGATTTGAATCCTGCTGGACATTAACAACCTCCAAAATCCAGTGACGGAAGTGCCTGGAGACCTAGACTTCTGACCCTCATTAAAGGAGACACTAATTCTTTGAACTTAGGAGGCTCAGGATGATGGGTAAAACCCTAAAAAAGAACTTAAGGCAGGCCAGCGAGAGATTATGAATTCATTTTTCAGGAAAGGAAACTGAGGCTCAGAATGATATCACAAGAGCTTAAGGACAAAGTCCTTTCTTCTGTACCTCAGGCCTCACCAAGTCTTCTGTTGAGGTAGCTGAGACAATGCATGTCTCAGGGATGCAATTTCTTTGGTCGCAAAGTAAGGGAGTTGAGCCCCCTGTAAGGTGGCGCCTTGAACAGGCCACCATCCGGGTTTGTCTGCTAAAACTAAGATTGAGCCTGGGTTCTCAGCTTGGTGCAAAAGGAATTATTTTTTTTTCTCCTGTGCTACAAAATAGCAGTGATTGTAGAAGGTTTGAAGGCTTGGAATGGGGAAAAGAAAGAGAGGGTTGGAGGGCAGAGTGTAATGTCTCATGCTTATAATCCCAGCACTCTGGGAGGCCAAAGAAGGTACATTGCTTGAGCTCAGGAATTCGAGACCAGCCTCAGCAAGAGTGAGACCCTGTCTCTAAAATAAATAGCCGGGTGTTATAGTGGGCTACTGCAGTCCCAGCTTATAGGGAAACTGAGGCAAGAGAATCACTTGAGGCCAAGAGTTTGAGGTTGCTGTGAGCTATGACGCCACAGCACTCTACCAAGGGTGACAAAGTGAGACTCTGTCTCAAAGAAAAAGAAAGAAAGGAAGGAAGGAAAGAAGGGAAGGGAAGGGAAGGGAAAGAAGGGAGAGAGAGAATCAGGTGGGATGCCAGTGCCCAAGGATCTTTCTCCACACTGGGACCCTAAAGTCTAGGTCCCACAACTTGCAGCCATGGGGATACATAAGCCCCTGGAAACTGCATAGACTAGCTTGGACAATAAGTGGAGAAGGCTGGACAAGGGGCCTTTGTGTCTCCCAAGCAAAGGTCCCAGTGGGACTGCAGAGGCAGCTCAGATATGCAGGGCTGTGTCCACTGTGTTCTTATTCTGCAAGGCTGCGGTCAGCACCCTTCTTGAACCCCTCCTGGGGCTGGCACCTAGTCAGATGATAAGAAGCCTATCGGACCCCAAGGCCTCAGTGCCTGGGAGAAGCTCCTTGGCCACAAGAAGCTTCCTCCACACCTGTCTAGCCACTGGACCATCCAAAGCACAAGGAGGACTGACAGGGGGAGGTGGAAGGATGTGATTGGCTCCATGTCACAGAAAAGAGGGCCCTGAGAGGAACTGGAACTGTGTCAAGGTCTCCCAGAGTCAATGCTGAAGCTGGGCCCAGACCTACACTTCTGACTCTGAGACCCCAAGTGAGAGAAAGAGATCACCTTGAGGAGTGAGCACCTCTCAGCAATACAAAGAAGGCTGACTTGATCCTTGCCCTCTAGTGCTCACAATCTAGGAGAGGGATAGACTACTGAAGGCCCAAGAGTGGGATTGAGGGCGGAGAAAAGAGTCAAGGCAGCTCAGAATGAGGGACCAAATGGAGCGGAGAGGCTTGGCACCTGTAGCTCAGTTGTTAGGGGGCTGGTCACATGCACCGGGGCTGGTGGGTTCGAACCCCGCCCAGGCCTGCTAAACAACAATGACAACAACAACAAAAATAGCCAGGTGATGTGGCAGGCACCTGTAGTCCCAGCTACTTGGGAGGCTGAGGCAAGAGAATCACTTAAGCCCAAGAGTTGGAGGTTGCTGTGAGCTGTGACGTCACAGCGCTCTACCGAGGGTGACATAGTGATACACTCTGTCTCAAAGACAAAAAAAAAGTGGAGATTTCAGGGATCTGCTGCTGAGATTAAAGAAGGGGAAGGGGAGTATAGAAGAGGCTTCCTCCGCCCCTGCTTCCTCCAGCGCTGGAAGGAGAGACAGGATCCAAATACCCTGCTTTCCTTCCTAGGGCAATCAGGAGGGCCCCACTCAACCCGCCCGGTCTCAAGCAAGGGTGGTGCTCTGAGCAGGTCCCTTCAAGGCCAGCGAGGCGGGGAAGAGGTGGAGTAGGCTGAGGCTGGGCGCAAATGTCCTCAGAGGGTCAAGCAGGCACCAGGCAAACCTGTAAAACTTTGGAGTCTCTGAAAACCTCTCCTCACACGAGCCCGTCTAGCGTGAGAAAGCCAGGTGGCCTCCTTCTGGCCCGGCGGCAAGACAGTCCCGGCCCCTCCCAGCGCAGCACCAGTTGCAGACGCGCTGACCCCGCGGCCGTATCGCTGGGCGGCGTCCTGGAGCGGGTGGCCAAGTGTCTGTCGGCTGTGGGGCGGTGCCAGGGTTTGTCCAGAGTCCGCCCCGCCCCTTGCCTGGCCGGGCCGCGGGGGTGGGGAGGGAGGCAAGATTGGGGCAGCGGGGCTCCCAGGCACGTGGTCCCTGCGGCATTGGGACGCGGGTGCTGGCACCCAGGAGCTGCGGCAACAGCACCCGGGGCGGAGGAGTGCCGCTCAGAGGTGAGAGGTGAGCAGCCTGGAGGGGACAAGACACCGGCAGGACACGAGCGCGGCCTGGGGACGCGGTGGGTCAGACTGGCAGGTGCCGACTCAGCGCTGATCGGGGAGAAAGCCATGGGAGAGTGGCTGTCCTGCTGGGACTCCATTCTGAGCCGGTGTGGAGCGCAGAAGTGGACTGCGTGAGCGCGCCCGTGGGTCGGTGGTTGAACTTTGTCTCCACTGCTGTGTCGATCTCGGTGAGTGTGGACGGATACCCTGGTAGTAAGTAGGTTGTGTGTGTCCGCATATTTACGAATTCTGGGTGTTAGTGGGTGAGTTCGTGCGCCCCTGAAGGGAGCATAGTTGAACTTGTGAAATCTGTCTGTGTGTATCTCTGATGTGAGCACCGCGGTGGCGGGGTGCTGTGACCCGATCCTGGAGATCGGCTGTGCCTCTGTCCTACCCCAGGGACACTGTGTGCCGCACCTGTCCTGGCCGTTAGTAAGACTGGGGAAGTAGTTGCAGGGAGAAGGTGGAAAGGAGGGGCAGTGGGGGGAAAGGACAGTTAAACCTCTGTCAGAGGACTTTTAATCTGGCAGGTGGTGCTGTAGGAAGGGAGGTGGGGAGAAAGGCGGTCCCCACAAACCCCCCTCTAGGGCAGTCATTGACAGGCTTGGGGGTCTTCCAGGAGCCCAACCCAAGGGCCAAGTCTCACTAGAAACTAGCATGTAAGTTTGGATCTCAGAGGTCTTGGCTGTTGTTTCTCTGGGCATGGCATCCCTCACTTTCCTGGGGCTACACAGCCTGATCTTGGTTTGTTTTGGATCTAGGCTGGAGTAATGAAGAGCTTTTCAGGATCAGGGTGGGGCCCCAGGGAACTTGCAGTTATCTGTGGATGGGAATGGGAGGAAGAAGATTCTTTGAAGAGACAGGATCCAACAAGATCCACAAAAGAGCTCTGGAGACTCAGAAACCTATATTCCAATCCTGCCTTGGCCACTGTGTGATCCTGGGCAAGGCATTCCTTCTCTGAGCCTCAGTGGCCTCATCTGTAAAAAGGGAATAATAAGATATGGAACTTGAGGGCAGCTGAAGTGCTGATGTGTAGGTCATGTTCAGCACCCATGTGCCACTGGGCAGGCTTACAGCTTCAGAGTGGAGGGTCAGTTCCTGGAGGGTGCCTTCCGAAACCAAAATCCCAACCATTCCTCTCCTAGGCTAAACTTTCACAGGACTTCCATAAGACCAACCCTGACTCCGACCCTTTAGCCTAGGATTTAAGACCTTTGAGAACTGATCTTTGCTGACCTTTCCAGCCACGTCTCCCATCTGACTCTTCACCCTACAGTAACTGCCTGTAGAGTCCTGTATACACTAGGCTGTTTCTTGCCTCCACCCATTGTATATTTTCTGCTTACCACCTCACATGCCCAGCTACTCTCACCTTCCTCAACTGGAGAACTACCCAGACTTGGGACCCTGGTTAGATGTCTTCTCCTCCAGAAAACCTTCCTTGATCCCCCAGCTAGGTTGGAACCTCTTCTGGGCCCTGTAGTCTTGGTGCTTACAACCCTTGTCCCACCCTAGACTGTCATGCTCTATATCTGTCTCCTCCTTTCCTCTCCATAACTCTGGGGCTCCTGCAGGGCAGAAACTGAGTTTCACTCATTTCTGTGTTGCCAGCACCCTGCACAGTGGTGAACAGAGAGAGTCACAGCAGCCCACTATCCCTGTCTCCAGCCCTCAACTTCCCCAGTAAAGGCCTGTCTGCAGTGGAGCTCTATGTGATTATGAAGAAGAGTAAACCAGAGTGTACAGGCTAAAGACTTAGATTTCATCCTGAAGGCAATAGGGAGCCATGGAGGTTTACGAGCAGAGGAGATCCATGGTCAGAGAAGCATTTCAGAAAGATCTCTCTGGCTGCAGGTAGGAATAGGTTGAATAGTGTCAAGTGCAGGAAGGTCAGGACATTTGTGATGTTGACATCAGAACCATCCAAGGCATTGTTTAAACTCTGAGTTAGCAGTGTAAACTACAGTTGGGTAATCAGGCCTGATTAATAGCCCTGCCCCTTTGACCAAACACTTTCTCCTAAGCTCTCAGATGTTCCTGCTGAGGAATTTGGGGATGCTTAGGGCTCTTCCTCTCTCAGGGGAAACCAGTAGACCTGCAATGGATCTCATCTTAACTCTGCTCTCCACTTGTTGGGTGATCATGGGATAGTTTCTGCTTTGTCAGCCTCTAAAAGGAGGCCAGAATCAGTAAGGTCTATATTTGAGACTGTGTTGGCAGGGAGGCCCTGGAACAGGCTTGTTATTCTTTCTCCTCCTCTGTCTGCCTTGGGCTATCCTAAGGTCTGGTCAGAGGTGCTGGGGGATCACAGTGGGCAATCTTCAGAAATGGCTGCCAAGCTGGGCTACAGAGTGAGGCTGTGGTTCCTCTGTTCCTGTCCCCCTCCTGTCTAGGCTATACCAGGCTCTAGGCTTCTGGGTCCCCCCCAAGAATCATCTAAGAGAGTTTTAGGCCATCACCAAGGCCTCATGAGCGATTTTTGTGTCCATAGTCCTTATTAGAACTCCCAGTATGTCTCTCTAAGCTTCCATTTTGCCATCTGTCAATTGGGAATGAGGAGCCTTGTCTCTTCAAGTGCAAAGTTGCTATGAGAATTCTTAAGAATACTGGCCAGGAAAGAGCTTTGTAAGCTTTAAAAGTTTAAAGTGCAATGCTCAAGGGAGGAGTGTGATACTCAGCGGCTTATTATAATTGCATTTTGGGGACATAATAGAACACTGGTGCAATAGCAAGAGATTGTAGTGATTATTGGAATTTAATCATTGAATGTCTTCCTTTCCCCTCTGCAGAGAAAGCTTACTAATAACAATTTACAAAAATTCCTCATTTTATCATCCAACAGCCCTTTAAGAGAGGAATTGTTATCTCCATCTTGCAGATGATGAAAGCGAGGCATAGAATATATTTTGCCCAAGGTCACTAAGCCAAGGTGAAATCAGTGGCTCCTGTCTATGGTCCCAGCATATCCTTCCCCATCCAAGACCAAAACCCCAGCAAAGTGAGGCCCAGTCCTCTGGATTCCAGGCTGAAGGAGTTTTGACTCCTGCCCCAAGAACCTGTCTTTGGGGTTTTCTTGTGGCCCTGATTACCCAATTGCTGTTAAGGTAATAACTGCCCATTGGACCAGAGACATTTTGCTGACCTTGTGAGGAGAGGGAGAGGTGCTCCTAATAAAATTTTCCTCTCCTCAAACTGCCTTCTATAGCCCTGTCTGCTATACCCTCTGGGCCATACCTTCCTCTTGGGCTACGTTTGGGTCCTGAGGCCTGGCCTCTCCCTATCACTGAGCCCTGATGTGGGAAGGCTGGCTGTGGAGGCCCACTCTCACCTCTGTACTTATCGAGGCCAGTTTCAGGATGAGGCCAGGCTATTCCTGTGTTCTCTCTCTGTTCACATCACTCAGCACAGGTTGGGCACAGAGCAGATGCCAGTGAGCATTTGGGAAAGGAATGGCCATGAAAAGGTAGGCACACAGTAGAAGAGAGGGTCTTTGCTCTATAGAGAGCCATAGTTGGTTCTTGAGCAGGGGAGTTCTATTCTATCACTCTGTCTCCGAGACCTCAGTCATTCCTGGTCCAGGATGAGTAAATGGAGTTTCTGCTGGGACAGTGGGCAACCTGGCCCTCTCCCCTATATCCTGTCCCTGTCATCGCAGCTCCCCAGAGGAGGAACCTTAGCACTGAAGCAAGGGAAAAGGGCCTTCTTGAGATTCTTCTGCCACCTGGGGAGAGCCTCCTGGTGTTGATGTGGCTTCCTAGTAAGTACCCCAGCTTGCAGGAGAATTCTTGCCATGGCTGGGCTATGGGCAGGGAAGGATGCTCCCCCTCTTGCAGGAAATCTAGGGCCAAGGGACATACTTCTGTCACTGCCCTGTTGTACGTATAGTCTCCTCCTTGGTCTCTCTCTTTCCAGACTCCCTAGGACCACATACCTTCCATGTGGCACCATCTGTGTAAAGGTCAACTCTGACCATGTTCTTCCCTTTTAAGCCCTGCCATGGCTCCTTGTTTTCCTCAGAATAGAGGCCAAACTCCTTAGTCTGGCATTTGAGCCTTTTCATGTGAATTCCTCAGGCCCCCACACATTCTATGCCACCTAATCCTCCACACCAGCTACACATGTTCTCCTGGCCTTTCCCCAACAGGCCACACTCTCACACCACCAAGTGTTTACACATTCCTCTCCTGCCTTTGGTGCTTTCCTACCCCTTTTTCTTTTCTTTCTTTTGAGACAGAGTCTCACTCTATCACCCTGGGTAGAGTGCCATGGTGTGATCATAGCTATCAGCAACCTCAAACTCTTGGGCTCAAGTGATCCTCTTGCTTCAGCCTCCCAAGTAGCTGGGACTACATGCACACACCACCTTAGCCATCTAGTTTTTCTGTTTTTAGTAGAGATGGGGTCTTGCTCTTGCTCAGGGTGGTCTTGAACTCCTTAGCTCAAGCTGTCCACCCACCTTGGCCTCCCAGAGTGTTTGGATTATAGGTGTGAGCTACCGTGCCTGGCTTCACCTACCCCTTTTTCTACCTGATAAATTCCTAATCATTTATTAAATCCCAGCGCAATGACCCCTTCTCTGGGAAGTTCTCCCTTCCCACCTCCCCCAGGCCAGGTAGAAGCTGCTCTGGGCTCTGTGGCTCCTAAGCTTCCCTTGGTCATGGTTTAAATCACCCAAATGAACTTGGTCCATGTCTGCATCTTTCTCCCTGCCCAGATCGGGCACTCCTCAAGGGCCTAACACTGTGGTCTGAATCCAGGTTCACAGAGTTCCTCTGAGACTGGGCACACAAGGGCATTAACAAGTGTCTGCTAGGACTTTGTGGCTCCTGGGAATGTAATTTATGATTGCATTACTCCAGACTCTGTGGTTCTGAAAATCTCAAAACCAAAGGCTACCAGGAGCAACAAGTGACAGAATTAAAAAAACAATTAGCAGTCACTCCTGGAACCAGAGACTTTTGGAACTGGACTCTCAGAACCAGTGAACTCAGAATCCTGGATGTGCTCACAGTCTCCCCCCTCCCAGCTCTAAGCATTCCCCTACCAGGCGCTCAAAACACACACGCCACACCCAAACATACAGGCACAGACACCAAGACACACAGATATACAGAGGCACACAGAGCCACACTCAGACATACATGCAGTGGTCACAGAGTCCAGGCCTGGAGCAGCCTCCAGAAATCACCTGTGCCAAACCCCCTTTCACAGAAGAGGAAGCTGAGGCTCAAGGTCTCACAGTAAGTCAGAGACACAGCCAAGATTAGAGCACAGCCCTGCTGAATTCTCACCCTGGTTTTGTGTTCCCTTGGAGAACCCCTGGCACGCCAAGCACAAGGCTTCTGTGAGGGGATGCCTGGTGGAGGGACCTCTCTGTATGAGCAGGTCCAGGCCTCAGCAGAACCTCAGACACATCATAAGAGGAAAGGAATATCCCCTTACTAAAGTACCTTTTTCCATCTGCTTCATTTCCCTTGAACCAGGGAGCAGGGTCTGAGATAGCTGAGGCCAGGCCCCCTAGCTGAAGTGCAATACAAGAGCTGGGTGACGTAGGAGAGGAGATGGGCCATAGGAACAGGACTGGATGGGGCTGTGGGATGTGACTCTGGGCTGCTCTTTACTTAGTGCCCCTTGCTGGGTCATCTTAGGCCGATGTGCCCCCAGGCTGGTAGCTATCTGCCAGTGTACTTTAGTGTCTATGATAAGGTCAAGAGATATCTCATTTTCACCCCAGTCCACCTACGCACAAACCCTGTCTTCTTCTCCTTAGGAGATGCCTCCACACAACAAGCCAAGGTAGGGCAAACTCATTGTCTCATTTCTTTTTTTTTTTTTTTTTGAGACAGAGCCTCATTATGTTGCCCTCAATAGAGCACTGTAATATCACAGCTCACAGCAACCTCAAACTCTTAGGCTTAAGTGATTCTCTTGCTTCAGACTCCCAAGTAGCTGGGCCTACAGGTGCCTGCTACAACGCCTGGCTATTTTTTGTTGTTGTCGTTGTTGTGGTTATCATTGTTGTTTTAGCTGGCCTGGGCTGGATTTGAACCCGCCAGCCTGGGTGTATGTGGCCGGTGCCCTACCCACTGAGCTAGCCTCTTTTTTTTTTTTTTTTTTTGAGACAGAGTCTCAAGCTATTGCGCTGGGTAGAGTGCCATGGCATCACAGCTCACAGCAACCTCTAACTCCTCGGCTTAAGCAATTCTTTTGCCTCAGCCTCCCAAGTAGCTGGGACTATAGGTGCCCGCCACAACGTCCGGTTATTTTTTCTGGTTGTAGTTGTCCTGGTTTGGCTGGCCTGGGCTGGATTTGAATTCACCAGCTCTGGTGTATGTGGTTGGTGCCTTAGCTGCTTGAGCTACAGGCACCAAGCTAATTGTCCTGTTTCTGAGATGGGCCTCCACCATCCTTCCAAGCTTCAAACCTCCAACATAGCCTTGACAAACTCCCTCTTTCCACCCCATTTGAAGTCCATCCCTCACCAAGTCCAGTTTGATCGGTGAAGTCCCTCAGACATGCACCCCTTAGGCCTGTGCATCTCTGACCACTCCCCCAAGCCCCCTCACTGGACTCCTTGCCACCACCTACACCCCTAATACTGCAGTGGTGAGGTTTTCCTAAAACACAAATCTGACCAAATACCATAAAGTTCAAAACCCTTTCATGGCTCTCTAGTGCCGTTGGGCTAATGTCCAAACTCCTCATTCTGGCACTCAGGCCCTGGTTGATCAAGTCTCTGCTTCTACCCTCATCTTGTCTCAAGCACAACAAACAGTCCCATGGTCATATCTTTGCTCAGGGACAACTCTTTTATCTTCTAACACCTATATCTCAATAGTTTAGCTCTGTGTCTGCCATATTCTGTGTTAAGGTGGCTTCATATTCCTCTTCTCATTTAGTCCTGAGAGACTCAGAGAGGCTAAACAACCTCTCCAGGGTCACAAAGCTAGCAAACAGCAGAGCAGCTCTGATCTGGCTGACTTCAGAAGCTATGCCTCTGACCATACCTCTTATCTGCAAGGCCCAGGCCTCTCCCTGGGAAGCTCCCTGATTATCCCTCTTGCAGTCCCACAGATCTGCCTGTCTGGTCAGTTCTCCACCAGAGGAGTGCTCAACAGGAAGGGCCCTGGATTTATTCTTCTTAGTACTTCCCTAGTATGAGGTGGCCATGATGGTTATTATACCTATCTTACAGATGGAAAAACTAAGACCAGAAAGGGTAGCTCAAGATCTCATCCAAGCTCACTGATAAGGCAAGGGCAGAGCCAAGGATTGTATACAGACCACCTTCCCCTTGACCTGACTCTGGTCCTATCCCAGTCTGGATCTTTCTCTCTGTGGCTCTAGGCTAGTGAGCCTAAAACTGGGAGGAGGAGCTGGTGCAGTTCTCAGGCTGGCTGCGGAATTTCTAAGGTGGTTGGACAACATTCCAGCTGTTCCACTAGGGTGTGCCATGCAGCCTGACTGGTGGACCCTGTCCAACCTGGCAGAGAAGAGTGCCCTGTCACCACTCCAGAGACCCCTGCTGCCTATCTCTGCCAGGGGTGGAATGCAAGGGGAACAGGGGAAACAGAACCTGCACCCAGAACCAAACCCCATCAAGGGGGTAGAAGAGGGATCTGGGCAAATGGGAAATCTCACTTCTACTATTCCCAGCTGTAGGACTTGGACAAGTCTCTTAACTCCAAACCCAAATCTCAGTTTCCTCTCAATATCAGAACAGTACCTGCTTCAGAGGGTTGCTGAGATTGTTAAATGAGATGATTTAGACTCATTTTAAGAACATAAGAGATTTCAGCACGTGGAAAAGGTAGGGAGGATGAGAATATATCAGGAAGACAAGAGGGGCAGGAAATCCCACAGGAATTATGGGCAGGGGCTACAAGTAGCAAGGTCATAGCCAGACTGTCCATAGATGAAGTTTCCAACACTGATAGAATCCTCCGGAGAAGCAGTCCAGGGACCCTATTTAGGAGCTGACACCTGCCATACTCCTTCACTCAGTCACCCTTCACAAAGGTCGCCGTGTCTATGCCTGTCCCTGTGTAGGGCACTTGGGGACTTGGAGGCCTGTCAGAAGCTTTCCTGATCTCAAGGAGCTCACTGTCAAGAGGCACACTTGGAAACATGCATGACAATTCAGAGTGTCAAGGAGGTCCCAGATGGGAATGGAGGGTGGCTAAAGAAGGTTTCCTGGAGCAGAGGACACCTGGCCTGCATGAAGATAAGTTGGAGTCAGCTGATTGGAGAACGAGAGAGAAGGAGCAGAGCAAGAGATGACCTGATATACTTGGGGAACTGGTGATCATCCCGGTGCCTTAGGAGTAGAGAGGGCAAGGCTGGGTTGCACAGGCTTGGGAGCTTAGAAGTCACCTCTGTTCCCTCCCAAATGCCCTCCAAGAGGCTAAAGGCCAGCAGGTCCCTCTTCCTTGCCTAATGTGCTTCTGCATTCTGAGCATTGGGGCTGGTCTGCAGAAATAGCCAAGGGGTAACCTCAGATATTATCAGCCAGTGCTATTGTGGGTGAGGACTCTCCTTTAGGAGGCCCCTTGGGCTCTGTAGTCCCTCCCAGAGGCTCTCTCCCTGTCAGGAGCCCCCAGGATCCCAGATGTGGGGGCCACTCACTAAAGCTGAGTTCAGAGCATCTGAATAGAGGTGTCTACTCAGGTAGAAACCTACGTAGACACCTACAATCATCCAGGCTTGCCGATCAGGAAACCAAGACCCCTAAAGAGGAAGGACCTTACTTAAAGTCTCGTGTTCTAATTATTGACAATGTGGGGTTGAGCACACCACCCCCGACCCAGAGCAGAACTCCTACCTCCAACTTAGCACAGCCCAGGACAGGGCCATAGAGATGTGCTACTGAATTGAACAGTTTCAGAACCACAACACCCTGGATGTTGCTTCAACCTATCACAACCAATGACTCCAGCCAGACTTAAAAGGCAAGAACTCTGAGTTCAGGCTTAAACTTGGAACCACCTATGCTGTGAAATCTTGGTCATGTCAGTCCCCCTCTCTGAGCCTAGGGATCTTCCCTGGTCAAATGAGGAGAATCACTGCTACACAGGACAGCTCATGAGGAATAAGATAGGGACAGGTGGGTGCTCCATGGTGCTGGCAAATTGTGCACTGTCCTGATGTGGAGGATGTGTCTTCTTCCTGTTGCAACAGAGAGACAATAAAATCCAGAGACCCACAGTGATTTTCAATGGTGGGGGAGCCCAGGTGTCCCTGGCAAAGAGGCAGAGGTCACAGAGCAGTCAGGAAAGGCTCCTGGAAGGGCTGTGATTAAGTTTGAGGAAGAGCTTGGAAGGAAAGAGGTAGAATGGAGAACCCAGCCTTTGTACTGCACTTCAGCTAGAGGGCCTGGCCTCAGCTATCTCAGACCCTGCTCCCCGGTTCTAGGGAAATGAAGCAGATGGGAAAAGGCACTTTAGGAAGGGGGTATTCCTTTCCTCTTATGATGTGTCTGAGGTTCTGCTGAGGTCTGGACCTGCTCATATAGAGAGGTCCCTCCACCAGGCATCCCCTCACAGAAGCCTTGTGCTTGGCGTGCCAGGGGTTCTCCAAGGGAACACAAAACCAGGGTGAGAATTCAGCAGGGCTGTGCTCTAATCTTGGCTGTGTCTCTGACTTACTGTGAGACCTTGAGCCTCAGCTTCCTCTTCTGTGAAAGGGGGTTTGGCACAGGTGATTTCTGGAGGCTGCTCCAGGCCTGGACTCTGTGTGACCACTGCATGTATGTCTGAGTGTGGCTCTGTGCGCCTCTGTATATCTGTGTGTCTGTGCCTGTGTTTTTGGATATGGGGTGTGTGTTTTGAGCACCTGGTGGGGGGATGCTTAGAGCTGGGAGGGTACAATGGAGTGTATAGTGGACAAGGAGGGTATTGACCATTTCCCGCTATGGGACCAAAGCCACAGAACCAGGCCCAAGGGAGGGAACACTTGGCTTAGCTCTGCGGGACATGGGGTAGGGAGAGATTTTCCCCTAGCAGAGTCATTTTCTGTGAAAGGGGATACCTGGGGAAGGGGGCTGGAACACGTGAGTGGGGATGGACTGCTGAGATGTAGGGATGCAGAGGACACTGTGACCAGGACAAGCACACCAGGCCACCCTTCTGCCTTGTTCAGGCCAAGGATGAATCAGAGGTGGTGGCCCTGGGAGGACTTGGTCTGGCTGGCTTCCCTTGACCCATGCTGTTTCCACTTCCCTATGTCTGTAGGAGCCCCCTGCAGGTTGTGGTACTGCCTGCCCTGAAAAATGCTGGAGGCTGGGCGTGGCCCCAGGCGGGAGACCTGTTTTTCCTGTTTCCCACAGAATTCCTTGCAGCCCCGTCCAGGCCTGTGTGTTCATGAGTAAGGAACCTGAGCATCCTGACCTCAAGAACAGGGGCTGATCAGGTACAGGGTGCCAACGTGGGCCCAAGGCCGGGCAGGTGTGCGTGCATGCTGTGACTGCGTGTGCACTAATCCGGGATTAGACTGCAGAGTTCCAGAGCAAGTGGCCTGCCCTGCTTCCTCATCCTAGGCTGTGAGGAATTCAGGCTTTAGAGACAGACAGCCCTGAGTATCAAGCCCAGTTTTTCCAATTCCTGGCAATGTGACTTTAAACAAATAGCTTAACCTCTGTGGTACTGTCTACCAAAGGGTGGAGGTGGGAGATGGGGATGAAATGAAGGTGCTACATAGAAGCTGCTCAGCCAAGTCTGGCCCCTACAAAGCCAGGTGGCTGGCAGTGGGGGAGAACCCCTGAGCAGACCTATGACCTGAGTCGATAGAAACACAGGGCTGGCCTCAAGCCCCTCTAGAATGCCTGAGTCCAAGTCCCCTCTCCCTGCCATTTTCCTGCCTTGTCCAGAGAAGCGAAGAGCCTTCTGGGTCTCTGCAGCTGATGAAAGAGAGACAGTACAGATGCCTGTCTAGGTATAAAGCAGGTCCCAGGTATGCTGGGTCCCTAGGAGAGCTGGGCTGTCCCCTGGCCACCTAGGGTCAGCAGATGAGAAATCCTTATATGCCACTGTCCTCTAAGAGGCCCTTAGAGAAGGAAGGGAGAGGAGAGGCACCTTCTTCAAGCTCAGCCTCCTCTGAGCTCTCATAACCTCTTGAGCTTGATTTATTCATTCTTTCTCTTGTTCCTGTAATCCCTGCTGTGGGGGCCTCTTGCTGGGTGATAGGGACAGAGAAAAGAATTAGATAGATCCAACCCTCAAAGAGAACTGGAATTTGTTGGGTTAGAGGCTAGAAGGACAAATTACCCACAAGGAATGCCCTGAGGGGTGATGGTGGAAGGGGAGAGCTTCAGAGATGAGGTGACATTTCAGAAGTGTGTGGGAGTTCTGGAAGGATGTTCCAGACAGAAGGGACATCATGAGCAAAGGTGGGGAAGCCTGGAAGGACCCTTAAATGGCTCACATCTCCCCTCCAGATGGGGAGCTCCTCAGGGCGGAGCCAGCCAGACTGGGCCCAGAGTTGAGTAGTATTGGACAAAGTCAGGTGGGATCTGGGTGTAGTCCCAAGGGCAGCCAAAATCAGGAGAGGCAGAGGGGGATGCTGAGGGATAGGACTGGGGACTTTGTTGTCTCCCTAAAACAGAGGCTGAGGCTAGGAAAGATGTACTGCCAGGTTGGTGAGCCAGCTTATGGAAGGAGAGGCCACGCAGGGTCAGCCTGGACCAGAGCCCATAGTGATGGGGTCCCCAGCTGGACTGGAAGGGTGGAGGCCAGGATATCTTAAAACAGGTGGAGGAGCAGCTCCCTAGGTTAATGGGGAGACAGGGAAATCTCCACCCCTCTTGTTAGTGTCAGATATTCCACCATTAGTGATTAGCAGGAAACTCTTGGTGCAGAGCCATGAGATACTGGCTGTGAAGGAAAGATGAAGGCCCTGACCTTAATCTGAGGAGAGACCAGCCAGGCCTTGGCCCTGGGACAGGAGAGCAGAACCAGCATCGAGGGGGCTAGGTGTGCCCAGAGCATGGAGGAAGCTGTTGTCACTGTTTCCAATGGGGCAGAGGACCTGGGAGAGGTTTTCAGGCTGCAGTTCTTAAGGCTGGAGAATTTGACCTGTGAGAGGTCTGAGATTCGGGAGAGAAAGAAATGCCTAATGTCATCTGGGTTTTATGGCAGAGCTAAACAGGAACCTAAGCTTTATGAGTCCCAAGCCAGGGCTCTGTCCTAGGAGGGAATGTGGGCCCTCTACAGCTCCTTGGTCTCACACTTGGGACCTCTCCATGCTCCTCCTGCAGCTTCTGTGAGCCAGCAGCTCCCAGACCACCTTCTAAGGCATCAGACCCAACAGGCCCAGTTTGCACTCATCCACACACTGACCACATCTGATGTGAAATTCCTCATCTCCCACCCCTCCCCTATCAGCGAAAGGTCTCTGGTGCCTCCCTCCCAAATATCACTGAGGTCTGCCTATTCATGGGGTTTGCTTGTGCCTTCCCTGCCCCCCGACTCTCACCTCTGCAGCCTCCAATCAGGCCCTGCAGCCCCTCTTTCACCGTGGTCTGAGAGAGCTTCCTAAGGGTTCTGGAAAAGGTCACCTCTGAGCTGAGCCTTGATGCTCAGAACACCACAGTGTATCTACTGTGTCCCCAGGATCTGCTCCAAACATTTCATACAAATTACTCAATCTCCAAGCAGTCTTATGATGGAGAGTCTATTAACCACCTCATTTTATAGCCAGGAAACAAAGGCAGTCTGAGCCCAGAAGCCATGTTGATAGTCCCTGAGTTTTCTGCACTCAAAGATAAAGAGTTCAATGGGTGGAGGTGAGGGACATAGATGGATTCCAGGTAAAGGAGCTGCAGGAACTAAGACTGGGAGAGGAAAGTGGTGGGCACATTCAGGAAACTGCAGGTCACAGGGGATGTTGCTGGTGTAGTTAGCAGAGGCTGGGTTATGAAAACCTCAAGTACCAGGAGCTGGACATGGTGGTGGGCACCTGTAGTCCCAGCTACTTGGGAGGCTGAAGCAGGAGGATCACTTGAGCCCAGGAGTTTGAGATCAGCCTTGGTAACATAATGAGACCTGCATCTCAAAGAAAAAAAAAAAGCGGGTGGGGGGGGGTAAACCTAGAGTAGCAGCTGAGGGGCTGAGTTTTCTCCTGAGAGAAGGCAGGAACAACAGGAGGGTTTTAAGCAGGGAAATTACTTTAACCCCTCTGGATTGTGAAGGGGGCTGAGGAGGAAGGAAGAAGGCCAGTGCAATGTTCCCACAGCAAGAGGCAGAGGCTGGCACTGGGCTTGGGCATGTATGGGGCAAGGGTGGAGTGCAGAAATTGTCTTGACCCTTTGGCAAGAGAGGTCCAGCCACTTGGCCCTGCCAGAGCCCCATTACTACCTGTCCCCCTTAACTTGGCACTATATAGGCTTTTACCTGACTCCTCTTCCTGGTCCTTCCCTGGCTCCTTGAGAAGCCACTTGGGTCCATGGCAGGGGTATAAGGGATGCGGGCCCCTTTCCTCTTGGGTTGTACATTTGCTGACAACAGGAGACAGGGAAGATTTGGAGGAAAGGGGAAAGAAGGGAAACTGAGGGACCTATGTGCCCCCACAGCCCCTCTAATCTCAAACACATGGGCCTTGAACTGCTGCAAAGGCTATAAGACTGGGTAGGAAGCTCAGGGTCTAAGTGAGGGGATGTTGCTGGCCCTCTAGAGTTCCCCAATCCCAGCCTCTCAGCACTCCAGGATCCAAAATGAAGAGAATCAGGCTGGGTGCAGTGGCTCACACCTGTACTCCCAGCCATTCTGGGAGGCTAAGGCAAGTGGATTGCTTGAGCTCAGGAGTTCAAGACCAGCCTGAGCAAGAGCAAGATCCATCTCTAAAAATAGCTGGGCATTGTATCAGGCACCTGTAATTCTAGCTACTGGAGGGGCTGAGGAGTTTGAGATTACTGTGAGGTATGACAACATGGCACTGTACTGAGGGTGACAAAATGAGACTCTGTCTCAAAAAACAAAAAGCACCAAAATGTAGGGAATTGTACAGCCCTGGATTCTCGGGGTGGGGAGAATTCACACATCATCTGCCCTCTCCAGCCTTCCAGACATACCCACACATACACAAGGCATAAGCCCTTCTGCAGCCTCACTAGAGAACTATTTGCATATCCCCATAAACAGGAGTTCACACCTCCCTCCTACAGCCCCTTCCATTGTGGGATGGACTTGGATAGGAATTGCAGCCCATCCCTAGCTATGTGACCTTGACCAAGTTACTTAAATGATCTGTGTCTGAGCCTCTTGATTGGAAAACTACAGATGGTGACCTGACTCCCAGAGCATGTTGTCAGGATTAAATGAAGTAACTTTAATAAAGCACATAGAGAGGTAGGGTTTGAAAAATGTTTTTTCCCCTACCCTTCACAGTCAGAAAGTTATTCTTTGTGTTTTTCTCAAACCTGCCCACCTGGGACTTCTACTGTGATTTCCAGCCTACCTTCTGGGACCTTTCGTCACATCTTTACCTCCAGTCTGAGATCTGTCCTCTGCCTCCTAGCTGAGAAAGAGAGCTATTCTTGGTTACACTGGCAAAGGTGGAGCATAGACGGTGGACAACAGTTCACCGGTGCTGAGCAGTTAGTCCCCATGAGTGTGTTATATGTTCACTAGGGACGAGGTAAGGGAATATCATGAAAAAGAAACTG
Source organism: Otolemur garnettii (assembly GCF_000181295.1). Classification (NCBI taxonomy): domain Eukaryota; kingdom Metazoa; phylum Chordata; class Mammalia; order Primates; family Galagidae; genus Otolemur; species Otolemur garnettii. Next base: position 29,108,297 of record NW_003852396.1, on the reverse strand, counting down.
GATAGGTCCGGAAGAAGCTGCACAAAAGTCTCCCTCTGCCCCCATCCCCATCTCCACCCCAGACTTCCCTGGGCTCTTCAAGAGAGTTACTGTCCCATCTGGTAGCCTCACAGGTCTCAAGGTTATGACTACTGTTTGCACACGTAGAAAGTGCCAGAATATAGGAGTATCTAGAAAATATTCGCTGAGTACATGAATAACGCTTGGAAATATTTCCTCAAATGCCAAAATACCAGGCACAGGACCAGAGCCTCCCCAGAGTGGGACGATGAGCTGTAGGAAGGAACTCTGCAATGCTCCCAGTAGGCCAGAAACACCTCAGCAGGGAGTGGGCACTGGGTAAGAAGCAGGGCCAGCCAGCCTAGAAGGCCCTGTCCTATAGGTCTGAGACTAAACCACTGTGGCAACCTTGCTCCTTAGATTCTAGAGCTCAGAGTCCTAGATCTAGAATTCCATGATCCCAAAGTTCTAGGGCAGCATTAACAAAGTTTTTCTTAAGGTCATATAGCAAACAATTATTTTAGACTTTGCAGGCCATATGGTCTTTGTTAACAGTTGGGGGTGGCTGTGTTTCAGTAAAGCTTTATTTAATAAAACAGACTGGTGGGCTGACTCTGGCCTTTAGGGTATAGTTTCCTCACCCCGTTCTAAAGTTTGTGAATAATAACATATGATCCTTATTTTCGTGGATCTCATGCATCCTCAAGGTTCTAGGGTTTGGAGGTTCTGGGTCCAGATCCAGGTCAGATGGCCCTGGTAATGTGGATGTGTGATACCTCCCTGCAAAGCCTCAGCTATGACTCAGAGGCAGTAGCACAGTGGTTACAGCATCGGCCACATACACCAAGGCTGGTGGGTTCAAATCCAGCCGGGGCCAGCTAAGCAATAATGACAACTGCAACAGAAAAATGGATGGTGTTGTGGCTGGCACCTGTAGTCCCAGTACTTGGGAGGCTGAGGCAAGAGTGCTTGAGCCCAAGAGTTTGAGGTTGCTGTGAGCTGTGACCCCATAGCACTCTACCTACGGCAACATAGTGAGACTCTGTTTAAAACTTAGGAAAAAAAAGCCTCAGACCCTGATGACTGTTCTCCCCACTCCTCTGGTCCCTGCAGAGCGATGGCAGAAGGCTCGGGGAATGACACCATCAATGACACCTGGGATAGGGATGAGCTGGGCTACAAATGCCGCTTCAACGAAGACTTCAAGTACGTGCTGCTGCCGGTGTCCTACGGCGTGGTGTGCGTGCTGGGGCTTTGTCTGAACGCTGTGGCGCTCTACATCTTCTTGTGCCGCCTCAAGACCTGGAATGCCTCCACTACGTACATGTTCCACCTGGCTGTGTCAGATGCGCTGTATGCGGCCTCCCTGCCACTGCTGATCTATTACTACGCTCGCGGCGACCACTGGCCCTTCAGCACGGTGCTCTGCAAGCTGGTGCGCTTCCTCTTCTACACCAACCTATACTGCAGCATCCTCTTCCTCACCTGCATCAGTGTGCACCGATGCATGGGTGTCCTGCGGCCCCTACGCTCGCTGCACTGGGGCCGGGCCCGCTATGCCCGCCGGGTGGCAGCTGTGGTGTGGGCGCTGGTGCTAGCCTGCCAGGCCCCCGTGCTCTACTTCGTCACCACCAGCGCCCGCGGAGGCCGCATCACCTGCCACGACACTTCGGCGCCCGAGCTCTTCAGTAACTTTGTGGCTTACAGCTCTGTCATGCTGGGCCTGCTCTTCGCGGTGCCCTTTGCCGTCATCCTGGTCTGTTATGTGCTCATGGCGCGGCGGCTGCTGAAGCCAGCCTACGGGACTTCTGGAGGCCTGCCACGGGCCAAGCGAAAGTCGGTGCGCACCATCGCGATTGTGCTCGCTGTCTTCACCCTCTGTTTCCTGCCTTTCCATGTCACCCGCACCCTCTACTACTCCTTCCGCTCACTTGACCTCAGCTGTCACACCCTCAATGCCATCAACATGGCTTACAAGGTCACCAGACCCCTGGCCAGCGCCAACAGTTGCCTTGACCCTGTGCTTTACTTTCTAGCTGGACAGAGGCTTGTGCGCTTTGCCCGAGACGCCAAGCCACCCACTAACCCCAGTCCTGCTACCCGGCCTGATCGCAGGCTGGGCCTGCGAAGGTCGGGCCTGCGAACGTTAGACAGAACTGACCTCCAGAGGGTGGAAGATATATCAGCCAGCAGTGAGGACTCCAGGCAGACAGAGTTCACGCCAACTGGCAGCGAGAGCACTAAGGACATCCGGCTGTAGGCTCCAAACCTCTTGGGCCTGTGCAAGTTTATATAGAGGAGAGGAGCTGCAGAGGACCAGGACTTGTGCAAATGGGATGGTCTCCCCTAGTAGGGCTCATCAGTGACTCATCCTAGATGACCAAGGAGGCCATGACCCCATGCTCTGTCATTTGGCAGGTATTGAGGATACTCCCTCCTCCATGGTCCAAAGGGGCAGCTGTCCCCATAGTCTCCAATCATCATTTATATGTGTGATTGGGGGAATAAGGTTTTAAGAAAGGCAAGTGTTCAGGGCCCGTGCTGCCCCGGGCCTGGCTCCCACACAGATAGTTGGCCATGCCTGCCAAGGTGCCTAGGCTGGAGTTCAGTCTGTTTAAGACAAATGGAGAAATAGGCCCCGAGAAGAACATATCTTACAGATGTTGCATAGCAAGGTCTGAGCCTGAGCTACCTGGGCTGGGGGTGAAGTCAGGCTGGCCAGAGGACCCTGATGAGTAGTCAGGGCTGAGTTCCCATGGTAGTCTGGGGCATGACTGGGTACCACAGTGGACTCAGCTCTGAGGAGTACCCACTTTCAGAGATGAACATCTGGGGACTGATGTCATAGACCCCTCTAGAGGCTCCCCTGGGCTGGGAGCCAATGTGAGACTGTAACTTATACTAAAGGTTTTGTTGCCTGCAAAACTGTGTCTCGCCGTGTGGTCAGAGGATGGGGATATGACTTGGGAAACTTTCAACATCCATATAAGGGTCCATTCTCCAATCTGTTCTCTTCTGCCACCTGCTTCCCCCTGGCAGTCTGAGAGGCAGTCTCACATCAGGGATCCCCTCTCTAGACCCCAGGTAATCCCCTACTTTGAACCTTCTGTGTCTGGCTCTGTGCCAAGCATAGAGAAGAGTCAGATGTGGTCCCAGTCTTTGGGATCCCCTAGTTTAGGGGATGACTGGTCCCTTCCTAGTAAATGTTAAACCATTAAACTGGATCTTCAGAGGGTGTGAGAGGAACCACTTACTTGTAACATTGCCAATTGAAAATGGTACAAATACTCCTACCATGGCCAATTCAAACAAGTGTGATGTCAACCCCTTTGTGAAATTTCTGAAAATTTAACAATTGGCTCTTGCAAGCAGGTACAAGTTACTCCAGCACTCCACTGGAGAGTGCTGAGTGGTTGGGGCTGTATGCCAGGGGATTCATAGAGTAGGTGGAGACTCCTGAGTTGTAGCTTCCGAGAAAAGCAGTTCACCAGGAGAACATCCAGGTGCAGGACACATCCTGGGCAAAAAATGGGGGCAAGAGAGCGTGACATGCTGGAAGCATAAGTGGGCTGGCCAATTGGCACAGGCTCAAGGCAGGGATGGTGCTGGGGCTGGGTCACTAGCAGGCCAAAGCGGGGCTCCCTCCTTGCCCTGACTATGAGGTTCCCATTACACTAGGGTAAGTGTGAGAGAGACTTAGTCTTCTTCCCATCCAGTCCTCTGCTTTCTGGGAAAATCCCTGCTGTGTGGCAGGATGGTTGGTGCTCGGGCTGGATCAGGGCTTAACCTAGGGGAGACAGGTCTCACCCATGACAGGTTCTGGGTCCAGCTGAACCACTCTGAGCCAGTTTTTGGAGTTCAGCTGGACAGGGCCCAGCCCTAGCTTTTGGGCAGCAGTGAGGCAAAGCTGACAGGCCAGAGAGCCCTTGCCCTATGGGCTGACCCTGCCTGACTCCTGTGACATTTCTACCCTTCCCACTCTACCTTGTCAAAGACAGAGCACCTCTAGGGGTTGCTTTATTCAGAGCCTAACTCCACAGCTCCCTCATGTGACCGACTCATCATAGGCCATGGCCCAAATGATAACTGCATTGTGCAATGAGGGTGATCTGCCCAGAATAGTGTAAGATATCTACCTCCTACGTTCTAGATCCTATACTTCCGTTAATGTCACCAGAGTTCCTCTGAGCTTTCTTGCTTCTTACAGACTGTCCTTGACCCTTCCAGCAGGCCCAAGCCTATCTTTCCTGCTGCTCAGGCTGAGCCCTATCCTGGATTATAAGAGCCCCTACCCAGCTGAGATGCTCTGCAAACCAGGAGTGTGAATGCTGAGTTCTGACCATCTCCAACCTGCTTAGACCTGGAGGCAGGGGTTGCAGACCTCATCCCTTTGGGACTCCTTAGTGTGCATCTTGATTGGGAGTGGGGTTATGCCCACCATAGGCCCAAGTTTCTCTAGCCCCCATTCCTCTCAGGTCCTGCCCACTTAGCCCTCCTGCAGCTGCTGTAGAGACCCTGAGAACCCAGGCCCCAAGGTAGATGGAGACAGCACTATGGTCTAGCTTTAGGAAGCTTTCCTTGAATTATTGCCTGTAGATTTCTAAGGACATAGGACCTGGGGTTCAGGAAGGGATTATTCGCCATCTAATCCTATGGCAGGCATGGTCAGGTGGGAAATGGAGACCCTCAGGGAACCAGGGACAGGCCCAGGACCCCACCTCTGGACCCCAGTTGGACTGCCCAGCCCCTAGGTATAGATACCCTTGCTGCTTGGTGCTGAGGCCACGTGCCTTGTGGGTGAGGTTTCTGTCCTGCTGCCTTGTGCTATTTTCAGCTCAAGTAAGACCAGGATTTTCCACTTGCAGGCCCAGACCATTGTCCAACTGTGCCGTGGGGGGACCTGCCTGCCCTCAAAATATCTCCTCTTACCCTCTGGGCCTCCCTGCCCCTCCCCACCTTCGCACCCTGACATCACTTCCTGAGGCTGTTGACTCATGAAGGCCACTATGAAAGGGCACGTGAGTCGCCCAGCCATGGGACAGGACCCCAGGGATTATCCAGACCAGCTGCAGACTCAAGGCCAAAGAGAGGCGGGGCCTTGCCCAAGGTCAGTCAGCAGGTCAGTGCGGCGCCTGGATGTGAGCCAGGGGCTCAGCTGCTCCTGCCTCTTCAGTGAAGATTGGTGCCTTGGTGGGAACCCTGCTGGGGGAACCCCACACTGACCAGCCCTTCCTACCCAGGTAAACAGAGCAGAGCCCTGCAGCTAAGGCAGAGGCATGGGCAGGGGATGGAGGAGAAAGAGGGTAGAGATCAATGTGGTGGGGGAGAAAATGCCACTGACACGAACACGGTGCAGCAGCTGTTACTGATGGGCTCCAGTGACCAGGGCAGGAGCCTTGGCACATAGTGGTCTCTGTCCTGGTAGCACCCAGGAAGGAGGGGGAATCCCAGAGGACATTCCCACTCTCACCCCCCAGGGTTGTGCCTAGACAACATTTTGTTGTTTTGTTTCGTTTTGTTTTTTGAGACAGAGTTTCATTTTGTCACACTTGGTAGAGTGCTATGGCATCACAGCTGACAGCAACCTCAAACTCTTGGGTTCAAGCAATTCTCTTGCCTCAGCCTCCCAAGTAGCTGGGACAATAGGCACCTGTCACAATGCTCAGCTATTTTTTAAAGACAAGATCTCGCTCTTGCTCAGGCTGGTCTTGAACTCCTGAGCTCGCCTCAGCCTCTCAAGTGCTGGGATTACAGGTGTGAGCCACCACCTCGACCACATGCTCTCCATACATAGTTGCTTCAGTCTTGATCTAAGTGAGGTCACCAAAGCCAACCTCCTGCCACCTCATCATGGCAGATTTGGGCTGATCTGTTTAGTAAAAGGCAAAAGATTATAAACCTAAAGGGAAACCAGAGTATAGGCTGGGCTGATCTGTTTAGAATCTGGCACATGGGGAAGGGAACTCATGTACTGAGCCAGGTCCCAGGCACCACGTGGGCCCCTCTCACGTACAGATAGTACATGTTCTTCACAACAACCCTGTGAAGCAGACATTATCATCTCACTTAGCAGATGAGGAAAAGAGAAGAGAGAGAGAAGGGAGGACTCAGGTTACACAGGCAGAAGGTGGCTTGAGATTGAGTCCTGGTCCATCTGATGCCCAGATCCATGCCCTTTCTGGTATCCCACACCACACCCACTCCCTGCAGGGCAAGAGAATCTGTAAGTGACCCTTCACATGATTCAAGATGAGGGAGGCACCATAGTGAAGATGAGGGTGAGGGCACAGATGTTTCACCCAGATTGCCTCGGTTGGAGTGTTGTCTCTACTTTTCCAGCTGTGGCACTTTGGACAAGTTACCTAATCTTGAAGCACCTCAGTTTTCTCATTTCTAATATGAGATAAGATCTCCCACACAGGGCATTTGGGGGGCTTACCTGAGCTAATACACCTGAAACACCAAAAACAGTGCCTGGCACCACGCCAGGGGATACAGCGGCAAACCAGCTGGGCCCTCCCCTCAGAGAGCCGATGTCACTTAATATGTAATCATATTAGAATAACTATTTTAAAGGGGAGGATAGTATGTCTGGTCAGTGTGCAGTGGGGGCCCAACATCCCCCGGGACCCTCTGTGGGAGCAGGAGGAGGGAAGCAGGTCCATCCTGCAGGAAAGTGTGGGACCAGCCTCTGTCCAGCCTGGCACTGGGCAGATTTCACCCCATGGTCCTGTGCTGTTTACAGAGCCTTGTCCAGGTGCCTGGCTGTGGGAGGGGATCAGGGAGGGGGCAGTGGGAGGGGAAGGAGAGGAAGTATGGCCCCTGTAGGATAAAGAGCTCCCACCCACCCATCACAGCAGGTCGGCCATTTCTTCTTGAATGGTGGTCTGCAGCCACACTTTGGATCAACCAAGTCCCAAGATCAAGTATGGAAGGACCATTCTGGAACTAGGGCCAGGGCAGGCAGTGAATGGGCAGCTTTTGCTATGTGACTGCCTTCTCTGGGCCACACTGGAGCCTGGAGACCTAGCTTCCCATGCTGCAGTTCCCCACCTCAGCTAAGACATCAGCCGCCTCCTTCCTCATCTAAGGCACAACTGACAGCTTCCCCCAGGCTTTAGACCCTCCAGGCCCTTGGTTCTGAGGACTAGAGTGGTGGCAGTGGGTCTCCCCGGCATTAAGTGACCAGAAAGGTGAAGTGACTTCACTGTTATCACACAGGGCCATGCAGTGCCACATGGTTCAAGCCCGAAAGGTGAAGGGTGGATGGTGGCCAGGAGTGACTGGGCTGCAGGGTGAGGGATGTGCTTGTGTGAGTGAGGGATGGGCTCCAGAGTCACACTCTCATCCTCTGCCCCAATGCACTGTGTAACTTGAGTGGATCTCTACTCCCTCCAGGACTCAGTTTCCCTTTCATGTGTCTTGGCCCTATCTAGCCACTCTTCCTCTAGTAGGGGCTTCCTGGGCTTTCCTCTTGGCTTCAGTTCAGCCAAGTATCCAGTCTCAGTTCAGTCCCAGCCAGGAACAATGGACCAGGCGGAACCAGTCACTCACTGGCCCCAAACCCTGTCCTTAGGGGTTCCACCCACCAATTTGAACTATTTTCAGCCCTTGCTGATGAAGTCAGACAAGGACTTTCCACTCCCTGCACAATGACTTCCCTGGACCATTGTATAGCAGTGACACAGGGGACCCACCTGTCCCCAAATATCCCCTGCCCCTACCCTCTGGGCCTCCCTGCCCTGCTCCTCAACTCCCCACCCTGATATTGTTTCCTGTAGGACATTGTGAAACAGCACATGAGAACCCTGGGAGACATGACCAGTTGGAATCAATTTTCTTTCCTGGCAGGGGCCCCAGGGATTGTTTGCTTAGTGGGGCTAGAGGCCCAGAGAAGGCTATGCCTTGTCCAAAGTCACACAGCAGACAGGGTAGAGCCTAGGCATGAGCCCAGGGCTCTCTTCTGCTCCCACTGCCTTGGCCAAATTCCTTACCCCTAATCTGTGTCTCCTGGAACTGAGAGCTGACCTTCAATGGCATCTTGGGAAGAAGTCTGGGTAGTATGGGTGAGAGGAGGTCAACTTGGGTCCTGACCTTGAAGCAATGAGCTCGGTGCAGGGGCCTGAACTTAGTAAACCTGTTCTCCCTATTAGGTCCCGTTTTTTTTTTTTTTTTTTTTTTTTTTTTTTTTTTTTTACCAAATGTGGCTACTATGGATGGCATGTTTGTACTCTGTCCACAAATGCATATGTTGAAATCCTAACTGCCAAGGTGATGATATTGGGGTGTGGAGTCTTTGGGAGGTAATTAGGTCCTGATGATAGAACCTTGATTAATAGGATTACTGCCCTTATAGAAGGGACCCCAGAGAACTCTCCCACTCTCTGTCCACTGTGTGAGCATACAAGGAGAGTTGGCGGTCTACAATCTGGAAGAGGACTCTCACCAGAACCCGAAATGCTGGCACCCTGATCTCAGACTTCCAGCTTCTGGACCTGTGAGGAATAAATGTTTATTGTTTACAAGCCACCTAGTCTATGGTGTTTTGTGATAGCAACTAGAGCCAAAACAGTGGCTTTAGCTTACAGTGAACTCAGGGTTACCAAGTAGCAGGTCTGGAAAAAGGAGGAGGGCTGGGGACACAGGGCAGCTAAGGTAGGAGCAGGGTTGCAGCCCCATTCAGCCACCAATAATTCTGTGACTGCAAGTTCAATTCCTTCATCTATAAAAGGGAACAGCCAATACCTCTTTCCCCAGGTTACCAGACAGTGAGCGTCCAGTAAGGAACAAACATCAAGTGTTTTACTTTCCTCCCTTCCATGATACCTGCTCAGTGACCTGTGATTTCCCTTACCCGTCCATAAACTGGACATTTGGCAAATTACAAAACTTAAGTCACTTCTGTGTAACAAATAAATCAAGTTTAAAATTTCAGTCCCCTACCTAGTTTAAAGTTCACCCCTCTTCTTCCTCTGTGTTGGTAGGACCATCCTCACTCCTCTTCTGGGTCCCTTTCTCCTCTAGGTGTTGAGACAAGGTGGGGAGAAAAGGGAGAAGAATGTGTCTTCCCTGACCATCAGTTTCCCCTGCAAGAAGCCCTCCAAACACCAGCCCTCACCTTTGTAAAAAGTCTCTCTGATAAAGTATTCCAAAGTTATCCAACTTGCATGTGCCATGTCTTTCCTGTTGAGACCCTGACTGATACACCCCAAGGTCCCTGAGTGATCTTCTTGGAGTGTCCCCTGACTGCACGTGGGTGTGAAAGCCTGTCCCCTTTGCACCCCATTCTCCACACCAGTCTGAGGTCTCGTACTGCAAAGAGGATCCCGGATCCTCATGTTTAGGGTGTAGAGACAAGGGTGTGGGTCTTAAGAGAGTTAGGGTAAGGAACTCTGAGGTGCCCAAGCCCCAGTTGTTTACAGGTTTCTTTAGAAAGTGGGCTACTTTCTCATGTGTCCTCAGATTTATGTCCTGGAGCCAAATTCCAAATCAGCAACCACATGAAAACTCTCCCCTCGTGTGGGATTAAACTGACAGATCAGCTTTTGTGACCAAAGTGATTATAAAATGTGGGGCAGGAAATTAAAAGCCTACTGCGTAAGTTGACACACTGTGTGTGCTATGTCCATGTGTGTGGTGTGTGCGGGTGTGTGTGTGTTGACTGACCATGTCTATGTTCAAGGGAGAGTGGGGGAGGGAGGGTTCTGGCAGGTACCAAGTAGACACCTGGAGACAGAAGGGACACAGGTGGGTAGCCAGGTCAGAGAGGGACAAGGGGCTTCCAGGAGGTCAAATCAAAACCAAGTGACCAAAGTGGAAAGACTTGGGGATGGCAGTGATTGAATTGAAAAGGAAAGAAGATCCAGCTGCCAGCTCTGTGGAGCTGCCTCTTTTTCTCTCTTCTCCTCCCTTGTATCCTCAATTCTTTATCATCCTCCCCTTTTTTACTCCCTGTCTCCAGCCTAGGAGAGGAGGTAGGGAGACAGTCAGACCAGGGCTTCAGCCCTTGTTAATTCTTGGCACTGGCTCTGAACTCTTTCTTGGCTGTTCAGTCTTCTGAGGGCTCCAGATTGGTTGCCGCTGCGCCTCTGCCCCCTGGTGGCCATAACTGGAAGCACTAGCAGGAAAAAGGACCGCGCAGCGGGGAGCTGGGGTCCAGAAAATGACCACCTGTCAGCCTGGGGTGGTGGTAGAAGGGTAGGATTGAGAATTGAAAGAGAGAATGCAATTTGCATATTGTTACTCGCCGATATGATGTTCATCTCCTGGGGGAGCGTGCAGGGGCACACTCCCTGCTGGGCAATCTTATTTTTTTTTCCTTCTGGAGAGCCCGCTTCACGGGAGCTCTGTGCCTACCCAGCTCCACCTCAGGGACATAAAGCATATCTACTTCTTAGCCCAGGGAAGGGTACAACTGTGCCCCTACTCCAGGTTGGGCACCCCCACTCCCTCCCCTGCCCCACTCCAGTGGTTCCACTTCCATCAGAGACTCTTGTCCTCTTCACACCCCTGGAAGTTCTGTCTTCTCACAGGACAGCTTCCAAACCTACACCCCACCTCCCAGGGAGTGTGACCAGTGTAGCTGGTCCTGGCATCCCTGTGATTGCATCTGGGCATAAGTTGGAGTCCCCCCACCACCCATGAGATGTTGTATTTTGGATACCCCCAGCTCATGTGGAAGTCATGTGGAAGGGGAGGTTCATGTCCTGGTCCCATGAGTGGAATGAAAAGCACAAAGTTGAGCTCAGCCAGCCCTCCAGAAACCCCCCTCACAACCTCAGTCTAGACCTGCATACTTCTTAGCCACAAGCTTTTATTCCACCTAAGCTGGATGCCCTCCCTCATGAAATACAGAAAGCGCAGAAACCTTGGGGCCAGAGGGACTTGTATTCAAATCCCAGCTCTGCCACTCACTAATCAGGTGACCTTGGGCATTTCAGTTTCCACATCATAAAAAAGGGATAATTGGCTGGTGGTTCATGCCTATAATCCTAGCACTCTGGGGCCAACGCAGGTAGATTGCTTGAGCTCAGGAGTTTGAGACTAGCCTGAGGAAAAGTGAGATCCCATCTCCACTAAAAATAAAAAAACTGGGGCAAGAGGATGGCTTGACCCAAGAACTTGAGTTTGCTGTGAGCTATGATCCTATAGCACTCTACTCAGGGCACCAAAGTGAGACTGTGTCTCAATAAATAAATAAAGGAGGAGAGGATAATTATACTCATGTCACATTTTATTTGAGCTGTCTATATCCTGCTAGAATGAAAGTTCCCAGAGGACGTGGGTCTCTGACTGTTTTGGTCTCTGCTTTATCCTCAGTGCCCAGAAAGATGCCTGGCTTTTGTTTTTGCAGAATATCTAATGCCAGTGGATACTCATTATATTAATTCCTTTCCTTTACAAAGAAAATCAGATTAATTACTTCATGTAAGTTTCACAATGGCCCTTTGGATAGAAACCTTATTATTATTGATCAATTCATTCATTTATTTGGCAAATATTTAACAAGTTTCTACTATGTGCCATGGACTGCTCTATGTGTTTGTGCTTGAAAATCATCACTAAATAAAGAAAGACAAAGACGTGGGCTTCCAGCTTACTTTCTAATGAGGGGAGAAAAGTGATAAGCAACAGACATAATAAAATGTAAATTACATAATCTGTTAGAGCTCAGGGAGGCCAACAGTAGGAAGAGGAGATGAGCAAGCAGGGAAAAAGCAATTTTAAACAGGGTGGTCAAATGAGGCTTCAGGAGAGGGTGAAAGAGGGCATTTAAGCAAATACTTGAAGAAGGTGTGGGAGTTAGTCAATGGGAAAGAGCCTTCCGGAAAGAAGGCCAATATGTGCAAAGACCCTAAGGTTTGGCCACCAGTGTAAGGAGGCCTATGGCTGGGGTGATGTGGGCCTGGAGGCAAGGGGAGGAGAGGAAGCCAGAGGTAGGGGAGATCTGGTAGGACGGTGAGTGAGATGGGAAGTCATGGTGAGGTTCTGGGCAGGAGATGTAACCTGGGACATTTTAGAAGGCCCAGCCTGCTGTGTGTGAGTAGACAGACAACAGTAGGGCAAGGGCAGAAGTAGTTAGAGCAGGAAAGAGCTCAACCTGGGTACGGGGACAAGGTGGCAGCTATGGAGGTGGAGAAAAGTGGACCAAAGCCAGGTGTGTTTCAAAGGGAGACCTACAGGATTCCTGATGGGTCCATGGAAGGAGGTGGCAAGAGAAAGTGCTTCTGACACTTAGTGAAGGTATGGTGAGGGGCACACAGCTGGTCTGCCAGTGGGGTTGGAGGAGTAGAGGATGAGGCCAGGATAGAATGAAGGTCCCCAGGTCAAGTTCAGCATCCAGGAAAGGACTGAGCAGAATGGAGGGAAGGACTCTGTCACTGCCAGTCACAAACCAGCCCCAGGGCAGTACGGCGTTGATTTGATCAATGGCTTTTTCCTCTTTCCCTGAATTCCCCTATGATGGCCTTTTAATTGGGTCCATTTGTTCCAAGACCATGGGCTGAGCTGAGCAGACGCCAGATTAGTTGCCTATTATTAAATACATTAGGAAATGGCCCTATGTCTTGGGCTGCCAGAAAAATCAGCACAGCTGAACAGCATCCCTGAGGAATAATGCAGGCCCTGGGCACATTGCAGAACCCATTCCAGGCACCTTGCCTTCCCCATGCCACCCGTTTGTCTACAATGTCCTTCTTACTCCTTTGCTCACCTGTTAGGTGTCACCCTCCTCCTCCTCCAAGCCTCACTTTAGTATCCCCTTTTGGGTGAAGCCATGCTGATCACCACCCCTCCCCTTGACCTTCCTGTGCTCTCTCTACAGAGAACCAAGACATCTGGCCCGTGAGAGACACCACCTGAGTTTTGATGGTCTCCACAGAGAACATTGTCCAAGTCAGGGTTGTCTGGGAAAGAGGGACACCCAAAGAGCATTTAAATCACAATCCCACTTCAGGATAAAAGACTTTCCCATTTCCTCTTCTGGCTCCTGCTCACGGGGAGCTAGAGTCAGAAAGGGTGGGAGTGAGGCAGGAGAGAATTGGAGTGAGTGTTAAATCCATACAACAGAAAGGAGATAACAAACTAAACTCACTGGAGAAAAAGAAAACTCATGTTAGTATCAAATTCAGACCATTCAAATAACTGGTTTCTCCCAATTTAGACATTACCTACCGATTTCCTACTATGAATTGAGACTTTAGTTTTCTCCCTCCTTTATCCTCCCATTGCAATTTTTGGTTAAATATTCAGTGGTTCTACTTTTATGACATCAAAACTATTGTTCACAGCAACATCTTATAGCATTCTGTGATTAAATATTCTTTCTTGCATAACTTTTTGTTTTTCCTGGAATTAATAATTGTCTCACTGTACATTCCTAAGAGGGATAAAGTCTAATGACAAAGACAACTATAGAGAAAGAAATCATTTTTTTAAAGAGGTGAGGTCTTGCTCATTGCCCAGGTTGGAGTGTAGTTGCATCATTATAGTTCCCTGCAACCTTACATTTCTGGGCTCAAACAATCCTTGTGCCTCAGCCTCCTCAGTAACTGGAACTACAGACATGTGCCACAATATCCAGCTAATTTTTTCTTTTTTCTTCCTTTTTTTTTTGGAGATAGTCTCCTCCCTGTGTTTCCCAGGCTAAACATGAACTCTGGGTGTCAAGCCACTGTGCTTGGCAGAATTTGAGAACTTTCATAGGATAAATGACTTGGTTTCTTCAGTAAATAAATGGCATGGTGGGTGGGGATGTGTAGAGGAGGAGTAGGCATAAGAATGGGAGTCAAAGCCAAGGTCCTATCTCTCCTCACTGCTACAAAGGTATGAAGTGCCACCTCCCTAAATGCCCAGAAGCCATCTCAAAGGGAAACGAAGAGAAAATCTGAAACAAAAGAGACTGGATCACTTTTTTCTGCACTCTCCATAGGGCAGGCACTCATGAGAATCATCAGATCTATACAGGTGATAAAAAAGCTACATTTTCTTGGACTATATATTCCCAAATGGGATGTCTGGTGGAAATGACTTTCCAGGGTCTAAATTAACCCTTGTGGGGTTAACGAGTTGTTGCCATGACAGAGAACTTTGATCAGTCTAACTGGCCCAGTGTTTCACCTTCACATCTCCATGGTCTACTGTCTTTTAATCAGTCCTTCACAGATCTCTGCTGTCCTTCTGTTTTAACCCTCAAAGTGCTGATGGCTTTTTATTTATTTGTTTCCTTTGCTTCCCCATAGAAATGTAGATAGTAATCTTGGGCCTGAGATAGAGACACCCACCACACCACACCTGGCACATCTCAATTGGTGACATTAGGCCCCTTGCTGATGACTTTTGTATAAAAGAACATCATCTCTATGGCAGGCATATGACTCAGCTGCTTTTTTCTCTTCTAGGTCCTCTCTAAATACTATGTGTTAATGCTCATGGTCTGTGATTGCTTTATGACCAACCATAATCCATCATTGAATGAGGCCACCACATCTCCTGAGGCGGTCCCAGCTACTCAGGAGCCTGAGGCAAAAGAATCACTTAAGCCCAAGAGTTTGAGGTTGCTGTGAGCTGTGACACCATGGCACTCTACTGAGGGGGACATAGTGAGACTCCATCTCAAAATAATAATAATAATAATTTGCTCAAGGCAAATCAAAACCCTGTAGTCCCTGCAGCTGTCACATTGATGCCATTACTATTTTCTTTAGATCAGTAGCATTTGTGTGTCTCAAAAATTTTTCTCCAGGGTCTGTGAATGAGGGAAAAGTATTTTCTATTTTTTTATTACAACTTGGAGACCATGCTAAACCACCATTTAAAGCCTGGGGAGCAAAGAGAATGCTGGTTAAAATCCAGGAACACAGTGATATTGTAAGGAGATTTATGATGGTTAATTTCATAAATCAACTTGATTGGGCTAAGCGATGCCCAGTTGGCTGGTAAAACATTGTTCTGGGTGTGTCTATAAAAGTGTTTCTGGGGCTCGGCGCCTATAGCTCAACCGGCTAAGGCGCCAGCCACGTACACC
>NW_003852396.1:29089526-29092418 GCF_000181295.1 Otolemur garnettii | reverse complement strand
AAAAAAAAAAAAAGATTAATTTTATTAGTGATTTTTCATGGTGGAATTTTGTGCCTAACTACATTCATATATATAAATAAAGAATATTCAGTCTGTCTTCACATAGACTCTTTTCATCACTTCTCTAATAGGTAATCTTGGTTCATTTTTTGCTTTCTCATCTCTTGTGTACCTTGTAGATAGGTTTTCCTGTGTTGTCGTTCATGTAAGGGACCTAGACACCTTTTCATTATCTTTTAGCCTCTGTCTCCTGCTGTTTTCCAAATCCTAGGGATATGTTGAGAGTACACACATCAACTGGAGAAAAGTTGAATACTACTGTTTTCTAACCTAAACCCAAAAGTGCCAAATACTTCAGAAGAGTTGGTTTGCCCTAAAAGGTCCCAGAATTCCAAGGAAGTGCCACCTGTCTGGCCTATGTGAGAGGTCAACATGGACCCAAAACATTTTGATCTCAACCTTTTGTACTATTACCCTTACTACCCTGCTTTTGTTCTTCTGGCTTTTCTTGTCCTTTGTGAGAGTGACGACACCCAAGAGCCTGAGAGCCTCTGCCAGCCACATCCGCGAGTGGCAGCACATGGAAGTAGGTGTTTCCACATAAACACCTTTCCAGTCTCCCTGGTAAATAAGGACACTTGTGGCCCTATACACAAGAGAGAAGTAAGTCAGGACTTTTTCCTTTAAGATGCATGTTGTAGGCTCAGCACCTGTGGCTCAAGTGGCTAAGGCGCCAGGCACATACACCTAAGGTGGCGGGTTCGAATCCAACCCAGGCCTGCTGAAACAGCAATGACAGCTGCAACCAAAAAATAACCGGGCATTGTGGTGGGTGCCTGTGGTCCCAGCTACTAGGGAGGCTGAGGCAGGAGACTCACTTGAGCTCAGGAGTTGGAGGTTGCTGTGAGCTGTGATGCCACAGCACTCTACCCAGGGGGCCAGCTTGAGGCTCCTGTCTCAAAAAAAAAAAAAAAAAGATGCATGTTGTAGCCCTTATTCTCAAACTTTGGGAAAAATAATAAACTGTAAAGACAATTCTATTGTTTCTTTTTTATAATTTAAAGTTTTACTTTTAATTGACAAATAATAATGTATCTATTTATGGGATACAAGGTAATGTTTTGATATACCTATACAGTGAGAAATGCCTGCTGTTTCTTATAATTTTCAGTGAGGTTCTGTAACTTTGGCAAGAAATAATAAACTGTAGAGACAATTCTGTTGTTTCTTTTTTTAATTTAAAGTTTTACTTTTAATCTACAAATAATAATTTTATATATTTATGGAGTATAATGTAGTGTTTTGATATATGTATATCATGTATGTATATGTACATTCTTATAATGGTCAGTGAAGTTCAGCACTAATCTGTTAGTATTTTTCTGGTCTGCAAATTGCCAGAAGCCAAAGTGAGTACCACATATGTCAACACAATAAAACATTAGATAATGAAGTGAGTACATGACAACACCACCATTTTGACATCCTTTATGCCAAAGCAGCATTCATAGAGGGTGAATAGAGGAAGCCTAGATGTGTACCCAGGACCTCAGTTACAGTAGAGAGTGGTCAGTAGTACAAAAATTACACATAAACTTGTATCTAAAATATCATCAAATATTCTGGAAAAATTTATTTTTTTTCTTTTGAGACAGTTTCATTCTATTGCCCAGGCTAAAGTGCCTTGGCCTCAGTCTAACTCACAGCAACCTCAAACTCCTGGGCTCAAGAAATCTTCTTGTCTCAGCCTCCTAAGTAGTTGGGACTACAGGTGTCCACCACAAAGTCTGGCTAATTTTTCTATTTTTAGTAAAGACAGGGTCTCACTCTCACTCAGGCTGATCTTGAGCTCCTGAGCTCAAGTGATCTACCCACCTCAGCCTCCTAGGATGCTAGAATGACAGGCATGAGCTACCTTGCCCCACCAAGAATTTAGTTCTTATTGTGAATTTTGTCACTTATCATTTAAAACTATTACACATGAAACTGAGTAAACAATTCATCTCCTTTTTAAATTTACAACGAGGCTTGGCATGGAAAAATAAGCTGGCTATTGGCAATAGAAACTGTATTCCTAGAAAAGGAGTGTGGGCCTACTTAAAGTTTGTTTCACCAATATGACCCAGCATGTCATTTAGGGCAAAGATGGTTTCCTGTTCTTCTTTCAATTCTCCAGTGCTTCTTTCCTTCTTAATTTATATGGCAGATATATAGAGAGTCCATGAACTATCAGTTGAATTGAAATATCTGGTTCTGTTACTTAAACAAAACACTGTAATAGTTCAAAGTTTTGTGCCATGGATGATGGCTCATGCCTATAATTCCAGCACTTTGGAAGGCCGAAGCAGCAGGATCACTGGAGGCCAGGAATGTGAGATCAACTTGGGCACCAAAACAAGCCAGGTGTCTTGACACAAGTCTGTAGTCCCAGCTACACAAGGAGGCTGAAGCAGGAGGACAACTTGAGCCTGAGAGTTGAAGTTTACAGTGAGCCATTATCATGTCACTGTAGTTCAGCCTGGACAATAGAATGAGACTCTGTCTAAAAAAAAAAAGTCTCCATGTGTCTTTGGGACCTGTTGACTATGGCAGTCTCCCTTCCTAGCCATGGAAGAGCATATTCTTATTTATCCGCAAAGCTGTCACCATTTAATTAGTATCAGATTCTGACTTGCACAAGTAACATTCTTCACTATTAAAAATCTGAAGAGTGGGGCAGTGCCTGTGGCTCAAGGAGTAGGGTGCCAGCCCCATATGCTGGAGGTGGTGGGTTCAAACCCAGCCCCAGCCAAAAACTGCAAAAAAAAAAACAAAAAAACAAAAAAAACTGAAGAGTGTACCCTGAACCCCGTAAATGCATCAATGTACAAAGTTATGATTTTTTTTTTTTTT
>NW_003852396.1:29088209-29089482 GCF_000181295.1 Otolemur garnettii | reverse complement strand
GCTCACAGCAACCTCCAACTCCTGGGCTCAAGCGAGTCTCCTGCCTCCGCCTCCCAAGTAGCTGGGACCACAGGCATCCGCCACAACGCCCGGCTATTTTTTTTTGGTTGCAGCCGTGATTGTTGTTTTGGCGAGTCCGGGCTGGGGATTCGAACCCGCCACCTTAGGTGTACGTGGCTGGCGCCTTAGCCAGTTGAGCTATAGGCGCGAGCCCAGTCCAGAGTTTTTAGAGGGGATTCCCTGATAATAAATAAAATGCTTTACTCGTGTGAAAAAAAAAAAAGTTTAAAAGTTTTATTATTTATGCCAGGCACTGTGCTAAGAGTTTTACATGCACTACCTTAGCTGGGAGAACAGAGTGACTAGCCCCGTGTCAGTCCAGGGGTTATTCTGCGCAGTTTTTGTTCTATGTTCTACCCTTTCTTTTGTACCTGTTATCAGGCTCCCGGGCTCCCGGGCTCCCAGGCTGCAGTACCATCTTCTTTATTTACAGATGGAGGAAACTTGTCCTCTCTGAGCCTGTTTCCTCCTCTGAAAAATAGGAGTGGTCAACTACTCTATAAAATGCTTAATAAGGTCAATATGTCAATTTATATAAAACTAATTGGAAAATGATAACTTCCCTGTAGCAATTCTTGTTTATGAAAACTTTCAATTTTTCTCAACAATGGGACACTATCAGGGCATTTGGGGCACCTTAAATGTGACATTTTGATTTAAGAAGGTTATATGTTTCTTTTTAACTTAATTTGCAACTAAATAATCATTCACCTTGGTTGTGGAGAAAAGGGAACACTTCTGCACTGCTGGTGGGATTGCAAACTAATACGTCCCTTTTAGAAAGTCATTTGGAGAACACTTAGAGAACCAAAAATAGACCTGCCATTTGATCCTATAATTCCTCTACTAGGTATATATCCAGAAGACTAAAAATCACACTACAATATAGATGTTTGTATCAGAATGTTCACTGAAGCCCAGATCATAATTGCTAGGTCATGGAAGAAGCCCAAGTGCCCATGAATGGATCAATACATTGTGGTATATGTACACCATGGAATACTATGCAGCCATAAAGAAAGATGGAGACTTTGCCTCCTTCATGTTTCCATGGATGGAGCTGGAGAATATTCTTCTTAGCAAAGTAGCTCAAGAATTGAAGAAAAAGTATCCAATGTACTCAACCCTATTATGAAACTAATTTATAGCATTCATAGGAAAGCTATAATGCAATTTTAGCCCAAGAATAGGGGGAAAGTGGAGAGGGAGGGGA
>NW_003852396.1:29079325-29087784 GCF_000181295.1 Otolemur garnettii | reverse complement strand
TGTTAACCAGATGGATGAAAGTATTTCAAACTGTATATAGAAACAACACACTGTACCCCATGATAGTATTAATGTACACAGCTATGATTTAATTAAAAATATAGGCTCGGCGCCTGTGGCTCAAGTGGCTAAGGCACCAGCCACATACACCTAAGGTGGAGGGTTTGAATCCAGTCCATGCCCGCCAAAACAACAATGATGGCTGCAACCAAAAAATAGCCAGGCATTGTGGCAGTCTATGGTCCCAGCTACTTGGGAGGCTGAGGCAGGAGACTCGCTTGAGCCCAGGAGTTGGAAGTTGCTGTGAGCTGTGATGCCAGGGCACTCTACCCAGGGCGACAGCTTGAGGCTCTGTCTCAAAAAAAAAAAAAAAATCATTCACTAGGTTCAAACAGAAAAATACTAAAAAGTAAACAGGGAAGTGTCTCCCTCTTACTGGCCCTAATAAGTAGTGGTTACTTCTTTATCTCTCCAGATAATTATATGCAAATATAATAGCCTAAAAGCTGTGTGTCCTGTTTTTTCTTCTTTTATACACAAAAGACTTCAAATTATATGCATATTTCTATACCTAGCTTTCTCTGAAGACTTCCTGAAGGCCTTTCTACATAAAAAACTTCCTATGTTTTAACAACCATAATTTATTCAACCAGTTTCGTATGAATAGACAGACCATTTTTAATCTTTTGATATTTGATTTGTGGATTTCTTAAAGAGCAGAAATGAATAAAAACATAAACTTTTTCTTCATTATGAAGTTGAAACTTATTATTTCATCAAATAATAATGTCTGGTTGAATCCCAGATTCAATAAGTCTGCTTTAAAAGGGACAGGTATCTGTTGGTACCAGGTGCAAGATGTGCCCCCTAATCCCAAGGCTTGACTCTCATTAACTTGGTTTCTTGTTCTACGGATTGATTTCATTACCCCCTCAGGGTCCCTGAACTGCCAGGGGATGCAGAAAATGTTGCAGAAGTCCTGGGGCTTCACAAGAGTTTGAGCGGCAGACCTCTGTGAACTATCACCATCTTTGCCATAGGCACTATACTCCTTTTAATGCTGCCAGAGAGAATGTTAACTTTTGTAGCAGGTGTGGCTCTGGTGGGTATGGGTCTGGTAGGAGGGAGCTATACGGGGTATCCATCCCATCAGTGTGCTTAGAGGCAGGAGAGGAATCCGAGCCCAGAAGAAGAGCTGCCAGGGTAGGATTCCTGGGTCTCAGATTTGTGAATTAACACTTGGTTAGGCAGCTGGAATGCAGTGGGAATGTGAAAGAGGCAACTTCCAGGAAGGAATGCTGTTGTTCCCAACAAGAAGTGGCCACGGCTGCTAGACTGACATGGCAAACAGGAACCACCACGTAGGGACTCTTGGGCCTCAGAAATGGTCCAGGAGTCCTGAAGATATGGTTGGGCTGAAAGAGCAGCACTGGCCTTAAGAAGAGACCACAGGCACATCGAAACTGGGGTTGACAGAGACAAGAAGTCTCAGAAGTTACGGGAATGCCAGACACAGCTTATCTGTACTGGGTCTTGCTGGACATGTGCCAGCTGCTCAGGCTTCTGAGCTTGTGTGGGGGAGGAGGAAGCAAGTTAGCTGCCAGGCACAGTTAAACCAAGAGCCCTTCGACTTGACCTGGGGCCAGTGGGGAGGGGCCTGGCTCCTGGTCCCACCTCTGACCCTGCAGCCTTGTCCCTCCTTCTCCGGGGTCCATCTTCCCTTGGCCTTAGTGACACCACACTGCTCTGCTCCTCATCTCACATACTCCTCAGTCTCACATCTGGGCATCTCCTCCTCTGTTCTTTAACTGATGGCTCCATCCTAAAGAGGATAGAAGTGATCTCACTCGTTCTATGGCCTGGAGGACCAGACATTAAGCTGATAAATCCCAAATCTGTGTCTCCAATCTGCTGCCAATCCTGGATGACAGGATTCAATTTCATTAAAGAGCCACCAAATTTCTCTGCTTTGATATGGCTGTGCAGATCAGACCGCGTGGATAAGCTGATCAGAGTGAGCATTTCCAGAGATTGGGGCAGAGTCTCCACGGACATCAGAGTGAGGCTCTGCACACCCGGGAGGACCTGGAGACAATGGGTGGGGCAGCAAGAAAGGCTGAGGGCTGAAGGGAGGATGTTGGGAAACAGGACTATCAGATCTAAATTCACCCCATTCCCTCAACTCCCACACAGACTGCCTCCCCCACCCCGGAGAACCAGAGCTCAGCCTGTAGGGTGCAGACAGGTTTCTTTACCCTGCAGCAGGTGTTGTGGACTCTCCGATAGGCTAAACGCCTATATGCCTCTGGCCAAAAAAGCCGTTTGAGAGACCAGTGAAAAGACTTTGTGCAGGCATACTTGTAAGAAACTGAGGCAGAATCCCATGTGGCCAGGTTAGTTGTGGGCCTAACATGACCAAGGCTTTGGCTGGAATAGCATTTCCAGACTGCGTTAAGGAATTAAGGTTGACTTTATAAGGCCTATGAAAAAGCCCTTTGGAAAACTGGCCAGATACCCATCAGTAGCCATTCCTGATCTGTGGTAAGTGATGAAGGTCACTTGCTGACAGGTCTGGGAATGGTAATGTCATACAGGTATATAATAGCACAGATGAAACCTGGGCTCATAAAAGGCTTTTGAGAAGTCCAGCCTGAGAATTCCTTATAAAAGTCTCCAGCAAAACACCCCCTTACTTAAGGGCTACATGGAAGCAGAGGTTTTCACACAAATTCCTGTATGTCCAAGAAGTTTCTCTATGCTTTGCTTAAGGATTAGAAGTAACTGCCTCCCAGTGGCATAGTCAGTAGAACAGGCATTCAAATCCTCTCTTTCCCCCTGTAGCCTCAGGCTTCATCAGATAAGAACAAAGAAAGTAATAACTGACAACATGTTCCTCATTAAATTATGTTAAACCGGGTTATGTTGAAAGGATTATGCTTAAAGGTGTATGTTGGGTGGATTATCAGATTACCCGGGAGGAGCTACTTACAGGGCAGGTAGTCATAAGATGTTTAAATGGATCAATGAAGTCATTGATGTCCAATGCGCATGTGCAGAGGGATTGTAATGAATGTTAATGAGGTCATTGCTGTATAGTGCGCATGCACAAGATTCCCTATATAAACCAACAGCAATAAAGAAAGGTCCCCATTTTCCTGAACGAGCAGATGGTCACCTTCATTTAAAACACAATTTCAATAAGCGTGCTTATTCTTCACGACATCGCTTTCCCGTGAGACCCTTATGGCAGCACTCTCCCCACTCATCATTCCCCACACAGCTTCTCATGGCAGAGCCTTGGATTCTGCCTAGGGCTTTCTCTGGCCTTTGGAGCACAGTTGGCCAGGAATGCCAGAAAGTTTGAGTATCAGCCTTTAACCAATGACAGCTAGTGTTGGTAGAAAGATGCTCTGGCTCCCCGCTCCCCTCAGGTGGGACATCCTGGAGGTTCTGTGTAGTCTCTCAGAGGTTCCCAACAGGACTGACCCCCAGTGATAATGCACACATTAGCCACCCTGAGGTGGCTTTCTTCTCCCTGGATCACCTCCAAAATAAACTATTTGCACTTAAATCCTTGCCTCAGGGTCTGCTTCTAGGGGAACCCAAACCAAAACACGCTCCCCACAGATTCACATCTAATCTGCCTGAGTCCTGCTCATCCTACTTCTCAACAGATCCCCAAATTCACCTTCTAATCATCTCCTCTTTGTTACCTGTCCTCCATCCCCACTGTCCTGGCCATTTGCCTGGTCCAGCCTCTTCACTGGCACCCCCTGCCTCCTATTCTGCCCCTGTGCAAAGCAGCTGGGACAAGCCACCTTTCTAAAACAACTCTGACCATGTTCCTCTCCTGCTTACCTTTACTAGATATTGACAAATCACTCCTCAACTGGGCTGTGTTCTGTTTCTAGTCCCTCCAGCAGCATATATTAACAAAAATTCTCGTCTGTCTACACCCTCAACAAAATTAATGTTATCAAACTTTTAAAATTTTGCTAATCAGATGTGTGAAACGGTATTTCATTGTGGTTATAGTTGAAATTTCCCTGGTTGTTGGTGAGGTTAAATATCTTTCCATATATGTATTGGCCATATTTGCCTTCGATTCTGTAAAATGCCTGTTTGTGTCTTTCAATCATTTTTCTATTATGTTCTCTGGCTTTTCCTCATTGATGTACAGGAGTTATTAATATTTTTATATGTGGGATAATAATCCTTCATCTGTTACATGTATTGCAATGATCTTCTCTCAGTCTGTAGTCTTGTCTTTTCATTTTTTCTTTATTTAGTGTTTTTTGTATTAACAGAATTTTTAAAAGTATATCTGAGTTTAATTTTCCTTTTTAATTTTTTCTTTGCTGTTATTGTTTTTGTTTAAAAACTTGTTCTTTAATCCTGGCACATAGTAGGAATTCAATGTTTGTTGAATAAAAGGAGAATGAGTGCCCTTCCCTGAGGAGAATGTGCAGAGAGCGAAGCCTGGGGAGGAGTTGGAGAAATGGGAAAAGAACCAGGTGGGAGCCGTGGGAGCCACAGGGAGAATTAATGAGTGTCCCTGGAGTGACTGACTGAAATTCGCGCATTACCTCAGGGGCATGGAGGTCACTGGATCCTTGGCAGTGTTGGCTGGCAGATGTTCTGGGAGCAGAAACTAGATAGACGGGCAGAGGACTGCACAGAAGGCAGTCCAAGAGTTATCAACCTCCCCCGAGAATGGTGACGGTGAAGGGAAGAACTTTACTGCCTTGGGTCCTCTGTGCAGTTTCCTTTGCCTGAGATTCTCTTCACCTTATCTTACTTGGCTGAGTCTAACTCCTCCTTCTGGTTTGTTGAAATGTCTCAGAGACATTTCAATGTCTCTGGTTTGTTGAGGAAGTCTCTGGGAAGCCTTCCTGGATCTCCCAAATTTAAATGTGATATCTCCCTTCCCCATTATCGTCTCTCATCTAGGTCTTCCCTTTTCCTTCTTAGCATTTAGCATAATGTCTGACTGTGTATTAATTTGTGTGACTATTTGTTTAATGTCTGTACTCCCCCCACTAGATTATCGAGTCCATGAGGCCAGCACTGTCTGGACTATCTTGTCAGCCCCAGTGCCTAGCACACAGCTTGGCATACAGCAAGGACTCAGTGACTGTTGAATAAAAGCCACAGCAGTGGCTGAAAGGAGGAGCTGGCCTGTACCCGGGAACTACAGGTCAGGGAAGGTTTCCCAGAAGAGGGAACTGGAGGTCTCTATCCAACAGCCGAATTTTAGGAGATTAAAAAAAAAAGAGAGAGAAGGAAGGAGAGTGACAGGAGGAATGTTGACATTGATGAGCACCAGCTGTGTGTGTGCCTGGCACTGTCCCATTATACTCGACAATTCCAAACATCACTCCCATCTCCACTCCCATCTTTAGTGTGATGTCTTACTAGCTGGGTCACCTGGGGCAAGCTAATCTCCCTGAGCCTCAGTTTCTTGTTTATAAAATGAATTAGTAACACCAAGGTTCTGGGATTGTTATGGGGATTGGGAAGCAGCGTATGGCGTGGAACGTGTGACAAACTGCACTGCAGGGATACTTGGGCTCTGGAGTTGGACTGCAAGGCTTCAGGCTGCAAGTCTGCCACTCACAGCTATGCGACCTTGGGCAAGTCACTTTATCTCTGTGCCCCTATTACCATCTGTAAAATGGGGGTGATATTAGGATTGCTGTTAGGATTAAGTGAGGTATGCACTGAAACACCTAGCACAGAGCTTGGCACATAGTAGGTGCTCAAGAAATAATAATTAGTATTATTCCTCCCTCCTGCTACCATCCCAGAACTGTAATGTCAGAGTTGGAAAGATGGGAGAAGATGGGAGATCTCACCGTTTAACACCTTCCCCGACCACACACCTAAATACAAAGAGGGAAACTGAGGTCAAAGAAGGGTAAAGTCGTGAGAGAATCCACTATTGGGACTGAGACCCTGGACGCCATCCCTTGAAACCCATGACCTCGTCTACACTCTATCACCTCCCCCTCATTCCCCAGGGGCGGGCAGCCCAGCTCAGTCCTGGCTGGGCAGGACTCCTGCGCGGTGTCGGTGCCTGGCCACAGCTCCGCCCCGGCCATTGCACTCGCTGCGCTCGGGGCCAGAGCCGAAGCCACAGTCTATGAGGGCGCCTCAATTCGCGTGTTCGCCTCCCAGGGCCCGAGGACAGAGACTTCTTGGTCCGACACCGCCTGGTGCTGCGCCCTGCAGGTGAGGGTGTGAGGGATCGAAGGGTCAGGGAGTGCCGGGACCCAGGCTCATTCACGCCCCATCAGGGTGGAATTCCCAGGGCGAGTCCCTGTAGCGTGGGTGGCCTGAGCAGTAAGTGATTACTGCCAGTAAAGCGTTGTATGTAGTTAGTGTGCAGTGTGTGCATGGCGTGCCTTGTGTGGTGTGCGTCTGCCTGCAAGAAGTGTGGTGGTACCCATCTACAGCCATGAGTGACTGCACCAGGGTAACCCCGGGGTCCACATGTGTGCACTGTGTGGGAGCAGCCTCCGTGGGATGGTGCACTGTCAGTGTATTGTACCAGTTGTGTGTTTTGTGGGGCACATCCGTGGCCCCCGTGATGTGCTGAGCCAGGTAATGGAAGATGAGGAGCATTTGTGCAGTGCTTACCACTGACATTTTCCATGACCCCAAAGTGGTTTTATCTTTTTCCACCCAGCATCCCAGGGGTTAGGGAGCAGAAGTACAGCAGGCCCCAGGCTCACCCGCGTACACACACACAAGCACACACAAAATAGTGTGCACTGTGTGATCTCGGTCTCTTTTAGTATAAGGATAAAGGAGCTGGGCTTCCAGGGAGGAGCCCTGACTGGCCATGAGATTCTCACCTCTTCTCCACTGGACAAGAAGAGGCTGTAGGACCCAGGGGGGACATCGAGAAGGGGGTTCCCATAATAGGCTGCTTCCTGGGACTATGATTGGTTCAAATCTTGGTTCAAATCCCAGCTCCGGCACTTTGCCTGCAGAACTTTAGGCAAAACCTTGCTGTGCCTCAGTTTCTTCCTTTGTAAATTCGAGACGTTAATAGTATTTGCCTCACAGGTTATTGTGAGGATTGACTGAGTTGGATATGAAGAGTTTGACACAATCTCTGGCGCATAGAAACACTTAATAGCTGGTGACAAAACTACTGGATGATGATAATGATGGAGCCCCCCAGGTGACTGGGTCCCCCTAGGAACTCTCAGTTCCCACAGAGCTAATAAATTCAATGAGCTGAGCAGGTGGGGGTCTGAAAGCCTCCTGTTTTGAGTACATCTGAGAGATCCATTCATATCTGCAAACAGTATACTTGTTAAATGTTCAATGGCTGTCTGATCTGTGGGAGAATGGAGGCTGACAGGGAAGATGCAAGTCTCTGGCAAGGCGTGAGATAGAGCATGGGAGAGAGGGTTAAAAAGAGATGCGGGGGCAGCCATGGGTGTGGAGAGGGGAACAAAAAAATGCTGGCCTGTCCATTTGGTGGTATATGTGTTCTGCACTTTGGGAACTGGCAAGGCAGGAACTGGAGAGTCCTTCTGCCTGGAATGAGGAAAGCTAAGAGAGTGGGATCAGGATATTTGGTCCTGGACCAAGACAGGCCCTAGGAGCTGGAAGAGAGGCTGAGAGGTCAGAGTTGAGCTGCTGGAAAAAGAGGACCAGAACACCCCTCAGGCTGAGCTTTGTTTTGGGGCTAAAACATTTGCGTTGGCAGAAGAACCCCTGTTCCCGGTGACTTCATCAATTCAATTTAGAGAAGATGCCTGGAACCCTCAGAGGACAAGGGACATAAAAGGCAGTGTTGGGAGCCATGGAAACATATTTGGGGAGGGCACTTAAATATATCCCTGTGGTGGCAGCGTGCTGTGATGGGCCAGTATAAGCCTAGTGGGGCAGAGGCAGACCACTGTCCTCACTGTGCCCAAGCAGGAAGCCCTTCGGTCCCACAGGCCCTGAGAACTGTTCCACAGTGTCTGGAGGTCAGAGCCATGTTGGGTAGAAGGAGGCTGGTATGGCCCTGAATTGCTGAGTGATGAGGCCAGATCTTCTTTCTCATCTGTTGAGGAGGTGGGACCAAGTGACATTGGCGTCACTTCTGGCCCTGATTTCCTTTAATCCACAATTCTGGCTATCATTGTTTATGATTCCACAGTCCTAACCTTAAGAGTCTATAATTATTCAAACATTCTAGAAGTCTACGATCCAAATTCCAACTTTCTACATGCCAACTCTAACATTCCCTAATTCCAGCTCAAATGCTTGAGGATTCTGACCCTGGCTTTGGCAGTCTAACACTTTCATACTTAGGAACTACTAGGGAAGATAGATATAGTAGAGGTCACTTTGGCAGAATTATTTAAGAAGCCCCGGCTCGGCGCCTATAGCTCAACCGGCTAAGGCGCCAGCCACGTACACCTAAGGTGGTGGGTTCGAATCCCCAGCCCAGACCC
>NW_003852396.1:29073229-29079141 GCF_000181295.1 Otolemur garnettii | reverse complement strand
AAAAAAAAAAAAAAAAAAAAAGAAGCCCCCAGAAAGATCCCCTCCCCACACAGCCATCTTGGGGTGAAGGAAGGACCTTGATAAAATGGCCTCATGCTCCCTGGGGTGGATGACAGTGAACCCAGAGGCCCTTCCTCATCAGGGCAGTGGAGATGTTCAGAGTACCTTATAGCTCTCAGGGGAAGGTGGCTTTGGAGGAGAAAAAAGTTCAGATCCTGTGTTGTAGGATGAGGGAATTGTGGGGGTCATTGGGTACCTCAAAGAGCCAAGGGGAAGAAGGGAGAGGATAAGAAACAGCCTGAAGAGATGCCAAAGGCAAACCTCCTTCTATCTGAGAGACTTTCCTGAGCACCTGAGGTAGTAGGCAAGACTGCTGTGGCGGCAGCAGGACCAGTATCATTAATGCACAGCCTTGTTTGAGCTCAGCATAGACCAGGAAGTAGAGGGCTCCAATATTTAGAGAGATTAGCCTAAAGCCTAATTTTGAGCTGGTGACAAGCAAGATTGGTGGCCCAGTGGGTAAGTTGGGAGCTACACTCACACAGAGGCCTCTTTTCATTGAATATTCTGGCCAAGACTTGTGTGGGATGGCTGGAGAGGGTGAGCCAGACAAGTCATCTGTGTCCTTGGGGAAAACCCTTTAGGCTCTCCAGGAGGGAGGACAGGAAGGGCTTCAGCTTTAAAGACTCAGCTCTTCCTCTTCCATCCCTCCTGGTTCTGAAAGTTCTTTGAGTGCAACTTCCTGTGGAGCTAAGAGGAGCCCTGTGTACTCAGAGCTGAATGTAGGTGCGTATATGCAAGTGCGTGTGGGCCTGTTGTGGTGTGCGCCCAAGTGTGGCAGATACCTGGGCACATGTGTGTACAAGCGTGGACCTGTGTGAGCTACATCCACTGAGCTGCGGCAAGGTCTGGGCATGCTGTGCATATCCCAGTGCGGGATTGCCCCCACGGCAAGTGCTCCTTACTCCTCAGCCAGGTTTCTGAGGCCACGCTGTGATGAAGGACCTGGATGGAACAAGCTGCTCAGATCTCAGAAAAGGAAAACTAAAGCTCAGTGGGAGGGACCATCCTCCTTTTGCCTGACGAGACCACCAAGCCTGCTTCCTGCAAGCCTTAAGTGGAGTCAATTCCTTTGGTATCTGATCTGAAACCCAGAGGAACCACATCTCCTCCCACAAGTGGAGACCAAGGGTTTCCTCCTTCAGACAGAGGGCTGACAGTGGTGTTTCCCTCCTGGCTCCTGGGAGCAGTGGCCTGGGGTGCCTAGGATGTGCATGAAACCATTCCTGCCTGCCAGTGACTCATCATGGGCCACAGAAACCCTTCTTAGCCCTTAGCTCACATAGGCAGGCAGAGCTCCTTTCCACAGCTGGGGAAACCAAGGTGCAAGAAGGGGAGTGGTTTTGGAGGTGCTGAAATCTGAGCCCAGCCAGGACCAGGCAAGGGACCCTGAGACTGAGCTAGCAGTGGCTTCCTGGGGACAGGGCCTCTGAGTCCCGGCTTTCAGGTCAGCCCAGCCAGTTTGTGGTGAGCCTCATCCACAAAATATGTGGGTATAAGCTGTGAGGCACTTGACTAATCATATAGGAGCCAGAGGCTCCTGCTGGAGACGGAGGGGACAGCAGGTTAGCTGTTGAGGGGTCAGTGTCCACAGGCAACATAGGATGTGGGGGGCTTTGACCTTGGGCACTTCCCTATTTCCTATAAGGAGCCAATACTCTGGGCTGAGCTGGGAAAGCCTGAGCCAAGTTAATCCTTCTCCTCCTTTTATGTAACTGCTTTGAGCCTGCAGTGCCTGGGAGCCCCACAGTCTCCCACAGCTTCTGACTGGGAGTTTGCAGGGCTCCCGAGCACATGCAGAGATGCAGGCATGGGCAAACGTGTGTGTGAGCAAACTTCCACATTCCAGTCACTTGCATGGACACACATGTGCTTGTCCACGCTTTGGTACAATCTCAAGCCTGTGTACCCCTGTGAATACATGTGCGCCTTGCAGGTCAGGCCTCCACATGGTTGACAAGCCCCCAGACAGGCATGCGCGTGCCCAACATTCATGTACATTACCGTCCACATCCTTTCCCACCCTGGGGGATGGGTGACTCTCATAGTTACCTCAGGGCTACGCCGCCTCCTCCCAGAACAAACATTCCCAGGCCTCTCAGTCTTGCCCCTTCCTGCCTCTCCCCCTTACCTGCTTGCCACAAGGACAGAGGAGGGCCCTTCCTGTTGGCTGGTTGGGAGCAGAGGTGGCCTTGTCTTTTCTGAAGAACTGGTTCTGTGGAATTTCTACTTATTTCCCATCAGTGATCCAGAGCCTCCTCCAGGGACTCCCACAGGACTCATGGGTATGAGGAAGCTGATTTTAAATGAGCATATAACAATGCCTGTCATCTGGACAGTGCCGGAAAGTTCACAAACTGCCTTCTTGCCAGTGTCTTGCTCCTTCATGATACCCCTGAGACGCAGGTGCCCTCATTTCCTCTATTTGACAGATAAGAGAACTGAGGCCCAGAGAAGGATAAAATCGGCTTGAGGTCACACAGCAAGTAGATGCAGAATCTACCAAAACTTTCATGAGCTTGGGCTGGGGACAAGGTGCTTTTAGCCTCCTGAGGCTTAGGGTATGAGAATTTAGCCTGTCAAAGATGAAAGAGGAAGGGGTGAGACTGCCAGGCAGGCCTGATGCAGGAGCCTCTGCCCAGAGCTGATTATAGGCACAGGCCAGAACTCTGCTGTGAGGCTCAGCCCTGAATTCACCTTGTGCACGTACTGGAGGCAAGGGCAGGAGCTGGAAAGAACACGTCTGCCTGTGTGTGACCCACGTAAGCCCCTGCCTCTCCAGGCCCAGTGCCCTTCTCTCTACAATAGAATCCTGGGGTTGGTTGGGGGACATGCTCCCTCTCCAGGCCTAAAGAGGGCTCTCCCAGGGCCAGGGGTGAAAGGCAAGCTCAGGATGCCCCACGCCAAAGCCCTGGTAGCCCTAAACTGCAGCCTGTGCCCAGGGAGCCGTGGCCTCAGGCCCTGGTCTGCTTGAGATCTGTGAAGGCAGCAACTGACACAAAGTCAGAGCTCAGGCCCTGGGTCAGGGTCTCCTGCAGGCTGGGTGGGCTTATCTAGAGAGGCGGGAGGTGGTGCAGAGAGAAGAGGATCCTGCAAGCCCAGATGGTGCCTATCCCTGGATCTCCACCTGTTACCCTTCTTTATGTTCCTGTATAGCTCTTATCAACACCTGACCTGCTATATGTTTACTAATTAACTAAAATAAACCAGTCTTCCCTGCTAGAATATGGGCATCTCAAGGACAGGGACTCTGTTTTGTGCCCTCAAGTGACTTAAACATTAGCTGAACAGGTATGTGCCCAATAAGCACTTGTAAAAAAGAAAGCAGAGGAGGGAGAATGAAGAATCTTACAGGTGAGGAGGGGCTGGCTCAGGCCCACCATGGGCCCAGGCAGAGCTGCCCTGGCTACCTTTTCCTCATAAAGCTTGAACTCAAGGATGGATGGGAGCTGGGTGGGGGCAGTGTAAACTGGGTTTAGACTTTCCCCCCACATTACCTGCCATCTGAGGAGTCATCTTCAGTCCCTGGAATGGAGGGATCTGGATCCAGGGGCTTGGACCTACGGACAGTACAGCTGTTAATCTTGAGATCTCAGCCTCTTTTAATGGACTTTCCAGATACTACTGAAAAAGCCCTGTGGCAGCAGTGAGCAGGAACAGGACCATCTCCAGACCTGAGAGAGGCCAGGAGAGGGCTAGGGTGGAGAGAAGGGGAAAAAATGGTGATCTGATGAGTGCCTTCCCTGTGCCAGGCCTGGTCCTTAAATGCTATCTCACTCCATCCTCCCGACAGCCTTGGACCTAAAGTGATGATACCCATACTTTGGTGCACAGACTCAGAGGGTGAAGTGACTTTCTTGCAGCTGGGTGCAGGTTGAGTCAGCCTTGGCATTAGGGACTTGAGCTAGAAGGTTCTCAAGATTTGGGACGTAGCCCTGCTGCTTGCCAGCTCTGTAGCAAGCCACTTCCCCTCTTCAGATTTCTCAGTTTCCTCATCTGCCGCCTCTCCCGGCTTCTGTGAGACATTGCATGTGACAGTAGCACAGGAGCTGACTAGCAGGAGGGTCTGCTCCAGCACTTCCTGGACTGCAAGGAGGGCACTCACTAACTCCTGGGTGAGTTTTCTGGGCCTGTGCCCCCTCCTCCTCTAGGAGTTTCTTGAGTGCACACTGTCTGTTTGTGGCCGCCTCAGCTCATCACAGGCTGGAGTGGAGTGGGGCAGACGTAAGGGTCTTCCTTGGCCGGTTGTGCCTACATCCCCCATGGGCTGTACAGAGTGGAGAGGTGAGGCACACAGGACAGGAGGGAAGGAGCTGGAAACATTGGGGCTAGGCTGTATGGAATAGTGTAGGCAAAGCCGTGCGGGTCTGGGATTGAGTTACAAATGGCATAGGACATTTTTCTTCTCTAGGTCTTGATTTTCTACTCTTTAAAACAGGGGTAACAAGGAATTGTTCTTGAACTGTTAAGTGTAGTATGCTGGTGAGGGTCTCTCAGGGAGGAGGTTCCTCCCTGAGAGCTCCCCAGAAACCTTTGTGGGGGACCTGGGTAGAAAGGATTAAGTGACCAAATGAGAGTCCACAGATAAGGCCCTTAGGAAGCTTCTTATTTCTGCCACCCAGTGAAATCTCCAGGCAGCCTGGAACTGATCCCATGTGACTGTGGGGAAGTTGAGTCCCTGAGTACCGGTGTGACTTGTTAAGGGAAGTGAAGCAGGATGAAAGAGTGATCTGAGCCAGGTTCAGTGGCTCATGCCTATACTTCCAGCACTGTGAGAGGCAAGGCAGGAGTTTAAGTCTGCTCTGAGCAACATAGTGAGACCCTGCCACTATAAATAAATAGAAAAATTAGGCAGGTGGGTTGGCATGTGCCTGTCTCAGCTACTAGGGAGGCTGAGGCAGGACGATCATTTGGGCCCAAGAGTTTGAGGCTGCAGTGAGCTGTGACATCCTATACTACAAACAAACAAACAAAAATGTATCTGGGGGAGGTGGATTTCTATTGCCATTCAGCTCTGCTCCACAGAGAAAAGATGCAGCACAGCCCATGCAGTCAGCCCTGGCCTCTTGAAGAGGAGATATTTGGGATTCAAATCTCTTGCCAGCTCTAGAATGGATCAGGTCCTACACTGATACAGGGACAGTCTCCCTGCCTCTCAGACCCAAAAGAGATGAAAAATGAGAAGGCTCTTTGTAACCTATCAAATGCAGCGCCTCTGATGGTGCACCTGCGTGTGTGAGCCCAGGTACGCATGCCCAGGTACGCATGCCCAGGTACGCATGCACGAGTGAGAGTGCAGTTTGCGGGTGTGTGTGCCTGCGTGCCTGGGCACATTCTCTAGGCCTGTGTGGGTGGTGGTAACTCCACACTGCCTAATACTCCCTGTTTGGCTGTTTTTTTTCTCTTCCCAAATTCTTACAATCTTTTTGTTGTTGTTGTTTTGGTTTGTGTGTGTGGTTTTTTTTTTTTTTTTTTTCGCATTTCCTTACTATTTGTTAGTTTACCAGAAATGGAGAGGGCCATGGTCCGGAAACATAGCAATTGTCTCTGAGCCCACAGACTTCTCTGCTGCCCTTGCCCCATCCTGTGGCTGTCCCTGGAGACTGGCTGCCCGGAGCTCCCAGTATGGCCCAGGCTCCAGAGACAGAAGGTCATCTGGCTCCTCTGGGCCGCCTACCTGCCACCAGCTTTCCTCCATAGCTGTGCACTGGTTGCTTTCACATCATGGTTCCACTGACATTTCATAACATCCCTGTGTCCTCCAGAGATGCTTCCCCTTAGGGGCTCATGGGCTGGGTACTGATCCCCAGGAGGATTAAGTCTGTAGTAGGTGTGTCTATTTTCATGGCCTG
>NW_003852396.1:29072133-29073200 GCF_000181295.1 Otolemur garnettii | reverse complement strand
AGGCAGATCTCAACTCAGAGTGAGGGATGACATTATCTCTGTCATGCCACAAGGGTGAGAACCAGCCATTCGGGTCAGCCCACAGTTCCTGAGCAGCATCTTGTGCCTTCCATTACAGGCAAGGAAATGAAGGCCCAGTGAGGGGAAATGATTTTCCCAGAGTTTCCCAGCCAACTAGCTGGGGTTTCAACTCCAACCTTATTCTAAAACTTTATTAACCATTGTGATTTACCTAGTGGGAATGTGGTAGCTGGCTGGCTGAGTAAATAAATGAATGAAAGAGAAAATGAATACATCTCTTGGTCAATATTGAGCTGAAATAGCCATTGTTAATATTGTCAAGCAATATTAGCAATGGCCATCATTTATCGAATAACTCCAATGTGTCAAGCGTCTCACACAAAAGTGAGTGCAGGTAAGATTATTATTCCCCCCATTTGCAGTTGAGAAAGCTGAGGATCAGAGAACTTAAAGCATCCTGTCCAATGTGGGAACTAGAATTATAGTTTTTCAGTCTCCAGACCCAGAACTCTGAGGCCAAACTTTCTGGGTTCCCTAGAGAAGGAGGGAGTTGGCAGAGCCTCGTGACAGGTGCCCATTGTAGCAGACTCTCAGGAAGTGGGGCCCAACACGCCACTCCCACTCCTTCTGCTCTGGGGTCACTTCACCATTTGTCTCTGAAATGGGTTTCTATTTTCATCTGGGGTGGAGATCTGGCAGCCCTGGCTCTGACTCTTCCTCTCTGACAATGCTCTGGCCCAGGCATACAGAGGCATATTGCTGTTCCCCCTGCCCAAGGGCTGGCCTATCATTAATAGCTCCATGGGAGGGAAAGGTCTATGTAGGATGCAGTTTTTTGTCTGTGGAGATGGCCCAGGCTGTGTCAATGGTCTCCATTCCCAGCCCTATGTTGGATGCCAGGGACCCAGGGGCTAATAAACCCTGCCTTCCCCTTAGGGGCTCAGAGACTGAGTACTGATCCCCAGGAGGATTAAGTCTGTAGTAGGTGTGTCTATTTTCATGGCCTGGGATAGAGCGGAGGGATGTTCTATGGCACCAGGAGGCAG
>NW_003852396.1:29067255-29072113 GCF_000181295.1 Otolemur garnettii | reverse complement strand
AGGCAGATCTCAACTCAGAGTGAGGGATGACATTATCTCTGTCATGCCACAAGGGTGAGAACCAGCCATTCGGGTCAGCCCACAGTTCCTGAGCATCTTGTGCCTTCCATTGCAGAGCAGGGGCATGGCAGGGACAGATTCTGCACAGGGGGAGGACAGCTCTATGACTAAGGGAGAATAAATTCCCTTAGGCAGCAGATAGTCCGATGGTAGAGGCAAGAGATAAGTCTTGTATAAGGTGACCAGATTTTAACATTGGTAAAGTGGGACACCATTGACCAGGTGGGGGGTGTGGGGGGGGTGTGGTGGTGGGTCTTCTTAATTAAAAATTTGGTCTATATGGAGCAACAAAAATTTTCATAAAATGCAAAAATAGTATTGTAATTTATTTTTAATTTCAACATAAGTACATCTTATGGACATATGATTTACAAATATAATACATTAAAAATTATGTATAGTATTATTTTATTCTTTGGCATATTTCTTGTTGAATTCTAACAACTGATCAACAATGAGAACTTTGATAAGCAGTTCTCGATAATCAGTTCTCAACAATTATTTGTTATTATTAAACTTTAACATTACAAAATTAACAAAAATAATATAAAACTCATATCCTGGCGAAATAGCCACATGGCAGCCGAAAACCATATATTCCCTTCCCGTACTCCAGCCTGTTCCCTAGCTTGTCATGCATTCTTTCCAAAAATTGGGACTTTTGTAAAACGCCGCGGGACATGGGACAAATTGTTAAAAATTGGGACTGTCCCACCAAAAGCAGAACATCTGGTCACTTTAGTCTTGTAAGATGTTAGAATCTACCTTCCAGAGTCCCCTGTATTTGACATTAGGGTACACAGTCTCATTTCTCATGATTTCACATTGGTGCCCACCCTGCTTCTGAGGTGGGCATGCTCTATACCATAGAGGAGAAACAGAAGCATAGACAGAGGCTAATGTTTGACACAGAAATCCTTCTGTTGTAAAAGTTGCTGGAATCAAGCAGATAATAGATTAAAAATTAAACTGCTGCCCGGCCTACGTCTCCCCTTCTCACTCCCAGTTCCACTGGTGAGAGTCACTGAAGACTTGCTTTGTGCCAGACCCAGATCAGGGCTTTATTATAGATCTATCTCATAATAACAGCAACAAAAGAGAAAGGCTAATGCTATAACTCACAAATAATAAGTGGGGAAACAGAGATTCAGAGTGTTAAATAACTTGCTCAAAGTTGTACAGCTTATAGAAGCAGAGGGGGGATTCAAACCAGGACTATCTGTCCCTGAACCTCCTAAATCTCCCATTCCATGTGGTACTCAGGCCTCAGAACAGAGATACATCCAATAAAGTGATAAAATCTGAGTGACAACACAAAAAAAGGAGCAAATGCAAACAATATAACCCACTTCACACACACTAGGATGCCTATAATAAAAAAGATGGACAATAAAAAGTATTGGTGAGTATCTGAGAAACTGGAACCCTTGTACGTTAGTGGTGGGAATGTAAAATTATACAGTTAGGTAGATCCTCAAAAGGTATGAGATAACCCAGTAATTCTACTCCTGCGTGTACATCCAAGAAAATTGAAAACATACATCCATGCAAAAACTTGTACACAAGTGTTCATAGCAACATGACTTTATAACAGTCAAAAAGTGGAAATGTCCATCAGTTGAGGAATGGATAAACAAAACATGATGTACCCATACAATGGAATATTATTCAGCCATAAAAATGAAATTCTGATTTTAGGCTACAGTATGGATGAACCTTGAAGACATTGTACTGGGTAAAATATGCCAGACCAAAAAGGCACACATTGCATTGTATGAGGCCATTTGTATGAGATGTCCAGAGTAGGCAGTTCATAAAGACAAAAAAGAGCCTAGTAGTTTCCAGGAGGAAGGGAAGAAAGAGGAATAGGGAGTGATGGCTAATGAGTACAGGGTTTCTTTTGTGGTAATAAAAATGTTACGAAATTAGATAGTGATGAGGGTTGCACAATCTGTGAATACACTAAAAACTACTAAACGGTATACTTTGAAAGGTTAAACTTTTTTATGCTATGTGAATTACATCTTAATTTTTTAAACACCAGGAGCAGAAATATAGAAATTATATAGAAGGTTAAGACTAAGTTGATTCTAAGGTAGGAACACAGAGAAACTTGACTATGAGTTTCCTGGCAGCTGGAGTGAAAAGAGAGGATTGATTAGCTTCCAAGAGGAGGAAAAGCCAATTCTTCAGGGGCTTAGGTCCGGGGCAAGATCCCCACAAACCCAAGTTGGCCTGCTGGATCAGTAATGAATTATCAGAAATACAGGATTTCTTTTTTTTTTTTTTCTCAGACACAGTCTCTTTCTAGCCCTCGGTAGAATGCCATGGCGTCACAGCTCACAGCAACCTCAAACTCTTGGGCTCAAGCAATCCCCTTGCCTCAGCTTCCCGAGTAGCTGGGACTAAAGGCACCTGCCACAGTGCCTGGCTATTTTTAGAGACGAGGTCTCGCTCTGGCCTAGAACCTGTGAGCTCAGGCAATCCACCCACCTTGGCTTCCCAGAGTGTTGGATTTACAGGCATGAGCCACCACAAGACATACAGGATTTCTGTGACTCTCATCTGACATTCTGATGCAAAGAGTATCAAGCACTGTGAAGAGCCTGTGATTTTTACCATACTTGCAAGCTAACAAGCTGGCCTGCAACAGGTTCATAAATGCTGCAGGAGACATAAGACTTCTGGGTAGAGATAAAGAACTTTGTTCCTCATAGCAATAGGAATAGCCAGAAAATCGGCATTTGCACTGGTTCCCTAATTCCCATAGGACAATGCGAAGAGGGCTGAATGATACCTGCACACGCACTGGGTTGCATGACAAGAAAGGAATCTGGAGCTTAGGCAATTTTCATCCTTTATAATGGTCAGTAAGCCTGCCTGACATTTGTCCCAGAGGAAGATATCTTTCTTACATCAGACAGTTAATAAACTTGCTTTTTGCTCCAGAAGGAGATGCTATCATTATCTTCCAAGGCTGTTTGCTCTAAAAACATCCTTGAAACAAAAAGCAGTCTGTCTCTGCTCACAAGACATGCAGAAATACAAGAGGTCCATGGAGTCTTGTCTCCCAATACAGTTGAAGTGCTGGTGAGGGCTGGGTTTTGTTTGATTTTTATTGTGGTAAAATATACATAACAAAATTTATCATTTTAAACCTTTTTGATTATACCATTCAAGGGCATTAAGTACATGCACATTGTTGTGCTACCAACACCACCATCCATCTCCAGAACTTTTATCATCCACTGAAACTCTGTATCCATTAAACAATAATTCCATATTTCCTCCTCCGCCAAGTCCCTGGCAACCACCATTCTACTTTCTATCTCTATGAATTGGACTATTCTAGATACCTTATATAAATAGAATCATAGCAGTATTTGTCCTTATTTGTCCAAATAAGTGTTTGGCTTATTTCACTTGGAATAATGTTGTCAAGGTTCATCCATGTTGCAGCATTCTTTTTTTTTTTTTTTCTTTTTCGGAGTTTTTGGCCAGGGCTGGTTTGAACCCACCACCTCCAGCATATGGGGCTGGCATCCTACTCCTTTGAGCTACAGGCGCTGCCCTATAGTATTCCTTTTTAAGGCCACATAATATTCTCTAATATACTACATTTTGTCTATCTATTCATCTATCCGTGGATATTTGGGTTGTTTCTACTTTTTGACTGTTGTGAATAATGCTTCTATGAACATTGGTGTATAAATATCTGTGTGAGTCCCTGCCTTTAATTCTTTTGGTTAGAATTCTAGAAGTGGAATTTTTGGGTCATATGATAATTTTATGCTTTTTTTTTTTGAGAAATTACCATACTATTTTTCACATAGACTGCACCATTTTACATTTCTACCAATAATTCTCCACATCGTTGCCATTATTATTTCCTTTTTTTTTTATTTTGGTAATAGCCATTCTAATGGGAGTGAAGTGTATCTTGTGGTTTTAATTTGCATTTTACCTAATGAATAATGATGTTAAGCATCTTTTCACATGTTTATTGGCCATGTATATTTCCTCCTTGGAGAAATGTGTATTCAAGTCCTTTGTCAATCTTTGAATTGGGTTGTTTCTTTTTTATTATCAAGTTGTAGGAGTTCTTTATATCTTCTGGATTTACCTTATTAGACATAATGATTTGCAAATATTTTCTACCATTCTGTGGACTGCCTTATCACGCTGTTGATAATGTCTTTTGATGCACAAAAGTTTGAATTTTGATGAAATCCAATTTAATGTGTTGTTGTCGCCTGCACTTTTGGTGTCATAGTAGTCAGCGATGTTTTAATTGCAAGTGACAAATTGTAACAAACTTGGGCAAGGAAAGGGATATCAATTTGTGTAAATAAAAAGTCTAAGGTAGACTTAGATCTGACATGACAGATCCAGGACTTACAAGGATGCCATCGGCATTCTGTCTGCTTTCTTTCTCCTGACTTTCTTCTGCGTTCCTGCACTCTCACTCACATTCTTCCCAGAAGCCCCAGGTTTCCATGTTCCTAAGCTAATAATCCAGGAAGAAAAGAGAGAGAAGCTTGAATCTTCGTTCCATCAAAATTCCTAGGCAAACTTTAAGTGGTTGCTCCTAAAGCAATCACTGATGAGTGGCCTGCATGGATGCTCTGAGTGGTCAGCTCTGGGTCAGGTGACTACGTTGAATGACAAAGATCTCCACTCAATAGGGCTAGAGGCTCTTCCATTAGGAAGAGACGCTGGGGCTCGGCGCCTGTGGCTCAAGTAGCTAAGGTGCCAGCCACATACACCTAAGGTGGCGGGTTGGAATCCAGCCCAGGCC
>NW_003852396.1:29021706-29067079 GCF_000181295.1 Otolemur garnettii | reverse complement strand
AAAAAAAAAAAAAAGGAAGAGCGCTGAGTAGACAAACATTCCTCCTCAGGAATCCAAGAACGTGATGGGCAGCAGAGTTGGGAAGCTCTGCATGGAAAAACATCCCTCACCTTAGGCTTGTTGTGGAGGGCCTGTAAGAAGTAGAGGAAATCCTTCTAGTTGGTTCCTGAAGACTTGCAAGCGGGGATGGCATTTATGAGACCCTGTGACTGGTGGGAAGGTGAGCCCAGGGCAGGCTAGGCCCAGGCAGGATGGGTTAGAGCAGCAGAGGGACTGGATTTCCCTGCCACCAGAGACCCTCCTTATCCTTATGGTATATTGTAGGGGCTCTGAAGCTAGACTGCCCCTGGGTTTATAGCCCAGTAAGTAGACATTCTTTCTATGTGTGGCTCCTTGAGCTAACCTCTGTGCTTTGGTTTCCCCACCAGAAATATAAAATGAAGTAGCCAGTCCTACCTCATCTACATAGTTTACATATCTGTCCTCTGGGTCTTTAAGAGGATTCAATGGGGGTAATACACATCTAGCACACAGTAAGGATTCGATAATTTTATCATTATTATTACTTTGGGCCTCTTTCAAGCCCATTTCCTAGTACACTGGGAGCTCCAGCTCTGTTCACCATCATTCAACAGGCCTCACCCAGCCTCTGCCCTTGCCGTTGTCTCTGCACACTTGACCATTTCATTGCCACCTCCTCACCAAGCCTTCCCAGATTGTGGAAACATCCTCCCTGCCAGCACTCTGGGGCACTGATGTTTGCCTTGGATTTGGGGTCTGCAGGTATATGTCCCTTGTCTCCAGTGAGCTCCTGTCCATAGGACCTGGGTCTCCTCTGTCACTGAGTTAATAGTGGGAGTCTGCCAGCTGCAGATGTGGGGAGGGGACAGTCCAGGGAGTGGAAACAGTACCGACCAGGGAACAAAGGAGAGCACAGCCAGTCCCAGGAACTGAAAGTAAGTCAGGGCCTGGACACATGCAAGGGGTGATAGCTGAGAACCGAGAGGTCAGCAGGGCATATGTTTCCCATTATCTTCAGGCACTGGGGAGCCATAGATGTCTTAGGAAGGGGAAAGTGATGAGGTCAGATCTTCGCTGAGTAAAAGTTCATCTGGCCATAGAAGGGAATTGATTGGCCAGGGAGAGGGAAGACTGGAGAACATGAGATGGGTGTAGTGTAGGTTGAGGCAGGAGCCACAGGATGAGATGAGTTTGACAGATATAAGAATGTAGCACAAACAGTGCTTGGTGATTGGTTTGAAGTGGGGCCTTGGTTTTCCCACCAGGGAGATGGCGTTGAGCAGGCCCTGCCCCACTGGCCTCTCCAGATGGGATTAGAAGATAGCAGGCACCTGCCACTGACATATCTTCTATGTCATCCCATACACTGCTTCAACCAACCCCCACCCCCTGTTAGAGTCCAGGTAAAGCACAGGACTCAAAATTCAGGGGCCTTGGCTAAGTCTGCAAGTTCCAAGGACCAGAGCCAATCTTCCCTACCAACTCCACTCTATGAGAGCTGGCAGGGCTGAGAATAACCACATAGCACAGCTGAGCTGTGCTGGGACATCTGTCCCCTTTGGGCAGGGTAGGGTCTGGGCTCTTCCACCTACAAAGGGACCGGCTGAGATCCACAGCGCTTAGAGCAGATGGTTATGGTTCCTTCCTGTTTTTTCCTCCTCAGCTAGGCTTTGAGAGACATAAGCTGGATTAGAAGGGAACTGACCCCTGGGAATGGTGCTAGACACAAGGGCCTGATGCAGGCCTGACACTTGTGCCTTTGGAGCTCCATCCCTCCTCACCAGCTGAGTGTCCTCAGGGATCATGAATCCAGCTGCCCAGTGTCGGGGCCAGGGCCATGTATTCTGTCTGCTACACCTGACTGCCATGCCATTGCCCAGATGTCTGTGCCATCTCGGGGCCAAATGCTTCTCCTGTCTCAGCCTCAGTTTCTTCCACTGCAACATGGGTGTAAAGGAGATCACTCTGGAAGCTCTAAGGACTTTCCTCTCCAGTCCAAGAAGGGACAGACTGCATAGGCCTGGAAATTGGAAGTCATCCTTCTGGATTTCTCAAAGTCTCAGCTACCAAAGCCATGCCCTTCAGAGGAGAATCAGACTGGGGCAGCAGGCGTGGGGACCAGACAGAGGAATGGGAGACTCCTCTGTAAGTTCACGACAGGGATGTGGCGTCCACTTGCCTTCTCTAGGCCTCCATTTCCCATCTGTGGCCTGAGGGCTAGAGTAGGACATCTGCCACACTCTCATCTGTCTTTCTAACACTCTGGCAGAGCTTGTGGAGGAGTGTGAGACTGGTGTGACCTGGCATACAAGATCCCTGATTTGTCCCTAGTACTGGCTGGCCCCTGGAACCTCCCTGTTCCAAGCATGGCCCCACTTCAGGCCCTATTTTCTCCAATCTGGATTCTAACCACAACCAATCTGTCATCTATCCAACAGCCCAAGGGATCTTCTAAATCTCAGATTTGATCTTGCCTCTGCTCTGATTACAAACCATTGAGGGCTCTCCTCAGCTGGTACCCACAACACAGGGTCCAAATGTATAGCCTAGCATTTTGAGGCCTGTGGGTCTGGCTCTAGTGATCCCTCAGCCTGACTTTGTGCAGGCTCCTCAGCACCTTCAAACAGAAACACTTGCAGATATCCCCAGCACCCACATCTCCAGCAGATCTTTCTGCCTGAATACCTTCCTTTTCCTTGTCCACATTCCACCAAAGAGCTTTCCATGATATCCCAGACGAGAGAACATGTCCTGTGTCTTCCCTGGGACCCTGGGTCTCCGTCTTCATCTGCGTTTTCTCCACCAGCTGGGGATCCTTAAAGAACAGATCTAAGAGCCCAGCGAGATCCCTGCATATCAAGATTCCCTGTAAATGCACATCAAATGAATGAATGAATGAATGAAT
Organism: Otolemur garnettii; assembly: GCF_000181295.1. Lineage (NCBI taxonomy): Eukaryota > Metazoa > Chordata > Mammalia > Primates > Galagidae > Otolemur > Otolemur garnettii. Next base: position 29,064,153 of record NW_003852396.1, on the reverse strand, counting down.
GAGTGAAGAAGGAAGGGAGGGAGCCAGTGTTGCAAGGGAGGCCATTTCTCATAAGTTTAGCTGGACTGTGATAAAATTATGAGTGACAAGAGAACCCCACTAAAGGAACACCTAGTGTGCACTGGATATTAGGCGAGAGTGATCTACAGGGTGTCCCAAAAGTCACCCATAAAGCCACCATACATAGGGAAAATGGGAAATTGGAGCTAAATGTACCTTTATTTACAAAATATTCATTACAAAATTTTACAAAGAGGTGGCCAACGTATAGAGAATATTTTGTAAATATTTTTTAAAACTTTATAATATTTTGTAAATAAAGGTACATTTAGCCACAATTTCCTATTTTCCCTGAGTATGGTGACTTTATAGGTGGCTTTTGGGAAACCTTTTAGATCCTTTATATCACTTGAGCCCCCAGTAATGCTCTGATTGTTTATAATATTTTATGATTAAGGACTCTAAGGCTCTGAGAGGAAAGTCGCTGTTCACAAGCTGCAGAATGAAAAGGGGAACCAAGGCTCGGCGCCTGTGGCTCAAGTGGCTAAGGTGCCAGCCACATACACCTAAGGTGGCGGGTTCGAATCCCCAGCCCGGGGCCCGCCAAACAACAATGATGGCTGCAACCAAAAAATGGCCAGGCATTGTGGCGGGCGCCTGCAGTCCCAGCTACTTGGGAGGCTGAGGCAGGAGACTCGCTTGAGCCCAGGAGTTGGCGGTTGCTGTGAGCTGTGATGCCATGGCACTCTACTCAGGGGGATAGCTTGAGGCTCCATCTCAAAAAAAAAAAAAAGAAAAGGGGAACCAAGTCTGCCGGGTCCCAAACTTTGCACAGGGAACAGTGATGAGTTAGAGGGGTGCAAATGGCAGGAATGGGTGTTCGGATCTAATTCCTGGGATGGGACTTAAAGAACTCTGAGTTTTCTAGAACTCTGAGGACAGAGTTGTCCCAGGAGGGAAGCCTCATATTTTGAATCCTCATGGCACTGCCAGTAGGTAGCTTGGGGAGCCCTATGCCCCCCTCACCTGCTCCATAATTAGAAGCTCCTGATTCTGTGGTGCGAGCCATTGAGGTTTTCTCAAGCCAGTGTCATGAACTATGAAAGGTATCATCGCAACCAATCCCCTCATCCACCCCCTCCAGACTTCCCCAAGTCTCCCCTTAAACAGATATTCTGGAGGTGCCTCTGCCAACCCTGAGTTCCACTCACCTTCCAGGCAGACTCTAGGCCCTTTGCTGGAAGCCGCACAGGTAGCTCCCCTCCCTCAGCCCCGCACCAGCCTCACAGGATGCTCAGTGATGCCACGCCCTCAGTCACCTTGCAGTGGCCTATTTTCTTCCCAAGGCCTGTGACATCAAGGTCACTTTGGAGACTCCTTGTGATGGAGCTCAGACAGCTGCTCACTCCTTAGTCCCATCCTGCCAGCCTCACCTAGAAGACAGGATACCCACTGCCCTTCTGCAGCTGGGCCCAAAAGCTCCCTGCTCTGTCCTGGGCTTCACCATAGGGGTGTGAGAAATTAGTGCAGAGGCCGAGTTTGTGGGTGACTCTTCTGGAAGCTTGGCAGTGAAGGGAGGAAGGGCCTACAGCTGGAAAGGCACATGGGGCCAAGGAAGAGGTTTGCTAAGATGAGAGAGACTGAGAAGTGGAGAGTGTGTGGGCTGAGGGAAAGAAACCAACAGATAACAGCACAGGATGGACACTGAGGAGAGGGCAAGCGGGGCTGTCCTGGGTCCTGCAGGGCTGCAGAGGGCTGCGGAGAGAAGGGAGCAGACACAGGGTTTAGCCTGGGTGGTGGGAAGTTGAAGGCGGCCCTTCTGACAGGAAGAGTTGAGGGTTGTTAGAGTCGAGGTCATAGACTGACAAGAAAGATGGGGCCAAGGCTTAGAAGAGAGGGGAGAGAGGCCACTTCAGGACAGACAAAAGCCTGGGGACCCAGCCAAATGGGGCAGGAACCGGATCTATGGGGCCTCAGGTGCTCGACTGAGTTGGGGCCTCACGTGCTCACCTGAGTCTCATCCTCCAGCCACACTCAGCTCCACAGAACAGGATAGACCAGTCTGATGGTGCCGTGAATGTGGGATAAAAATTGATTGGCTGCAAAAATTTCACAGGAATCCTGGGTTCTGGGGTGGAGGTATAGGCTGGCAAGGGAAGGGAGAAAGGCGAGGAGGATCCTGAGCCAAGGGCCTCAGAGTGTAAGGGAGTGATCCTGTGTGAAGAGGTAAGAGCCTTAGACAGGGCAGGAGGGAGAAGCAGGCTGCCTGGCCCCACCAGGACCAGCGCTGTTTGCCCTCTAAGCTGGGACTGTTCACAGTCTGAATCTTGTGCACACAGCCAGATAGGGGCAGCCCCAGGGTGGTTCAAAGGCCTGTGGCTCCCACATTTAATCTCCATTCCCCCCTAAGTCCCAGTAAACACAGTGTAGCCATTCTTACATCAGATTAAGTGACTTTAAATCACTCATAGTGATGGGATACACCTATGGGTGCAAGCTATAACTTGCTATACACATAGCCTCAAGCCAAGTCCCCTATGCACTCAGTCAGATTTCTGCCCCAAGTCCTCTCTATGTAGAGAGTATTGAGCCGCACCTGGGCTCAATATTCATTTACTCATTTATTTATTCACTCAATAAATATTTACTGAGCACCTGCTATATGCCAGGTATTGTCCTAGGCACCAGAGATACAGCAGTGAAAAGAATATGAAAGCTCATGCCCTCGTGGAGTTTACATTCTGGTGGGGGAGAGAGAAAACAAGTAAACTAAGACACAAAAGAGTCTGTTAAAAGGTGATAAATGCTAAGGAGAAACAGAGCAGAGAAGGGCCACAGGAATCACATGTGGGGGTAGGAGGCTTAGCCCAGAGTGGTGGGGGAAAGCTCCGCTGGAAAAGGTGTCATTTGTGTGACCATCCGAGGAAGGGAGGCCTGTCCTGTGCTCTTTATACACATTCCACATGTAACAACACACTCCTCGGCAGAAGCCACCTGTCACCCACCGACCTCCCCCATTGTACTCTGAATTGGCTTTGATTCCTCCTCCCAGGCCACCCCTGTGTCAGCCACAAAGCCTTCTTCCTCCCACAGTGCGTAGGCCACAGATGGGGCCCCAGTTCCTCATGGCTGATGTTTGAGGGTGAGGATTTGGGGTTTGGTGGAAGATCATCCAGCTGATTGGACATCAAGTGACAGACAGCCCTGGCAAGTTACTAGGTTTTGGGGGCCTCAGTTTTCTCTCCCAAAATGGTAAGAGGAAACCATGCTCCCTTCACAGGCCCTAGGCAGGGAATAAGACAGGACAGAGCAAAGGGTTTTGTCTTTAGGTTTAGAAACAGCCTCGGCCCACCACAAGCCTAACTTATGGGATCCACCACTAAGTCTCCATGGGCCTGGACATGAGCTCTGGGATTGTCCAGCAGGAATGAAGACTAACAGATGAGTGGACTTGGGAAAATCTCTGCAGTTTGTCCCAGGGCAGCTGAGCTCAGTGGCCCCAGAGGCAGGCTGGCCTCAGGGCAGAAAGCAGCGACTAGGGGCAGATCTCGGGGCTTGGTGTAACAAAGCACATCTTCCAGTGAGCTTCCGCAAGCTGGAATGCAGTAGGCTGGGAGAGGAGTATGCTCCCTGTCGGAAGTGTGCAAATAGGGGCTAGGGAAGCCCTTTCAGGAAAGCTTCAGGGAGCCTTCTTGGGGATGGGGACAGCCCTGGGTCAGATAATCTTTTTTTTTTTTTTTAAGACAGGAGTCTTGTTTTGTTGTCCTTGGTAGAGAGCCATGACGTCATAGCTCACAGCAACCTCAAACTCTTGGGCTTAAGTGATTCTCATGCCTCAGCATCCCAAGTAGCTAGAACTACAGGCACCCGCCACAATACCTGGCTACTTTTAGAGACAAGGTCTTGCTCTGGCTTAGGCTGGTCTCAAACTCGTGAGCTCAGGCAATCTACCCACCTCAGCCTCCCAGAGTGCTAGGATTACAGGCTCGACCTGAGTCAGATCATTTTAAGGCCTCTCTAACTCTAAGGTTCCAGAACACAGAGCCCTGTCATGGGTCCCTGGGCTCTGGGGTCCAGTGGGATGTCTTATCTCTGCCAACTGGGCTCAGGCTCCATGAGGTGCTAGAGATGGTCAGAGCAGGAGCCAAAGCAGGAGGCTGCCTTTCATGGGAGGTGAGGGGTTCCTTGAGGCTGCCTCCACACCCAAGCCTTACCTGTATGACTTGTGGTCTACCAAAATGTATTCCTTTGGGCTTCAGTGTCTCTTAGTGAAATGGGCAGGTTATAACCCACAGCAAAAACACAGGCAGTGTTGGTGGTCTGCCCTTCCTGAGGCCAGGGCTGGAGGACCCCAGCAAGCTCAGAGGTGCTACTTCTGCAGTCATTAACTTCTTTACCCTTGACAAGTCTCTATCATTAGACAAGGCAAAAATTAAAAAACAAAACAAACAAAATTATATTGAGCCAGGCAGCACCAAGGACAGAGCCCTGTGGCTCAACTTTACAGACTGGATTCAATCATCCAACATTTCCCAATGTCTCTTGGGAGCTGAGGCCTGTGCTATTTTCTGAGGCCCCAAAGGCAAAGCAGACCTTGTCCCCAGTTGTTAATGAAGTTAGAGAAGGGAAAGGAGGGAGTCTGTCTGACACCAGCCCTTTGGCTCGTCTTTTCTGCTCTGACCTCCATTTCTTTGTCTTTTCTTTTTTCTTTTTCTTTTCTTTTCTTTCTTTCTTTCTTTCTTTTTTTTTTTTTTTTTTGAGATAGAGTCTCACTTTGTCACCCTTGGTAGAGTGCAGTGGTGTCATAGCTCATGGAAATCTCAAACCCTTGGGCTCATATGATCCTCTTGCCTCAGCCTCCTGAGTAGCTGGGACTATAGGTGCCTGCCACAATGCCCGGCTAGTTTTTCTATTTTTTAGTAGAGACAGGGTCTTGCTTTGCTCAGGCTGATCTCCAACTTGTGAGCTCAGGCAATCCACCCGCTTTGGCCTCCCAGAGTGCTAGAACTATAGGCGTGAGCCACCATGCCCGGTCTCTATTTGTCCTTTCTTAGGCCACTCTGTTCCTAAGAGGCAGGTGTCATGTGGATTTACATGGCACTCTGGGCAAGTTCTAATCTCTCTGGCCTCAGTTTTCCCATAGAGAATGTCACCTCTCTTCTTAGACATGGGATACAAGTCTATAGGCCGGAATCTTGATTTTAAGTGACAGAAATCACTTGAAATCTTCTAGGTCTGATGGACTGAGGTGAAAAGAGAATTTACAAGCTCATGCCCCCAAAAAGTCTAGTGGAAGGTAAAACTTCACAAACACCTGGAAGCAAGCACGTAAAGGTGTTCTCAGGAAATGGTGTGTTCCCATTTCTCAACTCTGCCATGCTTTGGCTTTATTTTTGGATAGTGTCATCTCTGGTAGTGGCATCTCCAGTGCCCAGGACAGCACCCGGCACATAGTTCATCTGGCTTTAGCAGCTCCAGCCTCACTTCCTCACAGCTTTGCAAACCTGCTGGAAAATTTGTCTCCTTCCCATGGTTCCAATAGAAGCCCCAGAATTGACTCCAAGGCACATAGTGAGCATCGCCTGTCCACCCCTGAGCCAGTCACAGGGCCTGAGCGGACCCCTCTTCTCTTGTGGGCAGGCCTCAGTCACAGACTCACCACTCCCAGATCTTTAAGAGTCCAGAAGGGAGAAGAGGGCATCCCCCAAAGGAAAACCAGAGGCAGGGCTGTCATTATCAGAGGGGGTCTGGGAACAGGGTGGGAAGAAGCCATAGGTGGCAGAACAATGCCTGCCTGCAGTGCTGGCCAGACAGCTGGGCCTGGGCCATCTCTTCTCCGGCAGGAGCCTGGTTATCTGGAGGATGACTGGATCCTGAAGGCATTAACCAAGGCTGTCAGCCAACTGCACTCCTTGCAACTAAATAGCTGTGTTCTTCTTGAGGGAAATCTAAGTTGCCTCCCCCACAAGGAGACAAAAACACAGGACAGTTTTGGGTGCCAAGCAAGGAAGAGAGCCTCTCCCACTGGTTCCAGGGGATCTCCCAGAGCACTGGGTGGGAGGTACTATGACCTTGTGAGTGGCATGGGCACAACGAGTTCTCCCTCCGCGCATCACGGACTGCCCTGCTGCTGCTGTCTCCAGGGCCTCACAGTTCCTCAGCCCCAGAGCTGCCTTTGACCTCTCAGCCCTGTGCCCACAGGGCCACCATGGTCACCAACCCTCTTCATTCACATTCCCAAGAGTGAAGCTCTTGCTGACTTGGCCATGCCTCAGTCTCCTCATCTGTAAAGCAGAACAGTCAGTGTGAGTAGTGAGATACAGCATGTAAAGCATTTTGCACAGTGCTTGGTGCGTCGTCAACGCCTGAGACACCTGTCTAGATCCCGGTGGTGCTTTTAGAGCACACTTGTGAGCAGCTGCAGCCTGATGCAGCCTCAGGATGTGTAAGTTCCCTCTTTGCTAAGCTTGAAGAGGCAGGAGAGAGGCCGAAAAAAGCAGCCTCAACCTCCAAATTCCCCAAAGCTGCGGCTTCCCCTTCCTTGCATTCAAAATGGCTGTTTCAGTTTCAGCTTTAATTCCAGTTGAGCAGGAGGTGAGAAAGGGAAGTGGAAAAGGAGAAGAGAAATCAGGTTTCCTGTCCTCCCTGTACCCTCCTGCCAGGTCTGTCTGCTTCTATGTCTAGCCTGATACCACAGGTGTGACCTGGGCTCCTCCATGTGGGGGGACTCTGCTCCCTGCCCTACCCTCTGGGCGCTATGGAGGCATTGGCATCAGGAAGCTGGCCTTGGGCTGCCCCAGGCTAGATACTGCCAAGGAACGCTTGGTCCAGGACTAGACCGCTGAAGTTGTAATGACCTGTAAGGTAGATAGGTACCATAGCTGCCCTGTTTACCCAGGCTCAGAGAGGGTAGGTGGCTCACCCCAGGTCACACAGCATGTTGGTGGGAGATCCCAGCATGTCTGACTCCTCAGGAAAGGAAGCTAGGTCTTGGCCCCTGTCATCCTGTGCCCTTGCTGCTAAGCTCACGGGACAGAGGTCTGGCAAGGGGGTTTCCAGGCCTTATTTCCCAGAAGGCAGGCAGGGCAAGGTTGGGAAGACTCTTCCCACATCCAGCATGGTCTGAGCCGGTTCCTGCATTGGCTGGCTAGCAGACAGTGACTCAGGCTTCCAGCTTCTGCCTCTGGCCAACACACCCCCTTATCCCCTCTAGATATGAAAGCTGTGAGGTCATCTAAAGGTCATCCTGAGACAATAGGACGTAAGAAGCCCAAAGAGCTTTGTCCCTTGTCAGTTCTTCCTTGAGTCTACATAGTTGCTTCTGCTTAGAATGGCCCCCTTGGTTGTCACCTAAACTGAAGAAAGGAAACTGGCAGAGGTTGTCTCTGCTGTGGAGTGACAACTTCGCTGTTTTTGCCAATGATGTACCTGGAGTGGTCAGGGTGGCACTCTGGGACCTCTGTCTCAGACAGACAGAGTTCAGCACTGATTGTATCACCACTGCCAATGTCCCTAGTGGCTCCTGTGAGCCACACTGGCCAGGGTGAGGACCTAAGAGCAAGGGCTTGACCATATCTGGGAAGGGTAAGTAGGAGGAAGGCTGGGGAGAAAGTGAGGAACCGAGGCTGGGAGCCCAGTCCTGAGGTTGCCGATCACCTGCCCCAGAGGGGAGGTGGCTGCCATGTGCGGACTGGCCCTGCCCTCACACAGGACAGCCTTGTGAAGGAGCCGGGATGGCCATCCTGGGCTGTCCGCTGGCGCCATCTTATGGCCACAGGCTCTCAGTACAGGAAAGACACAACTTGCCTGGGAACTCCGGGATTTAAGCATCTAAATGGGGACTTTGGGAGAATAATGGAAAATGGGGCCTTTGAGTCAGAAAAACCATGTTGAAATGCCATGTGGCTGGATCACTTTGGGAAGGGCACTGGACTTCCTGAGGCTTTGTTTCTTCATCTGTAAAATGGATAGAATAATCCTCCCCCATTCGTCCTGAACTGCAGATAAAACATCTAGCACAGAATAGGCATTCAAGAAATGACACTCAGTGCTGAGGGCCCAGAAATGAGGGGAGACCTCAGTGCGCTGAGGGAGGCCACAATGGGGGCATTTGGGTTAAGCCTGGATTGCTCACTCAGTGAGCAAAAGTTTATTAAGTCCCTGCTGTGTGCCAGGGCACCTCACATACACGGTTTCCTTTCATTCTTACAACAGTTACATGTGGTAAATGCCAAGGATCATTCTCATCTTACAGACAAGAAAGGTAGGAAGGATGAGTAGGAATTACTCAGAGAAGGTGGGGAGAGCATTCCAGGCAGTGGGAACAGCATGTGCATAGGCTGAGGGGCTGGGAAGCCAGTTGGGGAAGGCTGAGGGTGGCCCTGGAGCCCTGGCAGTTCCATGGCAGCCCAGCCCCCTGCAGGCCTCCATCTAGCCCTATCTTCCCACGACTCACCCCATGCACTGGCTACAATATTTATTCTTTATTTCTCACACAGGTTAGACTCATACCTTTGTTCACATGGGGTATCCCACCTGGAAGACCCTCCTCTCTCTGTATGTCTAAGTCCCTCTGCCTCCAATGCCCAGCAACAGACTTGCCTTCCCTAGGAGCTCTCTGGGCTGCTCCCTCCCAGGGGTACCCAGGACCCCTCAGACCTGAGCTCTCCCTCCCCCAGAGCTGACCTGGTGAGAACTGGATATTTCCTTTGCTCTAATTCAGTTATCCTGAGAGTCTTTGAAATCCCAAGCCCTGTCATACTGTGGTTCCAAGGGCTGCAAGCCCCCAACACAGGACTCTTGTTAAGAAGGCAAAGAACAGGGGCAGCACCTGTGGCTCAGTGAGTAGGGTGCCGGCCCTATATACTGAGGGTGGCGGGTTCAAACCCCACCCCGGCCAAACTGCAACAGCAACAAAAAAATAGCCAGGTGTCATGGTGGGCACCTGTAGTCCCAGCTACTCGGGAGAATGAGGCAAGATAATTGCCTAAGCCCAGGAGTTGGAGGGTGCTGTGAGCTATGACGCCACGGCACTCTACTCAGGGCAATATGTGAGACTCTATCTCTAAAAATAATAATAATAATAATAAAATAAGGCAAAGAACAGAAAGGCTGGGGGAGTAATGGGTACCCAGTAGTTGTGAGGTACCAAGCCCTTGAACCCCTGAGAAGAGGGTGGGGAAGAGGCAACTCACCTTAATCTCTCCTTTTGTCAAGTGGGACCCCATGAGCTTTCCTTTCTCCTCAGAAGGAACAGAGGAGTGGCATTAGGAGTTTCCAGATCTGCATGTCTGGGTCCTTTGGATGAGGCATGATGGGGATAGCCTTGTATTTCCCATCCAGGTGGCAGGAACTGAAACCATCAGGTGTCTGAATCAAGCCCTGCCCTGTCCTGGGACTCACACCCCCAGGAAGCTCTCAGACGTGCTCCCATTCCAGGGACAGACAGTGACCTGCCCTGATGGGAGTGGCCATGAAAAGTTGTCCGGTGGACCAGCAAAGGGCTGGCTGCTGGGCTGAAGGCCAGGACATCTTGCTCTCCTGGGCCCCAGCACAGTTCAAATAAGACCAGGAGGTCTAGGCTTTCAGCTGTCACAAGCAGCCACCTAGCCCAGACCTGAATAAGCTGTAGGTGCTCAATCTGTGCACAATTAACCAAGTGTTTACCAGGAGGTCAAACCTGCATTCTCTCAGTTTTATCCAAACTTTTAACTCCAAATCAGTTCCTCAGTCCTTTTACCTGTAAAAATGGGTTTGGGAGGTGAGATCAATGACTTTAAGGCATCTTTGGCTCTGCTACTGTTGGGATCTAGGGGTCCCATTAGCACTTTATAGGATAAAAGATGAAGTGCAAAAGCCACCTTTGCCCCCCCATCTGCTGGTGGTCTTTGTGACCACATTCTACAGAGGAAGCTCAAAGAGGGGGGCAAAGGTAGAGAAAGACCTAGGCCTCTGACTCTAGGTAAAATGCTTTTTCCCTACTCCACCCTGCTCCTCTCCCCTTGCCTCAGATGCTCAGAACCCTAGCCCACCTCCTTCAGGTCACCCTCCTGGAATGCTGCATTCACCCCTGGAGCCAGGGGACAATGAGGAGCCACACCTCCTCCTCTAGCTTCTTAAGCTCGGAGGCCAGTGTGGTGGTGAGGAAGGGCTAGGGACAAACAGGAAGATCCCACTTAGGTGAGGGTGTAACTTCTATGTCCATTGTACACACCCTCCCCCCCTTGGGAGCTTAGGGCCCACTGCACAGAAGGGACTGTGATCGCTAACTGGGAGAATGTGAGTAAACAGATACTAAGTGCTTAAGAAATGTTTGTAGAGAAAAGAAGGCCAGGCACAGTGGCTCATGCCTATAATCCTAGCATGGGGGAGGCCGAGGCAGGCAGATTCCTTAGGCTCAGGAGTTCAAGAGCCATCTGAGCAACAGCAAGACACTATCTCTACTAAAAATACCAAAAATTAGCCAGACATGGTGGGCACTCAGCTACTCAGGAGGGTGAGGAAGAAGGATCACTTGAACTCAGGAGTTTGAGGTTGCTGTGAGCTAGGCTGACTCCATGATACTCTAGCCTGGGGCAACACAGTGAGATTCTGTCTCAAAAAATAAAATAAAATAAAAAGAGAGGAGGAGAGAGGGAACAGTGGTCTGTCACGTACAGTTGGGTGGATGGACATGCCTGTGAATGAGCCACTGAATGAATGAGAAGGGTAGGCTGGATGAAGAAGTAAATGACTGGGAAGATAAGTAGACACACCACCCTGCCCATTTGGCAGATGAGAAGACTGAGGGAGGGCAGAGGAGAAAGAAAACTGCTAGTCTGTGGAACTGGCCTTTGACAGGCAGCCTCTGGTCCTCCCCCACCTCTCTCTTTAGACTTTCCCCCTTATCCCCCTCTTTCCCCTGCTAGGGTGGAGGAGAGTTCCAGGAAGGATGCCTTTTCTCCGCCTCTTTGCTTCTCTAGGCCCAGTTTCCGCATGATGTTAGGAGGTGGTGGCCCCCACAGGAGCTCTCTCAGTCAGAGACAGCCCTGCCAGGAAACAGAGGAAGCTGCCTACCCCATCGGAGGTGTTGCAGCCTAGCTGAGAGCCAGAGAGGGAGAGCCTCAGGTCTGGCCTCCCTGTGCCTGAACATACTTGGGACCATCAACGTGCTGCAGGGACAGGCCAGGAGGCTGCATGTGAGTGTATCCCGGGACCATGGGCCAGTGCAGGTGGGGTAGAGACACCTGGACACAGGGAACTGTGACTTTGGGCAGGCAGGCTGGGTCCAGGGCTGACCTAAAGGAGGTACACAAAGTTGGGAGGTCCAGAGGAAGGGATTCCATGCAGCTGGGATCTGGAGTCTGATGGGCAGAGAGCTCTGACAACGGAGGTGGGTTGAATGGTACTTTGTATGAGGGGAGCAACAGAGATGGGGTGACTGTAGAGGGGTCTGGATCTCCAGCTGCCAGTGGCTATGTGGCAGTGTCTGTGTCTTGGGAATAGTCTGATGAGAGAGGAAGGAGTGAGGATGAGGGGTGAAGTGGAACGGAGCTGAGATACTTCAGATAAGGCTGGAGGGCCTGGCAGGTGCCTTGAATGTCAGGAAAGCGGTTTGGGCTTTTCCCCAAAGAACAGAAGGATGTAGGGAAAAGTGTAGTCAGAGCCACTCCTTAGAAAGCTCCCCACCCCGTGAAGAGACCAGGGTCTGAGCTGGTCCCGGATTTAGAACCCAAGAGCAGGCAACAGCTTTGACAGCCAATGTCAGCTGCTGTCCTGAGGTAGGAGCCAAGTGAGCCCTCCCTTGAGACCAGCCCCTGCCAGGAACTAGGACAACAGCTCAGCTCTCCCAGGTCCTCAGAAGTCACAGTGGATGAGGGAGCCAGGTGGGGGAGGGAGGCGACCAGGCCTGTCTTTCTTTGCACAGCCCTGCGGGTCTGCCAGAGGGCAGGATGGTTCCCTGGATCTCCGCCTGCAGCCAGCCCCTGCCTTCTTCCAAGAAGGGGAAGTGGTCTCTAGAGGGCCTGTCTCACCAGGGAGTTAAGTGAGGTGGGGGTGGAGGGGTGGCAGTGGGAGCAGAAAAGAACTTCAGTCTCCAATCACTTGAGACAGAGGGCTCTCCCTAGGAGTGGAGTCTGAGGGTGAGGCCTCCCAAAGGGCAGTTTAGGGACACAGCACCCTTCTATCCATTTTCTCCTCCTTTGCCCTGACAGACTGACCTCCTCTCAGGCCCTGCTTGCCACACCTTCCCCCCACCTTGGTCATCCTTACCCCCTTCTCCTCCTCAACTATCCTTCATTCTCCTCTGCAAAGTCCCTCTGGTCTTATGGTTCACACTGGCCTCCTCCCTCAGACCAGCACATCTGTAACTCTACATCTTCTGTGCTCTTATCTAGCTGGCAGTGAGTACTCAATAAATGCCTGGTGTGTGAAAACCAGAGAATGAATGTGTAAATGAGAGAATGGCCTAACCAATGAAGAGCAAACCTCTCTTGCTTTTATAATCCTGTCTTCCTGGTGACACCATGGGGAACAGACTGTGCTCCTTCCTCTGGCCTCCCTCCCGTGTCTGCCCCATCCTGGCTGGGCACCCAGCACTCCCCGCATGTGGGCTGAAGTCCTGCAAAGAATTGTTGATAACTTAAGGTGATGTGAGATGCAGACTAAAGAATCCAAACATTAGGGCGGCACCTGTGGCTCAGTGGGTAGGCACCAGCCCCATATACCAAGGGTGGCGTGTTCGAACCCAGCCCCAGCCAAACTGCAAGAAAAGTAACTGGGCATTGTGGTGGGCACCTGTAGTCCCAGCTACTTGGGAGGCTGAGGCAAGAGAATCGCCTAAGCCCAGGGGTTGGAAGTTGCTGTCAGCTGTGACGCCATTGTACTCTAGCAAGGGCAAACAAAAAAAAATAAATAAAAATGCTAAAAAATAAATAAAGAATCCAAACATTAACATTTTGCCCAGGATATAGGTAAAATAGTTTCATCAAAATCAAATTTTAAGTTGGGAGGAGTATGTCTTATGATAATACAACTTCTCTAAAATTCTATAACCTTACTTAGCAGGTATATTAAAAACAGCTAGCATTTGGCCCTGTGCCAGGAACTGATCCTCACAGCAACTTTATGAGGCAGATAATATATTACCACATTTTACAGATGGGAAACTGAGGCACAGAAGTTACATCATGTGTGAAGGTCACATAGTTCACACGTGGCAGCGCTGGGATCTGAAACTGGCGTCTGGTCCCAGAGTATATTTGACCTCAAGACATTACCATCCACTGGGTGCATCTGCAGGCCTTCATTTTTTTTTCTGGGCCTCAGTTTTTCCCATCTGTAAATCAGGGAGAGAGGAAGCTTAGACTCATTATATAAAAGGCTCAGCCTTACAGGTCCGTTGGATGTAAGTTACAAATTCTCTGTAGACATCAGTAAGTGGAAAAGTCAGTTTAGAGGCAAGTATCTAGGAGGCAGACTTACCTCATTAGAGAACTTGTTAAGCCCTTAAGGCACTTGTGCTGCTGGTGCCCCCAGAACTCAGCCTGAAAGGATAGGAGGTCACAAGACAAGGTGTAGGTTTCAATGGCATGGCCCATATTAAGCACCTGAATGTCAGACCCATGGCACGTTTTACTGATGAGGACACTAGTCCAGAAAAGATGTGTGACATGACCTGGGTTATCATACAGCCTAGAAGAGAGAGGGCCAACAATTGAACTCAGGCCTGCCTAGCTCTGGGCTGGGTATGTAACCTCTACATCCCATGTCTGTGAGCTACACTAAGCTGCCTCCTCTGGGTGAGGCATTTGGGTCTGGTCTAGACTCTGCTTCCAACCCACAGAGAAATATTGAGTAGTCCCTTTCCCTCACGCTGCCTGCATTTCATTCTCTGTGAAGTAACCTGCTGCCTTGGTGCCTCACCCATTTGCTTTCAAAGAAACTGTTCTTACTCTGGCCAACAGGGAGTGTGGCTGTGGTGCCAGTGGCTGTGACAGACACATGCAAGGAGGCCTTAGGGAACTCTTGAATCACCTCCTTCTAATCCCTATCACACAGAAAGCAAGACTGTGCCCAAAAGCAGGGCCTTGGCTTTGGAAGGCAGAGTTTGGGCTATGATGAAGACTCCTCAGAGGACTCATGATATGAGGACCATTCTACTGGTTAACTAAAAGGTATCAGGGCCCTCTCTGTCCTGTACCCTGGGCTGGGCTGTAAGACACAGAGAGACACCAGACCTGATATTTCTCCTCAGAAGTTTCCCAGTCTGAGAGAAACACACAGAACCCTATCTCCACACCCCAGGGGCCCAGGGGCAGCTCTGCATAGCATGATTAGTGCTTCTAACCTCATGACATCCCTGAGAGGTGGGTGCAACACTTCCCCATTTCTCAGAGAAGGTAGATTACCACCCTAAGCTCCCAGAGCTAATACATAGCACAGCTGGGATTGAAACCCAATTCCATAGATTTCTACTAGCACAGAGAAGGAGACATGACCAGGGTTTTGAAGAATGAATAGAAGTTCACTAGGAAGGGCGGCGCCTGTGGCTCAGTGAGTAGGGTACCGGCCCCATATACCGAGGGTGGCAGGTTTGAACCCAGCCCAGGCTAAACTGCAACCAAAAAAAAAGCAAAAAACCCAAAAACAATAGCTGGGCATTGTGGCAGGCGCCTGTAGTCCCAGCTACTTGGGAGGCTGAGGCAAGAGAATCCCCTACACCCAAGAGCTGGAGGTTGCTGTGAGCTGTGAGGCCACAGCACTGTACCGAGGGCAACAAAGTGAGACTGTGTCTCTAAAAAAAAAAAAAAGGAAGTTCACTAGGAAGTCCGAAGGGAAAGGAATACTATAGAAAGAATGTAAACTGGATCTCTCCCAAGTTTGAGCTTTATTGTAGTCCACATTTCCTTGAAGCGAGAGCGGTGTGGGGCCTCCATGGAGTGGGGAGTATAAAAGATGACAAAGTCGGTGCCCTCATTGTTCAGATGGGGAGATCAAGGCCCAGAGAGGACTGGGGCCTCTGGTGGTGAGTAAGCATGTCACTGACAGGCTGTATATTGTTTCCCCAGCCTCTTCAAATGTAGGAAACCCAGGTGGGCAGCCATGGAGTGGGACAATGGCACAGGCCGGGCTCTGGGCTTGCCACCCACCAACTGTGTCTACCATGAGAACTTCAAGAGACTGCTGCTGCCCCCAGTGTATTCGGTGGTGCTGGCGGCTGGCCTGCCACTGAACGTCTGTGTCATTGTCCAGATTTGCACATCCCGCCGAGCCCTGACCCGCACGGCTGTGTACACCCTAAACCTGGCCCTGGCTGACTTGCTATATGGCTGCTCCCTGCCCCTGCTCATCTACAACTATGCCCAAGGTGACCACTGGCCCTTTGGTGACCTCGCCTGCCGCCTGGTGCGCTTCCTCTTCTACACCAACCTGCACGGCAGCATCCTCTTCCTCACCTGTATCAGCTTCCAGCGCTACCTGGGCATCTGCCACCCGCTGGCTCTCTGGCACAAGCGTGGGGGCTGCCGGGCTGCCTGGCTAGTGTGTGTAGCTGTGTGGCTCGCTGTGACAGCCCAGTGCCTGCCCACAGCTGTCTTTGCCGCCACAGGCATCCAGCGTAACCGCACAGTCTGCTATGACCTGAGCCCACCCGCCCTGGCCACCCACTACATGCCCTACGGCATGGCCCTTACGATCATCGGCTTCCTGCTGCCCTTTGCAGCCCTGCTGGCCTGCTACTGTCTCCTGGCTCGCCGCCTGTGCCGCCAGGGTGGCCCGGCAGGGCCTGTGGCCCAGGAGCGGCGTACTAAAGCAGCCCGCATGGCTGTGGTGGTGGCAGCCACCTTTGCCATCAGCTTCCTGCCTTTCCACATCACCAAGACGGCCTACCTGGCAGTCCGCTCTACACCAGGTGTCCCCTGCCCTGTGCTGGAGGCCTTCGCAGCTGCCTACAAAGTCATGCGGCCCTTTGCCAGTGCCAACAGCATGCTGGACCCCATCCTCTTCTACTTTACCCAGAAGAAGTTCCGCCAGCGACCACATGAGCTAATACAGAAACTCACAGCCAAGTGGCAGAGGCAGGGTCGCTGAGTCCACTGCGGCAGGACACCTTGGGCCTGGGTGGCTACTATGTTTGCCGTTGTGGCCAGGGTACCAGAAGTCCCACATACCCCAAACCACGCAGAAAATTATAGAGCCCAGCTCAGCTGGGCATGGAGTTAGTTCCCTCACAGATCCCAGAATCTCACCAGGCTCTATGGGCACAGAGACAAACAGGCCTGGGCCTGGCTCTTGGGAAGCCCCCAATCAGCTGTGGAGAGTTGGTAAAACTATGTTAAGCTGCTCACAAAAATATAGTGTGAAATGTAAACAAGAAGTGTGCTACATGCTGTGGAATCACCAATAAAGCAGGTGAGGGAAGATGAGAAGAGGAAGTGAGAGCTTCTGGGAAAGGGCATTTGAGCTGGGTTTTGAAGGATGACTATGAGTTCTTGGTGGTGGGAGGAGTGATATTCCTTTTATTCAGTAAACTGTTCAGGCCTGGGTTGGTTCTGGTGCCTCAGCCCCTCCCAGTTGCTGGATGTTCAGACTAACACATCATCAGGGCTGTGACAGCGGAAAGCACAGCTAGGGGAGGGGCATACCCAGAGGGTGTCAGGAAAGACCTCTTTAAGGAGGGAACATCTAAACCAGCTGTCTGAACCAGTTGTTGAACTAGCTGTCAAAGGCTGAGTAGGCACTCCACAGACAGAAGTGGGGAGTACAGTGCAGCCTGGGCCAGCTTCGAGTGTGGCTCTGCGCCCTGTGGCTGGCGCAGAGGATGCGTGTCCTGTGTGTGAAAGCTGAGAAAACAAGAGCTCTCTCATAGCCATCCCCAGACAAGAATGAGAGTAGGCCAGATGAGAGACCTCATGTGTGGGAGGAATCAGGGAGGCTTTTTAGAAGAGGTGGGGATGGAGCCTGGAGGAATTTAAAGAACAGAGAGAGTGGAATTGCTCCTGGTGGGAGGCTTGGTGTACTAAGCATGGCTATAAAGCAAGAGTGAGTTTAATTAAATCTGGGGGTTGGGGCCGGGGGCTGTGGCTCATGCCTGTAATCCTAGCTCTCTGGGAGGCCGAGGCGGGTGGATAGCTTGAGCTCAAGGGTTCAAGACCAGCCTGAGCAAAAAATGAGACCCCGTCTCTACTAAAAATGAAAGAAACTGAGGCAAGAGGATTGCTTGAGCCTGAGTTTGAGGTTGCTGTGAGCTATGATGCCACAGTACTCTACCCAGGGCAAAAGCTTGAGACTCTGTCTCAAAAAAAAATTAAAAAATAAAATAAATGGGTGTGTGGAGGGGTGTTGCCAGAGCTTTAAAGGCTAGGAAGAGCCCCAGACCACTTTTTTTTTCACCCACCTCTTCAAATGCAGCTCTTTCACCTTGGGGTATCCTCAGTGCCTGGGGTACCTCCACAGGGCCTCCAAGTGATGGGAAACAGCCCTGCGACATTGCTTCATTCTAAAAGTCAGCAGCTTGAGGCTACTAGGAGGCTGCTACATGGAGGTCCCATGGCTGGAAGGCTGCTAACAAGTCTCATGACACAGTCCCTGCTGTGTCCCTCCCCTGACCTCTCAGGTCCATCATTCTGACCCATGGGTGCCCAGAAGGCTGCTTTGAAGCCATCTTATATGGATGCATCTTAAAAGAGATCTGGGCCTTAAAATGCCTTGGAACAGTATCTTTATTGAAGGTCTCTGGAGGAGGCAGCAAATGGGAACTGCAATTCCTCATCCTCTCTGCCCTTTTTTCTCACCCCCATCCACCTCCTTACTTCACCCCCACTCCTTATTCCCTCCTTCCAGATCTGTTTTCCTCATGGAGAACAATCTAGCTTGCCTTCAGTTGCTGGTGAGACACACAGACCCTGTGAGTAAAAGATCTAGTCACGGCAGACCCTTCCTTTTCAGAAGGTAGAGGGGTGGGAAAGGCAGGGAACAGAGAAGGGAGGGGATGGATTTAAAATATTACATAATATTTTTCTTTTAGTCCTGCCTAGTTCCCAAGGCTGCTGGACAGTAGGGTCATCCAGAGAAGGGCTTTGAAAAAGTAAACTCCATAGTAGTATCAGAGGTATGTTTGCAGCTGGCTTAGGAAGTGCAGAAACCAGGCCCAACCCACCTTGGGAATCCATTCAAGGTGTTGGTGCTGGAAAGACTGACCATTGGACAGAAAGAACTTTGACTCTTTTGTCCACAGTGAGATTAGATGTGTGGGACTGTTAGGAGACGATGAAATGCCATTCGAAGCAGGACAGATAGCACCTACCTGGCACCTAATCCTCAGCGCAATGATTTCCAACTGGTATGCCACAGCACACTGGTGTGCTGTGACAGAATCTTAAGTGTGCTACAAAAATTTTTAAAGATTAATTAAATTATTTTCAAAAGAAGTTCAAATCACAGTAAGCATATTCCTTTTTTTCTTTTTCTTTTTTAATTGACATAACTTAAGTGTGCGATGGAAGTTTAACTATGAAATCCAAGTAGGTTCACATCTGCTGTAAGGCAAAAAAGGTTGAAAAACACTGCCCTAGTCTAAGACAGTGTCCCTGATTGCCTGGGATAAGGCTACTGGGGAGAGAGAAGCAGGAGACAGAGGGCCTTAGCTGAGGGCAGAAGGGCTGTAAGGGAGGCTGCGACTTTGACTAAGCACTTTCACTCCTCTGAGACTGTTTCCTTACTTATAAAATAGTGATAGTACTATCAGCCCTCCTTAAGCCACCAGGAATAATGAGAATAGAAAAGTTAGAGAAAAAATTTCATAAAGTACTAAAAATACTACAACCCAATAGAAGAATGGGTAAGAGGTACCAACAGGCACTTCATATTGAACAAAACATAGATGATCAGAAAATATAGAAGAGATATTCGATCCTAGCTTGACAATGTCTCCTAACGTTTAACACTTGCATGCTCTGGGCTGGAGCACTTCTGTCTATGTGTACCTGGAGTTGTGCATGGAGTCACACATGACACTTAGCAAACAGCTGGAAACACCCAAATGAGCATCAACAAGACAGCAGATCAATACACTGCGCTATATTCGTACACTGGAATATTCCAAGCTGTCAAATTGAACTATACTAACAGACAACAATACAGATGAAACATGGGGAAAAATTCCCCCAAAATTAAACAGAGCAAGATGTCCTTTTTATAAAGTCAAAAAAAACTAATATGAAAATACACAGTTTGGGCTCAGCACCTGTGGCTCAAGAGGCTAAGGCGCCAGCCACATACACCTGAGCTGGCAGATTCAAATCCAGCCCGGGGCCTGCCAAACAACAAAGACGGCTGCAACCAAAAAATAGCTGGGTGTTGTGGCAGGCCCCTATAGTCCCAGCTACTTGGGAGGCAGAGGCAGGAGAATCGCTTGAGCCCAGGAGTTGGAGGTTGCTGTGAGCTGTGATGCCACAGTACTCTGCCCAAGGTGACAGCTTGAAGCTCTGTCTCAAAAAAAAAAAAAAAAGTATTAAATATCACATGTAATTTTTTTTTTTCAGAGATAGTCTCACTTTGTCACCCTCAGTAGAGTGATGAGGCGTCACAGCTCACAGCAACCTCTAGCTTTTGGGCTGAAGCAATTCTCTTGCCTCAGCCTCCCAAGTAGCTCGGACTACAGGTGCCCACCACAATGCTTGGCTATTTTTTGTTGTTGCAGTTTGGCCGGGGTGGGTTCAAACTCACCACCCTCAGTATATGGTGCTGGCACTCTACTCACTAAGTCACAGGCGCCACCCTTCTCCTGTAATTTTTTGAATACTGTACTGAAAGTAAAATACAAAATGGTTGCATGAGTGCTCAAAATATAGTTTCTACTGAATGCTGCTTTCCTGCCATCTTAAAGGTCAAAAAAATCGTAAGTCAAACCATCATAAATTGGGGACCATTTATGTCCAAAGCCCATAATTGGCCATGACTGTAACCATCAAAACCTCTCCATCTTGATTTCTCCAAGGGCTCACATGGCCCTGACCTCATTGGGTCACCATGACTCACTGGATAGAGGGGTTACTGTTTTCATTCCCCTTTCATAGATGAGGACCCTGAACTCCAGAAAAAGGGGTGACCTGCTAAGGGTCACCTGGCATATCTGTGTGTGGGCCCTGCTTCAAAATTCCAGCCTAGGGTTTCTCTCTCTACCCTGGTGTCCCATACTCCCAGCACCCCCAGCCCAAGTTAGGTTTTCTCAGGGCTGAAAACTTTCAGACCCTCTTCTGTTCATGAAAGATAACGTCTTCTCATCCTGGAGCTTTAAAGGATGGGGGTGGGAGGACACACAGAACACTGGAAGTAACCAAGCCACTGTCTGCTTGGGTGAGCTTCCCTTTGGGCAGAGATGCAGCCTCTTGAACAGCCTCTCTCCCCACCAAGGGCATTCCTGAGCCAAAGACCTCAGCCAGTTCACCTCATGGCCAAGCCACAGGACTCTGGGAACCTATGACCTGAGCCTCTTCTCCTCACCATCCTTTTTTCCATCTGTGATATGAGATTAGGATCTCCATCCTAGAAGTAACAGGGAGGCAGAATATGAAAGTATGTGAAGGAGTCTGGAAAAGTATTAATACAAATTTTAGATGGTAGAGGCCATAATTCTGGGGGAAGAGAGTGACTCCTGAGATGAGAGGTCCCCCATGTTCACCCTCTAAAAAAACTTGCCCCCAAAGAGCAGAAAGAAAAGATTAAAGGAGGTAAGAGACTTCAAATGCCAGATTCAGAGAGGGCAAATCTGTAGGAAACCTGACCCATTCCTCACTTTTCAGATGAGGCAGCTGAGGCCCAGGAAGCAGAAGGATTCACCCAAGGTCCTAGAGCAAAGCACAGCAGAGAAACAAGGAAGGAACTCCCTTCCTTGTCCATCAATCACCAATTTCCTAGCAGACAAGGGAGAGATTTCCTCCTTGGCTTCCTGAGGCAAAGCTCAGACAAAGTTGAGGCAAAGGATTCATGGGAGTCCAGTCTCAACTCAAAGATATCCCACAATGCAAGGGGGTGCCCAGAGGGTAGAGACTGAGTGCCCCTTCCTGGAGAGAGATTGGAGGGTTTGTGAGTAGTAAGCCAGATCTGGGATCTTAGCTGAGTCTTCCCTCATTATGTAGTCAGGCAATCACTGAGTGTCTGCCATCCTTCTCTATCCTCATCTCACCTCTCTCATCTGAACCCAGCCTCTCAGCCTAGTCTCACCCAGCTACAGTCTCTTTGTCTGAAAGTGGGATGGCAGTGGGGTTGGCTGGACAAAGCACAGACTGCTGACCTAACCATTTCTTTCCCTGTGGCCTTACTATTGAGGCTTACCAAACCTGAAGAAGGTGAGAGCAGGGCTACAGAGAGCATGGGTCAGACTTGCTCCCAGGGAGGGTAAGCTCCCACCTAAAGAGGAGAAGAAGGCTCAAAGGAGAGAGAATCTCTTTCTTCATCGAGATCTGGGACCAAGAAGGCTGTCTGGAGGATCACAATGTTTGAAGCCCCTAAAATCTGAATTTCAGTCACGGCAAGAGCTGCCATTTCCTGACTTTGACTCTGGTCAAAGTTATTTCTCCTTCATGACCCACCGGGAAGGAGTAGTAATATCCATCTTCAAGGGTGGTTCAAGGATAAAATAAAATATAAATGCCCATACATCATAGGCATTCCAGAAATTTTCATTCATTCATTTAGATGAAGGGTCCTGCATTTAAGTTGCAGAGGCAGGTGGGAGTGAGAAAGGGGATAATGCCCCAATAACCGAGGAGAACAACGTAAGACTTACCAGACTTACTCTCGGCAGAGCAGGTAAGACAGTTGAAGAATTGGATCAGTGCGAAGCAGGAGAAACACCTACGTCTTCCTTGCCTGGGAGGTGGAGCAGCCATAGGTGGGAGTGTAGATTTGGTAGTGGGCAGTCAAGGGCACTCCCGTCGAAGTTTCTTTTGTGTGTGAGGCCTAAGGAGGGACGGTGCTGTCCGCGAAAGTCAGAAAAGACCAAGGAAACTACTGAAATCAAGTTCTCCTACCTCTCCAGTTTTGGGGGGTGAGTGCTGCTTCATCTGTGGGGGGCGCTGTAGAGGGGGTGGTGGTGAGAAAATCAGGCCGGTAGAGGGCGCAAAAGCCGCGTATCAGAGTGCGAAGAAAGCGAGGGGCGGGGCAACAGACGGGGCATCAAGAGTGGCGCTGGCGAGACTGCAGGGGCAGGTGGGAGGCGTGGCAGCAGGAAAAGTAGGAGTGGGGGCGTGGCATGAAGGGTGGTGCTTCTGGAGCAGCGTAGGGCGGTCAGTGCTGGACAGGCTGCAAGTTGAGGAGATCGGCCGGGCGTTTGGGAACATGAGGGGTGGGATTTGGGCGCAGTTACCGCTGAATTGTCCGAAGAGGCTGGACAAAGGGCGTGGCCTGGAGGAAGTAAAGGGTGGGACTAGACCCAGCTAGAGCTCTAGTCAGCTTAAGGTGCCCACAGCTCCCCCTGGCGCCGAGTCCCAACCCTCCCGGGCCAGGAGAAGAGTACCTGTGTGTACCTGTTTCAATGTGTACGAGAGTTTGTGGGTCCAAGGTTGCCATGTTGGAGCCCCTCGAGCAGGAGGAGTTTGCGCGTGAAGGCGGCTGAACCGCAGCCAGTGCACCGCCCCAGTGGCGTATCTACTGAGCTGACCGCTTTCAGAGGTTGCAAGTGTCTGAGCGAATTCCTGGGGAGCAGCTCGGCCCGCTGGGCTCTAGAGAGACTTCTCTGAACGGTCATTTCGGTCTGCAAATCTCAAGCAATCTTGTTTCTTCTTCAGCTCCTCCCTGATTCCCTCCCACCACTGGGTTCCCAGCCTCGCGCGCGCCAGGAGCCCACCCCCTCTTTTGGGCGCGAGGCTCCGCCCCCCGCCCCCTTTCCTCTGCCACAAAGTTTATTTGCAACAAAAGGGAGCGAGGAGCAGGCAGCCAAGGGGGAGGGAGCTGGAGCCGGAGCGGGAGAGCAAGGGGAGGCAGGCAGGCCGCTGGGCGGGCGGGCGAGAGGACGTACAGCCGAGGGGCAAAACGCTGGGCTCCCTCCTGGTGCAGCCGCGATGCCCCTGGTAGCTCCAGCCGAGGCGGGGACTGGGCCTGGGGGTCGGGGCTGAAGCGAGTGGGGCTGTTGGAGATGGAGACGGTGCAGCCAGCTGCTGCAGAAACTTGAGCCGATAAACCTCTGCTCTGGTCTCTGCGCCCTTCTCCCCAAACCCTGCGCGCTGCTTTGAGCGCCTAGCCGCTGCCCTCCCTTAAAACAGGAGCGCGGGGGAAAGGGGGGGGGTTGGCCGCGGTTCCCCGGGGCCAGCCCCCCCAGAGTCAGGGCTGCCACCATGGCGGACGGGGCACCCCGGCCCCCGCTTTATCGCAGCGTCTCGTTCAAGCTGCTGGAGCGCTGGAGCGGCGGTCCCGGGCCGAGGGAAGAGGACACCGACACCCCCGGGTTGCAGCGCCGCGCCTCGCGCCGGCCAAACACGGCGGTCCCAGGCCAGCCCTCTCGGCGCGTGTCCAAGCTGGCGTCGGGGCCCCCGGCCGCCTCCGCGCAGCCGCGCCCGCTCCGCAGCCTCTCGCCGTCGGTGCGCCAGCTCTCTCGGCGCTTCGACGCGCCACGTCTGGAAGAAGACTACGCTGGGGCCCGGGACGGGGGCATCTTCCCCGGGACCGCGGAAGAAGCGGCCGAGAGCGCGGCGCGCGGGGCCTGGCCCAGCGTCACCGAGATGCGCAAGCTGTTCGGAGGCCCTGGTTCCAGGAGGCCCAGCGCTGACTCTGAGGGCCCTGGCACACCCAGCCCCGACGGTGCCGCGTGGGAGCTCCTGGCTCGGGATCCCCGGCAGCCACCGACGCCACCTCCTCGTACATGCTTCCCCCTGGCAGGTCTGCGTTCGGCGCGACCACTGACCGGGCCGGGGACCGAGGGGAGGCGGCGCCGGCAGCAGCAACAGCAGCAGGAGCGGGCGCAGCGTCCGGCGGATGGTTTACATTCTTGGCATAGCTTCTCCCAACCGCAGGCCGGGGCCCGGGCCTCCTGCTCCTCCTCCTCTTCCATCACCTCCTATCCTGTCAGTCGCAGCCGGGCTGCCAGCTCCAGCGAGGAGGAAGAGGAGGGCCCGCCGCAGCCGCCCGGGGCACAGAGTCCGGCCTACCACGGCGGCCACTCCTCGGGCAGTGACGAGGACCAAGACGGTGAGGGCGGCCACCGCTGGGAGGGGAGGCCGGGACTTAGGCCTGGAAGCTCCCTATTGGATCGGGACTGCAGGCCGGACAGTGATGGGTTAAATCTGGGCAGCATGGACTCTGCAAGGGGAGGCAGGAGCCCGGAGCCCCTAACATCTCCAAGAGCCCCTAGAGAGGAAGGACTCCAGGAGTTGGGTCCTCTGCCCTGTGCCCCAGGGCCCCAGGAGGGACTGCTGCCTATGTCTGACACTGTAGGAGGAGCTTTCCGTGTGGCCAAGGTGAGCTTTCCTGCGTACCTGGCCAGCCCCGCAGGCTCCCGGGGTAGCAGCCGTTACTCCAGCACGGAGACCCTCAAGGACGACGACCTGTGGTGTAGTCGGGGTTCTGGAGGCTGGGGTGTGTATCGCTCCCCCAGCTTTGGAACCGGGGAAGGGCTCCTCTTGCGGCCCCAAGCTCGAACCCGCACCAAGGGACTTGCGGGTACCACCAGACCATCCAGGGACGGAGGATTGGAGCTGGGCAAGAACCGACAGCGGAAGTCCCTGTCAAATCCAGATATTGCTTCAGAGACCCTGACACTGCTCAGTTTCCTGCGTTCAGACCTTTCAGAACTGAGAGTCCGAAAGCCTAGTGGGAGTCCAGGGGACCATGGGAGCAGCACCCTCGATGGCAGAGGCTCACCATCAGCACGTGACCCTGTGGGGCAACTTGAGTCCATTCCTGCCCCAGTGCCAGCAGCGGCTGGCACCCGCCCCACACTCAAGGACTTGACGGCCACCCTGCGGCGGGCAAAGTCTTTTACCTGCTCTGAGAAGCCTACGGCCCACCGCCTGCCCCGAGCCAGTGCCCTGAAGTCCAGCTCCTCTGAGCTCCTGCTGGCAGGCCCTGGTGCTGAGGAGGATCCACTGCCCCTCATTGTCCAGGATCAGTATGTGCAGGAGGCACGTCAGGTTTTTGAGAAGATCCAGCGTATGGGTGCCCAGCAGGATGATGGAAGTGATGTGCCCCCTGGAAGCTCTGACTGGGCAGGGGACATGACCCAAGGGCAGCGGTCTCAGGAGGAGCTGTCTGGCCCTGAGTCCAGCCTGACAGATGAGGGCATTGGGGCAGACCATGAGCCCCCTGTCACAGCCTTTTGTGGCCTGCATACCACAGGAGTGTGGCGACCCCTTTCCTCATCTTCAGCCCAGACAAACCACCATGGCCCTGGGACTGAGGACAGTCTGGGTGGGTGGCCATTGGTGTCCTCTGAGACCCCTCCCACACCTGGTGCCCTCCGTCGTCGAAGAAAAGTCCCGCCTTCAGGTCCTGGTGGGACTGAACTGAACAATGGGGAGGCAGGAGAGGCCTACAGGTCCCTAAGTGACCCAATTCCACAGCGCCATTGGGCTGCCACCTCTGAAGGGCCCTCTGGGTTCTCCATGGACAGCAACCTACTCGGCTCACTGAGTCCCAAGACGGGGCTCCCAGTGTCCCCAGCTGTGGATGAGGGCTTGACCAGTGGCCACAGTGACTGGTCTGTTGGCAGTGAAGAGAGCAAGGGATATCAAGAGGTTATTCAGAGCATTGTTCAGGGGCCTGGTGCCTTGGGGTGTGTGGTAGATGACAGAGTTGCTGGCAAAGCCCCCAAGAAGAAATCTCTGAGTGACCCTAGTCGCCGTGGAGAGCTGGCTGGGCCTGGATTTGAGGGCCCTGGAGGGGAGCCCATTCGAGAAGTCGAGCCTATGCTGCCCCCATCCAGCAGTGAGCCCATCCTTGCAGAGCAGCGGGCAGAGCCAGAAGAGCCCAGTCCTGCTAGGGGCCGAGCAAAGTCTGAGAGGGCCCTACCCGAGGCCCTGCCTACCTCTTCCACTGCCCACCAGGACTTTCACCTTGACCCGAAGCTAGCTAACATCTTGTCCCCGAGGCTCACCCGCCGAGGCTCCAAGAAGCGCCCAGCTCGAAGCAGTCACCAGGAAGTTCGGAGAGAGGAGAGCAATCAGGACCAGACTGGCTGCCTGTCTACGGCCCGGCCCTCCTCCAAACACGTTCGCCATGCCAGTGTGCCTGCCACCTTCATGCCTATTGTGGTACCTGAACCGCCGACTTCCGTCGGCCCCCCAGTGGCTGTGCCGGAGCCCATGGGCTTCCCTGCCAGAGCCCATCCCATGTTGCTGGCACCATCGCTTGAGGATGTCACCAAGCAGTACATGCTGACCCTCCACTCAGGCGATGTCCCTGCCCCAGCGCCTGTGGACATGCCCTGCTTGAATCTGGTTGCACCACCCTCTGCAGAGGCCAAGCCCCCTGAAGCAGCCCGGCTTCCAGGGGAGGCTACCCCAGCCAGCAAAGGCTGTAGCAAGCCACAGGTGGTGAGTCTTTTGTGGGGGCCTTCCGGATGGTGTCAGATGTGGGCCATAGGCACTGACTTCCATAGAGTCTTTTGCAATGTATTTATTGGGCAAGTGGCCAGGTCTCAGGGGTGCTTCTCTGGTCCTGGAAGTGCAAAGGCAATTTTAAGGGTGTTAATCACATAAGGCTCCTGTCTACCCAGGCACTGTAGAGGCTTCAGGCTTTGTCAAGGGTGCTTGTCTGCTTTAGGTATGCTTAGTGATAATTACAAAGGATTCTTATCTTGTCATTTAGATGTTTCTCAGGGACTGGTTTTCCAGAGATTCTTATATGGTTCTCTGTTGGAGGTATGAGGGTGATTGCACCCAGCACAGGCTCAGTCCTTTCTCTGAGCCTTGCTGCTCTGTTGGCCAGACCCCTTGTAGGATATTTGGCTCAGGAGCCCACAGTTGACATGAGTTTACCCTTCCTCATATAGCTTTTCTATGACAGCTCCGAACGTAGATCTGTTGCTGATCCTGAGAGAACTGGAGAGGTGCAAGGTATTACTTTATGGAGTAGCAGAGGGGAGTCAGGATTCTAATCCCAGCTCTGTCCCTGCTGTGTGACATTGACATTTCTCTGTGATTTAACTTCCTCAAATCAGAAAAGGGACTGTAGACTATGTTTCCATCCAGCTGGTCCAGCAGATTTGGGGAGTCTGCAGGTTTGAGTTGGGGCACTCTTGGGGCCTGAGATCTGCCATAGTCTCTTCATATCGGGCAGCATCTAGATGGGGACTCCTAGGGGAGGATGAAGGCAGCAAGTGGGCTGCAGAGGCTAAGCAGCCAGGGGCCTTTAGAAAGGTCCAGAGTGGTTCTGGCCCCCACAGGCCAGGCTGCCTCTATGGGTTGAGGAGTGTGTATGTCCTGGTCCCCCGTCCTGCCTTTTTGCATCTTCTACCCACCCCACCCCCTCCCTGGAGACTCTCAGATGCTCTCTCCTTTCTGTCAGACCCTGGGGTCTCACTCTCCCCAAACCTCTACTTCTCCCTTCTGGCTTTAGCCATCCCTAGAGTTTGGGCTGTGGGTTCAGATGGGTTGTAGGCAGCATATGCCCTGGCATCTGGATTAGAAGATAGATTCTAGGCTCTGCGTTCTAGACCAAGTTCAGAGGAGTTATTTCTACTGCGGCCTGCACTCCCACTGTGTTTCCTGACTGGTAAGTCTGGAAACCCTAAACCCTGGACTAATTTGGTCACTCCAGTTCCCAGCACTCTCAGGACCCCTCTGAACTTGCCTTTCTCTTTGTTTTTCTCTCCTTGTCTCTAGTTCCCCCTGGTCCTGGCTCTGGTGTGTCTCCTGGAGAATGTCAGCAGGCAGGGAGTGGGGAGAGGGGGAATTTGGGACCTGTCCTTTCTTCTGAGACCCTATTACAGCAGCTCAGGTGCTCCTAAACTCCAGTGCCAATTCTGTCTTTGGAAGGTGGGAAAGAAGACGGGGAGAACAGGGGTAGCTGCTGCCAGTGATCTTCTCCTTAACTTCCTTTCCCATATAATTATCTCCTCTGGGAGCCTTGAAGGCTTAATTGGGGGAGAGGGCAGGGGTGAACTGTGGGACTCTGAGACTGAGAGTGGGAGGGAATGCTCCTAAGTGGAGGCATTGAGACCCAGAGAGGAGGTGGGAGTTTTTACAGAACTGGCTCCTGCCTTGCTTCCCTTCACTTTCTCCCTACCCCAGGAGGCTCTGAGGTGAGACAGATCTGCCTCTTGAATGCAGGCTTTCTCTGGCCTCCAGGTCTTTGCCTGCTCCAGTCCTGCCTCTTTTCCAGGCCCAGCTTGATGTCCCTCATACTCCTTAAGGGACAGAATTGGTAAGTCTATAATTAAAAGAGTAGGATTTGAGCCATGGCTGCAGATCCCTATGGCCTAGGAACCATCAAATCCCTGCTCTGTGCCTTACTTTCCCATTCCGTAAAATGGAGTAATGGTCTGTGCCTGGCAGGCTCTTCTACAGTGAGTGGAATGAGCATTTCCTCTCTGGGGCAGAAGAAAGGACAAACAGCCCCCACTGCTCCAGCTACTTGTCAGTGACCAGGCTCAGCCCCTGATCCCTGCCCCACTCCTGATTTCTGAGCACAGGGCTTGGGTGCTTGGAGGTCTCAGTATAACTTGGTAAGTTTTAATAGATAAGTTTTTCATTTCTTAATTTTCTACCCCCTCATAAAGCCTAGAAGTTCTCCCATTTGCTAGCCTGAATCCCTCCTGCTGTCCCTGTCCTCTGGATCCAAAAAAGGGGGAGCAGCTGTCCAATCCCTCCTGCTGGTCTCTGTTGAGGAAACAATATTCCCTTCTTTCAGGCCTGGGACTCTAGTCATGCGCCCTGTGCCATGGATGGAGATGTCATGGTAGGGGCTATGAGAGGAGCTGTCACTCTTTGCTTATGGGGCATAAACCACTGTGAACCCAGGCAGGGGCTAACAGGAGAGGCCCTGTTAACTGAGGGGGCCCTGACCCAACCCAGGAGTGTGGGAAATCACTCACACTTAGCGCTTTTCCAGCTCAGAACCCATATTCACTCTGTGTGGTGTTGCCCCACTATTGGGAAGTGGGAGGCCTGGCCTGGCTTAGTCTCTGAACTCTCTCTGACACCTGGACAGGGTCCTCTTTGACCTTCACTTTTCTTGTCTGTACACTGGGAGCTTAGACCACCTGGTCTTTGAGGCTCTTTAGGAAAGACAGCCTGCAGGGTGGTCAAGGGAAATGAAGGGAGTCAGGAGGGAGGGAGTCAGTATATCTGGAGAGGGAGGAGGGCAGCTGTCTGCAGTAGCTATAAGAGCCTAGGAGTGCAGGGACTAAGGAACAGCTCAGAGGTCATTTGCTGCATGAACATGTGCTTGCCTGTATGCTTGGAATTGAGGAGGGAGAACTGTCTGGGCCTCATGCCCCTTGTTACTTCCACTTAGGCCCACAATAGCCTGGCTGATCAGCAATTTTTCCCGTACTCTGTCCCTTAAAGTACAGAGTCTCACCAGCCTGAGCAAGAGCAAGACCCCAGCTCTACTAAAAACAGAAAAATTAGCCAGACATTGTGGTGGGCACATTTTAGTCCCAGCCAGTCCAGGGGCTGAGGCAGGAGGATCACATGAGCTCAGGAGTTTGAAGTTGCATTGAGCTAGGCTGAGGCCATAGCACTGTGGCCTATGTAACACAGCAAGAGTGTATCTCAAAAAAAAAAAAGTATAGTCTTGTAGTCCAACCTCCTGCGGTCAGGTACCTGGTACCCCTTAGATGCATGTGACAACTGTATCCCAGATACAGGAAATGATTTGTCTCTCAGGATGAAGTATGGATGAACTCACAAAATTTAGCCTGTCAGAATAGCAATGACGATGGTAAATATTTATGAATTCTTACTATATGCCAGACACTATTTCATTCTTCAAATGTAAAAGCCCTGGGTATCTTTCACAGTGTGGGCTTATATTCACAGACCCTGACTCCTAGCATATCTGTGTCTTAGAGGTGAAGGGCCCAAGAGATCCCCGTTTCTCAGTGGGACTGGCCTGTTACCTGAGTAGGGATGACAAGTCAGGGGACACTTTGGTTGTCACTGGCATACTTTCAATATCATGAGCACTTCATAGTGGTTATTTAATTTACCAGAGCCTTGGGGTTGGGCTAAGGAAAACTTTGAGACCCAGAGAAGGAGAATGCTGGGTCTAAGGTCACACAGCAAGGCTGGGCAGAGCCAGGCCTAAGCACCAGGACCCTGGCCTCATTGCTGCCCCCCCGACCCAGCAGAAATGCCCCCATGGTTTGCCTGGCCAGCTCCCTGCCTTGCTGATGAAGGCCAGCAGTTTTTCCAGTCACCCTTCTTCTGTCTCCCCTTGGCAGGGAACTCACAGGGGTAGGGGTTCTCTCCTTCCCCTGCTTTGCTCTTTGATGTGATTTTTCCATGGAAACTGGTTCTAGGGGGAAGGGAAGAGGTGATTAGGACACTTGGAATTCTGAGTAGTACCAAATATCTATAATTAAATGTCTTGTCACCCAGCAGGAGGAGGGTGGGATGGGGGAGGACAGGCAGAGGGCTGTCTTGTTCCTCTGTTTATCCCCCTCCCAACTCCTTCCCAAGGGCCCTGGGCTGCTGGGGGCAATGCTGTCCAGGAATGAGTCCATCCAGAGAGGAATAGATTGGAGGATGGACTAGAGTTGAGTCTGACATTTTCCAGCCCCACATTTCCTAGACCAGCTGCATTTGGGAGGCGGAGAGGCTGCTGCTAATTCTGTCCCCAGCCCCCTCTTCCGTGTAGGGACTTGCACCCCCTGCGGCCCTCCCTCCCATCTGTGATCTTTCAGGCTACACATGCTGCCCCACGTAGGGTGGAGGCACCCCCAGGCTGCCTGAGAGCAGAGACGCTCAGAGAATTTAGAATCCAGAAGTGGACTGGAAGGGGTTCAGGATGTTATGGGACTGGCCTGGGAGCTGGCAGGAGGGGATTCCTGGAAGAGGCTCTGCTTGAGCTTGACCTTGAACACCAGAAGAAAGGGAGGGCTCTAGGAGGAGGACCCACCATGAGCAGAGGCTAGCAGATGAGCAAGAACTTGGCAGTGTGTATTTGTTTCAGGGACTTGGGTGGCCCTTGGTAGGGTGATGCATTCATCCATTTAACAAACACTTAACTGAGCACCTAGAGATGTCAGGCACTCTTTTAGGCCTGGGGATGTGGCAGCAAATATAACAAAGGCCTGCCCTTGTGGAGCTTCCAGACTAGTGAGAACTGTCTATAAATGGAGACTTTATGTGTCAGGGAACAGTAGGGGCTGGAAGAAAAATAAAGCAGGATAAGGGAATAGAGAATGACAAGGTGGGGATACTATTTTAGATCGAAAGGGCTAGGTCTGTCAAAGGAGATGTTTGAACAGAGACCTGAAGAAAGTGAGGGAGCAAGTGCACTGGCTGTCTGAGGG
Source organism: Otolemur garnettii (assembly GCF_000181295.1). Classification (NCBI taxonomy): domain Eukaryota; kingdom Metazoa; phylum Chordata; class Mammalia; order Primates; family Galagidae; genus Otolemur; species Otolemur garnettii. Next base: position 29,032,721 of record NW_003852396.1, on the reverse strand, counting down.
GAAGAGGACTCTGGGCAGAGAGGAAGAGCAAGTGCAAAGGCCGTGAGGTGTTCAAGAAACAGTCAAGAGGATTGTATGGATAGAGCAGAGAAGCAGGAGCTCAGAGCTCAGAGAAGTGAAGGAGGGCAGAGGTGGGTTAAGGCGAGGAAGATCTTATAAGCCAATAGGAGGATTTCAGCATTTACTTGTAGTGCGATGGGACAGGCACTTAGAACAGTGACCTGATTGGCTGCTCCATGGGGATAGACTGCAGAGGATCAGGGTGGAAGCAGTGAGACTTGTCAGGAGGCTACTAGAATAATCAGAGCAGAGATGTTGGTGGCTTGGGCTAGAGCAGAGGTGGTGGGGTGGTGGGTTTCTGCAGCAACCTAAAAATTTTGCAAAGGCCTGGACCCCAGCATTGCAATGTGAACGCAGAGCTACGACCATTCATGTGGCTGGGTGATATGAGAGGGATCACTTAGGGTAGAGAGAGGGAGATCAACAAAGCTCCCAAAGTGAACCAGGACTGTGAACTGTACTGGCCACCCCCTGAAGACCTATGTTGGCTTGAATCAAAAACTAGGAGAGTGGCACTACCATGTGGCCCCAGTGGGGCAGCTGATAGCCATATCCCACTGGGCCCCAGTGAGGAAGGTGACAGTGCCCTGTCCTATTGCAGCTACCATGACACCCATCCAGCTCCAGCTTGTGTGTCTCCTAGGATAGGGAGCTCATCCCCTCACCCCCTAAGGCAGCTCCTATCCCATCTGATCCTCCAGCTAGATGGGTATTACCACGGCTCTAATATTCAAATAAAGAAGCCAGCCCAGAGCCTGCAGAGGTTTGCCCAAGGCCCCATAGCTCAAGCATGGGATTTGGCCCCAGGTATCCTGACTTCCAGGCCATACATTGGCCCCACAGAGTTCCCACTGCAAGTTGGCAGGGATGGCAATGGCAGGGCGGGGGGAAGGGGGAGCCCATGTTTCTCAGAAAGGCTGGAAGCCCTGGTGTACTTATTGGGACATGTGCCCAGGCAGCCTGGCGCCTTGTTGGCAGGCCCTGAAATGGGGGCCCCAGGTCCCTTGGGAAGCAGAAGCCTATTGAAGCTGATGCCCTCCCCCATGGGAGTTGATGGCTCATGTCCTTCCCTGCCCCACACCTCTCAGCCCCCAGAGCCTCTGGAGCATTCCAGGGCTGGACAGAGGCAGAGCAAAACTGTCCTGTTGTTGGAGTCTGAGCAATGAATGAGTGAGCACCAACTCACGACATGCAGGGGCCTGGGGCCCCAACCAGGGTATCCTAGCCCACAGAGGTGCTTCCAAGACCCCGACCTCCAGTAGCTGAGGGGTTCACCAGGCATAGCCTGGTATAGCACATAGAGGGCAGCACCATAGGCAGGAGAAGAAGGAGAGAAGGCAGGGATCTAGAGAGAGGGCTGGAGTCACATCCTGCCAGGCTGTCCCAGCCAAGGGCAGAGCTAGGACCATAGGGACACTTGGAAAGGAGCTCCCTGTCCCCATTGCTGGGAGCTCCATGTTGGGGATGGGTGACTTGGTGCTATCTGACTTGAGAGGCTAAGGGACTTCCAGAGAGGAGGCATGTAGAGGGTAAGGGGCACTGTTCCTTTCCCCTCCAAGCTGGCTACGGGACCCTGGGCAAACATTTACTTCCTCCCTGGAATCTGACAAGTAGGAGCACTATCCCCTCACTCTACAAAGGATTATTGTTGAGGTTAAATGAAATGAAACCAAGAGGGCTCAGCATACAGTAAGTGTTCAATAAATGTTAGCTTCTCCCCTCATGACTGAGATGCTAAGATTTTATGGTTCTAAGATTCTCAGCTGCTCAGCCCCTCCTTGTAGCCATTGAAGCAGAGGACAAAGAAAGCTCTAGACAAGAAGGCAGGCTGGGGTCCTGGCTGCACTTAGGCAGAGCCAGTGGCTCAGCAGACTGGGCCTTTAGAGGTGGGAAAGGAGGAGAGGAATCACGGTGGGAGGGTGAACTGAGTTCCCACTATCTTTCTCCTTTTTCCAGCTTTCCCTCTACTTTTATTACCACCAGCCCCCACCTGGGACACGTCTGGGATAGCTCGGTCCACAGTAGCAAAAGCCCTTTCTGGGTTGAAGCCCCAGACCCCCTGGAACTGGCCTAGGAGGTGAGACTTGGTTCCTCTGCTTTTCGTTCTGGTCCTGGAGCTCCTTCATGTCGGGAGTCTGAGCCTCCTGTATGTCTGGTGGGCTTTGGGGTCAGGCTAATAAAGTCTTGATTCTGACTCTTGACTCCTCCACTCTGAGCCTTTGTTTCCTGCTTTATAAAATGGGAACACTGAAGAGTTAATGTGAGGCCAAAGAGGTAATGTTTGTGTAACCCTTGACCCAGGACCCTGGGTCTCACCAGGAGTGAGACCTCAGTGATACAGACAACCAAGAAAGATGGCGTTGCCAGGACTTGTATTGGGGGGAAGGGTCCTTTCCCATCTTTCTAACCCTTCCCTTCCACATCTGCTTCTGTCCCCTTGTACGTTTTCTAACTTAAATAAGAGAAGGGTATGAGTGCAGAAGAACCAGATCCCCAGAATCTCTCAGAATTGTGGCCACTTATTGTGTGCTTATTGTTACCAGAGTATAGAATCCCATGGTTTCAAGATGAAGGATTCTAAGTTTTTTCCAAGAGTCCAGACCTCTTAGCTTGATTTTGTTCATTATTCTGAGTGTTACTTCTTGGTTCTGATGGCCTTTAGTCCTAAGATAGCGGGGCCAGGGAGAGGTGAGGCAGGTCATGGGCCAGCTGGCGGGCAGTGGGGGCACTGTTATGGGGAGAGGGGACCAGGCTCAGGGAGCAAATGCAAGGTTGGTGTCTGTTTCCTGTTTATTGGTTCCCAGGGGTGAGCAGGCCCTGCTCCCTCTAGTCACTGTGGAACAGGAGGGAGGGAGGCCCGGGTTCCTGGCTGCCAGCCAGCCCACAGCCAGGCCTCCTGGGACTGCTGAGACCCCACTCCCCCACCCCCTGGACAAACATTCAGTCCTTTCCCAGGACAGGGCACTGGAGGTTAAGAAGCAGATGTGGAAGGGAAAGGGTGGAAAGATGGGAAAGGACCCCTCCCCCCAATAAAAGTCCTGGCAACGCCATCTTTCTTGGCTGGCTGTATCACTGAGGTCTCACTCCTGGTTTCTTGCCATCCCCCTGAATCTCGCCATCTCCCTGGAGTGGGGCCTGGTGGTGAGACAGCCAGCTTCTTGGCAGACCAGAAGGGCAGAAAGAGGAAGAAGAAGAGGGGCAGGGCCTTGTATGCCAGGATGGTCCCCCTATAAAAACCCTTAGAAGCCAAGCCATGTCTTCGAACCTTCCCTTACTCCGGCATTATTCAGATGAGGAAAATGACATCTAGTGAGGGGGGTCTTACCCAAAACCACACAGTAGTAAACCAGATCCAGAAATCTTCCCGACATACCTTACATTGCCCCAGCCCCACACTGGAACTACTGGGTACAAAGAGCCACTGAGCGGTCTTAAGAGTAGGGTACATGGTTCATGTCATTTAGGGAATTGGTCTGGGCCAGGGCAGGAAAGACTAACCCCTATATGTGTCTGAGGCTAAGAAAGCAGGGAGGTCCCAGTTTGACCAGAGGAGAAAGGGAGAAGCTGTGTGTCCAGGAGCCAGACTGAAGGCCTTGAGTGCCGAGTTAAATGGCCTGGGCAGTGGGGAGCCATGGAAGAGGAGGGACTGGGGAAGAGCATTGCCAGCTTTGCACATTAAAATTTCTTAGTGCAAAAAAAAAAATCTCAGTGCAGGGAGGGGAGAAGCCTAAGCTTAAGGGTGTATAGAATGTAGATGGTGAGAGGAGGACTGACTAACAATTAGGAGATATAATCTGAAGGTTTAAATTTAAGTTCAAGGGCCCTAACAGAAACTGGGGTGGGGGAGCAGGACCCACTTCTCTTATTTAAGTTAGAAAATGTACAGTGGGGCTGGATGCAGTATCTCTCTACTTCTGAATAGACCTGTCCTTTGCATTCTGCAAGGGCGAGAGGCTCTATGCCAGCTCAGGTTGCTGCCTGTGCCCGGTGTGCCTTCTGTCTGACCTCAGTCCCCAGCTCTGGGGCAAGTGGAGGCTGCTGGGAGCAGCAGAGCTCCAGGCCACACCTCCAGTCCAGCCCTCTGGAGGAAGCATGGCTAGAGAGCAAGCCTATTTATTTTGCTGGCACTGACCCAAGACAAATCACTCTGCCTCAGTTTCCCTTCTGTGAAGTAGGAGTCCTATACGTGGCATAGCCCAGTAGAGTTCCAGAATACACAGGCTCTCAGGAGCTGGGGGTTGAGGGACTACTAGGTAGACAGGTAGGCAGCCTTGCTAGCAGTGTTCATGGGGATCATGGGGGGGTCCTGTAGTGAGAGACAAATGACCTTTGTGATATTTGCACAGAGCCCTGAGACCAGCACTGCTTGATTGGCCCTGCAATGTCTGAGACCTTCCTGGAGAAAAGCAGGGCAGGGGCTGTTGGGAGAAGAGTAACTCAGACTGGGTTCTTGAACCCTGTTTCTCCCACCAGATACCTAAGTACCCTTCTAGTTCCTTGCTGCTCCTGGACCTCCTCTCCCTCCTGGCTGGACCAGCCGCTTCCAGGCTTCTCCCCAAGGCCAGCGGGGGCGTTGCCTGGGGCGGGTGAGGAATTTCAGAGGAAATGGCTAAATTCAGCCCCAGCTAAATATAGTCCTGGGCCTGGCCCCAAGACTGGAGGAGGAGGAGAGGGCTGGGCAGGGCGCTAATCCTGCCACCCGCTCCTCATCACCTGGGCCCAGGGCCTGGGCAGGGGAGTGCCTCGCTGCCCTCCTGGGGATCTGGTTCTTCTGCACTCATACCAGGCTTCTCTCTTTGGGGCCTCCTTGCCTTTTTCCCTCCTCCCTCCTCTGTCCTTCACCCTGCTCTCCTACCTGGGCCTTGTTCCTTCTGTCTATCTACTCTGACCTTCTGTATCTCCTTGCCTCCTCCAGCAGAGCCAGAGGCCCCTGGCCAGGAACTAGCCTTTGGCCTGTGTCCCCCTCAGCTTCCCAGCCCAGGTGTGAGGAACTGCCCCACCCCTGGAAACACAACCATGGCAACTTCTCTCTGCTTAGTGGGGAATAGACCTCAAAGGCCCTGGGTATACAGATGTAGGTGGGAGCCCCCAAAGCCCCTATATTCTCCCTGTGACCCAGTGTTTAGTTCTGGTCAGGTGGCCCCACCCATGCCAAGCCCTCCTATTTCTGGCACATGGTAGAGCCTCAATATATGTTTATTAAGTAAATAACATGGGGGAGGCAGGAGGACAGCTGAGCCCTGCCCTGGGGGAGTTCCCAGGCTACTCTAAGCTCCCCTTACCACCCATGCCCAGCACTGTGTTGGCTCTGCCTTGGGCACCAGGCAGGTGGAAGATGGGCAGAGGGTAGTGTCCTGCATCAGTACAAATCAGGGTTTAGGGGAGGAAGCAGACACTGAGGCCCAGAGAGGGGGAGGTGCCAGCTCAGAGCACAGAGCCCAGAAAGAGAGCGGTGGTATTTGAACCCAGGCTGGCCTCACTCCAGAAATGGGGGAGTAAATCTTTCCTAATGCAAGAAATTAGAGAAGCTGATAAGAAGTCTTCAGAGGTCTGGTCCATAAGGCACAGGTCAAGGGGCAGAGAGTCATAAGTAATGGAAGCAAAGGTCTTCCTGTGGGCCAGGTGCTGATCTGAACACTTTGCCTGTACTAACTCAGTCCTCACAGCAACCCTGCATTATAGATGGGGACCCTGAGGCACCCTGTGAGGCAACGCGCCCACTGAGGAAGACTAGTAAGTGGCAGGGCTGGAGTTCAGGTTGTTCAGGCCCAGACAAGCTGGCTCCAGAACCTGTGGAGTTGCTTAGGCTCCAGGCGTTCAGGAGCACCTGGCTGGGGGCAGTGCCAACACCAAGGTGGGCACAGCAGGAGAGGGTGGTTCCTGCTTTGGACATCATGACCTCATTGGATTTGCAGTCCATGGTCCCACCCCCAGGAACTAGCATGTAGTAGTTGCTCTGTGACTATGAGCTGAATGGCTACATTGCATGGGGAGATGAGAGGTGATGGACAGGCAGAAGGAATGAGTGTTTCCTCCCTTCATGTGCCCAGGGACCCTTCTCTTGGTGCTGGAGAGCAGCTAAGGTGAGTGCTAGGCTTTCTGCTGTCTAGCAGAGAGAGCTCAACCCTGCAGTTGGGAAGGGGCTGAGATGGGCTGTGGGCAGGGGAGGGGGGGCAGGCTGGCCAGTCCTGCCTGCAGTATCTGGAAGGCAGATCTCTTGGGCCATGGCCGGCGTGACTCAAATGGAGACAAAAAAACCTTCCATATTTGGACAAAGAGCCCAGGCCCAGACCTACAGCCGGCCCAGGCTGACTCCCCCACCCCCAGCCTCCTGCCTTGTCTCCCTCTAGGCCCATGGCCCTGAGCTCTGTCCCATCAATTTAACTCTTCAGTGTCAGGCAGCACTGTGGCCCCCTCCCCTCAGTCACTAGGCCACCCTCTGTGTGGCCAGGCCTGGGCTGTGGGAGCTAGGGAAGAAAGATCCAGGATTGGGCCCTGTGCTCAGGATAGAGATGCAGAGAGGAACCCCAGCAGAGCTTGCAGGCTGGAGCGGGGGACACACAGAAACCAACAATCCCATACTGTGGGATACGTTGACTGCAGACCCCCACCCATCCCAACGTGGGCAAAGGCAGAGGTGCACCCCACAGGCATATACACAGAAGTGTCCTTGTGTATGCACACACGCTCCTTTTTAGTTCCCAGCAGATTTCTATACCTACAAAGACATCTGTGCAGGTATCAGGAGTACAGACCCAGCCTGAGAACTCCTCAGACCTTCCCAGGAGCAAGCTTTGATGACAGCAAAGTTGGAGTAGATCCGGACAGCCAGATGTCAACAAATAACATAATTAGGCTTTATCCATCATGAGAAATGCAAACAGAGCAATTTGTCCCTGCACTGAAACCCTGAGTGTTTGGCAAGGGGCTAGGCAGCAGATACTAGCTAGAACTAGGTGAGTGGGGTGAGGACCTCAGCCTACTTCCTGCCTGGGAGCAGACCTCTTGTGAGGCCCAGCCAATTGACGGAGAACAGGGCGCACGCTGTCATTGGAATGAGTGAGCATTGACTGCTCCGAACTTTTCTAATTAACCCTGGGTAATTAACTCTGGAATATGGTCTGGTCCTGGGGAATTGAGGGTAATTCACAATTCCACTGTGTCTGATGCTGCCTGCATGTGAGCTATAGGATGGAGAAAGGGTTCTTGCCCCAGGGAACCCTATCTGAGAACTGGAGGTTAGAGGAGGCCAACAAGGGTGAGGGAAGGGGTGGCTAACTTGAGGCAATGGCTGGAGTCTTGAAGGACCAGTGGGGGCTTAACAGGCAGAAATGGGCCTGAGCCCTTCAGGCAGAGAGAACTGCAAAGAGATCTATGCTGGACAAGCCCTAGTGCATCTGGGGTACCATAAAAACTCCCTGGTCTGGAGAGGTTAGTTGTGCCCTGGGGAGTCATAAAGGCCAGGCCTAACAATCTGGGTTTGATCCCAGGGCAATAATTTCCAAGCTTTCAAAAATAGTGGAACCCTGGGTGGCGCCTGTGGCTCACAAGGGTAGGGCGCTGGCTCCATATGCCAGAGGTGGCGGATTCAAACCCAGCCCTGGCCAAAAATAAATAAATAAATAAAAATAGTGGAACCCTTTAGAGCAATGGTTCTCTCTTTTTTTTTTTTTTTTTTTTTTGAGACAGAACCTCAAGCTGTCCCCCTGGGTAGAGTGCCGTGGCATTACAGCTCACAGCAACCTCCAACTCCTGGGCTCAAGCGAGTCTCCTGCCTCTGCCTCCCAAGTAGCTGGGACCACAGGCGCCCGCCACAACGCCTGGCTATTTTTTGGTTGCAGCCGTCATTGTTGTTTGGCGGGTCCGGGCTGGGGATTCGAACCCGCCACCTTAGGTGTATCTGGCTGGCGCCTTAGCCGGTTGAGCTATAGGCACCGAGCCAGAGCAATGGTTCTCAACCTTCTTAATGCCATGGCCCTTTAATACAGTTCCAAAGGGGTCATGACCCACAGGTTGAGAACTGCTGCTTTAGAGGAATATAAAATAGGCCAACCTCATTGACTGAAGTGAAGGTGGGGGCATGTTTGCCCCCATGTGCTTCCATGGAGTGCACAGGACTCAGTCAGAAAACCCTTCTTTTGGGCAGAGGAAAACCTGATGAGGGGCTTAGAGCAAAACAGACCTCTTCCTTCAATATCTCTACAGGCTCGGACATCAACCAGCCAGGTTTCCTGGACAGGGATGAATTCTGCTGGGGGTTGTGTCTCCAGAGGGAGTTGGGCTGATGGAGTTAATCTTTCCACCCAAATCAGGGCTTCAGTGAGCAGGCGATACCCACACACATGGCCTCTGCACCTGCGCTGGGCCCGCATGAAAAGGAAGACATCATTTTGAAGTGGTGGTGAGATTCCCACCTGCCCATGGCTGCCCCCTAGAGATGTATAGGCCCTTTGAAGGAGGTAGGAGCTGGCGCCTAGCCTTTCTCCTGTCTTGGCCCAGCTCAGCTACACTGGGAACAGAAAGTGACGCCTTCTTTAGGGACCCTGAAGTCCTCCTGACGTCTCTAAGGTGAGGTGACTTGTTAGAAGCAGAAAGGACTTCCCCAGAGTTTAGAGTGAGTAAAAGGAAGAGTGTGAACAGGTGTTTTCAGGAAAAAGCCTGAGCTCTGAGGCTGGGAGATCCAAGGCTCTTCAAGACCTGGGCTTTGCCCATCTTAGGCACCAGCTCTCCTGCCCCACCATATCACCTTAGGTTCCTACTTCTTTGGCCACCAAAACCATAGCATGAGTAGGAAATTGCCAAACATAAAAAGAGAAGGGTCTCTTCACCTGGCAGAGAGATCAAGATATGCGAAGGGCTGGGACCATAAGAAAATGTGATAGGTTGGAGGAACCACTATGGCTGGAACATGATGCAGCCAGAGCATGATATAGGTGGGGAAATTTGATGCTCCTGGGCCCGCAAGGGCAGGTCACTGAAAGTGTTTGGGGTTATCCCAAGTGCTTGGACTTGATCCTACATCCAGCTGGGTTGGTGTAATGGTTAGAACAGACTGGACCAGTTGGTTTTAGTGCAAATCCTGCTTTTCCAGTTCAGTGCCATTAGCACAGTGGTTACGGCACCAGCCACATACACTGAGGCTGGTGGGTTTGAACCCAGCCTGGGCCAGCTAAAACAACAATGACAATTGCAATAAAAAATAGCTGGGTGGGCTTGGCGCCTGTGGCTCAAGTGGCTAAGGTGCCAGCCACATACACCTAAGGTGGTGGGTTCGAATCCAGCCCGGACCCGCCAAACAACGACAGCTGCAACCAAAAAATAGCTGGGCGTTGTGGTGGGTGCCTGTGGTCCCAGCTACTTGGGAGGCAGAGGCAGGAGACTTGCTTGAGTCCAGGAGCTGGAGGTTGCTGTGAACTGTGATGCCAGGGCACTCTACCCAGGGGGACAGCTTGAGGCTCTGTCTCCAAAAAAAAAATAAATAAATAGCCAGGCATTGCATAGGGTGCCTGTAGTCCCAGCTACATGGGAGGCTGAGGCAAGAGAATTGCTTAAGCCCAAGAGTTTGAGGTTGCTGTGAGCTGTGATGCTGCAGCACTCTACCGAGGGTGACATACTGAGACTCTGTCTCAAAAGAAAAGGATATTCTGCTTTTCCTTTTAGCTGTGTGAGTACTTAATCCCTCTGGGGCTCAGTTTATGCACCTATAAAGTGGGGATGATGACAACCCCACCTGTTATAGGATGGTTGTGAAGATTTAATGCAATAATGTCTGTGATGGTTGAGTTGGACTACAGATCACTGGGGAATCAGTGGGAAACCATAAACCAAGTTAGAAGGGGAAGGAGGATGGTGGCCAGGTCTGGCTGAGGAAGGGCCCCAAGGATGTAGAGAAGTGGATGGGCCCATGAGAATAGCCTAGAGAGTCATCTTTGGTAGGGCAATGAGCTGAGTTCCCTAAAGGAAGCTGGGAGTCCCCCACCCAGGCAGCTGTCCATAGGAGAGGAGCTGAGATGTGCAGAGGAAAGATACACTCTGTGTTCTTGGGCTCTACTGGATTTTCACTAGCAGGAATCCCCATCCTGCTGTCAAGCTGCCTGTGACCTGCTCTGGATCAGCTCCATGCTCCTGCCTATAGAGATGGAGGCCCAGAGAGGGGCAGGATTGCCAGGGTCACCCAGTGACTTCTGACCTCAGGGCCTTCATCCAAGCCAGAGACTCATTTCTAAGCTCTGGCTGAGTCAAAGCCCAGCCTTGAGGCCGCTCAAACTAAGGTGGGGGTGGCAGCTTTGGCTTGAAGGAGGAATTCTGCAATTCTCTGCAGGAAGGACTGAAGTGCCAAGCCCCTCTCTGAATGGAAGGAGAGCAGGGAGGCTTTCCTGAAGGAATACCACATGTGAGACTGGAACTGTCCAAGAGGAACAAATGCAGCAATGGCAGAGAGAAAACAAAGACAAAGACTCTAAAGTCAGGGCCCTAGAGAGAGCAGCACCCCCATTCTTCCATGTAGTCTTCATTTCTCAGGAGTTGCCTTAGGATCTGGTTCCGTGTGTAGGCTAGGAACACAGGTCAGTGCCCAGTCTATAAGGAGGTAGACACAGAGACAGGAACACCAGGCTTATGTCACCAGGGACAGTGATCAGGGCTAGGATGGAGATGCCCTAAGGCTAGGAGACCCCAGAGGGTCCCACAGGAGGGAGAAGGAAGATGAGAGATCCAAAGGCTGTTCAGAGCTGAGACATGAGGATTGTGGGCAGCAATGGCCAGATTGCAAGGTGGATTTTTTAAAATTCAATCTATATATTTAATATTTTGAATAGATAATATATTCAACTAGTTAAGAAAAATTAAAAAGAAAAAAGGGGCTCGGTGCCTGTGGCTCAAGTGGCTAAGGTGCCAGCCACATACACCTAAGGTGGCGGGTTCAAATCCAGCCTGGGCACACCAAAACAACAATG
>NW_003852396.1:29010682-29021232 GCF_000181295.1 Otolemur garnettii | reverse complement strand
CCCGCCACCTCTGGCATATGGGGCTGGCACCCTATTCCTTTGAGCCACAGGTGCTGCCCAAGAGAGCATCTGTATTTGTTTTCATACTGCATAATGTTCCAGTGTGCAGATTACCAGACTATATCTAACACGTATTAAAGCTATGTAGGGTTTCTCACTCTTTTATTATTACAAACAGTGCTGCATTGAGTGAGCATGTTCATAGGTCATTTCATAAGGGGGCCACTTCCTAGTAGAGTCACTGCAGTCCTTGTGATCTGCCACCAGTGGTATGTAGACCCATTTCCCCACAACCTCACCAATTCAGACCTTTGAATATTTCCCCAGTTTTATAGGTAAAAAAACTGGTATTTCTGTATTTTAATTTGCATTATCATATGTGGTATAATGAGTAAGTCTAAGCATCTTTTTCTGTGTCCAAGAGATAATTTGGATTCCGTTTCCTGTGAAGGCTGCATATCCTTTGCCTAGTTTTCTGTTGGGTTGTTGGCATTTTGTGTTATCAATTTCTAGGAACCTTTTAAATATTAGGGAGATTACTTCTTTGGGTTATGAGTTGCAAATATTTTTTCCTGATTCCACATTTGACTTTGTTTATAGTATATTTTTGTTATGCAAAATGTTTTATTTTCATGTGGTCTAATTTATAAAGCTTTTATTTCATGGCTTCTGGATTTGAAACCCCATTCTCATACCAAAATTATAAAGGAATTCTTCCATGTTTTCCTCTAGTATTTTAAGTTTTCTTGTTTTGTTTTACATTTAAATCTTTGATCTATTTGGAATTTATCCTGGTATGTAGTGTCATTTATGGCTTCAACTTAATTTTTTCCCAAATGGCAGATGTTTCAAGCTAAGGAGCAGCTTGGTCAGGATCAGAGTATCTTTCTGGGGTGGTGTGAAGGTCAGCTGAAGAGAGCTAGGCTGGGGCTGTTGAGCATCAGTGGCAGAGGGATGTAGAGAAGGCCAGAGGTGGCACCAGTAGGACTTTGTGGGCATTTGAAGGTGGTGGCACAGCATTTCCAAATTCCTCATCTGTGCTATGTGACTGTAGACAAGTCCCATCCCCTCTCTGGGCCTAAAGTACCATAGTTAGGAGGGGCCTTGGGCTAACTGTGAGGGAAAGGGAAAAGACAGCCAGCAAAAGGTGGGGCTGCAAAGGATGGCAATGGGTCTAGTTTGCGCACATTCAGGCTTGGCCAAAGTAGATGGAGGTCTGGCAGCAGAATTCACTGTGTTCTGGAGTGGGTAGGCAGGAAGGCAGAGAGGGGCGGACACCCATTTAAAAATATCCACTGCAGCCTGGCACAGCAGGCAGGGGTGAGGGGAGGCCTTCTGCCAGCCCTCCAGATCCAGAAATGCCCAGGGTTTCTGGAGGCAGGCACATCATCTGCTGTCTCAGGACTGTGGGCCCAGCCCAGCCATAGCCATTCTCCGGGGGTCCTCTTCTCCCTGCCAGGAAGTGGGCACCCCTATCCTTTCCTATGGAGAAATAGGGAAGCCAGAGTGGACAGACACACATACCCCAGAATCTAGTCCTGGCACTACCCTGGACTTGCTGTGTGACTGAAGGCGAGTCCCTGACCCCTGGGGTCCCTATCCATCAAAGAAGGAAATTAGCCTTGTCCTGCCTGCCTCCCCCACCCCTAGCCCTTTCACAGGTCCCATTTTGGATCAGGGCTGGAAAGAGAGATCTTGAGGTCTGTGCCTCTTCCTCCTTCACAAATGGGGCAACTGAGTTCATGTAGAGGCCCCTGAATTCCCGCCCTGCCTTGCTCTTCTTAGCTTTCCTGGGCCTCCTCCCTGCTCGCCCCCCTAGGCTTGTACCAACTTCCCACCCCCACTCCTGGGCCCCAGTGGTCAAATTCCAGGGCTGCCATTGCCATGGCAACAACCAGCTCACAGGGCCCCTCCTCTAGGCTTCTCCACCAGGCCTGTTGTCCAGGGAGGAGGCAGATAGAGCCTCCCGGCCCCCTAGAGAATGGATGGTTGTGTGTTAGGGGGCGGGGGTCAGACCCAGCTGGGTTCTCATTTGTTTTCCAAAGGAGAAAATGGAAAAGGCACAAAATACAGCCAACAAATGCTACCCTGTTATCCCCGAGAGTGGGGAGGCCAGAGGTGGTCACCTGGGTTGGGGATAAGAAGCCCACCCAGAAAACCAAGAAGCACCCACAGAAAGATGCAAGACCAAAGGATTTTAGAATGGGAAGTGGAAGGAGATCCTTCCCCATGTCACTGCCTCCCAGTGCTAAGGCTACCCAGAGACTGAGGGATCCAGCCCAGCTTAGGCTTTCTCCTAAGCAGACATGCCCATAATGGAAGGAGTTACGTACTATTGGTGGGAGTAACGCCCTCAGCCCTGGGGATATGCAAGCAAGGGGTGTCAGGGATGTCTGCCCTGAGAGGAGGCTGGTCTAATTGAACTCTGAGATGACCTGCCTTCTAAGATTCTCTGGTATTCCTATCAGCCAATATTTATTGAATGCTCTCTTTATTCCAGGCACTGTGCTAAATAAGCCCTTTATATTGTTTGTTTTACAAATGAGGAAACTGAGGCACAGATGTGTCCTTCCTGGAGATTGGGCAGTAACCAGTGGAGAATGATCTCTGGCTTTATCCACTTTTTTCAGGGACCCTGCCCACTCTTAATATCCTGGTATCTTTCCTAACAGGCTTTGTCTCCCTGTGTGTAAGTATATGTTTTTATTTTTTAAATACTGCTGAGATGGTACACTGTATTTGCTTCTTGCGTCTTTCATTTGCAGTGATACCTGAACACTTTCCATAGCATTTCAAAGATCTCCGTAAGTGCTGTAACTCACTGGGCCCTCACTGTGGTTGGACCTCGAGGTTGTCTTCCATTTTACCTGTTGTGAAAAAGGCTGTGTGGGTGTCTTCCGTGTGCTGCGGTGTGGGCTGCTCTCAAGGTTATTCCCTTAGGTCAAAAGGTGCCCCTCTCTCCTGGCACTGTGGCTAGATGCAGATATTCTGACTCTTGGTCCCCTTAGGGTCCCCTGAGGACAGGAATCCAGCCTGCTTAAGAGACCTTGGGCAAAGTAACTCCCCTGCTTCCTACTCCAACTCTGTAAAATGGGTTAATAATAGGTCCTACTCAGGAGCCTGTGAAGCACTTAGGAAGCAGCACAAAGGACTCCCTCAATAGATGTTGCCTCCTATTTTTATGCTTTTATGCTCTTTCTGTTCTCAGGCTCAGCAAGGTTAAGTGATTTACCCAAAGTCCCACAGCAGGTCAGTAGCAGAAGGGGGTATTTGAGCCCTAGCCCCACTACCTCTTAGTCTTGAGAACCTGAGAAAGTTATGGCTCCTCACTGAGTTGCCGTGAAGGTCTTATGACGCTATATCCTGCAAGCATTTTGTAAACTCAAAAGGTGGTGCCACTTATTGCCAATAATCACAACAACAAGACTATAGAAACCCTGAGGTTTCAAGGCTGCAAGTCCAGAAGCTCAGAGGAGGAGGAGAGTGGGCAGGTCTAAGCTATCAGGGTGGCTTTCTAGAGGTGGCAGCTTAGGGCTTGTTACCAGTTGTGGATAAAGTACAGTAAGGCCTAAAAGCCCAGACTGCTGCTGGTGGTCAACGAGAGCCAAAGACTACTCTGCCAGAGTTGGGGTAGAGAGATTGTTGAGCAGGTCATGGTCACTGCCCTAGGCATCATGACCACCTTAGGCTTGCCTAGAGTAAAGGGAGGGGGCTTTTCTGGGCTCTGGGTTGGGCCAGGGTCACCAGGACCAGAGTTGGAGTGACTGACTCACGGATAGAACTTATCATCACTTCCCTGGAAGTGTCACCTAAGGCTACAATGCATCCCAGCTGATTGGGCCCCTCTTCAGTAGAAGGCCCCAAAGGCCCAGTCTGGTCTGACTCTAGCTTAGCTCACTGCCTGCTGCGCTAGGGTGATGAGACACTTTCTTCTTTGGGCTTCAGGGCCTATTTGTCAAAAGGGAAAAAATGGTCCCTTCTCTGCCTCCCTCCTTAAAGGGAGGATTGAATGTGGACATTCTAAACTTGCTGGGCATATTCATTACACTGATACTTTCATTCATCCACTAATTCACAAATATGCACTGAACACCCACTGTAGTTCTAGGTATGGTACTGCTGGCAGAGGCAGAGGTCTCCCTTTTGGAGCACACAGACTTTACTATACATCCCTTCGTACCCTGAGCACAAGCTTGTCTGAGTATCCTGAGCACAACCCTGAGCTCAAGATCTTCAGTATGTTGAAGAATGTTGTCTGGGAATTTATCACAAGGCAGTGTGCTCAGTGCCCTGGTCGGTAGTGGGGGTAATTACTGCGGTTGAAGAGGTCAGGAAGGAAGAAGGATTTAAAAGAGACTTCCTGGAAGAGGTAGAATGTAAAAGCTAGATGGGTCTTGAACCAGGGTCAAGAGCAAGTGGGGAGCGCCCGTAGCTCAGTGGGTAGGGTGCCAGCCATGTACACCAAGGCCGGCGGGTTCGAACCCGGTCCTTGGCTAAAACAACAATGACAACTGCAACAAAAAAATAGCCGGAAGAGAATTGCTTAAACCCAAGAGTTTGAGTTTGCTGTGAGCTATAACACCACAGTACTCTAACCAGAGCAACAACTTGAGACTCTGTCTCAAAAAGAAAAAAGTCTATCGGTTTGGCGCCTGTAGTACAGTGGTCACTGTTTTAGCCACAGGCACTAAGGCTGGCAGGAATGAACCTAGCCCAGGCTGGCTAAAAAAAAAAAAATAGCCGGGCATTGTGGTGGGCGCCTATAGTCCCAGCTAAGCTACTTGGGGAGGCTGAGGCAAGAGAATCGCTTGAGCTCAAGAGTTTGAGGTTGCTATGAGCTGTGACACCACAGCACTCTACCAAGGGCGACAGCTTAAGACTGTCTCAAAAAAAGAAAAAAAAAAGTTAAATAAAAATTAAAAAGAGCAAAGCAGGTGACCTGGGCAAAGGAATAGCCTGAACAGAGGTAGAGAGATGGGGATGAGCCTAGTATTGGGCAGTGGTAAACAGAGCAGACTGGCTGGATGCAGAGGCTGGGAGGTCAGATGAGTAGACTGGGAGGACTGGCTGGTTACACCTCTGGTTTCCCTGGGCCTCTGGTGGCCTGAAAAGAAGGCTTGCTGGCACTATGATAAAATGGGTTCTTTTGCCCCTGGAATTTATCTTCACCTCAGGCAGGCCTTGCTTCCTCTTCCCTGCTTCTCAGCTCCCTGGGGCTCTGGCCTGAGGCTGGCCTGGCCTTTCCCAGGGTGCCTGGCCCACAGCCCAGTGAGTCATCTTCTGCCCCAGAGACAGGACACCCCATCCCACCCAACAATACATACAAATGGAACCACCCCCTTGTGCCTGGGTCTGAGGGAGGGAGGGAACAGAAGAGCTGGAAACAGACCCCGGATAACTTCCTTTCCCACGATCCCAGCCTCCCTGCATACTGGAAGACTGGGTAGAGGTGAGGGAAGGGCGAGCTCCTTTCCAAGCACCTACTGTGCAGTAGGCAGTCACCTCCATCTTTCATGAAAGATAAACAGAAGCTAAAGGGAAGGTGTGCTCACAGCCAGAAGGTGGTGGTGCTTGGGCCCAGACCATATGGGCCTGATTCTCTGTGCACTGTTCTGTTGCTGAGCAAGGTTATTTTGAATGAAATCATTTTAAGACTGGGAGAGAAGGGCCCCTGGAGATCAGCAGCCAGGACCGGGGCCATTAGCCAGACCAATATATGTGCATAGGGTGGGTGGGTGCCTTTCCTGAGATCCCCTGAAGTAGTAGGAGTTGCCAGATTTATCAATTCCTACCCCAAGGCTTCATCAGATTCCCAGTGCCCTCCCCTCTAGCTGCCAAGAGCAGGGTATCCATCTGCCCAGACTCAGATGTGGGACCCAAAAGATCTGGGTTTCAGTTTCCCTAACTGTATAATGAGGGTGACAGTCCCTGCCTCTTGGACCAAAAAGATGATTAAATTCAGAGTTTATGAGCTCCTCAGATGTTTTTCACATCTGTTGGGGGTCTGCCTATCCATATAGTACCCTACCCCCACCTCCTGCTTCTGGCCATCATCCATAATGTTAAGAAACTTTTCCTTCACAGGCTAGAAAGTCCAGCTGCATTTTCGAGAGGGGCGGGCGCTGCAGAGAAGAAAGAAAGGGAAGAAACCCACATGAAAAAACTGGAATTAAATTCAAACCACATGCACCACAGCACCTCCCATGCAGGCCTCTGCTGCCACCTGTGGGCTTCTGGTGGAAGTGCAGTGCCTGGGGCTCCAGCTTCCTCATCTAAAGCCAGAGAGAGGCTAGATGCTCAGGCCTAAAATCTGGAAAGAAGGTCAAACTGTCCATCCTTCATCTCTGGGCATGATCTCTCTCTATCTCCTCCACTCAGGGAGCCTGGTGGGGAATTAAAAGTCCACCTTAACCTTCCCTTCTCCCCCATTTGTTGACAGAGGTTGGAACTGAATCCCAAAGTCACAGTGCAAGACCATCATCAGTCAATAGATATATATTGTGCCCTTGCTGTATGTCAAGGGACCTGGTCTCTGCTTTTATGGGTTTTATAGTTGAGAGGGAGGTTGAGACTTTCCTCCTGTTTCTGTTTACTTCCCAGCCATCCAGGGAAGAGCATACAGCCCTCTACCTCCTAATTCAAGGTGCTGTGGGCTTGGCCTGACTCCTCGTTTATGTTCTCCATGACCCTGGGGAGCCTAGTAACATGCCTGTTACTTGGGGTCAAATCTCAGCTTTGCCACTAGGCAAATTGTTTCATGCCTTTTTCCCCCTTTTTATTTTTTTTTGAGACAGAGTCTCAAACTGTCTCCCTGGGTAGAGTACCGTGGCATTATAGCTCACAGCAACCTCCAACTCTGGCTCAAGAGATTCTCTTGCCTCCATTGTTCTTTTTTTAGTAGAGATGGGGTCTCACTTTTGCTCAGGCTGGTCTTGAACTCATGAGCTCAAGCAATCCACCTGCCTCAGCCTCCAAGAGTGCTATGATTACAGGTGTGAGCCACCACACCTGGCAAATTGTTTCACTTCTTGCAGCCTCTGTAAAATAGTGATAATAGGAATACATAACTCAGGAGATTGGTGTGAGGATTAAATGAGATAATACATGGAAAACAGCACCTCACTGAACATTAGCTAGCCAGTAGTAAGTCCCCACTAAGGATATGGGGAGTGCATGTATTCCCAGAGGGCCAGAAGAGGGCCAGCACTGGGTAGGGGGGTCTCCTGTGGGCTAAGAGGTGCACCAGTAAGGTTCTGCAGCCAGAAATTGGTTCTGAGCCTCTGCATAGGAAATGAGACCTGCTACTTTGACCCTCCTTTCACCCAATAGGAACAATCTATGGAAGAAGTGGTAAGGCTTTCTAATGGTACTGAGGTTGGCTTGCCCCTCTGTGCTAATAAATGAAAACTGATTCTGTGTTGAAACTGTCCCCCTGTTTCATTTCTTCTCTCAGCATAGTAAGGACCCTGGCTTCATATTCTAGCTCTTCCACTTACTGCCTGCATGAGTTTAAGATTGCTGTGAGCTGTGACACTATGGCACTCTTCTGAGGGTGACATAGTGAAACTCTGTCTCAAAAAAAAGAAAGAAAAATACAGTTTGCCACACCTATTTAGGATGATTCTGAGGAGAAAATGGGGCAGTGAAGTGAAGTATTTAGACCATGCCTAGCACATAATAAGTGTTTGGGAGATGAGCTATAGCTATTTTTGATTATTGATAAGGTGGCCTCTTCACTTTTTTCCTCTGCCATAGAACCACATAGACCAGTACCCACAGCCTGGCTATACAGTCACATGTCCACAGCAGATCCCTGACAGAAAAGTGTACACAGAAATGTGGAGGGATCCACATGGATGGAATACAAGTGGTGTCACTCATAATCCTCCCTCCAGGTATACACACTGACCCACCTAAACAGGACAGCGTTGCATAGCAGGAAGGTCTTGATCACTCCTCGGGCCCTTCAGCTCTCCTTCCATTCCCAAAGTCCATTCCCCAGGATTATGCCCACCCAGAGAAGCCAGTCCTCCCAGCTCCCTGTGAGGCCTGGGAATTCTGTGGAGTCTTGAAAGGCTCCTTCTTCTAGAAGGGAGGGTCTATATGGAACATGATGTGACCTGGGAAGGCAGGACAAGGGACCAGTGATGGAAAGAAGAAGAATGGAGTCTCAGACAGGAACAGATGGAGAGACTGAGGCCTCAAGGGGTTGCTGAGGTCACCGGAGGCTGTCCTCTATTTATCTCTCTTTTTTTTTTTTT
The DNA here is from genome assembly GCF_000181295.1 of Otolemur garnettii. Taxonomy (NCBI): domain Eukaryota; kingdom Metazoa; phylum Chordata; class Mammalia; order Primates; family Galagidae; genus Otolemur; species Otolemur garnettii. The sequence goes on along the minus strand of NW_003852396.1, from coordinate 29,012,971 downwards.
TTTGAGCCTGAGTCTTACTTTGTCACCCTTGGTAGAGTGCTGTGGCATCACAGCTCACATTAACCTCCAGCTCTTGGGCTTAGGTGATCCTCTTGCCTCAGCCTCCCGAGTAGCTGGGACTATGGGCACCTGCCACAACACCTGGCTATTTTTTTGTTGCAGTTTGGCGGAGTCCAGGTTTGAACCCACCACCCTTGGTATATGGGGCCGGCACCCTACTCACTGAGCCACAGGCACCACCCTGTCCTCTTTATTGTTATGCCAAGAAGTCCCTCTTTTGGAACTTCTGTCTCACTGACGAACCTGGGCACCTGAGGAGGGCAACAGCCATCAGTGAAATGGAAAGCCCATTAGGTTTGTAACATCCAGGACAAACTCCACGCTGAGGACACTGGTGAATTCAGAAGAGTCAGACAGTCTGTCTGGGCTGTTAGCCAGGGCTAGGTCCTAGGGAAAAGGATCCTCCTTGATCCTTGCCTTGCCCCTGGTGGCATTCCGTTTACCACCTAAACCTTCCTGGGTCAAGAGAATCCGTTCACATCTCGTCTTGGGACAGAGGAGGCTGGGAAAGGCAATTCAGGAAGCCAGCACCCCAGGGAAATTGAGGGAAGCCAACCTGAGTGCATGAAGCCACAGGATGTGGACATGGGATCTCCTGGGGAGGCGGATAACAGCGTGGGCTCTGGAGGCAGCCAGCAGGGCTCTATCTCTTACCAGCTAGGTGACCTCCCTGAGCTCAGTTTCCCAACTTGTAAGATGGGAGAGTAACAATAACAGAGCCCTTGACATAGGGCTGCTGTGAGGATTAATGGAATCAGGGCTCATGAGCAGTGGTAGGTGCCGGGGCCCTGAAAATTGTTCAGACATCAGTGACAGTAAAGATTCTAAGATTACAGAGTTCCCAGTGTTCCAGCTTGGGCAGTGCTGGGGCCCAGGCACTCTCTCTCTCTCTCTTTTTTTTTTTTTTTTTTTGAGACAGAGCTGTTGCTCTGGGTAGAGTACAGTGGTGTCATAGCACACAGCTGTTGCTCTGGGTAGAGTACAGTGGTGTCATAGCACACAGCAACCTCCATCTCTTGGGCTCAAGGGATCCTCTTGCCTCAGTTTTTCTATTTTTAGTACAGACAGGGTCTCACTTCTACTCAGGCTGGTCTCATGAACTCATGAGCTCAGGCCATCCACCCGCCTCGGCCTCCCAGAGTGCTAAGATTACAGGTGTGAGCCACCACGCCAGTCCCAGGTACTCTCTTAACAAATATTTATACAAGAGCTTTATGAGGCTGCTGCCCCTGAACCAGCATTTCTCCTTTCAACCTGCGTTGCACTTGTCACTTCTTTCTCAGTCCTGTCTTCCTGTGTAGGCTGTGGTGCCCAACAGGGCACAGGCCTCTTTTCTTACCTTTAAATCAATCGCTAGCACAGAGCTTGGCACCTAGTAGGTGCTTAATAAATATTTATTGAGCTAATTAACAAATGAATAAAATAAAAATTCAATGAACTGATGAACTGCTGACCATTGAACCATGCATCTGTGCATCCACTATGTGTTCATCTGGCATTGACTGAGCATTCTGTTTATCCAGCCACTTATTATTTATTCATCTGTCATTTCATCTTTTCATATATTCAGCCATTACTCATCTGTCCATTTGTCTATCCATCCATATGTCCAGCCTTTCTCATCATTGGTCCCCTAAGTGGTCCAGCACCAGTTGCAGGACCAAGTGTCCCCCAAGTGGCCAGTACCCAGATGTGGGAAGTCTTGGTGGGGCTTAGACCTGGGGGGTATGTCCATAGGTGGGTAAGCAAGGTATTGGCATTCCCTTCGAGATGGGGAAGTTGTCAGCAGACTAGGTGGAAGTAGGGAGGGTTAGATATTCCCCAGGGCTGGTAAGAGGTTGGTCCCACTGAGCTGGGGCGTTCATCTTGCTCCTCCCGGAGTGGGGGCTGGTCTCGTAGGGCAGAACCCTTTTCTCCCTTCTCTGTCTCTTGCCTTCCCCTGACTAAGGAGCAGAGGAGGGCCTTTATGATGGGGGAAGGGTATTTGTGTAGGGGTGTAGGGGAAAGAGAGGAGGGCAGGGCGGGCTTTCACCAACCACCTTATAGTTTTGTGATTACAAAAACTATCCTAGCCAGACCTACTTTAAACAATGGCACATGGCTCGGCGCCTGTGGCTGAAGCGGCTAAGGCGCCAGCCACATACACCTAAGGTGGCAGGTTCGAATCCCCAGCCCGGGCCCGCCAAACAACAATGATGGCTGCAACCAAAAATGGCCAGGCGTTGTGGC
>NW_003852396.1:28986243-29010656 GCF_000181295.1 Otolemur garnettii | reverse complement strand
CTGAGGCAGGAGACTCGCTTGAGCCCAGGAGTTGGAGGTTGCTGTGAGCATGATGCCATGGCACTCTACCCAGGGGGACAGCTTGAGGCTCCATCTCAAAAACAAAAAAAACAAAAAAAAACAAAACAATGGCACATAACCAAAAGGAAAAATGAAATCAGCACCCAAAACAGAAGCTCAGAGGAGCAACAAAACCATAACTACATAGGGGTGCCTTGGCACTCCTGGTGACCTCAGCCCCCACCCCAACTGACCTCATCCTGAAGGTCTCTGATGCCTGTGCTCTAGTGGAGCGATCCCTGGAGACCCTGACTCAGCGACCAGCCAACTCATGTGCTCCTGTTCCTTCTCTTAGCTTCCTTTCATTTCCCTGCCCCACGGCCCCCCTCCATTGCCATGACAACAGGCTTGGATCTAATTAGCCATCCTTAATGAAGTACCAGCAGCAAGCAGTGCCATGGGCACCAAATCCCACCCCCTTCTCTGTGACAGAGGCCTCCAGTGAACTCTGCCTTCTGGGCACACATGGCCCTGGCTCTCTTGACCTCAGGACCTGTTCAACCTCTACCTCCTCCAGAAGCCCCTCCTGAATGCTTTCCCCCTCCCTCTGCTAAGCCCTGTGAGAGAAGCCCTGTATGTTGTCTGGGAGCTCCTGGAGGCCAGCAAAGGTGGATACATCTCTGCAGAGTCCCAACCTGTTGGAGCTGTGAGGAAATGGACGCCCCTGCCTCACAATCCTGAGTTGTGTCCTGCCGCCCAGCTCTACAGAGGAAATTGACACCCAGAGTGGGATAGTTCAAGAGAAGGTCAGATGGAAGAAGAGGTATTCATTTCTAACAGAAAGCCACATGTGGGTCAAGTATCTACAGTGACCAAGCAATGGGCAGGGGCGGGACCCTCAGACCATCAGTCCATCTATCTGGACTGGACCGTGAACCTGTCAGTCCTCTCTCTCAAACCACCAACCAGCTGGGCTGGTATCCTGACCCCCATTTATACCCCTAGCCCCCATATATACCAGGTCTGAGAGGAGGAAGAAGAGCATCAGGCCCCACACCCAGGGAAGCCCACAGTCCATCCTGTTGAGAGGGTAAGAAGCACATGGACCCACTAGATTGCTTGGGCCAAACTGTTGATAGAGCGGGCTTTGGGGCCTCCTGAGGACCTTTGCTTCTGCCACCCAGGGGCAGGAGCTTAGCAAGGACCTGCTGCTCCAAGGCTGGAAATGGTGGCCAGGCAGACTCAGTGCTGCCAGAGCATCACAATCACTGGAAGCCTGGTCAAAGCACAGATTTCTGGGGTTCCTGCCCCAGAGTTTCAGATTCAGTATGGGGGATGTGAGAATATGCATTTCTAACACATTCCCAGAAAATGCTGAAGCTCATGGCCCAAGGGCCATGCTTTGAGAACCACTGCTGTAGAGGGACTAAAAAGGGGGTTTGTGTGGAGCACACACCATGCCTTCATTTAGTCATTCACTCAATGAACTCAGAACAGTCATTCTGAGCCAGGCCCTGTGAGACAGATGAGTTCACCAATTGTTCATTCATTTATACAACGCAAACTTACCAAGCACCTATCACATATCAGGCTCTGGCCCTCCAGTGCAGTCCCTGAGAGTATCCTTGAGTCCTGTCTGTGTTGTGATCCCTGCTCTGGGATTGGCTTTCATGTGGGGTCACACTGGTTTTCATCTTTCTACTCTTGGAATTTTCTGTACCTGTTGTCATTGTTGGGCATTTAGGAATTGTCTATTGGTGAGTTAATTTTTTTGTTCTTTTAGAGACAGGGTCTCACTCTGTCACCCTAGCCAGGGTACAGTGGCCTGATCATAGATCACTGTAAATTCACATTCTTGGGCTGAGGCCATCCTCCTGCCTCAGCCTCTGAGTAGCTAGGCCTATAGACATGAGCCACCAATACTTGACTAAATTTTTTTTTAAGAGATGGGGTCTGGCTTGGCGCCTGTGGCTCAAGCGGCTAAGGCACCAGCCACATACACCTAAGGTGGCGGGTTCGAATCCCCAGCCCGGGCCCGCCAAACAACAATGATGGCTGCAACCAAAAAATGGCCGGGCGTTTTGGTGGGCGCCTATAGTCCCAGCTACTTGGGAGGCGGAGGCAAGAGACTCGCTTGAGCCCAGGAGTTGGAGGTTGCTGTGAGCTGTAATGCCACGGCACTCTACCCAGGGGGACAGCTTGAGGTTCTGTCTCAAAAAAAAAAAAAAAGAGATGGGGTCTGACTATGTTGTCCAAGTTGGGGTAATTAATTTTTTTTTAAATAGAATCTCACTTTGTCACCCTTGGTAGAGTGTTGTGGTGCCATAGCTCACAGCAACCTCAAACTCTTGGGCTCAAGTGATCCTCTTGCCTCAGCCTCCTGAGTAGCTGGGACTACAGGTACCCGCCACAAGGCCTGGCTATTAAATTGTTAATATTTGATGTATTGGGCTCTTTCAGGAGGCCAGTACTGCCCAGACCCATGGCCTGCTCTCTTAGGAAAAGATAAAGGAATGATTCCCCTTGGGGGTGTGTGGACCCACCTGGTTTTGGGCTGAATGGAGGTGAGGAGTAGAGCACCCTTCTGTCCTTGTATAGCAGAAGCAACAGTCCTCCAGGAACCACTAAAGCCCTCTTCTGCCTCCAGTTTGGACCAGGAAATCCAATGAGGCCATAGGAGGCTGCAGGGTCCAGCAGGAGGGTTGAACTTGTGCCCTGGGGATGCTAGGGAGGTACCTGAGCATAGAGCTGTGCAACTAGTTTGTCTCCCAGTCGGTGGCTGCTGGACATGTGGGAGAAGGGAAAAAGAAGAGCTATAGCGGCTTGCTTATTAGCCAGACACTGCTATGTTTACAGTGCCCTAGCTTACAAAAGGGACAGGGACCCTGCCCTCATGGAAGGTTTAGTCTCCTGGGAGGAGATAGGCATCAATCTAGGAATTGCACAAATGTATAATTACAAACTGTGATACCTGGTTAAGGTGAGGAAAACTAAGAATCTGTGAAAGCGCGGAACAGGTGCACATGACCTAATCCCTCAGGGACACCTTAGCTCTCAAGGAGGGCTTCCCTGAGGAGTTGATAGGAATAAAAAGCATTCCTAGGAGAGGGAAAAGGCATGGGCCAAGACCCTGAGGCAGGAGAAAGCATCTATAAGTTAAAACATAAGTTCCTAGAGCATATCAAGCAAGAGGGTGAGAGGAGTGGACACGTGGGGCCAGCTTGGATGACAGGGTCAGGATATCTCCACTGCATAGGAAACCCAGAGGAAAGCAAGTTTGGGAAAGGAAGTCAGTTGGGGGCTTGATGAATGTGGGAGCCTTCAACTAAGTGGGGCATGAACTCAGCCAGCGCTGAGGCACTGTGGCAGGGTACATTAGAACACACAGCCCCACCCTCAGTCTGATTAAGCAGGTCTGAGATATGTTCTGCCATCACACTGGGATTTGAGGAAGTAGGTTCTGAGGCTCCTGCTTGGAGTACCATCCGTTGTGGGTGGGGAGAACAGGGCTGTCCTAGGTACAGGACAGGGAGGAGGGGGTAGGAGTAAGGATGACTTAAGGCTTTTGGGTGGCAGTTCCCCTCCATCAGGCCTGAGTGCTCCTCCCTTTTGTGGGAGGCCAGTGTGGAATTTTCAGGGATGTGTATGTGTGCACATCCCTGAATAGCTGTGCCTGGGACTGTGTGCCTGTTTCTGCCTGGCCATAGTTGTGTGAACACGGAAGCAGCTGTCTTTGCGTACAGCGATGGGTCAGGTTCATGCGTGTCAGGATTCAGCTCTGTATGGCATTATCCTGGGTGCACTTGACTGACACGCTTGTGCACACTGATGAGGGGGGGGCGGACTTCCAGGAGCAGGGCCTACGCAGCGTAGCTACTGCTTGCCTCTGTGGCTCCTCGGTGGGAATCTACATTCAGTGTGTGCCCGTAATTGGGTACAGGTAGGGACAGAAAGTACATGTCACCACATATTCTCGCCTTTGTCCACTAGTGTGCGCCGACTTGTGTCCTGCAGCTTAGGAATGGGTCCCGTCAGCGGACGCCGCACTGTAGGGGGAGGGGTGCGAGGCCCGGCCGCCCCCAGCACCGCTGGGAAGATGGGGCGGCGCGGAGAGGGCGGGGACCGTCCTCCCCCAGCGGCGCCGCGCGGGGCTCGCCGGGCGCTCTCCCAGCGCAGAGGAGGCAACAGCGCCGCTGCTGGCTGGGCGCCGCGCTCAGATCGACGCTGGAACTGACACAGCCAACGCCGTCGCGGCCTGGCTGAGCCCCCGGGGAGCGTGGGTGGGAGGGGGGTCCCAGACCCCGCATCAACCCCTGCCTCAGCCTCCACCTCGGCGCCCCTGCCGCGGGCCGGCCGCATGCTGCAGATGGTGAAGACCCTGGCCCAGTTCACCATCGCGCTGGAAGACATGCGCGATCTGGGTCCGGCCGCCGCCTCCGAGGAGCCCGCCGGGGGCAGCGGCGGCGGCGCTGACACTGAGGAGCCCGGGGAGGCCCAGGTACGGGGAGGAGCAGCCAGGGATTTTGGCCATGGCCTAGAACTCAGCCCACCACGGAGATAAGGGGAGGCGTGGTGTGCAAGTCCTCCCTACTGGGGCTGGAGGCTCTGTGTCCAGTGATGAGGACAGGGAGATTGAGGGCGAGGAGCCCTGGCAGCAGATGGTGATGGTGTGGCTGGTAGGACACTGAGGATCAAGGCCTGGTGGCACTCTGCTTGGGCAATGAGTGAGTGTGGAAGCAAAGGCTGTTGCCAGGGACATCCTGGGTCCTCAGGTTCAGGAAGGAGACATTTTTCCAGACTTCCCCTCAAGCTTGAGGCAGCTCCCAGGTTTATGTGCTGGAGTGTGGCCAGTGTCTCCTTCCTTGCCCTCCTCTCCCCCTACTAGACTGCTAGGCCTTAAGGGTGTCATGCTGTGGTGGGAACAGTGGTGTCCCCTTCTGGCTCAGGCTGCATTCCCCCATAGGGGTTGGGGAGGCTTCCTGGGGCTGTTTCCATGTCCTTGTGTGTCTCTCTGGGCCATTCTGCTAGCTCCAGTGGGGGCTGTGGTTCTATCCTCCTCCCTGTGCTGTGCTATCTTAACAGCCTCAAGTCTCTGGGCTGGAAGGCCTGGCTCCCAGCTGTGGGACTTGCCTGTGTTTTTTGTCTCTTTATGGCTTTTCTCTGTGTGCCTACGTCTCTGCCTTCATGCTGTGTACTACAAGTTCTCCATCTTTGGGTCGTGATTCCCCCGTCACACTAAGTGGCAAGGCCCCCCTCTGTCTTTCTCCTGTATCCTGTCCCCACCCCAGTGCCCCATGTAGTGAGCATGGGGCTGTCGAAGCGTGAGGGGCCCTGTGGGAAGTCTGGCCTGCAGGGCTGTCATGCCCAGAACAGGTGGGCTGTTGTTCTGGCTGACAGCTGCGTTGTCCATCTCCTGCTTTCCCTGTCCTCCCCCAATCCCCCCACATACACCATATCTGTGTCTGGACACGTGCAGAGAGGTGCTTGATGCAGTCACAGGGAACTGGCCTTGTTTTCTGTGCCTTTACCTGACAGCTGAGTGACAGCCCACTGTGCTTTGCAGCAGGGAGGAAGCTGGGAGAGGCGGGCAATGCAGCGTCAGCCTCCCTCTGTTACCCCAGCCTCCAGGCCATCAGGCCCAGCGCCAGCCCTGCCTCTCAGGAAACCTCCCTGTGACCCTCCCTGTGCCCGCTGGGTTTGACCAGGCCTTGGGTGTGGGCGGGGGAGGGCAGCTGAGGGTGGCTGAGGGGCCCAGCTCCAAGTGCAGCCTCACTGAGGTAGAATAAGAATATGGGCTTCAGGGACCAGAGGACCACTGTATGTGGACAGAGCTGCTCTGCTCCCATCACCTCTCCTTCACAGCGCTGAGAGGGAGGGGTTATTACTTCCATCTGTGGGAACAGAGTGGTGAGGTGGCCACCAGGGTCACACAGCCAGTAAGGGCAGAGCTGGGGACCCTGTGGCTGATGGCTGTACGGTCAGTCTGGGTGAGAACTCTAGGGGAGCTGAGACTCCCTAAGACTTAGCATGAGGTGGCAAAGGAAACTCTGGTCCTGGCGCTGCTGATCACTGGCTGTGTGACCTTGGGCAAGTCACATCACCTCTCTGATTCAACTCCTCATATGTGCAGTGGAGATGACATACCTGTGTCACAGAGCTGAGGGTGAGGCTGAAATAAGGCAGAGTCTGTGAGGTGAGATGTCACTGTGAGCAGGTGGGACAGAATGAGGCATCCAGAAATTTTCTTAGGAGGCCCTCCTGGCCCTGGTGTTTTCCCAAAGTCTCTGTCCTAGAGTATACCTGGTTCACACCACCACCTGCTGGAAGTTGCCCTAATTTTTTAAAGGCCACAAACATACTGAGGACAGATGAGTGGTCTGGCTGTATCTGGGGGCCCTAACGCAGGCTAGTGTGGGCCATACCAGCCTACCTCCTACCCCAGGAGGTATCATTCACCCCCCCACACCAAGTTCTTAGCATGGTACACACTTTTCTGTGTGTACCTCATTGTAGGACACTGGGGGACAGGCCTGATCTCTGAGTCCCTGGGTTTGGTAGGGAGGCTTGAGGTGGGTATACCACAAGTAGAGAGGTGAGCAATGGCTGGTCCTATAGGCCAGACAAGGCCTGGGGCTCAGGTCCACTAAGCAGACATGGGTCCTGGGCACAGAAATACAAGGGTACCTTCCTGGTTGAATCGAGTCCCTACCTTGAGGGGCTTAGGGGTCGGGGCTAAAGGGATGCCACTGACTTAGACACTCACCGTGCCATTGCTACCTACAAAGTGTCTGCTAGAACCAACAGACCCTGATGGCTGGAGCCTGAGTCAGGGTCCACACAGATGCTTGGGCCAACCTGAGACCTGGGAGGGAAGCTGAGACCTGACAGGGGAGAATAAACCAGAGAACTGAGGCCTAGAAGAGTTAGAGGCCTTGCTCAAGATCACCCCCAGGGACTAAGAGGGGTTAGTTTGGAGACCTGGAGTGGACTACTTGTCAGAAAAGGGACACAGTTGGGGTTGGTACCATCTGGGAAGGCTTCTTGGAGGAGAGGGAGCCAGAGGTGTAGAGATTGGTGGGAATCCGCAGCAGGTAAGCTCAGTCCTGCGGCTTGAGGGCAGAGATGGCGTTACCAGGCTGGCTTCCAGCAAAGCCCCCCCATAGGACAGAGCTCTTCCTGACCAGGAGCACCCTGTCCCTGCGGTTGTGGGTACAGAGGCTGGGTGACCCTGGATTACTACTCAGTTGTTCAGATCATCAGGATGGAGGCATGAGTGTCTGGGTGTCCTTTTTCCTATCCATAAAATGACATGAATAATGGCATACACCTCAGAGTGGTTGTGAGTAGTTAATCGCATAATGCTTAGAATGGTGGCTGGTAGGACTCAGGAGGACATAGGAGGACTCAGTCTTTTTAAATGAGAGATTTGGGATCCAGCCTGGTCTGAAAGTGGCTGACCCCTGGCACCACCCATCTGTGTGACCTTTGCTCCAACATCACCCTGATGGTCCATGGTATCTTCATCTGTAGCAGGGGGTGATGGTGTCCACTCTGAGGAAAGTGTGAAGCCCAGCCAGGTGAGGGATGTCCCCATAGCACTCAGCCTGAAGGTGGGGTTTTTGAAGTTGGCAGCTAGAGTGAACTGTGGCCTGGATGCCTCGTCCTCTGCAGATGTGAAAGGTTATTAATTTTTTTTTAGGAGTCCCTTTAATGAGCCCAACAGAGAAGTAAACCAAAGATCTCCAGATCTGCCCACAGCTGTGGGGTTGGGTGGAGGAGTGAGGGCCTAAACTCTGGGGATGCTGTATGTTTGAGCTGTGGCATGGGGAGGTCACTCCTGGTGGGGAAAATCAGAGTCAAGGGCTGCCAGAAGGAGGTCCAGGGCTTTTGGGGGAAAAGCCAGGAAGCCTCCATAGCAGGAGTGAAGGCCTTCAAGGCCAGGGAGAGAGTGTGGATGGGTTATTTGGGCCCCATGTGGCTGTAGGAGACAGGATCTGAAGGTAACAATACCCTTATTCACTCTCTGCTTCTTTCCCCATAGGACATGCGGAAGCATGTGACCATGACTCTGCTGGACACGGAACAGTCATATGTGGAGTCGCTGCGTACCCTGTTGCAGGTGAGGCTCTCAGCCCAGGCTCCTGAGAATGGCCATGCTGCATCCATGAGGCTGTCAGATGGGTGGGAGCAAACCCATTTCACGGACAAGGGGCTGAAGCCAGAGAGCTGTTAACCTCGGACATACCACCCTTCCACAGAGAACCCGTTATGTGGCCGCCACCTAAGAGTCAGGAGTCCCTCCCAATGGTCTTTCCACTTCATGGCAGCCCTGGTCCTGAATTTAGATCTGAGAATCCCCCTCCCCATGTGCTCCCCTCTATTTTATTCATTGGCTGGGGTTTTCCGAGTTGGCAGCTAGAGTGTTGATGGCCTAGAGGTGTCGTCCTCTGCAGATGCTAAAGGTTATTGATTTTTTCTTTTTTTTTTTTTGAGACAGAGCCTCAAGCTGTCCCCCTGGGTAGAGTGCCGTGGCATTAAAGCTCACAGCAACCTCCAAGTCCTGGGCTCAAGCGAGTCTCCTGCCTCAGCCTCCCAAGTAGCTGGGACCACAGGCGCCCACCACAACGCCCGGCTATTTTTTGGTTGCAGCTGTCATTGTTGTTTGGCGGGTCTGGGCTGGGGATTCGAACCCGCCACCTTAGGTGTACGTGGCTGGCACCTTAGCCGGTTGAGCTATAGGCACCGAGCCAGGTTATTGATTTTTTCATTAGGAGTTCCTTTCATGAGACCAAGAGAGTTGGGAATGGAATTAAATGCTGAGCACGTGCTGTATGCAGGCCCTATTCTAGGTGCAGGACTCATAGAGATGAATAAGAGTGACCAGCCCATGCCACAGAAGCTCTCAGACCTGCTGAGGACATAGTTGAGTATATGGGGCACTCTAGAAGCATCTAGGGGCACCTGCTAGGTGTGGGCTCAGAAGGGTTCCCTGGAGGAGGTGTTGGCTTCTTGCTGTCTTCTCAGCAGCAAGAACAGCACATACAATTCAAGCAAGGAGAAGGCCTGGCACATTCAGAGGTCCATGTGGCTGACACAGAGCCCAGGGGGTTGGTCCTATGGTGCCACTGTGAGAGTCAACAAGGGCCACCCTGGGAGGGCCTTGAACACAAGGAGGAAGGTGTGGGTCTGCTGGGGAACCTGGAGAGTCAGCAAAGGGTTTTGAGCCCGGAAGCGTGTGACCTTATTAATTCTTTACAAAGTGTCTGATGGCTGGGAAGGTGGGTGGCAAAGAGGAGGCCAAGGCCATTGAGGGCAGAGGCTGCAGGGAAGGAGGGAACCTGGCCCGGGCCTGCTAAACAACAATGATAACTGCAACAAAAAAAAAATAGTCGGGCATTGTGATGGGCATCTGTAGTTCCAGCTACTTAGGAGGCTGAGGCAAGAGAATTTCTTAGCCCAAGAGTTTGAGGTTGCTGTGAGATGTGATGCCACAGCACTCTACCGAGGGCGACATAGTGAGATTCTGTCTCAAAAAAAAAAAAGTACATGGAGAGGTAAGAAAACTAAATGGGGTCCATAATGGTGTGGGGAGTCAGGGTAAAGCTTCTCTGAGGTGGGATGTTTAGCTGAGACTTGAAGGATGGATAGGAGAGAGCAGAGAGAGCTCTGAAGGGATGTTTCTGGGCAGAGGGTACAGCAGGGACCAAGGTTAAGAGGCTGGAGGGAACCTAGAGCAGTAGGTGACCAGAGGTGGCCAGTGTAGCTGCAAGAGGGAGGTAGGACTTGGCCAGGCAGGGCCATGGAGCTGGGCTTTACGTTAGGCACACAGAAGCCATAGGAGGGACACAAGCAGAATTCAAGGCAGGAGGAGTAAACACGTAGGGACCTGGGGATGGGAGGGGTGTTCCTTTGCCATCCCCTAGGTGAGAGGTGGAGGCATTAGGATCAGACAGTCCAGGGTTTGAGTCACTTGCCTCCTTGCTGGGTGACATCAGACTAATCACTTCATTTCTCTGAGCCTTGATTTTGCCTGCAAAATATGGTTAATCATACCCATCTCCCAGAGAGAAGATTTACAAGTGACACCACCCATGCCTGTTCTCAGGCAGGAGGCAGAAGAAATGGAGATCTAGGAGTGGGCAGGGCGTAGGTGTGTCTTGCTACCTCTCAATCTCCCACAGGGTGAGCAGGACCTGTGGGTGGAGGAAACTGAGTGTTGGGTGGGGAAGGGTAGAGGCATAGGAGTCACCTGAACACAAGGACTGTTGCTCCATGCAGCCTGGAGTGTGGAGTGTGGGAGGGAGGACTCAGGTCCAGTTGTGTGGTCCAGAGCATGGCTCTGGAGCCAAGTCATGGGCGTTCAAACCGGACTCTTGATGAGCTGTGAGACCTGGAGCATGTTACATAAACAATCTCCATCTCAGTTTTCTCATCTGTAGAGTGGGGATAGTTATAGTACCTGTCTCAAGGGCAAATGATAAGAGACATATGCGAATAATTTAGCATACTGCCTGCAACTCAGTGTGCTTGCATGCATGCTTGTATAAAGTTGCATTTAATCCATGCATTACCCTTATGAGGTAGATATTATATTCTCTTTCTTCATACCAGGAAATGAAGAGTCAGATCCATCTAGTAAGTAGTCATAGCTGCCATTTATTGGGTACTCACTATGTGCCAAGCACTGTTCTGTGTGCTTTTTATGACTTAATTCATATAAACCTGACTATAACCCCCATTTTACAGATGATGAAACTGAGACCCAGAGAAATAAAGCGTCTTGTCCAAGGTCGCAGAGTTAGGAAGTGCCATAGCCTAGGTTGAAACCCTGTCAGTCAGACTCTAGGTCCTTTCTGTCACCCACTAGTCTGTATTTCCTGAAGCATAGTGCCATTTAAATTGAGACTGGACTCCACAGCCCTGGTGGTACCTCCCAGGGATCACTGCTGCCACAGATTGTTCCTGCAGGCCAGCTGTTCAAAGTGAAGAAAGAAATTAAATACCAAGGCTAGCAGCCAGAAAGAGGTAGGATATGAACCCAGGTCCTGAGGCTACACCCTTTCCTCATTGTCACTCTTACCCTTGAGCCTATCTTCAACACTGACACTCAGCTTTCACTGACCACCCTGGCATGCCCCCTCCCTTGGTACTCTCCTGTGTCTGTAGCAATCATACCTCTAGCATTGTAAGTTCCTTATTTCTTGTGCTTCCTTCCTGCAGCCCCCTACTCACATGGGTGAGCCCCACAGGTGCAGGACATTTGCCAATGAGCTGAGATAGCCCAGTATTCAGCAGGCCCCAGGTCACTGCTCAGAGAGCATTTGAGTGAATGCTATTGGCTGGGAGCAGCTTCCCTGTCAAGCTCTCAGTTGCTGTTTATTCTTTCCTCCCACTGTGTGCCTGCAATTTAGCTACTGCTCTTGTGAGGCAATGACCTTGACCCAGCCCAGGTGACCCTGACCCAGCCCAGGCCCCAGGTGCCGGCCCACCCTGTCCTGAGAGCCGTGAGAGGGAAGCTGCCTGCCTTTCTCCTCACTGTCACCCCTGGCCTTTCCAGAATCCCCAACAAGGCAGCAGAATTCTGTTGAGCTTTACTTTTTTAAGCTTGTTTTACAAAACAAGCCAGATTTTTAAAATGTTTAATATAAATGTTATTGCAACATCACATATGCTTTTTCAAATAACACCCTCCTTTCTTGGGCCTGTAGTTACAGTGTAGGCCAGCAGAGGGCAACCTCCCCACAGCACGCCTGCCACTGAGCTGGGCTGTTCATTGCAGGCAGATTTGAGGAAAAATAACAGTTTAATCACAGACTGACCACTGAAAACTAACACAACACACTGATAGTGTCACTACCAACCTCCAGTAACTTCCCCTGTGGTCTCCTATGCTCCCCCCATCTTCATAGTACTTCTTGCCTATTAACGCCCCTCATGATTTCCATACTTGTCCATTCTAAGACACAGGGTCTTCAACGTTGTAACATCTGCAAAATCAGGATCCATCCTATAATTGTTGGCATATCACAATAAATAAAAACGATGGTTTCTCTTAGATATGATGAAATGTGATTTTTTTTTGTTATTCTTTTATGTATGTGTTTTATCTGACTAGTGAGGGTAGAGGTTTTGGTCTTTCTTATTCACTGCTGTCTCCCAGTTTCTAGAACAGTGCCTGGCATACAGTAAGTGCTCAATAAATCTTTGCCAAGTTAGTGTTGGGTGATCTCCTAGGGAGTCCCATCATTCCAAGCTCTGTTTATAGACTCTACAGACAGTTCCTGAGCCCCCTTCTCCCCATCCTGTGTCAGGCCCTAGGCTGGGCCAGGAGGGCATAGGTCTTCCTGTCTCACTCTCAGAGCTCTTGGTCTCCCAAGGGAGATGTGGGAGACAGGGCGCAGAACTTTGAGCCCAGTGTCTGCATTCACTCACAAAGGGCCTGTGCAGGTGTGGTGGGGGGCTGTTTCTCTGAGGCACGTGCGTTCATCCTGTGGGTCCTTCAGGGATATATGCAGCCGCTGAAGCAGCCAGAGAACTCCTTGCTGTGTGACCCATCACTGGTGGATGAGATCTTCGACCAGATCCCTGAGCTCCTGGAGCATCACGAGCAATTCCTAGAGCAGGTTCGACACTGTGTGCAGACCTGGCATGCCCAGCAGAAGGTGGGAGCCCTGCTCCTCCAATCGGTGAGTGGCCCCGCTGCCCACTGCAGCCAGCACCCACAAGCTCGGGCCCTCACAGAAGGGACTAGATGCTGCCATGATTCCCGCCCCTACCCCACCCTGCCTGGATACTGACTCTGCTCCCAGATCTGACTCCAGAACTTGGCTAGACATTGGCACTGACCCCATACCCTAGGTGGAACTGGACCTGGACACTGCCTAACCTCAGAGCTTGGCCAGACTCTGGCATGGACCCCAACCCCAAGGTTGGTTAGCACCTGATCCTGGACCTAGCCCCAAGGGCTGGCACTGACCTGAGCTGGTGCTGATGCTGACCTAGACCTTACATGGATGCTGGTACTGACCTCGACCCCTGTCTTTACCTGAACCTAAACAACTGCCCCTGATCCTGACCCTGGACTTGGGCTTGCTGTTGACCCCAGCCTAGTCTTGACTAACTCTTTCTCCATCAGATATTTTAATAATAATAACACTATTTGTCATTTATTATATGGTAGGCATTATTCTAAATACATTATATGTATCAACAACCCTAGGAGGAAGATGCAGTGATTCTAAAGTTGATGACTGAGGCAGAAAGAGATAAGTAATCTTATCGAAGTCACAGTCAGAGGTGGAGGGTTTGACCTCAGGAAACCTGGCTGCGGCACCCAGGCTCCGCCCTGCCCCGTACTCCTCCTCACCGCAGGCCAGACCCCCCTGTAAGCTTGTCGAGTTCCTACAGTAGTGATTGAGATGCTAGAAAGGTATTGATTTCCAAATTCAAAATGAACTGCAAAAGCAAACTAATAAACACAGGAAATGTCTGTAAAACATAGCATGCCATTTTCTTTCATTGTTAAATTTAGCATTCATTTATAAGAATTTATAAAGGAAACACTTAAAGTTATATTTTGTGATTTTTCCAGAATTCCCAAGAATATGTGATGGTGACTAATAAATCACAGTCAAATGCAAACTAAATGGTTACTCAGAGCCACATAATTTCAAAAGCAAAATTGTAAAAATTCTTTCAAAATTTCACAAGCAAAAGAAAATTATTATCTATTTTTGTGGCATGTGTGTGTTTTAATGTTTGTTATTATGTAGGGTGGGGCCTTGAGCCTCAACAGGTTTTAGAGTGTCCCTACTAAGCTGGAAACTGATGTGACCAGATGGGACCCCCACCTGGATTGACTGACATCTCCGGCCCTCAGTGTCCCTGGGCTCAGCTCCCTGCCTGGACCTTCATGCTGCTCATGGACTATGGCAGAAGTCCTGGGCCCCCATGCACACAGGACACTCTGCCCCAGGATGGGGGTGCTTAGTGAGGGCCTTCTTCCTCCCTGAGTTGCCTTATACCCTGTCCAGCTCTGTCCAGAGGCAGAGACAGTTGACACATTAGAGAGACAAGGACTCTGAGGCCTTGAGGGAGCTAGACACACCAGAAATGGTCACTTAGCCTATCCATGCTGATAGGTGCAGCTGAGACAGGAACCCTGGTGTCCTGACTCCTAGACAAGGGGCCAAGAACCTTCATATTTAGTCTGCCACCAGCTGTATGCCCTGTCCTGAGCAGGGCTCTACTGTGGGCAGGATGGATGAAGAACTTTTTCCTCGGAAAAGGGAACTTGTCCTCGGGGATCAGGAGAAGCCAGAGGCCAGGTGTACTACCAGCAGGACTCATTAGGAAAGGGAGTGCTTCCTGGAGTAGACAGAGCTAGAGCTCAGCCCTGAGTGGGTGAGAAGTGGAGGAGTGAGGGCATTCCTGGTGGAGGGAATTGCATGAGCAAAGGCCAGGTGGCTAGAATAGTCTGTGCCACTCAGAGAAGAGAAGGAAGAGGGAGACCTGGCTGGTTGGACTTGGTGGGGTTGGAGACCTAGGGACAGGAATGCCCAGCTGGAAATGAAGGAACCAGGTCTGAGCTCACAGCTCACATCCAAGCACACATGCATAGCACACACAGACATACCCAGGTAAGGTATATACTTTTACAGATGTATATACACACGGTCACACACGCAGCACATACACACTTAGCCACTGTTGCAGAAGCACAGGACTGATCCCTTAGAGACTGTATCATTTCTAGTTTGGAGGGAAAAGATGTCAACTCATAATCAATGGAAACCAGGACTGGGGAAGATGGGGGGTCTCCAACTTGCCTCTCCTCCCCTACAGTTCTCCAAAGATGTCCTGGTAAACATCTATTCTGCCTATATTGATAACTTCCTCAATGCAAAGGATGCTGTGCGTGTGGCTAAAGAGGCGAGACCTGCCTTTCTCAAGTTCCTGGAGGTATTGAGGGCTAGGGCAGGGGGATGGCCTCACCTTGGGCCAGCTCCTAGTCTGGGCACCATAGCCCTCACCATTGGGCCAGACTCTGACCTCAGGCTGAGCTGGAGGTGCTTGCTGGGGGCCTGTCCCTGGGCATACCCCCTGGCGTGTCATTCCTCACATGGGTGCCCATCTACCCTGCTTTGGGTTTCAGCAAAGCATGCGTGAGAACAAGGAGAAGCAGGCACTATCTGACCTCATGATCAAGCCTGTGCAACGGATCCCACGCTACGAGCTTCTGGTGAAGGTGGGCATGGGGCTGGGTGGGGAGGTGGTCAAGGTCTGGAAGCATGGTGGGATAGAGGGGCTTTGAGGCCCTTGCCCGGTTGAGCCTGGTATCAGGGTCTCCAGGGTTTAGGTGGGAAAGGAAGTCCTCTCCAGTGTGTACTCAGTCACTTCTGCTCCAGCAGTTAGTCTGGGGCCCCAGGAATAGCTAAGCAGGCAGTTCTGGTCCCTATTCCCACTCCAGGACCTCCTAAAGCACACACCTGAGGACCACCCAGATCACCCACTCCTGCTGGATGCACAGCGGAACATCAAGCAGGTGGCGGAACGCATCAACAAGGGTGTGCGGAGTGCAGAGGAGGCAGAGCGCCATGCCCGTGTGCTGCAGGAGATTGAGGCTCACATCGAGGGCATGGAGGACGTGCGTGCAGCCCCGCCCTGCCCCACCCACGCTCTGTGTGCTCATCCTCTGTCTGCATCTGTGGTCACCTGCATTGTGGCCATGTCTGTGTCCACATCAGGGCTGCAGTGTGTTCGCATCCATGTCCGCCAGCATCTGTCATCATCACACATCCTCACCTCTCTGCATCCTCTTCCACGTCCGTCTCTGACCATGTGTCCCATGGCTGGGCAGCGCAGTGTTTGGAGGGTGGCCAGGATGTTGCTTCCAGTGGCCTGGCCCATGGAGCAGGGCTGAGGGGTCACTGGGATTTGTGGAGAGGATAGGGATTAATAATTAGTCTTCAAGACACCTTGTCCCTCCTGCCCCACAGCTCCAGGCGCCTCTTCGGCGGTTCCTGAGGCAGGAGATGGTCACTGAAGTGGTAAGAACCATCCCAGTGTCTGCCCACCTGCCCCCACCTCCCCACTTTGTCACTCTTTGGCTCCTTCCTGCCACATGTGGGTCTCCCTTCTCTTCTACCCCAATCTTGCTCTGACTCTGAACAGCTGGAGGAGAGCCCTCCCCCCTCCCTGGGCCTTGCTGTCCCCTTGGGCACTGTGGGTGGGTCTGTAGACTGTGTTACTCTGCCTGAATACTGCCTTGGGCCCCACAGAAGGCGATTGGTGGCAAAAAGGACCGATCCCTCTTCCTATTCTCCGACCTCATTGTCTGCACCACTCTGAAGCGAAAGTCAGGCTCTCTGCGGCGCAGCTCCATGAGCCTGTGAGTGACTGGGGCAGGGCTCAGGTGGTGTGGGCAGGGGGAGCAGTTGTTCTTCCCTGGGCCCCACTCCCCCACCCTGGCCAGAGTGCCCTCTTGTCTCCCCACAGGTACACGGCAGCCAGTGTCATCGACATAGCCAGCAAGTACAAGATGCTGTGGAAGCTGCCACTGGAGGACGCAGACATCATTAAAGGTGAGGCTGGTTTAGGCCTGCCCCAGGGTTCTGGGTGTTGGGGTCTTCCTCTGAGAAGCCTTTCTGGAGGGTTTGAGCTATAGCCAGTTTGGCCACCTATCCATCTGCTTTCCTGCTTTTGGACCTTGCTTCCCCCCTCTGAGGGTGGCTGGTCTAAAGGACCTGGTGACACCCTCAGAGCCAGACCAGCTTGCCCGTGCACACCACCTTCTGACTGGCAGGACAGGTAGGTGGAGTTTGAGGGCACATGCAAGGAGAGCAGACACAATGAATTAGCCATTGATTCATCTGTACTAACTCACATGAGCTGCTAATGTTAAATGACGTTGCACTGCTCTGGTTCAGTGGTTCTGTACATGGGAAACAGAGACTTGGGCAAGTTAATGTAGGAAAGGGCTAATTGGAACGATTCGTGTTGTTTGGGGCTAAGACTGTTGAGAGCTGAAGCAGCTTCAAGGGGCTATCTCTCCTGCTCTGTCTGCCTTTCTACCCCTCTTGCTGTGAGTTGGCCCATTCTCAATGCTTTTAGCTTTCTGGTTTCTCATAACTTCAATGAGCAGGGCCAGCCTCTGTCTCCAGGCTCACCTAGATCTTACCCCCCAGAGTGACAGGGCCCAGGGTGAACCCAGGCCTCGCCCACAAGGAGTATAAGCTGATTTTTATTATTATTAGTCAGCAAAATGATCACCTTTAGCTTAGATGCCCCCTCTTGGTCTAGTCAGCTGTGGCCAGGAATGGGGTAGGGTCTCATGGAAGAAAATGTGGCTGCCCAAGTGGGGAGGGTTGGGGTAGGACAGTTTCTCCCAGAAGAAGCAGGGGATTGTCCTAGTCTATTTGAGTTTCTATAAGAAAAACACCACAGATGGGGTAATTTACACACAGTAGGAATTTGTATATTATTGCCCATGAGGGGTGGGGGAGCCTCACTTAGGGGCTGCTGGTTCGGAGCATGTACCCTGAACCAGGCAGTGCTGGGCCTGGGGGTGCCAAGCTGCTGGTGGGCCAACCCCTCAGCAACGGTCAGGTATGGGATAGGACCAGGGAAATCCAGGGCTTCAACTCATTGTCCCTCCTTTGTGGGGAAAGGAGTGTCTTGTTAGCAGATCTGCCCGCCTGAGGCTCTGCTTGCTTGGCCAAGCCCCCCCCACCCCCTAGCGGCTGCAGCTCAGTGGTTCTGTGTCAGCTGGATCTGCATGTCCTGCAGGGCGGTCTGCCACTTTACGCTGTATCTCTCCCAGGGACTTCTCCATGGCCTGACATCTTGTGCCATGTGGCTCTGAATCAGGCCCAGTCCCCGGTTCTCAGGCCTGGGGTTTCTCTGGTAGCTGCCTGTTAACCTTGTTCCTGAGAGTTTGGTGTGTCTCCTTTCTGGGTTTGTCACGCCTCTCTTGTGCCCCACTGCAAGTTATGCAGTGAGGGGAGGAGTGTCTATCCAAGCCTGACTGCGTCAATCTCTGTGTCTGTCCTTGGCCTTCCTCTGTCCCCACCAGGGGCATCCCAAGCCACCAATCGGGAGAACATCCAGAAGGCCATTAACCGGCTAGATGAAGACCTTACTACCCTGGGCCAAATGAGCAAGCTGTCTGAGAGCCTCGGTTTCCCTCACCAGGTCTGTGTCGTCGAGCCTGAGGCTGGGGCGGTGAGGGAAGAATGTCCCTGACCCTATCTGAGGGGGAGACACAGCCTTAGCATTTGCCTGAGGGAGGAGACATCCCTTTCGCTTACCTGAGAGGGAAAATGACAGCCTCAACCCCGTCTGCGGGAAGCGACATATTCTAGGTCTGAGGGTGGAGGCAGAGCTCCATCCCCATCTGAGGGGGAGAGAGGGCCCAGCCCTTGCCAGTGGGGAAAATCCAGGCTGCCTCTTAGTCTAAGAGAGAAGACAGAGTCCCATTTGCTGTCCAAGGAGAGGCAGGTCCCCACACACATTCCCAAGGGCAGGCACAGGCTATGGGAAGACGCTTGGGCCTGAGGCCTGGGCCCTCTTCCCTGTAGAGCCTGGATGACGTGCTGCGGGACCTCTCAGCTGCCATGCACCGGGACCTGTCGGAGAAGCAGGCACTGTGCTATGCCCTTTCCTTCCCACCAACCAAGCTGGAGCTCTGTGCCACACGGCCTGAAGGCACCGACTCCTTCATCTTCGAGTTCCCCCACCCTGACGCCCGCCTTGGCTTCGAACAGGCCTTTGATGAGGCCAAGAGGAAGCTGGGTGAGCCCAGGCACACCCTGGTACTCTCCTAGAACCTCTGGGCAGTAAGCAGTGGGCCACACCTCAGCTGTCTGCGACTTGAACAGGAGCCAGAAATCCCAGAACTGCGGTGCTGTGTGCTCCAGCCCCACCTAGTGGGGAGGGAGGATTGAGGCTTCTGGGTCTTCCTAGCAGGGAGAGATTCCTGGATAGAGTTATCACTGCCCACGGGCACCAATGACCAAAACCTTCCCTGTATCCTCCTTTACACACATACTGTGAACAGGGCTGGATCAGCGAAAGCTATTGATCAGGGTTCTGGCTTAGAAAATTCTTAGAGACCTCTGAGTCTAACCCTGAGACAAAACAGATGGGAATAGATTGAGCCC
Source organism: Otolemur garnettii (assembly GCF_000181295.1). Lineage (NCBI taxonomy): Eukaryota > Metazoa > Chordata > Mammalia > Primates > Galagidae > Otolemur > Otolemur garnettii. Next base: position 28,991,496 of record NW_003852396.1, on the reverse strand, counting down.
AGGAGCAAGCAGAGTATAAAGTACAACCATCATATTCTAGTGTGTGGTGGGGAGGTGGTTCAGGCCCTCCCTAGAGAGACCCTGAGGGGCAGGAGAGGAGGGGAAATGGGGCAGAAGCAGGACCAGGGGATGCTAAGAAGGGTCTATCTCCCTCTGCCTTGTCCCTCTGTCTGTCCATCTATCTCTACTACAGCATCCAGCAAAAGCTGTCTAGATCCTGAGTTCCTGAAGGCCATCCCCATAATGAAAACCCGCAGTGGCATGCAGGTGTGTCTACTCGTGGGTCATGTGTGTGATGCATTCAGAGCCAGCAAGTGTCCCTGAATTTTTGTGTCTACAATGCTGCATGCATGTCTGGAATGTTGCTATTGTTCCGCATGACTTTGAGTACGTACAGCTGTCAGCATGCACATGGACACTGTGTATGTACCGCATGCATGTGGGTATGTTTCATGCATATCTCTGTGCATGTGAGCAAAGGCTATATGACTGCCAGGAAGAGGTCTCATTTAAGTGCCTGTCTGAGTCTGCTTTTCTGCATACATAGGTATAGAAGTTACCAATGTCAAATTGTTACATGCATGTATTCGTGATCCTACGTCTGTGTGACATGGCACCTATAGCCGGTGCCTGTATCACATGGGCAGGAGTGGCATGAGTGCATCTGAAGTGTGAAGTGTCGTGTGTGCTATATGTGTACATTTGTATCTAGAAGGGCATTGAGGGAATCCATACACACCCATGCAGGCCTGCCTCGTTCCATTCTGGGGGGTCCCCCTGGAGAAAGGGGAGCTGGCAGCAGTTCCTCCATTTATCTTCCCCTATCCACTGGTACCTCCCACAGTTCTCCTGCGCGGCCCCCACCTTAAACAGCTGCCCAGAGCCCTCACCTGAGGTGTGGGTGTGCAACAGCGATGGCTATGTGGGCCAGGTGTGTCTGCTGAGTCTGCGTGGAGAGCCCGACGTGGAAGCCTGCATCGCGGTCTGCTCTGCCCGTATCCTCTGCATTGGGGCAGTGCCTGGCCTGCAGCGGCACTGCCATCGGTGAGGCCTCATCAGTGTTACCTCATCCCGGTGACAGTGGGTGCCCTGCGGGCCTAGGAGTCCGAGACCCTGCCCCAGCACACCGAAGCTATCTCACCGTGGCTGTGAGTGGGGCCCAGTGGGAGGGCCAACAGCAGGTCAGCCAAACTTGGCTGGTCACAGCTGTTTTCCCCAATCTTCTTGTCTCGCAGGGAGCAGCCAGGATCACTAAGGGGTCCCCGCGAGACAGCAGCAGAGCCTGCTGGGCCAGAGCTGGACGTGGAGACTGCTGCCGATGAAGAAGCAGCAACACTGGTGGAGCCGGGGCCCCAGCCCTGCCTGCACATCTCTATTGCAGGTTCAGGCCTAGACATAGTACCAGGCCCCACCGAGGGTGACCCCCGTCCAGAGCTGGTGCCTTTTGACAGTGACTCCGATGATGAGTCTTCACCCAGCCCCTCGGGAACGCTACAGAGCCAGGCCAGCCGATCCACCATCTCTTCTAGCTTTGGCAGTGAGTGTCCAACATGGGGCTGGCAGGCAGAGTAGGCTCTCCAGAGGGCATGAGGCAGAGACATGGAGTCAGATATCAGAATGTCAGCACATGGAGCAGTGGGAGCCAACAAGGTGGGCACAGGCTATGACAATGAGGACCCAAGGACAGTGACACAGATAGGATCCTGAAGACCCTGGAGTGCCCAGTTAAGGAAGATGGGGTACTGAGTGGAGTGGTTGGTCCCTCTTTCCAAGTTGTGGGGGTATCTCAGGAAGACTAGGACAGGAGCCTGTGTGGCTGAAGTATCAATGAATAGGGTAAGACTGCAGAGGCCTCTGGGATGGGAAGAACATCTGTGAGAGGCCCTCAGGAAGGTCATGGTCAGGAGGGTTTTGTTGAGACTGAGTCCTAGAAAGATACCTGGTCTTAGGCCTGGTGGGGGGTGACGGAGACAGGGACCTTTGTCTCTCTCAGATGAAGAGACCCCAAGTTCGAAGGAGGCCACAGCAGAGACAACCAGCTCAGAGGAAGAGCAGGAGCCTGGCTTTCTGCCACTGTCTAGCTCCTTTGGGCCTGGTGGACCCTGCGGCAGCAGCCCAGTGGATGGGCGAGCCCTTCGCCGTTCCAGCCGCGGCTCTTTCACCCGGGGCAGCCTTGAGGACCTGCTGAGCGTTGACCCTGAGGCCTACCAGAGCTCTGTGTGGCTGGGCACCGAGGATGGCTGGTAAGGACAGGGAAGGGGCTGGGGACTCCCTGCCCTGGAAATCAGATGGCATCCTAAAGCAAACACAGACCTCAGGGGTACTGCCATCCAAGGGTGCCAGTGAGTCGGAGCCTGTGGGAGGGTGTAAGACATCAGTACCCTGGGCAGGCATCATAGAGGTTGTTGTGGTCCAGGCAGAGAAGTGGAGGGATGATTGCAGGGACTAGTGTGCCCCAAGCATTTGTCACAGGCACACCCCTGATCCACAGTGTCCACGTGTACCAGTCCTCGGACAGCATTCGTGATCGCAGGAACAGCATGAAGCTTCAGCATGCAGCCTCTGTTACCTGCATCCTGTAAGGCCCTGCGGCAGCCCTTCCTGTCTGGATCCTTATCAGCCACACGTGCAGGCCTCCTTCTGTCCACCTGGGTCCCTCTGCTCTGCTGTCCCTCCTGTTGCAGAGGTTGGAGGCCAGAGGCCTGGCCTTAGGCTAGCAGTGTCTCTTACACACTGTGTGAGCTCAGGACAGTCACTATCTCTTCTTAGCCTCAGACTCCTTGTGGGTGGAAGGAGGTGGTCTCTGGGAAGCCCCAGGCATTCTATCTATTAGTCCATAAGCCCCAGGTGACCCACTTTGGCCTGCTGAACTCCCTGACTGCTCCTTCTTTTCCCTGCCCAGATATCTGAACAACCAGGTGTTTGTGTCTCTGGCCAATGGAGAACTTGTGGTCTACCAAAGAGAAGCAGGTGAGGACCACCCATCCCAATCCCCTTGCCAGTGTTGGAGCTCTTCTGAAGACATGGCTTTGAGCAACTCTGGGCCTCACTGTCCTTACTAATAAATGGAGCTGTTGATAGCTCATTTCAGGGGAGAGTGAGGCTTAAATTTCAGTACTGAACTGAATTTTTTTTCTTTACCTCCCTTTCCAGGCCATTTCTGGGACCCCCAGAACTTCAAATCAGTGACTCTGGGTGCTCAGGGGAGCCCCATAACCAAGATGGTATCTGTGGGTGGGCGGCTGTGGTGTGGCTACCAGAATCGCATCCTTGTCCTGAACCCTGACACGCTGCAGCTGGAGGTAGCAGGGAATAGAGGGATGGAATTGGTGATTTGGGGGGAGCTGGGCCCATGTGACAGGAAGATGAGACCATGGGGGGACATAAAAAGCATCCAGCTGGGGTTGGGACCTTCTGTTGAGCACAGTGTGATCCTGGGCCAGCCTTTGTTTGATTCTCGTTCCTTCTGTAGCTGCTGAGGGATACAGTAGGTGCTCATGTGTGTCAGGGATCCTTATTCATGCTTCTACCTATCCTATCTCTCAGCTCAGGTCTTTTGGGGACAGGACAGGGGTCCTTCCTGATGTCTACATCTGTTAGCGTTAGACTCTGGCCACTAGCCCTGGCTTCATTTACATACATGTTAGAGGTTTCTAGCTTGGTGGTATCAGGTTCCTTGGATTTCCCTCTCAATTATTCTATCGTTGGCCAGGCTGGAGTGTGAAATTCTGGTTTCAAGCCCTATCTCTGTGACTAATTTGCTGGTTTGGCCTAGGGCAGGTTACTTTCCCCTTCTAAGTAAGCTTCATCTCCCCCATCTGTCCAAGGAGAGGCCAGTGCCTGGTCTTAAAACCCTTCAAGTTTTGCAGTGCTCTTATGGAGAAAGGGCGCCACCATTTTAATTCCTGAGGATTGAATTAAGAGGCACCAGGGAAACCAGGCTTTGAAAAGTTAATCATCCAGACCAAGGACCAAGGCTGCCTTTGTGGTCCATCTGGGAGGGTGTTCTAGAGAGGTTTGGTGTGAGTTGTAAGGAGGGAGGGATGGACGCTGATGAAGTGTCTACCAGTGACCATCTATTCTCTGCTCCCCCACCTAGCACACCTTTCACATAGGGCAGGATTCAGGCCGCAGTGTGGCTTGCATGGTGGACTCCAGCCTGGGCGTGTGGGTGACATTGAAGGGTAGCGCCCATGTGTGTCTTTACCATCCAGACACTTTTGAGCAGCTGGCAGAGGTAGATGTCACCCCTCCTGTGCACAGGATGCTCGCAGGTACTGATCTTAAACTACCACCACACCTTCCCTTAGAGCCTTTCTGCACTGTCATTGAGGAAGCTGAGCCAGAGCCAGACTTTGACCTCAGCTCCGGTCTGTCTCCTGCCACAGGCTCAGACGCCATCATCCGGCAGCACAAGGCTGCCTGCCTTCGGATCACAGCACTGCTGGTGTGTGAGGAGCTGCTGTGGGTGGGCACCAGTGCCGGCGTTGTGCTCACCATGCCCACCTCACCTGGCACTGTCAACTGTCCACGGGCACCACTCAGTCCCGCTGGCCTTGGCCAGGGACACACTGGCCATGTCCGCTTCTTGGCTGCAGTCCAGCTGCCAGATGGCTTCAACCTACTCTGCCCAACCCCACCACCTCCCCCAGACACAGGTGGGTCTGTGCATTCTACCCTAAACTAGGGAATTTCAGTTTAGGACTCCTCACTGTCCTGCCAGAAAAGATTCCAAAAAGGAGGAAAAAGTGTAACATAAAGCTGGAAGTGGTCTATATTACAGGACAGTGGTGATGGAAGCCCATAAGTGAAATCTACTGGGATAGTGTGTGTGTATATATAAAGTTCTGTCCAAAGAGGTGTCAGGAAGACAGGGAGTGAACTATAAGCTTAAAAAACAGAATGTGGGGCGGTGCCTATGGCTCAGTGGGCAGAATGGGCCCCATATACTGAGGGTGGTGGGTTTAAACCCGGCCCCAGCTAAAATGCAACAAAAAAATAGCCGGGCATTGTGGCGAGTGCCTGTAGTCCCAGCTACTCGGGAGGCTGAGGCAAGAGAATCGCTTACTCCCAAGAGCTGGAGGTTGCTGTGAGGTCTGTGATGCCATGGCACTCTGCCATGGGGGATAAAGTGAAGCTCTGTCTCCACAAAAAAAAAAAAAATAACCACCTGTGGCTCAAGCAGCTAAGGCGCCAGCCACATACACCTAAGGTGGCAGGTTCGAATCCCCAGCCCGGGCCCGCCAAACAACA
>NW_003852396.1:28928787-28986078 GCF_000181295.1 Otolemur garnettii | reverse complement strand
AAAAAAAAAAAAAAAACAACCCAGAATGTGGCACAGCTGGTGTATTTATATACGAAATAGGTCCTCTTACTTATGTTTCTCCTGTTATATATATTTCATATATATAATGGGAAATAAAACAAGACTAGAAATAATGTATATGGGCAGGAAGTGGAGTCAGGAAGGGATGTGCGGAGCAGGAAACATGCCATAGAATGGCACATAGGACAGGAAATGGAACTGTGAAAATTAGAAAGTGAAATGGTAGCAAACCATGTCCATGAAGGAGGTCACAATCAGAAACGTTTTGGTTTGGCAGAACAAGAAATCATATTCCGGGGCGATGCCTGTGGCTCAAAGGAATAGGGCACTGGCCCCATATACCTGAGGTGGTGGGTTCAAACCTGGCCCCTGCCGAAAACTGCAAAAAAAAAAAAAAGAAAAGAAATCATATTCCTGAGAGGAAGTGGCTGTGGAAATCAGGAAGCAATAAAGCCTGGGTCGAGGCTGTCTGGGTTCAGAGCAGACTCACACTCCCTAACTGGGAAAGGGCTGTTGAAGGTGGGAATATTACATAGCTATGAGGAGGAGGATGTTATATGTGCCATAATCAAGAGAGACAGAAAATGGTGTCACCCTGAGAAGGTCTCCTGACTAGAAAGTGTGAGTGGGAGATAAGAAATCTGGCTGCCAGGAAGCGGGCATTTCTTTCCAAATAAGTTCTTGGCTGACAGAGAGTGGGATCCCCACAAGAAGTATGCATATCTTTCTTCCTGTCTTCCAGGGTGTAGGAGCTCAGACCATGATGTGAAGCCATCACTTGCTCCCAGGCTAATAGATCTCCCCTCTGCCCCCCCAGGCCCTGAGAAGCTGCCATCACTGGAGCACCGAGACTCCCCTCGGCACCGAAGCCCCACCTCAGCCAGGCCTAAAATGCTGGTTATCAGTGGAGGTGATGGCTATGAGGACTTCCGGCTCAGCAGTGGGGGGGGCAGCAGCAGTGAGACTGTGGGCCGTGACGACAGCACAAACCACCTCCTCCTATGGAGGGTGTGACCCTGTCCGATGTGGTCCAGGACTTGCCTGCCTGCCCATCAGCCTGCCTGCCTCCTGCTAGCCCTCACGCAGACTTTGACCAGGAGTGTCTCACCAGGGCACACATGTGCCTGTGTGGGCTCTGTCTTGTCTTCACAACAGCATTCCTGATGGAACACCCACTGGTCCAACGGGCCAAGGTCTCTCCTGGCCCTCTGGCTATTCCAGTGTTCCCAGTCATGATGGGGTGGAGGGACACGTGTGCTGCACAGGATCTCTGTCCTTGGAGCTTCTACCAAAGACACAGCCAGGCCTGGACCCCACAGGGCTGGGGAGGGCCATGTGCAATATTTAGGGACAGTTTTCTGGAGGCAGCAGGAAGGCCGAGGAATGGAATTCTTTCCCGTGTACAGTATTTATGTTCCTTTTCAGATGTATACCTTCCTAAGCACTTATTTATACAATGACCTGGGTTAGGGTGATTTGAGGAAATGACAGGAGGAAAAAAACCCTATTCCTGCCACCTTGGTACCCTAACCAAACTTTCCTGGAGGGACCAATCCCCCACATACACACATATACACACACACACTGCATGTTCAGGGCGCAAAAACGCTGCCCTTTCACAAACTTTCTAAGGCCTCGTACTGATTGGGCTACCCTCCATTGTCTAAAACAAAATGGTGACTATTGGGACAGTGGCTCCCATCTGGGGGGGTCTCCCCCGGTCTTGGCATTTCCCAGTTTGTTGGTGGTGCCTTGGTGGTTTTCTAATTTGGGAATGCTGGTGGGACCTTGGCCAGGGTTTTTTCTCAGGTGAGAGGAAAGGGCCCTTGCACTCTTCACCGTTGCCCCCAGCCCTGCCTCCCTGTGTCTCATACACTGGCACATACAGTCACCTCGGGGTGGACCTAGGAGCCCCTCACCCGACCACTGAGTTTCTGTCTTCACACCCCTTCCTGCTAGGGGCAGCCCCTTCAGGAAGGATCCCCCAAACTGAGGGCCTGGATGTGGCCTCATCAGCTGCAAAGGCTCCCACTCAGGGGCAGCTCCCCCAGCCCCTAGGCGGCAGGGAGCCAGTCCAACCCTCAGACCCCTTGCTGCTTCAGCTATAGCTCCAAAGGTCTGGTTTCAGATGGGGTTTGTTTTGTTCTGTTTGGTTTGGGTTTGGTTTGGGGTGGGTGGGTCATTGTGGTCTTAGACTACGTTTCTCTTGCTACTCTCTTTGGATGATGAAGTTTAAAGAGTCAATAAATAGAAATACCAAACCACTGCTCCCCATTGGTGGGTATGCTGGCCTCCTGCTGGTGGCCTCCTCAGCCCTCCCAACGTTGACTCCCTTGGGCAGAAGGGAAGCTTTGGAGACCCAGAAGAGTGCTGGATGGCAAGGCTGCCACCAACTTGCTGTGTTACTCTGGACAGGTCACTTGCCCTATCTGGGCTGCACTTTCCTCATCAGGAAAATAAAGGGGTCATTCTAGTGCAGTGTTTTGTAACTAGGGCCATGTGTCAGAATCCCTGCAGCTTACCTATGCAAATATAAAAGCAAGAGCTTCTCAGTAAGTGGATCTGGGCATGAAGCAAGTGAAGAATCCGGGCCCTAGTAAGCCCTCTAAGGCTTCTCTAGGAAACAATGTTCTCTAGCAAAGCCTCATAGCTAGAGGACCCTGACAGAGCCAAGGTGAGTCCAGGCTTTGGAGCGGGGGCAGAATCCAAGTCTGTTTGATTGCTAGTCTTAGGAGGTATGTCATTAAATCAGTCACAGGAATATGAAGGACCAGCAACATGGCGCCATTCTGTGCAGGGGCAGCCCTTCACGTCGCTGTACACCTGCTGAACTCAAGGTGGCTGCTGCTAGAAAAGGACAGATCAGGCCTTGGCTCTGTGAAACCCTTGTGAACATTTTTTTTTTTGAAACAGAGCCTCAAGCTGTTGCCCTGGGCAGAGTGCTGTGGCATCACAGCTCATAGCAACCTCTAATTCCTGGGCTTAAGCGATTCTCTTGCCTCAGCCTCCCAAGTAGCTGGGACTACAGGTGCCCACCACAATGCTGGGCTATTTTTCTTTTTTTCGGTTGTAGTTGTTTGGCAGGCCCAGGCTGAATTCCAACCTGCCAGCTCTGGCGTATGTGGCTGGCGCCTTAGCTGTTTGAGCTACAGGTGCCGAGCCCCATGTGAACATTTTCAACCTAATGCCTGACGTTTGTTGTCCTGGGTAGAGTGCTGTGGCATCATAGTTCACAGCAACCTCAAATTCTTAGGCTCAAGCGATTCTTTTGCCTCAGCCTCCCAAGTATCTGGGACTATAGGCACCCACAACAAGGCCCAGCTAGTTTTTCTGTTTTTAGTAGAGATAGGGTCTCACTGTTGCTCAGGCTGGTCTGGAACTCCCAAGCTCAAGCAATCTACCTGCCTCAGCCTACCAGAGTGCTAGGATTACTGGGATGAGCCACCACAACCAGCTCTAATGTCTGACTTTTAAAAAGTAACTTCTTAAAGGGGCACTCAGGCTCATGTTTTGCAAACTGGCACACACCTCTCAGGGGTCTGATGGGTCCTCAATGCCACAGAACATGCATAGACTGTCCCTGCAGCATCATTTTACTGGGAAGGAGTGGGCTATCTTAAACAGATATACTACAGAGTAGAAGGCAACGTTCATGTGGAATTTATGATGAAACAAAGCATTAGAAGGAGCACAGGCTTTGACGCTGGACAGACCCTGTCTGAAATCTTGACTTTGCCGCTAACTACCCTGTAGCTGTGTACCTTCAAGTGTATCACATCCCCTCTGAGCTTTCAGTTCCTCATCTGTGAAATGGGGCTTATCATCCCTTCCCACAGGACTGTTGCTTGGTGTACATAGGTTTTTGGCTTGCAAGGAAGAGATCCGTTCTGCCCCTGAAATAGAAGGGATGTTTATTAGCAGAGACATAAAGTGATAGCAAATAGCTGCCCCAGGGAACAGTGGCCCAGACAAATGAGCTGCATCTCAGCACTTCCAGCTTCTTGTCTCAAGTCCTCGGTTCCTCCCTCACTGCCAACCAGCTGCTGTTCCCACTGCTTCACAGCTTCTGCTGACTCAGGGGCTCAGCCTCCTCAACACAGAGGACCCTGGGCAAACTCCAGTTTCAGCACTAGATACCCAGGGCTAGATCCTCACCATTTTCCCAACTCTGAATGGCTTAGGAGGAATGGGACTGGCCCAGCCCACTGTTGCTTCAAAGGCCAAATCCCAGGCCACTATCCTGCCTGTGGATGGCTTCCCTCAGTCTGGTGCTCACCCCTGAGCCTGTCAACTATGGGCAGGGAGGTCCTGGAATGAACAAGCTCAGGGGAGAATCCTGGAAGGATTAACTCCTCTAAAGCAAGTTCTTAGCTTAGGCTGCACACTATAATCCCCTAGGGGATCCAGGCCAATCCCAAACTAGTTAAATCAGAAACTCAGGGTGGGACTTAGTATCAGTATCTTTTTGTTGTTGTTGTTTTAAAGACAGCACTTCACTTTATCACCCTCAGTAGAGTCCCATGGCGTCACAGCTCACAGCAACCTCCAACTCCTGGGCTTAGGCAATTCTCTTGCCTCAGTCTCCTGAGCAGCTGGGACTATAGGCGCCCACCACAGTGCCTGGCTATTTTTTTATTGGAATTTGGTCAGGGCCGGGTTTGAACCCACCACCCTCCGTATGCGGGGCCAGTGCCCTACCCACTGAGCCACAGGTGCCGCCCTACTATCAATATCCTTTTTAGGAAACTATTGAAGTACACTACTGAGGCTGGGTTTGAGTCACATGCCTGTAGTCTTAGATACTTGGGAGGCTTACTTGAGCCCAGGAGCTCAAGTCTAACCTGGGCAACATAGAAGACCCTGTCTCTAAAAAAAAGAGAAAAAGAAGAATAACATTTATGCAAAAAGAAGTACACAAGTAATTAGTGTGCATCTTGATGAATGTTCATAAAATGACCAGAACCAGATCAAGAAACAGAATATTTCATCACCCCAGAAAGCCCCATTAGACCCCCTTTCTTTCTACTCTTCAGGGGCCACCATCACCCTAGTTTCTGACATTATGGTGTAGTTTTGCTGACCCAGGGGGAGAACTGCGTTGAAGGGCATGGCTGTGGCTGGCCAGTGGGGTGGAAGAAAGTGGGGCTCAGGTTTTATGTTAAGAGTGAACAGTTAGGGCTGGGCACAGTGGCTCATGCCTGTAATCCTAACACTCTGGAAGGCCGAGATGGGTGGATTGCTTGAGCTCAGGAGTTCAAGACCACTCTGAGTAAGAGCGAGACCCATCTCTACTGAAAATAGAAAAACTAGCTGGGCATTGTGGCAGACACCTATAGTGTCTCCAGCTACTCAGGAGGCTGAGGCAAGAGGATTGCTCAAGGCCAAGAATTTGAGGTTGCTGTGACCTGTGATGATGCCACGGCACTCTACCCAGGGTGACAGAGTGAGACTCTGTCTCAAAAAAAGAAAAAGAAAAGCGAACAGAACTAAGGCAAGGAGGGGTGGAGGAACCTGGTGCCTGGTGTGCCCAGTGTGCCCAGTGTGCCCTGTGTAGGACAAAGAAGGAAAGCAAGGAAGGTGAGATGGGAGCTCTGTGAGGCTAGGACCATGTTTTGTTCCTTGTTCCATCCCCTAGAGTTGGTGAGAGCCAACTCTAGGTCTTGCATGCTATAAATCAATAACCCCAGATTCCACATACTGAATGTTCACTGCAAGCCAGGAGCACAGATCATCTCTGATCCTCACAGTGGTCCTGGGAGGTTAGTACTTTTTTTTTTTTTTTGCAGTTTTTGGCTGGGGCTGGGTTTGAATCCACCACCTCCAGCATATGGGGCCGGCGCCCTACTCCTTGAGCCACAGGCACTGCCCGGGAGGTTGGTTCTTTTATTGTCCTCTTTTTCAGTTGAGGAAGCAGAAGTTCATGCCTTCCTCAAGGCCTCAAACTTACCAAATGCTAGAACCTGGATTCACATCTCCCCTGTCTGCTTTTTGTCCATATCTCATGAAAGAGAGGAAGGCTGGCTGCATGGTGTGGCTGTGCAGGGGAGATAGCCTGTGTGGCCAGAGCCACACCTTGTCACTCAGGAGGTCACTGGCTCATGTTCCTTAGACCAGTGGCAGGAAGAGGATCCAGACCCCAGAGAGGGAGCCAAAGGCCATCTCCTCTTCAGGGGGGAGTTTTAGGTGGACCCTTGGGCCAAGGACAGAAGGCCAGGTCTAGCTAGAGCTTCCACTTCACAATGAGGCACACAGACCAACAGGGACTCACCCGGGGTCACAGTAAAGCAACACTGAAGCTGAGGGTGGGTGGATGGAGAGGAGAGCCCAGGCAGGGAAGTTTTCTCTCTCTCTCTTTTTCTTTTTTTTTTTTTTCCAGTTTTTGGTCAGGGCTGGGTTTGAACCCACCACCTCCGGCATATGGGGCCGGTGCCCTACTCCTTTGAGCCACAGGCGCCGCTCTCTCTCTCTTTTTCTTGAGACAGAGTCTCACTCTGTCACCTTGGGTAGAGTACTGTGGTGTCATCCCACAGCAACCCCAAACTCTTGCCTCAGTCCCCTAAGTAGCTGGAACTATAGGCACCTCCCACAACACCCAGCTAGCTTTTCTATTTTTAGTAAAGATGGAGTCTTGCTCTTGCTCAGGCTGGTCTCGAACTCCTGAGCTCAAGCAATCAAGCAATCCACCTACTTCGGCCTCTTAGAGTGCTAGGATTACAGGCTTGAGCCACCATGTCTGGCCAAGAAGGTTTTCTATGGTCAGAAAAGTCAGGAAGTGACCCTTAGGAACCAAGGGAGGCTAGATTAGCAGGCTTCCAGGGGCCCTAAGACCAGCCTCAGCACTAACCTGTAGGTCCACAGTGCTTGGTGGAGGGAGCAGCAGTTTTGGCTAAGGCCCTACCTTAAACCTGGGTAGAGCCTAGGGAAGAGATAGGGGACCCAGAAGACTGAACTTAAGCTCCAACCCAGACATCTCCTCACTGTGTGCCTCTAGGCAAGTGTCTTCCCCTTTCTGGACTCAGGTGACCTCTGAGAGCCCTTCATATCTTCAGCATGCTTGCCAAATACCAAGTCTCTGTCCTCACAGACCTTAAGCCACAGTCCAAGTTGCAGGAAGCAGCAAGAAGAAGTGCTATTTTGGGCCCAATTATGGCCAATGAGGAGCTCTGCCTGGCAAAGGCAGGTGAACTGGCATCCCAGGCTGGGTTGGGTGGCTTGCAAAGCTACACTGGGGAGGAAGATGGTAGGCAGGCATGGGGGCTAAATGGGGGTAGAGCCCTGATGCCTGGGGCTCTGGGGCAAGCACCACTCTCAGGGGAGAGGGAGAAGAGGGAGCTCCGGAGCCCAGCAGCCTGGAAGAAGCTGCCCCTCACCCCATGTGGGATCTCAGTAGATCCTCTTAACATCCTAGGCATGTGATTTCTCAGAGGCGTGAGGTCATTTGCATAAGGCCACACAGCCTGGCAGTGGCAGAACTAGGACTTGACCATTATCTATGTGACACCAAAGCACACACGATTCCATTTCCCCCAGATTTCTTCTTTCCAGGCTCCCTAACATTAAAGCATTCAGCAAGCCACCTGCCTCCCTGGGCCATGCACTCCCTGACTCTTGACTTGCTTATCATGTTCTGGGCTTAGAGGTAACTGGACTGCAAGTCTACCTGAGCAGTCCCCAGGAGCCCCCTCCAGCTTCACTGCCTGCAGTTTATGGCTTTGAGTTCCTCTGTCAGACCCACCATGGGACCAAGATGACCCCGAAACTATCTTCTTGAGCACTTCTGAAATGGCTATACCTGAGAGAGTCAATGAGGCCAGGGTCTGGACTTAAACGCAAATTGAACCTAGTATTCCAGACAGCCCCAGCTCAGCACCTGCCCTGGCTTCCTAGCCTCAGTTTCTTCTTAGACTGAGCCCATCCTCCCCCTGGACCTAAGGCACAGGATGGCAGCCCACCTTCTTCTTTTTTTTGAGACAGTCTCACTATGTTGCCCTCAGTAGAGTTCCATGGTGTCACAGCATAGCAACTTCAAACTCTTGGGCTTAAGCAATTCTCTTGCCTCAGCCTCCCACATAGCTGGGACTACAGGTGCCCGCCACAATGCCCAGCTAAGCAGCCCACCTGCTTTAGGGGTGGTTAGTATAGGGCTTCATTGAAATTTGTTCCCCGGGCTTCTGCCTTTATATGCTTCTATTTTGGAATTCTAGTACAACCAGCAGGGAGCACCACCACTCCTGGGCCATAAACCAGAGGTATTCATCTGCGGAGACCTCCCCCAAACAACTGTAGCCTGATGGCTCTGATCCTGTGACCCAGGATCCCTATCATAGGCAGGGCCTTCCTAGGCCAAGGAGCCCATGCACCTACTGCCACATCACCATCATAGTTCGTCCCAGCTGACTGGGATCTGTGCTCTGCCACCTACACGCCTTTTCTGGGCTCACTTCCCAGCTGTACTATGTGAGATTCAACAAAATGGTCTGTGAGGTATCTGAGTTCAGAGATTCTAATGCTAAGATTTCATGGGTTCATCTGAGATGCCGGGATTTTAGAAAGCCTGTGATTCTGAGAGTCCTTTGTTCTCAAGCCTGTGGTTCTCCAAGCTCCATAAAAAGCTAGTCTAAATCTCTCCTGTGGCTTCTACAACTCCCATCCCTGTCTCCACACTGTGAAGAGTTATGGTGCTCCCAGACTCTGGGGGAGAGTCCCATTCCCTCAGTGGTTTGGGAGTCAGAGTCAGCTGGGGCAGGAGCTGGCCCATCCCACTAGCAGTAAATAATAGTCAGGTTCCCTCATAACCTGAGGGGTGCAGAGGTGCAAGGTGTTCTGGCTGTGTCTCCTAGAGACCTGCTCTATGGATTTAGAGCCAGGGCGGCCAGGTAGCCTCCTACTACAGAAAGCCAAATGACCTTCAGGCAACAAGTCTGACACCCCAGTTTTCAGATTGAGAAACTGAGTTGGAGGGTGAATTTGACCAAAGACCCCAGTCTTGGGGTCTCCACTGACATATGAGGGGGCTAGGGCCATGATCCTGACATCAAGGACTAAGAGCTGCTATGCCCTTCCCCCACAACCTGGGCATAGCCCAAGGAAATAGAAACTCTTCCCTTGCCCCCCTCCCCACTTGGTGTCGGATTCTCCTCCTGGAACCTCCTGGACACTGGGGACCTAACCTTTCCCCGTCCCCTTTTCCTGGGCTGCTTCTGATTGTTTGTTTAGAACCCCACCTCCAACTTAACTATCCCCAACAGACTTATTTACCTTCCTCCTCCTCTGTTACCGGATATGATTATCCTGAGCCAAGCCAGGCTTTTTGCCCTCAGTCCTAGGCCCTCCCTGCTGAGTTCCCTCTCAGCCCTAGGAGGACAGCCTGAGATCCCCCGCATAGTACTGAGTAGGGGAAAGTCTGGTCACTAAGCTGCTACCTCCAGTCGTGGCTTACCATGTTGCATAACTCTAGGGGACTCGATTCACAAAGCTGGGAATACAGTGTGAATAGTTCCGTGGAATAGTGCTGGCACTGGGAATGGGCAGGGTGGGATAGCTGGTAGTAGGACAGAGAACACTTTGTCACTTGTTTTGCTGGAGGGAGAGAAAACTTTAGCAAAGAGAGATGGAGTAGGGAGCGAGACAGGAAACGCCTCTGGGAGGTAGATTTGAACTGGGCCCTGAGTGTAGTATGGGAGCCCACTAGGTGGGTTTTTGTTGTTGTTGTTGTTGTTGTTGGAGACAGAGTCTTAGTATATCGCCCTGGGTAGAGTCCTGTGGCGTCACAGCTCACAGCAACCTCCAACTCTTGGGCATAAGTGATTCTCTTGTCTCAGCCTCCTCCCAAGTAGCTGGGACTACAGGCGCCTGCCACAACGTCCAGCTTAGGTGGGTTTCTTTTATAGGCTCTTCACTGGGCCTTTTCTCACCAACTTGCCGGGTATTTCTAGGGAGCAGCCTGGACCTCATCAACAAGGCAAAGTGAAGTAGTTCTCCCCAGCCACCAATTTCCAGGAGGAAGATGAGGTCCAAGAAGGGGCCCCAGTTACACTGGCAATGTTGATAGGACCTGGGGAGGGCAGCGGCAGTCTTTATCTTGCACTGTGCAATCCCTTCTTTCTTGGTTTGGAGCTCTGCAGGCACTTATCTCGAGGCCCTCTAGTTCCGCCACCCCCTCCCACGTAGCCTCCTGCACTTCCCAGGGACGCCAGAGACTGCGACGTAAAGCAGCACGGCCCCGCGGGAGAGAAGCTAGCGACCCCTAGCCGGCTGCCCTGGGGGCGGGCGGGGAGGGCCTCTGACGTCGGGGGCGGGGGCTGAGGGTGTGACGTAGGGGGCGGAGCCACGCGCCTTACCCTGCCGGCCGGCGATTCATTCAAAAGGCGCGCAGGCTGCGCGGCGGCCGCGGCGCGCGGAGCCGGGCCTGGGCTCCGAGTGGAACCCGGATCCGAGCTGGAGCTGTCGCGGCGCGGCCAGGTAAGGAGCGCGCACAGGGTCCCCATTCCGGGGGCCGCTCCCCGCGGCCGAGCCAGCGGGATGCGGACCCGAGTGGCGCCCCCTGCCTCCCCGCGTCTCTGAGGAAGTTCGCCAACGCGGCGGATGCGGTAACCCGGGCCCGGCGTCCTGTCCCGGCGCCTTCTGTGCCTCGGTCCGCCACATAGGTCTCTGAGCCCCCGGCCACGGGACCTGCGCAGCCGCGACTCTGAGCCCGACCCTGCGTGGTGGGTCATCAGGAGGTACGCCGGGGAGAAGTAGCAGAACTTGCAGTGCGTCGGCCCAGAGCCGCCCCCGACCCGGGAAACTTGGACTGAGACCAGGACAGGGTCCGGGACTGGACGACGACGTCTCGGTGCGACTGTGGCTCGGGGCGGACAGGGAGGGGTTGTCTGGACGGTGTCAGCCCGTGACTGTGGGTGACACGGCGCGTGAGGCGGCCTGGCTCGGGCGAACGTGTGGCTGGGACACTGGGCGGTGACGCCGGGCGAGCAGGCGACACAGAGGGGCTCTGTGTGTCTGTGACAGGCAGTATGTGTGCATGTGATTGTGTGTGAGAAACCGGGGGTCACTGGGGTCACTGAGTGTATATGGCCTGGAGTGTGACCAGAGCAGGGTCAGGACCACTCATTAACTGAGTGTGAAACAGATGGAGAGGAACCTAAATGACTAAGAACTAGCACCGAGTCACTGGCGAGATAGTGTGTGTGTGTGTGTGTGATCGACTACTGTCAGAGTGTGTGTGTGTGCCTCAGGGCAGTGAGTAAGAGGTAGGAAGAGGAGGAACTCCAGACACTTCAAGATTGGGGGGCAAGGAAATTGGGGACCGAGGGGTCAAGGGTCTCTCCAGGGCTGTCCCTCAGGAGTTCAGTTCAGTGAGGATATAGACTCTCAGAGATTTACCCTGACAGAGGGAAGGAGCCAGACTGGGTAGCATCTAGCAGGGAGGCATGTCTGGCGACAAGAGAGGGTCCCTGAAGTGGTCTCATGCTCTACCCCACCAAACATACACACTTGCTCACACACACACACTAACGCATTCAAGTCTCCGCACCTGGCAAAGCTCTGCCACCTGGTAACCTGTTTTGTCAGTGGGCCCAGGCACTGTGGCTTCCAGACAGGCTGGCTGAGCCTCAGTCTCTCCCCTGCTCACCGAGGTGTTGGACAGTGAATGGACTGTGAATCATCACTTTGGGATCCTCTATTGTTTTTGGGTCAACCTCCTCTGTTCTCCCCTCCCTTCAGGCAGAAAGACTGCAGTGGGGTTGGGAGCAGGCTTCTCCTGGGTGCACAGTGGCCTAGGGGCTTGACCCCTGGTACTGGTAATAGGATTGGAAGCACAGCCCTCTCCAAAACTGGTCAAGGAAATGTCATTCTCCCACCCAAAAGCTTCCTAGCTCTCAGTCCCCAAATGGACCCATAGACAATGTGGTTCCACGATTCTCATTCATAGACAATTGACTTCTTTGCGTACGTGTCCTTTCTTTAGTTCCCTGTCTAGGGGGGACCAAGGGGATGGACTTGTTCCCCAGGAGTGGCCTCTGGTCTAGGAGGCCAAGTTCTTGCTGGAGAGCTGGAGCAGGGCCCTGTCACCACCTGGGCAAGACCCCTCTGAGATCCTGACTCCCACACAAGGATCTATGGCATTCATGCAGAATAGGGTGGAAACTGGAATCACTAGGAGGTGGTGGAGGAGATGGTAGGTGGAGAGTGGCACCTGCCGTAGGATCTGGAAGGTTTTTTTGGGGGGGGGACAGAATCTCACTATGTCGTCCTAGGTAGAGTGTGGTGGCATCACAGCTCACAGCAACCTCAAACTCTTGGGCTTAAGTGATTCTCTTGCCTCAGTGTCCAAATTAGCGAGGACTACAGGTGCCTGCCACAGTGCCTGGCTATTTGTTGTTGTTGCAGTTGTCATTGCTTAGCAGGCCCTGGCCAGGTTCGAATCCGCCAGCCCAGGTGTATATGGCTGGCGCCATAACCACTGAGCTATGGCTGCCAAGCCAATCTGGAAGTTCTTTTACCTGTCATCCTCTAAATGTGCTCAACACTTTATGGTGTTGAGTCCTCACAGTGATACAGTGACTATTCAGTAAAAGGAACTGGAATTCAGCAGAGCAAAGTGACTTAACCAAGGTCAGGTGGAGTCAGGACACTGCCAGGACTGAAATTCAGAAGCCATGTGAAATACTTGAAGATTACCATCACTCACCTTCCAAATAACTGCCCAAGGCTTATCT
The DNA here is from genome assembly GCF_000181295.1 of Otolemur garnettii. Taxonomy (NCBI): domain Eukaryota; kingdom Metazoa; phylum Chordata; class Mammalia; order Primates; family Galagidae; genus Otolemur; species Otolemur garnettii. The sequence goes on along the minus strand of NW_003852396.1, from coordinate 28,973,338 downwards.
GGCCTTCTGTCTCTCACACCTGGGTGGTAGGCATGGCCTTGCTGTGGTGTCCCATTGTGAGTTCTAAGTGTGGTACATATATGCACATGTCTTGAACATTGGGGATGGATGGGTTACATGGTCTTCCTGTTCCTTCTCTCTCCCCCCATCCTTCATCCCCAGCCAGAAGTCACCAAATAAACCTGCCTTCTGGAGCCTATATCTGGCTTTTGGAGTGTCCATTCAGAGTTAGCATCACAGCCCAGGGATGGCAGAGATAATTAGAGTCCCAGGTGACCTTCGTCATAATTCAGTGGCTCGCATCCCCTTCTTTGCAGTTGCTCTGACATTTTCCAAAATCCACCCACATGCAGTGGCAAACGGACAGGAAGTGATCTTGAGCAGGTGCCCCATTCTCTCTGGGCCTCCTGTCTCCCCATTGTTATGACCACTGTCACAGCTTGGCCAAGGGCTGGGGTTGGGAATTAGGGTGTCCCCTGGTCCTCTCTGGAATGACGGGAGCTGTACTTCTTGGGACTGATGAAAATAGCTGTCTTGGTCTCCAGGGGCTGAGCCCGAGTTATTTCCATCCCTAGCAAGAGGTGGAAATAGCTCAGGGCCTGGGATGGGGAGAGACAGGGGAAGAGTTAACCTTTCCTCAGTCTAGCTTGATGGAGGCCCCTCAGCCCCACCCTATGCCCTGCCCAAGCCAAACCCTTCTGAGAACTGTGGCCTCTGGGGACGATAGTGAGGCCAGCCTAGGTTTGTGCTTGAGGCTACAGTTGGGATTGGTGTGATAGTTGTGGGAGGGAGTTGCCTGTGCCTGCCCAAGAAAGGGAGACATCAAGGGGCAGTCAGCATCTGTCCTTACTCAGGAGTGAACAGGCTGAGCCCCATTTTACAGAGGGAGAGACTGATATTCTGAGAAATGCAAGGACTTACCCAGGACCTCCCACAGTTCAGATATTCTTGTCCTCCCTCTCTAACAGAACCCTTCAAACCTGCTTTCTATCCTGTGTTCCCCATTCACAGGTTCCCTGGCTGCCTGGACATGGGCCTGCACTGGAAGCAGGCCCAAGACACACCTTCACAACACCAGCCTTGCTCTCCTTGCCTAGACTCTGTTTCCATGTCAGTTCTTACACATGCTGCCAGAGTGACCTCACTAAAGTAACTCCTACTTTTTGCCTTCAAAGTACAATCCTAACTCCTTATCCTAAAGTTGAGTCCTTTTCTTTCAAGATCTTTCTAACTTCAGATCTTCACCCTCATCTCTCCCTGCAGGATACCTTGGTGTTACCCTGCCTTTGTTTTTGCTGTTTCCTTGTTCTAGAACTCTCCTGGCCTTTTTAAGGTAGAGACCCAGCCCTGCCTCACTCGGGATACCCTCCCAACCCAATGTTAGTCCCTCTTCATTGTTGTGGTCTACCTGCCAGGTGTCCCATCAGCCCCACCTCTGGGGAACCGGCACAGCTAGGTGGAGCCAGCCTGGCCAACAGCCTGCCCTGCTCTGCTGCCATGTCTATGCTGGTAAGGCCTATACATGGAAGGGCAGCCACCCCAGGACCCCAGAACTGTGTGTTGTGAAGCACTGGAGGTTGGCACCAAGGATCTCTGATGCTTATTATGGCCTGTGTCAGAATATGTGCTAGAGGTTAGGGGCAAAGACTCGAGGGCACTCTATGGGTATGGGGCAGGCCCATGGCCCTGGCCCTCCTCAGACAGGGCCCCCATTCTGGGCCAGGAGAGGAAACTGTCTCTGCTCAGGCCCTGCTATGTGCCACCCCTGGGGTCTCAGTGACTCCTCACAGCAGGACTGATGGGGGCCCTCATCTTCTCAAGTTGTTATGGGGAGCCTTTGCTGGAGTCTGGCACTCCAACTCTTGCCCAACTCCCAGCCTGATCTACAGGTTGAAGATGAGGGTTGGGGCTTATCTTACAATTCTGGCATCCATTTCCAGAGAAGGAGCAGGCTGGCCTACCTGAAGTGGGAGGAAGAAGTGTTGGCAGGCTGGTCAGCACCTGACCTGGCTGGACGAGGCCAGACTCCCTCCATTATGGGGTTAGCCCTCTACCAGCTGGACAGGAGGGTAAACCAGAAAGGGAGGGGGTTTGCCTGAGATTGCCCAGCAGGGTCTGTCCACTCAGGATTGTAGGGGGGAGGGGGACACAGGGATATGGTCTTTGGGTAGAGTTAGCACCCTCTGTGTTCTGAGCCCTTGTGTACCTGGGCCTAGATTTGGTGCTGCTGGGTGGGAGTAGGATGGCAGAGAGTACAGGAGCCAATGCTGTGTCTACCCTGTGCCTGGCCCTGGGATTAGGCCCCTTGAGGCTGTAATATCCTTAAGTTCATACTTAAGAGAGTCATCTTCAGTCCCTCTAGGCACAGAAAGGGAAACCAAAGCCCAGAGAGGGGAAGACACTTGTAAGACCCTAGTGTCACTGGGATCCAGACTCAGGTCTGTCAGTCTTGAAGGCCAAAGTTTTTTCCTGGGCCATCCTGGGAAAGATGAGAGCTCTATAAATAAACTGCCCATGTGGCTGGGAGCGAGTGCCCTGGCTGGTTGGCACAAACAGAGGGGGATGGAGGGGACCTCTGCAGCCAATTAGAGGCAGTAGAGAGAGAAGAAGGAAGACGGGTTTCCAGAAGAAGAACATATACTCACCCTCCTGCGTGCACTTGCCTCCTTTGCTCCCACAAGGAGTCTCCCCCAATTCCACAGGGGCAGGGGTTGAGGGAAGCTGAAAATTGATGGTTGAGGGGGCCTAGAGAGGGGAGGGGACCCCCTGACACGAGGCTGGGGAGGTTTCCTGCAGAAAGGGGCCCCTGGGCCAAGTCCTCATTGTAAGATTGTCTTCTCTGAGACCAAGTGGTTATAGGTTTCCACTTAGCCTCTCTGAGCCTCAGTTTCCTCAGCTGTGAAGCATGGAAGGCTGTCTTTGAGGGGTTCAGTAAGACCCAGCTTGGAGAGGGAAGTGGCATGTAGTAGGTGCTTAGTAGGAACGGTGTCGGGTAGCTCCAGCTCTGCTCCAGAGATGACTGGTCCCAGACACCACGTCCTCTAGCCCCAGACTCACCTGGGAAGCAGGAAGGGGATTGCATCTAACCATACCCAGACTGGGAGGAGCTGGGTAGGCCAAGTCTGGCTACCTCAGCCCTTTTCGTAGCCTCAAGGGGTCAATTACCCCTTACCCCAGCCCCACCTGCCCACTTGATCTACCTGAGCTACTGAAGCCCAGGTCTGGTGGCAGCAGGAAGTCCAAGGGGCAGAACCATGCCCAGGCCTGGGGGCTAAGGGTGGGCTGGGGAGCAGCTGCTGTCTGACTGTGCAGTGGTACAGGATTATTCAGAATACTTCTGCGGGAGGAGTATTTACCCCCAGGGGAGGGACCAGGGAGATCTTGGCTGCCCCAAGCTGGGGAGAGAGACGGAATGGAGTGCCCTTCTCATTGAGTGGCTCTAACCTCAGCAATAGCCCTTACAGAGCTGGGGTTCCACCCTGGGACCTTGTCTTTGTTCCTCTGGGAATCCCCAGACTTCCCCAGTCTTCCTGCTGCTTTCAGTTCCCAGCATCCTTTCCTGCCAGAGTTGGTACAGACCAGGGCAATATGCAAATGGGTATGCAGGCAAATCCCAGAGGCCACAGAGACTGCAGGTGGGGATAGCACCTTCCCCTGGGGCCTCTGTAACAGACCCTCAGTTGAACCACCTACTGTGTGTGCTGGCTTCCTAACCTCTGCCATCAGGTTGGCAAATACCCTGAGGGTGTCACTATGTGCCAGGCCCTGGGCAAGGCTGCAGGGTGAGAGGAGGCAGGGAGGAGACTGTCCTGGGCTCCATTCTTCCTCACTACTTACTGCCTGTGACCCCCACAGGTGACCTCTCCTGACCTTAGTTTACCCAGGTGTGAGATAGGAATGCTGTCCTCTCCTGCGAGGACTGGAGGCAGACCAGGGCCTCGCCTGCACTGGGTGGGGGACATTCCCTTCCCATAAGAGTGGTGGAGGGGAAGCCAGCAGTGTCTCATTACCCTAGCTGCCACCCAGTAGGGCACTGCCCTACTTCAGCCCCAGTTGCCAGGGAACCACTGGGTTCCTTGCTAACCTGGATTTCTCTGTGGATGGGCAGCCTTTGTCTTCCTGGGAAGCTGTGTCCAGCTGTGTTTCCAGGCAACCCCAGCCTCTGGAGGCTGGAGGGAGGTCCACAGGCCCTGGATCACTGGCTAGGAAGCAGAGTACCTGCCTCCCCACTGCTCTGCTCCAGGTGGGCACCTGCCGCCACCTCCAGCTCCCCCAGTACAGCCTCACTTGGCAGGCAGCCCGGAGAGCCCGCTGAGACGCAGGCTGTTCCATGCCTCTCCCTCCCCTATTTAACCCTTTGAGGCTCCCATAGGCCCTGAGGAAGTACAAGCTTCTCAGCTTGTGGCTGATGCTTGTTCTGACCTGGGCACTGCCCATCAACCCCATAGACTCCTCCCTCCTCCAGATTCTCCCCATGGCTTATCCAGCCCCTCCTGTGTGCCAAACACTGAACATAAATATAAAAGAGAGTCAGGTTTATGCCCCCCGGCTTACAATAGGGACCCTGAGGCACAGTGAAGAGCTGTGAATGCTTACTGGAGGACTTACCCTATGCCAGGCCTGTGCTGAGTACTCGATGTGAGTTCTCTCACTTCACCCTCACGATAGCCCTCTGTAGGGACCTACAGGCACAGGCCAGTGAGGAACCACGAGATGGTACTCCATGTTTTCTCTCCTGTCAAGGGGAGGTGGGGTTTATTTCTATTCTCAACTACACAGCGTATGTGACGGCTTTGGTCAGCATGGGGCGTAGATGTTGCCACTAGGAGTAGGTCATTGGTCACACTTCGCTTGAAGACAGTGATTGCATTCATTGCTTCAAGCCCACCCCTGCCTAACCCCAGCCTCTGGGCTCTTTTACCATCAGCCTGCTCTCGGGCCTTCCCTACATTGGCATAGCTGTATCTTCTATCCAGGGTGCCTTTCGCCCCCTCCCACATGCCAAGTTGGCACTCACGGTGGGGAAGGGGCTGGGTAAATAGGATATTGGTGTGCAAGGCTCTTAATGCTGAGGAGGAAGGGGCAGGTGGGTGGGCTTCCAAGAGGAAGTGACTTTGAGCTGAGCTCTGAAGGAAGAGTAGATGTTGACCAGGTAATGGGATGGTTTTCTAGGCAGAGGAAATAGTAGATGTGTGTCTGGGGGATGGAAAGAGGCTCAGAGTGGTTGGCATATGCATGTGAGAGGTTGGCGGAGGTGTGTGGGACACCATTCTGAAGCTGGTGGGAGGTGGCCAGGGGCCAGAACTCAGCATCAAGACACCCAGGCTGTAGGATCGGGCTGACCTGGAGGCTGAGGAGGGGGCGCAGGCACTGAGAGATCTTGGGGAGTGTCTAGAGGGGAGGGCCTGGCTGGGGTGGGCAGGGGCGTGGCAGGGGACTGGGTCACCCTACTGGGCTTCAGTTCTGGGAAAGGGGAAGCTGTTTATGGCTTGGGCCCAGCCTGGGCACAGCTTCCTCTTTTTGGGGGGCCCCCAGGTTTGTGCCTTGCAAGGGGCTCTGCCACCTCTGGCTTCCACTTCAACTTGGGACCCTCCTTGTTGCCTTTGCTAGTTGGCTTTTATCCAGGGAATTTCTGATTCTGATTGTTTGGGCATTTAGGGAAGGGCTGTCTGAGGAAGCTCTTCCCGACCCTGTGAGGGTGTTTAGAGGAGGCTTCCTGCTCCAGACACAGGGCTGGGTGCCGAGTCTTGTGGTGAATAAAACAGACATTGGTGCCCTTACTGCTGTCTGGTGAGGGAAGCAAAGAATAAACAAGTAAGCAAACAGCTACTTAAACACAAACTTCTACCTCAGGTGCAGAGGAAAGAAAGGGGTGTTGAGGAGGAAATCCCATGACCTACTTCAGGCTCATTACCTCATTTAAACTTCATGACGGCCTTGCCATAGGAGATAATATCACATCTCCAAGTTGAAGATGAGGAAACAGAGACTCAGCAAGGTGAAGCCAGGGGACCAGGTTCCACAAGGATTTGGTAGCAGTGGGGACAGGGCCTCAGGCTAGTAGATTTGGGGGAGGAGTGGCTTCTACCAACTTCCTTCTCTGGTAAAATCCACTGGGGCCCATCCTCCCCACCCAGTGTGGCTGGGGTGTGGTTCTCCTCTGTGGGGCCCTGGAGCTGAAAGGGAGGCTCAGTCTCCCCATCTCTGACAGCTGTCTTCTTTGAAGCCCTCAGGAGGTGCTGGGCTTTGGGAGGCCACTGACTACCCAGCCTTCAGGATGAGGTGGAGAGAGGTGGGGTCTTTACAGACTCCCTTCCAGCTGAGTGACTTCTTAGGGCTTGTTTTTTGGTACATAGTTCTGCTGCTGTGTCTTAGACGACGGAGGCACATTGGGGAAGAGGTGCAGGGGCCTGAGCAGGCAGCATGTACACGAATGTACATGTGTGCCCACAGGGCTTTCCTACTTGACCTGGCAGGTCCAGCTGAGGCTCAGTCTGGGCTGAATGTGGGGGCCGGGGAGCCAGACTAGGGTAAGTGCCGGTTTGGGGTAATTAGAAGGTACATAATTAGAAGGCGTGAGGGCCCTAGGTGGCGGGTGTCTGTGAGCATGCCTGAGTAGCCCCTCACTGGCTTTGAGTCGGGTCCTTTGGACCCTCACTTTCCTCCTGGAAGTCTGGATCATATGGCGTCTGTCTGCAGATGAGCAGCTGCACGGCCTTCCTGTGGGCTCAGGTCACCAGCAGGTGCCCCCGGGGCCGGGGTGGTTCTGGGCTCTCTTCTGTCTGGTTTTGCCTCTTTTCACTCTTGCCCCAGCCCTCCAGACCTGCATGGGGACATGGAGGGTAGCTGGGGGCTAGGCTGTAGGGACAGTTTGAGGACTTGGGGCTCTTAGGTCTGTGGGTTAGACTTCTGAAGGACAAGGGAGGGGGCCGTGCAGAAACAGGCTTGAGGTAGGAGCTTAGGCTAGGCAGGAGGAACGGATGCCTTGGAGCAGAAATTGGAAGACTTATACCAAATTTGAGGAAGGACAAGCAGGCCTTCCTTAGATGGCCAGGGGTGCCATCTGTTGGATGTTGTCTGCCAGGTGTAGCCTTCACCCTTCTCCTGTCCCTGGTTTCCCCCTGAGCAGCTGCCAGTGATCTGGAGAGTCCCGAGGATGATGTGAACACTGCCTCTCCCCCCATTTCCCCTGGGTGTAACTGAAACCTTGGACCTTCCTGGGCCGGTGCCCAGCCAGGCCTTGAGGGCAGGTGGCAGATCAGTTTCCTGGGCTCCTTTTCCAGGCAGGAAGCCCAGACTGCCTAGGGAAAAGGGGCTCTCGAGTGGCCTGGGACATCCTACAGGCAGCACTTCCACTGCCAGGCTTGGCAGCAGACAGCTGAGGGCTCCTTGACCTGCTGGGGCCCGGGGCCAGTGGCTGACCTCTGAAGACACCCTTGAGCTTCAGAGGGTTGTGTGCGGCCTGTGCTGACCACTGAGGAGCGAGGAGCACAGCTTCCTCATCTCTTGCACCTGAGTCTGGGCCTCTGGAAGTGCCTGGTGGACTTCCTCACTCTCCCTCAGCCCCTCCCACTGTCTACCATATGTCCTACTTCCTGCTGTGTCTGCCTTATATACAGGATGGAGGCTTCTCAAGGGCAGGCCACAGTCTGGGCCTGGGGGCTCCTCTGAAATATCACCCACTGTTCCTTAACCTGCTTTGTTTTGACTCTTGGTACTTCCCACCATCTGGCAGGGGGACTACTCTTTATGTGTTTGCCATCAGTCTCCCCTGGAGTGGTGCTTCCTAGGAGAGGGACGTTGTCTGTCTCTGGCGCCAAGGGCAGTGCCTGGCACATAGTCAGTGCTGGAGAGATGATGGAAGGCTGAACACCGGCTGCCATGACCACCCTACCCGTGGGCAGAGATGCAATCAAATACGTCCCAGTCCCCTCCAGAGGAGGTGTGGAAGGACCAGGACCTAGATGGGGTGGGGGTAGAGGAACACACAGGAGCTATGAAAACCATACCCACTTTGGGAAAAACTTCTAGAGAAGCTTCTAGAAATAGAGGTGTTTGCATTGTGCTTCAGAGCATGAAGGAAAGGGCCTTTCTTAGAGGAGAACCAGCAAGGGTGAGGCAGAGAGGCTCGGGAAGAGTGGCATGCTTGCAGACTTGTGAGGAGTGGGTGGCAGGAGCTCGGAGAGATGTGGCTGGAGTGGGGAGGCTTGGGCTGTGGGAGGTTGCCACCCTGTCATCCCCCAGTCTCAGGCTGCGACACAGGCTTCCTTCCTACCAGGCTCCCTTGCCGATGCTGCAGGACATCTGTTTGAGGAAAGGGAAGGAAGCCCTTCCCCCTCCGCGAAGCCTCCTAGTCTGCAGGGCCTCCCCTTCCAGCCTGTCTTGCCCTATGAGACCAACTCCCTGGCAGGGGAACCCCTCTGCTCAGGCTTGTCCCTGGGAGGTATCGCCACCTCATGCTCTGCCTGTCCAATGGTACCTTGCTAACTTCCAGTCAAAATCCGTCATCCTGAAAGTGGTGCTGAGAGGACAGTAGCTGTTTGCCTGTCCCTGCTGCCCTGCTGAGTTTCCCCTCTATCTGCTCTAGGCCGGTGACCACCCCGGGCTCTGAGGATGAAGCTGAGACCACTGTGCTGGCCCCTGACCTTCCTTTTGGTAAGTTAGGGATAGACCCTGGGGAAGGCAGAAAAGCTGAATCCTTAGACTTGTACCCTAGCCCTCCAGCAAGGGAGTTGCAAACACTGCTTAGGGACCCCATCCTCGAGTGGGGCTTCGTTACTCAGCATTTAAAGAATCTGAAGCAGTCAGACTAGAAGCACCTCTGGACCCACCTTGGCATGAGACGGAGACACAGGAGTGGAGGTCATGGCTGCTTCCACTCAAGGCACCAAATTAGGCTCACCCGGGCTTATGGGGGATAGTGAAGAAGGAAGGACTTGCTGGCATTTATAGGCAAGGCAGGTATGGTCAAGAGTGAGATCCTTGCTCTTGGGAGACAGGCGAGCGTGAAAACCAAGCCCAGCAGGAAGCGTTGGCAGGAGACCTAGAGGAAACTGGGCAGAAGAGGTCTGGAATTTGGAGCTTGAGAACTTTAGCACCTCAGATGCTGGGCTTCAAGATCTAACTTGGTCTAGGAACCCCCGATTCCAGGTCCCAGAGTCAAGAGCCTCAGCTGACTCTGAATTATAGACTTGTAACATCTTGGAGTCTGCTCTGGGTCCATCCCAATGAAGCCACAGGCTCAGGGAAGGGCTGAGCTTGGCCTCAGGCACCTCGGAGGGTTACTTCTTATACAGGAAGCCCCCTAGTCTTGGCAGGTGTTAGGAGCAGGCCTGAGGAGGTCTCTGGAGCCTCTGTGTAATGTTCCACCTCCCTGCACCTGCTCTGCCCTGCACCTGCTGCTCTCCCAAAGTTTGTGACAAATTGGAGGAGGGATTCAGGGCAGATACTTTGTACCTGAGAATGGGAAGCAGAGGGACCTCCCAGTGGAATGGTCACACACATTGAGAAGGGGACACACATTGAGAAGACAGATCCTTCTTTGGTCATGTGGTATGCCCTGTTGGAGTGCACGGTGGCCTTGCCTCGTGGGGAGGTCACAGAAGAGGATGTGGTCCTAGAAATTTGGGCAAAGGCCCAGAATAGGCAACACCGGCTGTAGATTTGGCTCCAGGGATGATAAACAGAGACCAGTTAATGACATGACCAGCTGTAGTGGTGGTGGGGGTGGGTACCTAAGGCACCAGGAAGGGGGAAGGCATCTGAGAGAGGACTCGGAAGTATTTCCTCCTTATCATCTGGTTAGCTGAATGGGCTGTGACTCAAAGACCTCAGAGCTTGAAATCCTGATCTGGCCTGGTCTGGGGTTTTCTAGCACTCTCCAGAGCAGATGTGATTCTCTCCCTATCCAGGCACTGCCAATGCAACAGGTTTGGGATGGGGCAAGTTTTCCTTGCAGCATGTGGGATTGAGGTTGGGAGAGTGTCTCTGAAGCTTGGATGGAATGGCCCTGTGTGGTCAGTGGTCCCTACCACCGGGGCCTCAGGAAGTAGGTAGTGGATAGATGACCCCAAAGACTGCATGCCCAGCACTTTCTGCCTGTTTCACCATGCTCCTGCTTGCTGTTTTTTCAGCTGCTGCCCTGGTCTCTGGCCACTCCAACATCAACGACCCCTTGGCAGTGCCCACCCGGGGAGGAACCCAACCTGGTGCGTGTTGCCCTGTCCCATCTGCCATGTTCTGGGAGTCTGGCTTCCCCAGGGACCTCAGGCTTAGCTCCTGGCATTTTTTCTCACCCTTCACCTCCCACAGGACCTGGGGCAGGGCACATTATGCAGGTCCTGCCCCCTAGGCACCTTCTCAGCTTCATGGGGCTCCAGTCCATGTCAGCCCCATGCCCGCTGTAGCCTTCGAAGGAGGCTGGAGGCCCAGGTGGGCACAGCAACTCAAGATACAGTGTGTGGAGGCTGCCAGCCAGGGTAAGCCATGGGGCTGGGGAGTGTGGGCTCATGGCTAGGTGATCAGGACTCTGGATGCTAGGGTCCTAGCTTTATCCCAACCGGGCCTTAGTTTTTCCATCTGTGAAATGGGCAGGACAAATGAGGGGTCCTGGTGGGAAGGAATCCAGTCTCTCTGAGGAATACTTTTTGGGGGAAACTTCTAGCCCTCACTGATGTCTTCCTTCCCTGCAGGTGGTTTGGGCCTTGGAGGGTCACCCGAGTTCCATGTCAACCATGTTCTTGGGCACCTCTTGGTATTCGTGGCTGTGATGGTGAGTAGCAGACGGTGGCTAGGACTGGTGGTAGTGTGGGAAGGGGCCAGTGAGCTTGAGTCTAGGAGCTGCTACAGTGTCTTTGTGGGGGCATTAGGGTCCTTCTCCCAACCTGGGGGAGAGTATGTAGCCAAAGGGTGTCCAGTAGGACAAGTCGATTGTTCCACTGTCTGTGTCTGCCCATCTGTCTTCTGAGTGGCAGAGACCATCCAGCAGGTGACAGCCACAGTGGGGGGAAGCACTGGGGGACTCACTTCCTGACTAATCTCCTGTCCCTATCCACTCCAAGAGACCCATGTGGACAAGCACAAGTGTGCGCTTGTGCACATATGCTCACCTCCTCTCACTGCAGAGCTAGTCAGCTTCTGGGGCAACTAATTCATGCTCCAGGCCACGGGAGTGGTAGGATCCTGTGTCCTTGTACCCACGCATGTGCCACATGTGCCATCTGTTCACCCCTCTGACCTCAGCATGAGGGGATGATGGGGCTGAGGGTCTGTATGTCCTGAGGCCTGAGGCAGCCTTATTCAGGATGACTGATGCCCAAAAGGGAAAATCTGGAGAGTGAGTTGGCCTTTGCTTCTCCATTATGGCAGAGAGTGAGCTTTCTAGGACACATCAGTTCCTCCCCATTCCACACTAACTGGGGTCCTGGGCCTCTGCTTCTCTCTGTCTCCATTCTCTCTGCTTCTGTCTTGCCTCCATATTCCATGATGCTCAGGATGGGAGCGGCGGGCCCGACGTGGTGTGGAGGTGGCTGCAGGGGCCAGTGGCGGTGGTGAGACACGGCAGCCTGGGAACGGCACACGGGCGGGAAGCCATGAGGAGACGGCTGCACAGTATGCGGTTATTGCCATCGTGCCTGTCTTCTGCCTCATGGGGCTGCTGGGCATCCTGGTGTGCAACCTCCTCAAGCGGAAGGGCTACCACTGCACAGCTCACAAGGAGGTCGGGCCCGGCCCGGGAGGTGGAGGCAGCGGTGAGGCCTGGCTAGGGTCCAGGTGGGGAGGACAAAGGATCTGACAGAGAGAGCCCTTCAAGAGCTAGTAAGGAGGTGACAGCTGCAGACAGAGTGGGAGGAAGGGTGAGGGGCAAGGTGTGGCAATGGGGGCAAAACAGAGACAGGACAGCCGGTCAGGTGGCTTCAGCAGGATTCCTACCCTGGGTGAGGCCCCGCCAACCTATAACTTCTGTACTTGTTAGAGCCATAGTTGTGTATGTGGTTCAAGGATTAGACAGCCTTTGAGACACTCGAGGTGACCTGTGACCTCTGGCCTGGAGTAAGAGAGGAATGAATGCTCTGAGTCAGGAGGGCTAGCAGGGCAGCTGTCCTGGGCAGGCACCATCAGGGGCTTGGGTTTCAGTTCCAGGTTGTGGTTTGAGTTACTAGTCCTGGAACCAGAAGGAGAGGCATGTTCTACCACCTTGAGCCCAAGGCCCTGGGCCCCTTTTCTTGTTTTCCAGCCACCACTGTCACCTGAAGGGCAGGGGACCTCACATGCACATACTCTTCCTTGGGCCAAGTCAAGAGTAAAATGGCACCTCCCATGCCAGTGCTCCAAGCTGCCTCAGCTGACCAGAGCCCCTTCCAACTCCTGACATTGGAGTCTGGAGGAGGCCAGAGAGGGATAGGAGCTTTAGACAGGCAGGAAGGAATATGGCAACTCAGGGCCATTTTGCCTGGGCCTGCACTTGTTTCCCTAGCCTTATGACTTCTTTTAACTGCTGGCTGCTGCCTAGTTCTGTGTGGTTTGTTTGGCATTGGTCACAGGATTTATCATGGTGGTCCATTCTCACACCACTGAGGTTCAGAACGAAAGCTGACCAGTGGCCTTCACTTAAATAGTTACTTAGACAGGGTGGTATGCAAGAAAGTGATAGACCTAGAATGGCAGAGTTCACCGCAGATGTTGGGAGTCCTGGGCAGAGAGGTGACCCACAGATCTGTGTAGCTGAGAAGGGGACAGCACAGGCCTAAAAGAGACTGACCTCCCATCTCCCAACACATACACACATACATAGACTCTGCAGGGACTGTGGAGTGCAGATGGCTGTAAGCATCTGGGACTTCTGGGTGCAGGAAATAGTGATGTTGAATAATAAAGGTGATGATAGGCCTTATCTGAGCCTAGAGTCCCGCAAGTGCAGGGCTCTATGAGACTTGTGTCACCCAAACACATACACACACACGCATGCACACATGTACTGGGTGCTGCTGTGACTCTTTAGGAAGGCCAGGGGCGCCCTCTGCTGGCAGACCCTGGGTAAGCTTGGGAGCTGGAGTTCCCCCCGCTTCTATAAGATCATGGGCCTTCTCTTCCCCAGGAATCAACCCTGCCTACCGGGCTGAGGATGCTAACGAGGATACCATTGGGGTCCTAGTGCGCCTGATAACAGAGAAGAAAGGTGAGGAGGGGCTCTGACCTTATCCCAGTGCCCAGGAGAGCCTCCTCCAAGAGCCTGGGAGGCAGCTGCAGGGGGTCAGAGTCCTGCCTTGCTCTGTCCCAGCCCTGGGATGCCTTGGTCCCGCCTGGCATTCTCTGGCCCAGTAGTCCTGCCCCTTGGCCTCTTGTTCTTGCCTGATGAATAGGGGAGGGGAAAGCACAGGCCAGGCTAGGGAAGAGTGGTGGGTAGGTAGCAGGTTCTTGGCCGGGTCAGGGTGTGGGAAGGCTGCCCCATGTGGCCAGAGCTGGTTCTGACTGCAGCTGCCCACAGAGAATGCTGCAGCCCTGGAGGAGCTGCTGAAAGAGTACCACAGCAAGCAGCTGGTGCAGACGAGCCACAGGCCTGTGCCCAGGTGAGTGGGCACGTGGGAGAGGAGAAGCCAGAACCTACAGATAATCAGCCTGCCTTCTGGGCTCACCACTTGGGGCTGTCCCTCTTCATGTCACCCCAGGCCTCTCTACCTGCTGCTGGGGTCTCCTGACCCTGGCCTGCCCTCCTGACTGCTCCCATCTGTGCCCTCCTGCAGGCTGCCACCAGTACCTCCTAGCATGCCGCACATCTGCCCACATCGCCACCACCTCCACACCGTGCAGGGCCTGGCCTCACTCTCTGGCCCCTGCTGCTCCCGTTGTAGCCAGAAGAAGTGGCCTGAGGTGCTGCTGTCCCCTGAGGCCGCAGCTGCCGCTACTCCTGCGCCCAGCCTCCTGCCCAACCCAGCCAGGGCTCTGAAGGCTGGGCCCAAGGCAGGACGCCAGGGCGAGATCACCATCTTGTCTGTGGGCAGGTGAAGTGGGCACAGATAAGGTCGGGGAGATAGCCTGATGGGTGGGGGTGATGCAGAGGCAGGGCACCCTGCTTGGTGGTGGTCTCATCCTTATTGGGTTGGCCAGAAGGAAGCCAGAACTTCCCAGCAATGCTGTGTCTTGGCTCCCCACAGCAGGGTCTTGGCCCCCCTGGGGCCCCTCAGGCCAAAGGCATATCTACTTGCAGCCTAGAACTGGGGCGGATGGGGGCTGGGTACAAGTAGCAGCAGAGCAAAGCCCTTGTCTATAGGTGGGAGCTAGGAAGAGCTTGGGCATCAATAGGCTCAGGTTTTAATCCATGAACTTGCCCTGTGATCCTGGCAGGTACTGTCCTCTCTACACCCAAGGCTGCCTCTCTAATGATAATGATTGTACCTCATCTTCACAGGTTCCGTGTGGCTCGAATTCCTGAGCAGCGGGCAAGTTCAGTGGTGTCTGAGGTGAAGACCATCGCAGAGGCTGGGCCCTCAGAGGGTGATCTCCCTGACTCCCCACAACCTGGCCTATCCCCTGAACAGCGGACACTGCTAGGAAGTGGTGGAAGCCATAATAAATGGCTGAAGCCACAAGCAGAGAAGGCTGAGGTAAGGGGCAGGGGGAAGTATCTGTTGGCACCAAGGCCAACCCTGACTAAAGTTAGGGGAGGGGTAGAAGTACAAATGGCCCTAGGCAGGGATCACTCTTCCAGAGCTCCAAAACTAGCCCTTGACTCAGATCTGACCCTTCACCCCTCTCCTCAGGAGAATCGCTATGTAGTCCGGCTAAGTGAGAGCAACCTGGTCATCTGAGGGACTACCCAGTCTGAGGACACTGTAGCCGTACCCTAGGCGGTTCTGAAGGCTTCCTGGAGGAGGTAGAGCTGCAGCTGGGACTATAAGGATCAAGATGCAATGGCCCGGAGACAACAGCAAAGGCCACATCCTGGAGGTGGATCATCCGCCCCAGTGAGGAGGCAAGGCAGGTGGCCACACTGTGTGTAGGAGATCAAAAGCCCCGCCCCTGTCCCTGCTGTCCCGGCTTTTTGCAGGATATCCCTGGCATCCCCCCTCCAGTCCCCTGTGCCTGCACTTGGTGGATCCTAGGAGCCCACAGGATTCTCTGTATCACCAAGGGGCTAGGTTTGGTGGGAGTAAGGGGCATGTGCCTGGTACCCTTGACCCCCTGCCCCTGTACAGGGCCCTAGAGCAAATGTGCCTCCTACTCCTCTTCTGGCAGGTCCTGTAAAGGGAAAGGGCAACAAAAAGCCCTGGGCTGGGAAGCTGAGTTCCTGGGTTCTAACTTTGGGCCCATCGCTGGGTCCTAGTTTTTCTGACTGTGAAATGGGAGAAGATGACATCTCAGTACCTAGGGCCTCTCAAGCTCCTTGCAGGTTCTGGGCTGGGTAGTGGAGGGTGAGGGAGCTGGACTCTTGTCACCACCCCCATTAGTAGCTTTATCTGGCCCCCCTGTTGCTGCTTCCAGGGCCTCTGCCTTCAAGGCCCCCAGGGGCTGTCCATCCATGGCTCTGCCTACAGAAGGGGCTTCATGCATGTGCCTGCCCCCTACTTTGCTGTTTTTAATTAAATTGACAAAACAGACGACCTGGGCAGGGCTGTGGCACAGAGCCGCAGTCTGCCTAGCCATCTGCAAGATCTTGGGAGCTTTGGGGAGAGGAGCATGGGCCAGCTGGAGAGTGCCTCTGGCCTTAGTGGCTTCTGTGTCCCTGTGGTGCCAGTGTGTCTGGGCAGCGAGGGCGACTGCCAAGCCAGCTCCACCCACCACTCCAGCTCAGCAACTTGGTTATTTATGTGGGGCTGTGCAGGCATGGCCCGCCACCTGCCCGTTTCTCTTATTTATTGAAACTTGCTGTCGTCCTATCTTTGCAGTTCCATCCCCATCCGTTTGTTGAGTAATAAAAGGTGGGAAACTGCTGTCTTGAGGAGCTTACTTTCTCTGTGCCCCTCTCCCAGGCCATCTGTCTGTTCAGCACATACCTCAGGCCCTATTCCAGGTTGGGCAGGCTGCCCCTCCCCTCCAGGACCTCCTCCTCAGAGGTAGGAAAGCAGGGCCCAAGAGGCCTTTCACTTCCTCTGGTTCCCACTGAAGCCCCTAGGGCAGTGATTTTCAACTGGTGTACCATGGCAGAGAGGATTTTAGATCATTAATTAAATTATTTTCAAAAGACCTTAAGTATATTCCTTTTTGTACTTTTTTTTAATCAACATAATTTATGCCTAGGGTGACCAGACGTCCTGCTTTTGAACAATGTCCTGTGTCCCGCGGCATTTTTATAAAGTCCCGATTTTTGGAAAGAATGCACAAACGGGCGGGAGAACAGGAAGGGAATATACTTCGGCTGCCATGTGGCTATTTCACCAGAATATGAGTTTTATATTATTTTTGTTAATTTTATAATGTTAAACTGTAATAACCAAATAATTGCTGAGAAGTGATTATCAAGAACTGCTTATCAAAGTTTGCGTTGTTGTCAGGCCCTGCCCTGCCCTGTCCCCCCGCCCCCCCATGTTGTCCCACCTTACTGATGTTAAAATCTGGTCACCCAGCTCGGTGCCTGTGGCTTAAGGAGCTAAGGCGCCAGCCACATACACCTAAGGTGGCGGGTTCGAATCCCCAATCCGGGCCCGCCAAACAACAATGATGGCTGCAACCAAAAAAATGGCCGGGTATTGTGGCGGGCGCCTATAGTTCCAGCTACTTGGGAGACTGAGGCAAGAGACTCGCTTGAGCCCAGGAGTGGGAGGTTACTGTGAGCTGTGATGCCATGGCACTCTACCCAGGGGGATAGCTTGAGGCTCTGTCTCAAAAAAAAAAAAAAAAAATCTGGTCACTCTATTTATGCCATAGAAATTTAACTGTGGGTTCAAGTGTGCTGTGAGATAAAGGTTGAAAAACACTGGCCTAGGGTTAGGGCTGTCAAGTAGAAATCGAGCGTGAGCCACCTATATGATTTAAAATTGTCTAATAACCACATTTCAAAAAGTAAAAACAGGTGAACTTAATTTAATATTTTTGAACCCAGTATATTCAAAGTATTTTCATTCCGGTGTAAAATCAATATAAAAATTATGAATTAGGTTCAGTGCCCGTAGCTCAGTGAGTAGGGTACTGGCCACATACACCAAGGCTGATGGGTTTGAGCCTGGCCCGGCCTGCTAAACACCAATGACAGCTGCAACCAAAAAATAGCTGGGCATTGTGGTGGGCACCTGTGGTCCCAGCTACTCGGGAGGTTGAGGCAAGAGAATTGCTTAAGCCCAAGAGTTTGAGGTTGCTGTGAGCTGTGATGCCACGGCACTCTACTGAGGGCAATATAGCAAGATTTTGTCTCAAAAAAAAAATTACGAATTAGCTCTTTTTCTTTGCTTTGAAATCTAGTGTGTGTTTTACACATCTCAATATGAACAGCATATTTCAAGGGCTCAACAGTCACATGTGGCTGGTGGCTGTTGCACTGGATAGTGCAACACTAGAGGAAGTGGCAGTAAGGAGAACAGAAGGGCTGGACAGTGCAGGAGGAGGGAATGTGTTTTATGGAGAGGGAATGGCACATGCAAAGGCCAGGCACCCACACACAGGAGGAGCTGCAGAGTGGACACGTGGGCCTCATGCCAAGGATGCCTGCCCTGGAGCCTCCAATCCTTCATCAGCTCCTTCTTGGCCAGTGTGGAGAGTAGAGGAGCAACAGGAGCAGAGGCACCCTGGGCAAGCTGTTGCAACCATCCAGGAAAGAGGTGTTAAGACAGATGGGTCCAAGGGATTCCTAGGGCAGAACTGGCAGGCACTGCATTGATAAAGGAATGTGAGTCAAAGATTAGGGCAGCTGGTGGAGCAACAGGAGCTCCTGGGGCACCTGTGACACAAACCCTTAGGGATGTCCTGAGACATCTGGGTGTGAAGGCCTAGAGCTCTCAGAAAGTGGACCTAGATGACAAGAACTTCTACAAGCACTCAGGTGGACTCTCCACTGGACCTGGAGAGTACGCATCCTGGGGGAAGGGCCCAGGGCAGATCATGGACTGCTCCAGGGCATGGCAAAGAAACTACTGCCAAGGAGGTGGGAAGAAAACCAAAAGACAGTGTCCTTGCCACCAGAATGGTGGGTGTGGAAGCAGAGTGTGCTGCAAGGCCAAGTGCTGCCTGCCCTCATGAATGGACACAGGGACTTCTCGGGGGTCATCCCAAGGGAGTGGTGAGAGCAGGGCAAGGTCCAAGTGGACCGTTCCCTACAGAAGCCTGACTGTGCCAGGCCATGGCTGGTGGGGCCTTAGGCTCTGGGGATGGACTAATTTTTAAATTGGGGTTTTATTAGTTTAGTATATTGCTTAAATATGGAAGAAGGGGACACATTTAAATGCTAATGGCCTTCTCAGAGAGGATGAAGAACTATAATTTGACCCTTCATAAAACCTGGAGAGGTGTGAAGAAGGGGCAGCCATGCTGGGGGTACAGGAGGCCTGGCTTCAGAGGGTAGGGGCTTTTTTCCTGAGCAGAAGCCATGGTGGAGGTCAGCTACAGAGAAAATTCCTGCTCTGGGCAGAGGCTGGGCAGGTATACTTTGGGATTCAACCTCTCAGTTTCTCCCTAGGTACCTGGGGCACAGATTTCTCTTTCTGGGGTTTCGCAGGTGGCCAGGAAAAGAATAGGGACACCTGTGAGGACAAAGGGAAACAAGGTTTTGCTGCACTAGGTGAGAGGAAGGAGATTGGGAGGCTGGACTTCAGAAGGAATTTTCTGGATCAGCAAAGGTTTAAAGTCTAGGGCAGGGTGTCTGATGTAAGGGGCTGACTGGCATCACCAGTACACCCAAAGAAGGAACTGGTCCTTGGGACTGTCAAGTGCACTTGGGGCCCCCATTTGCCACCTGGTCAGCTGCATCTCGGGGAGATGGTTTGGCTTCCCCAACTAGGCTGACCCTCAGCCAAGCAACCCACTTCTCCCAGGACTTGGAGGGCATATTACCCATGTGTGGGGTGTACCAGAACCCACCTACTCTTGGGCCTCAGCCTCCTCCCCCAGGGAACACTGGCCTATGGTCTCTAGGTACCCTCTCTCCAACCTACTCACTCAGCCTGGGAGAAGTACATATATGTATGTAGATGTATATATACTTAGGGTGGAGACTGAGGCTAGTCAGGCTTCTCAGGCCAGGTGTGAACATCCCCATCACAGTAAACACTGCCTCTCTAGACCCTTCTTCCTCATTTTCTGCTTGCATAAAGGTAGGAGAAAGTTTTGGCCCTGGTTTCAGTTTCTTCTCTTGTCCTTTGGAGTATTGAGGCTGGCTCCAAAGAGTGGGATGAAGAGCTGAGGGATCACCTAGGGATGTGTCTTGATGCCCTTGGTCTTAAGGGCTCTCATTCTCACCAAGAAGCTTTCCTAGCTCATCCTGCAAGCTCCTATAGTTCAAGATAGGTGCAGGCCACTGGCAGAAATGGGAGCTGGGGGTCAGGGTGGTGTTTTGTGGGGGGGTATCCTAAGCTTACCCTCTCACTCCACTCACTTTCCACCCCCATGGGCCAGAATGGTGGGGTGGGCTCAAGTTTCCACCCAACGTGTTCTTGGCCTTGAGCCCTGCCAGTGACCTGAAGCCTCTGGGAGAATCCCTTCTTGCATCAGAAAAACTTGCTATTCCTGTGGCCAAAGGTACCCTCTCCTCCCCCAGTGGATGGGTTCCATGTTGGGTTTGGGTCAAGGATGGGAGGGAAGGCTAGGCAGAGGCACCAGGTGAGGTTTGGTGGGAAGCGCTGAGAGTAAGAAGTCCTGAGTTTTATTTCCAGCTGCAGTGTGAGCCAAGTTACTTGGCCACTTTTGGTGTGTTTTCTCTCCAGTTGAAGAGGCTGAATTCCGGACGTGTGGCTGTGAGCATATGGGAGCATGGACTATAGGGGCCACGACCCAGGAGGGAATGAATGGTAGGCAGATAAGGCAGGAAAGAAGCCTGTGCCTGGACTAGGGCAAGTAGTTTTGCCTAGAGGGGAGACAAGAGATTCAGATGTTTCAGATGTAAAACTGACAACACCTGATGGTTTGGATGGAGACCGCATAGCCTCCCTCAATTGTCCCCCTTGATTTCTGATAAATCCATCCTTTAAAAAAGCTCAGGCCTTGCTTCCTGTGAGATGAACAGAACATGGAGATTATTTGCCTGGACCATGGAGCCAGACCAAGGGTGAGTTCCAGCTCTGCCCCTCACCAGTTCTATACCCTTGGCCAAGATGCTTAACCTCCAGAGATGCCCCCTGGCTAAGATGGGGCTAACAATAGAGTATGCCTCATATCAAGCTGTGAGGATTATATGAATTAATGAGTGAGCCAGTGTGCTAGCCACATAGTAGGCTCTCAATAGATGTCAGCTGTCAACCTCCTCAGATGCCTCCTGGCTAAAATGGGGCTAACAATAGAGTATGCCTCATATCAAGCTGTGAGGATTATATGAATTAATGAGTGAGCCAGTGTGCCAGCCACATAGTAGGCTCTCAATAGATGTCAGCTCTTCATGGCCTCACTGGGCTTCATATCATGAGTCCAGGTGCTAAAGCTGCCACTTCATAGCTCTCCATCAACTGAGAGACCCTGAGGTCAGGCCCATGCTGTGTCTGCTATGAGATGCAGGACAGGTTTTTCCTGACTTGAATTAACTTGGGGAGAACCCCAGGGTACTCACTGGCCCAGGGTCTGGTTTTCTGTTCCTTTCCCCAAAAACCACTCAATCTAGTCACCTGGACTTTTTTTTTTGGGGGGGGGGAAACTTTTTTTTTTTTTAATAGTTATTCAATGTTCTACAGCTTACAGTAAATATCATAGTTACAAATTCTTGGCTGCAGTCTTTCAGAATGATCACTGTCTGATCTTCCAAACAAAACGAAACAAAAACCCAAAAGAATCCAAAACAACAAAACAAAATCAGATTGACACTTCATACACACAAGCAAGGCCATGGGGCTTTCCAGTCTTTACACTTCAGGCTGTGTTTTGGAAACACCTATAAATTCTTTGATCAAACTACTTGGAAGACACCGGTCAAAGGTTTATTATTGTTATTATTATTATTTTAAATGTTTATTTCTTTTTAAAATGTGAGTTCCAATAAAATTTAAAAATTAGATTCCAACCTGTAGATTAAAATGAATTAAAAAATACAAAATCATATACAACGCTTTCTTCACAGGGATGTTACATGCTATGAAAACAGGTTTCTCTGTCATGTGATATGAAACAGGGATGCAGATGCCTTGAAGTCAGAATAGGGATAGGCCCTTGGGCCTTTAATGATTATTACAGACAATTCCAAGTTGCTAGAGGCCTAGTCTTACCTACCCTTGGGTAACCAGGAGCTTGAGTCACACCACATGCAGACAATCTGGCTGACCCCAGGAGAAGGCTTCTGGCCAGTCCCACTCTTTCCCTGACTCTCTTAGGCCTGAGGAGGAAGGCTGGAGCCTGGAGATGCTGGTCTTGCTGGGGTCAGGCCCAAAGCTGATTTCACCCAGTTGATTCCTGTGGGCTGGTATTTATCTGCAAAGCTGTTATATCAATTCTCTTGCAGAAGGAAAATCCTCCCTCTATCAGGACAAAATGGGCACAGGGGCTCACTGCCATAGTAAGGATATTGAGGGACTACTGATGTAGCTATAGGGAAGCAAATGCTGTCATGTCCCTCTCTGGCTTTGTGGCAGCCACTCCTAACTCTTGGGTTCTGCAGTTGGCCTTTGGGTTGCACTCAAAGGCATGCAAGATAGAAAATACCCACTGAAGAAACTGAGGAATTGGGACCTAAGTCTGGCTCAAAACAAGGTTGGCCCTGGAATGTTGAAGTTGGCCTGTCAGGAATTTTGAAGGCTGGGCCCTTAAAGCCTAAGTTCAGAAATGAGGAGTTTTCTAGGAGAGAGGTACTTGGACAAGTAGGACAAACCTGCATGCAGCTCCCAGAGAGGCTCAGGTGTGCACACTGGCATGAAGCCTGCTTCCCACTTGCCCACGCCACTGCTCAGCATGCCCCTCTCCTGATCCTCAAGCTTGGCAAGCAGTAGGATGGGAAAGCAGAGCTTCTGTGTATTTTCACTCAAGTGCAATGGAGGAGGAATGCCATGGTGATATACGAATGACTGATCCAATGCTGTGATGGAGATCACAGGGCCCAGAGCAGGGTCTATCTCCTCTGGCCACAGAGCAGAACCAAGAAATTTGATATGCAATGCCTCAGTGGACTCCTGGATGAGTACTGTCTGCACAATGAAGATGCTAGAACCCACTGACCAAGGGGTTTTTTTGTTCTTAATTATTTATTTCTGAAAGCCATTTGGTTCAGAACAAAGCAAGACCTTCAAATGAGTATACCAGATCTCTGGGAGTGAGATACCTCAAATTTGGAACAATTCAGGTGGCCAAGGGTAAGGATTAGTATGCGTGAAGCCTACATGCTAAGCGTTTCCCTAAGTCCTGGTTTTAACTCATGGGAAGAATAAGCCCCAGGCCTTCAATTCATATGCTTATGGCCTTTTGGGGCTATGCCAGGTTCCTGTAAAGTGCCAACTCACTGGGCAATGGGCACTCTCAAGAGTCAGAAAGCCAGGATGTGCAGGCTTCCCAAGAACATGGGTCTTTTTCTTTTTGTTTGTTTGTTTTAGGAACATGAGTCTTTCAATAGAAAGATGCCTGGTGCTGTCCCTGGTCATGTCCTGAGCATCCTGGGCATCCTAACCCCAGTGTTTTGTTCAAGTTGGGCCTTTTGTTGCAAATTTTCATTTTCCATGTGCCTCCAGTGGGACTTGCCTCTGGGTCCACAGGGCCCATCAGAGGCCCTGGTCCAAAGCAATAGTTCATATAATTCTGCTCAGCTCAGAGGACTGAGCTTTCCAGGTCTTTACAGAGTTTTCTTTTGTTTGGAGAGAGACAGGCAGCCCTCCTTTAATGCTTGCCACTCAGAAACCCAACAGGTGGCAGGAGAAAGAGCAGACTTGGAGAGTTCAAATTTGGCTCTTTGCCTAATTAGCTGTGTGACCATTGACCAAGTTTCTTAAGCCTTCTGAGTCTGGTTTTACATCTGTGAAATTTGGATTTTGGCAATCCATGTCAAAGTACCTTGCTTTGGGCAGGTGTGTGTGCCCCTGCTAAATATTGAGGGAATGGGATATTTACTTTGGGGTCACTGCCAGGTAAGAAAGAGAGGGAACAACAACCGTTTTTTCTCATGGGGAAGAAATTAAATATATATATTTCTCAAAATGTGGCAAAAGATTTTATTTCAGGCTTTCACTATCTGGGGGCAATCTAGCCTCTAGATTCAAAATTCTTAGGTCCCAGGCTGGTGAGGAGAGGGAGTCAGGTAGAAGTGGGAAAAGCCAGGAGGGTTGGCTGGTGACTAGAACTACCTGTACTCCTGACCCTGACCACCACCGTGTTGCACCTGGGGAGAGGGTGGGTAGGAGATAGGGGCTTGCATGCTGGTCCCAGTGCTATAGCTCACTATATCACATAGACATATCCCTTGTCCACTCTGGCTTATGTGTCTTCCTACAGTGAGAGGGCCCTTCCAGAGCTGATTTTCCATCCAGCTTGACCACTGGGTCATCCAGAACTCTGGAGGATACCTATGGTATCTCCCACCAGATGCCTGTGATTTTACTAAAAGGCACCTGACTACCCCTGGTCTCCTGGGCTCAGTCCCTTTGCAGTGACTCACCAAGCTTGGCCAGGCTTGTGGATCTCCATCAAAGCAAGAGGGTGAGGCCAGCTGAACTGAGGCTCTGGTGCTCATATTGAAAAGGGGGTGCTGGGCCTGGCCTCTTCCAGACCACAGCCTTTCAGTGCCTTATTTTCACCTTGAGAACCTCGTTTGCTCTTGAATTAAATAGTAGGGGCTAAGACAGGCAGAGTACAAATGCCTCAGTACACAAGCCTGTGTGGGCATCAGACTGAAGGGAAAAGAGAAAGTTGACAGCATGGGATTCAAGTAGCTCTGTCACTTACTAGTAGCAAGTCACTTTTCTAAGCCTTGGATTCTTCATGGATCAAATGAGAGGAATAATCTCTGTTTTTGTTTTTTTTTATAATCTCTGTTTTATAGGGTTAAACAGATGATCTATTTTACATTGCTCTGTGAACTATGGGCCCAAATGTTAGTTTTACTTACTGGTGTAGAAAGAATGAAAGGTACCAGGTCATTCCTAGGTCTCTTCCTTTTCTTTCTTCCTCTCTGTGATTCCACCCCAGCCCATTTGGAGGCAGCAGGATCCCAGGAAGCCTTTCAGGACACCAGCATTCTGCTCACTGGGGGCCTGTTCCCTTTCCTTCTATAACCTGTTTCCTCATTTGTCAACTGGGTGTAATATGTAGTAACCCTAACCCTGTAACTCAGGGCCTATAAATTAAATGCTGTGAAGTGCTTTGAAATCTATGACACACCTGACAAATGCAAAGTTTCCTATTATTATTATTATCATTATTATTATTTTGGCATTTTTCAAACACATACAACATGATCTAGAACAACCTTCACCCACCTTTACAAAACCAAAGAGGGTAGGAGGAGGTATTTGCAAAAAAATGGATTAATACTGGAAAACTTTGTGGTTTTAAAATGCAACTTCATCAGCACCCCAGAACAGATGAGTTAGAACAGCTGGATTTTTTCTTACTGGTCCTGAAGTTTCCTGAAAGCCCAGGAAGGTGAGCTCCCAAACTCCTGGCTCTGGGACAAGGATGCTGATGTGCTTTGCCCTCCCGGAACAGCTAGAGAGCTTCTGAGGTCCTTCCAGCCAAGGGCTTCCTGATTTTTTTTTTTTCTCCTTTAGGGAGACATGGGAGGCAGAGGGAAGGGTGTGTCCAAGTTTGCATGAATTTAAAATGAAAATAGTTATTTAAAAGTCCCAAATGTTGTCAATGATCTCATTTTGTACAATAAAATATTCCTGCCCTATGCCCAGAGGGGCTGCTGGCCCAGCCAGGTATTGGGTGCAGGAGGGTGGTGTTGGGCAATCCAGGCTCCTTGCTGAGACTAGCAGGGGCCTCCTTGTCCCAGGGGTCCCTCTTCTCCCAGATGAGCCTATGTCTCCTGGGCCTCATCCTTGTCCTCCTCTCCTGGCGACTCCCACTCTCTTCCTTCTCTTCCTCTCCTCTCAAGATGAGGGGATACTGTCCTAAAAGCATGGCCTCTCCTTTTTTGGCCAGCCCCACCTGCTCCTTTTCCTAGAAGTGAAGTCAAGCACAGGACGAAAGTTCCAGATGTCTTCACAGAATTTCCAAATGCTATTTCTTCATTTGTAATTTCTGTTCCTGCCATCTGCCCACATGTGGCCTCTGCCCAGTCTTCAACCCCTGCCTTTGGAGTCCATGGAGGAATAGAGCAGAAACAAGAGCCCAGAGATGTTCCAGACCTCACCAGGTGTGGGCGCTGTTGACTTAATTTTTACAAAACCAAACCAATCCATCCCTAGGTAAATTTTTATAGGCAACATGCCACTAGGTAGGAAGGCTGCATTTAATGCTAATTTACTGTGAGGTCTGGGGAAGTCCTTTCCTCTTCTCTGGGCCTCAGTTTCCTCTGTCAAATGGGGGAATGGATGAGATGATTGCTAAGGTCCCTTCAGTTCCATGAGTCTATGAAATGTTTATTGCTATTACTTTTCCTTCACTATCCTGACCTTCAGAGCCTCCTGCACTCACCTGGAATGTGGTTTCTTCACTTTGGCCAGAGTGGCACAAGGTAACCAAGAGCTTGGCCTGCCTGCCAGCCCTACAGACAGACGGGTGAGCCTTGGCACTGGGAAGGGTAGAAGGGAAAGGGAGAGAAATGCCCTAGGTTCCCACTCTAATCAGGAGAAAGCTCCTCATCAGAGTGGGTTCATGATAGTTCAGAGGCCAAGGTCCAAATTACACAGGGAACCTGGCCTTCCAATGCCTCAGAATGCTGGGATCTCACCACCCTGCAGCTACTTGGCAGGTCTGAGACCAAAATCACCTTTTTAGGAAGTCCCAGGTCAGTTAACACCACTGTGCAAATCGGAAGGTCTAGGCCCAGACAATTTGGCCATAGACCTTATTTCAAACCAAAGCTATCAGGGAAGCACCTCTCCCCTTCTTCCCTCTCCTTCCCAACAGTGCCCTCCCTCCCTTCCACCCTCCCCTAAATTCCCCTAAAGAAAAACTCTGATTTCCCCAGGTTCTCAGCCTGGGGTATTAAGCTGCTAATATCACTCCTACATAAACAGGTGGTTTTGTTCTTGGTCTTTTGCGATGGTTTTCAGAAGACATTTCATTTGTGTCAGGACATAGTAATGTCCTGAATAAATCTTTCTTAAGAAAAAACAAACAAACAACAAAAAAGAACAAGTCCCCAGAGATGTGGCCTGCTCAACAGCTCTTGAGTTCCTATCCTAGACCCGAGGACCACATCTCCTTATGTTCTTCACACGAAACTGAGACTTCAGCTGAACCACTGCAATAAACCCCACTCTCTGCTTGCCACTAGACTGGGATCCCTGGGGACAGGATGCTTAGGGAGGAAAAGAAGAGCAGAGAGGACGTGGCCTGGTCAGGCAGGAGGAGGGAATAGACTGAGAAGGGCAGTGGCTAAGAGGGGTACAGTGGGAGAGAGGCAGGAGATTAGAAAAAGCAGCTTTTACAAAAACCAAAAATAAAAACCAAAACCATTAAAGATGCATAAAGTGACCCTTGCACTTCTGTTGTCTTTTCTTGCAAATAGAGGCGGTGCTGCTAGGGAACTGCTCCAGCACCGGTGTAAGACTTGAGTAGTTGCATACAATGTGTGACTCCAGATCTGGAGGGGGGAAAGGGATAGCCATTAGTGACAGAGATATTCCAGAAGCCACTTGAGGAGGCTTCTAGACCCTTCCCCCCAACCTGGGAGCCCTAACTGGAGCGCTCTGTGCATTTCCAATGCAGCTGCTTATTTTTTGCCTGTGGAAGTTGCATTCTAGCACCAAGCATTCAGTACTAGAGGAATGGAACTTAAATATTCACTTACTTTTTACTAGCTAAGTAATGCTGAAGTATGTGTTTATCTGAAAAATAGAGATTCTTATTTCACAGTGCTGAAAGGGTAATATATGTAAAGTTCTATTGTTAAGAATATTACAGACTTTGGAGCAGGAAAGCAACTGACAGTGAAAACTGTCACCTGCCCCTGCTCACACCTGTACTCCAGACTCAAGTAGGGGCTATGAGGCAGTTCCTATGTGTATCCCCCACCCCAATCACTCATCCCGGCCCCACTCACTTGGATGGGCTGCAGGCTTTACCAGTGCGGGGGCACGTAGCTGTACGCAGGGGTTCCTTGGGCCCTGTATGTTGGCATGGAGACAGGGTGTGCCCCAATTGCAGTGTGCTGGGGTGTCGTCAGCAGTGTACCTGGACATCCAGAGAGAGGAGAATAAACCTGACGAGGCTGCACCAGGGCACAGGACGAACAGGATAAAGCCACAGGCTTTCACATGGCTGCTCCCCCTAACTGAGCACCCCCATCTCCTTTGCCTGCCTGATAAACCACTGTCTGCTCTTCTCCAACTTGTCACACTTCACCTCCTTAGGGGAACTTCTGCTGATGCTTGAAGCTAGAGTCAATCACTCTTCTTTGGAGGCCTCCTGTTCCTTGTCTCTGTGTGCTTCTCTTATCGTACTTTAGATGTACTGAGTAGTTATTGTTGGTATCTGTGGCTGTATTTCCCACAATAACCTGCGTGTTCCTTAAGGGCAGACCTCTAGTCTGATCTACTGATATCTGGTCCTCAGGACCAGAACAAGAAGTCTGGCACTGAGCAGAGATCCAAGAGCTTGCTGATTTAATCTGGGGAGTTGAGAGGCCTCTGCCCCTTACATTAGGGGCAGAATAAAATCAAAATGCCCATTCTACCCCTTGCACTGTCTTTCCTCAGAGGGTGACCTAGCTAGTTTGTTTTTTTGTTGTTGTTTTTGCAGTTTTTGGCCAGGGCTGCGTTTGAACCCGCCACCTCCAGTATATGGGGCTGGTGCCCTACTCCTTTAAGCCACAGGCGCTGCCCCATGACCTAGCTAGTTTTTTAAAAGTTGGGTCTCTACAGGTTATTTGTAGTCTTCTTGTCTTCTCATGCTCTTCATTGGAATATCCACATTTCCCTTTAGGCATCAACTCATCCAAAGACATCCTTAAATCTGCTCTTCCCTAAATTCTGGCATAAGCCAGAAAGGTTGAAGGGGTCCTCAGGGACTCTGGCTTTTCTCATCCCTTATAGTGAATTATTGGACAAGTCCTTAAGCTCTTGCCTGCTAAATAATACTGTCCCTGTGTCCTCTTTTCTGGGCCTCCTGCTGCTGCTGAAATCCTAGCATCATCATCTCTCCCTTAAACAACACTGACAGCCTCCTCATTGACCTACTTGCTTCCAGCTCTCTCCTTCTAATCCTGCCTCCACCCTGCAGCCAGAGAATGTTTAAACCCAACAACATCCCTCCCCTATTTAGCCCCCTTTGTGAGTCTCATTACCAAACCTATTCAAGACTTATCACAATCTTATCTTTGCCAGCACTCCAGCTACCCCTCTGATTCCTTACCCTTATTTCCTAAGAACTTTGGACCCTTTCCATTCTGTGAACAAGTCATACTCAAGCTCTTCCTGCCTGTGTTGCCCTTCCTTCTTTCACTTTCCTGGTTAGCCTCTGTTCACCCTTTCAGGCCCAGCTCAATATACGCTTCTTGATGAAATCTTCCTCTCATCCCTGGACACAGATTTATCTCCTTCCTCTCAGTTCCCAAAACCCCAACACAGGATTTCTCATGCTATGCTGCAGTTGATTCCACGACTGTGTTTTCCACTCCATGAGCTCCTAGAGAAGAGGAATGGATGCTGACGCAGATGTTGCCTCACCTGCGGACATTGCCATGGTGGTGCCTGCCACCATGCCCATGGCCACGCCATTAGTCCTGGGAGCAGCAACAGGAGCTGGGTAGATGGCGGAGGGAATGCTGTTGGGCTGGACAACCGTGGTGTGGTGGATGACATGGGGCTGAGCAGCATACACCGGCTGTGTGTAGTAGGCTCCCTGGAGGAAAGAGGCTAAGGTCACACAGGCTTTTGGAGAGGTAAGTGGGATGTGAAGAGAGGGAGAGGGAAGGGGAATCTCTGCTCTTCCCAGATCCTAAGGGATGGGGTGAGAGAAGCATCAGCTCAGGGACACAAGGTGTGGGTCCTAGGTAAGATACTGCTTCTGTCTCACACCATGACTATGGTCAGTTCAGTGCTGGACTTGGCTTTCTGATCTGAAAAATGAGGCTTTTCACTTGGTTCTGCCTTGCTTCTAAGACTGCTCTGACAATGTAATAGGATAAGAACTTTACTCCCTTAATCCCAGCTTTAGCAATTTAAAATGTTTATATTTTATTGCAATGTACTTTTATAAAATGTCCTGCCTATACTTTTTTTTGAGATAGAGTCTCGTTCTGTCATTCTGCCTACGGTGCATTGGCACCAGCGCAGCTCACTACAGCCTATCACAAACTCCTGGCCTCAAAATCAATCCTCCCACTTCAGCCTCCTGAGTACTGGGACTACAGCCATGTGCCACCATGCCCAGCTAATTTTTTCTAGTTTTTGTAGAGATGGGGTCTCACTGGTTGCTTAAGCTAGTCTCGAACTCCTGGCCTCAAGCAATCCTCCCACCTTCACCTCCTAGAGTCCTAGGATTATAGGCGTGAACTACCATGCCTGGCTAAAACTGCCTACAATTTAAAGGCAGGGACTACATTCAATCAGTTACTAAGCATGTGAATTAAGCTGGTGAACTCTAAGGCACTGTGCACACACACTGAAGGATTCTTAGGGGCATTATTATACTGGTGTAAATGCAGCCATTTACACACTGAAACAATGTTGCACTGGGATAGCATTTCCCAAGATGTCTCTTAATACCTACAGCACTTTAAGCAAAAAGGTGAAGATGGAGTCAGTGGTCTGAGGTGACTTCTCACTGCCTGAATCACATGGCTGCTTCCTACTTCTACAGGCCTGCTGACTTCTAGAGGGGAGCAGACAGGGATTCCTAAAAGCATCCCAATCCAGAAATCCTCAAATGTTTCCACTAAATGGTAAGAACCTCAGAGTGGGCTTGGTGCCTATAGCTCAACCGGCTAAGGCGCCAGCTATGTACACCTAAGGTGGCGGGTTTGAATCCCCAGCCCGGACCCGCCAAACAACAATGACGGCTGCAACCAAAAAATAGCCAGGCGTTGTGGCGGGCGCCTGTGGTCCCAGCTACTTGGGAGGCTGAGGCAGGAGACTTGCTTGAGCCCAGGAGTTGGAGGTTGCTGTGAGCTATAATGCCACGGCACTCTACCCAGGGGGACAGCTTGAGGCTCTGTCTCAAAAAAAAAAAAAAAGAACCTCAGAGTGTGGGTTTGTAACCCCAGTGGTCTGAGAGCACAGTGGAAGTAAAATGAGAAAAACTGATCTCAAATCTCATTTTATTTTTTTAAGTTTTACCTCCTACTCTGCAATACAGCAGGGTTTTAAGCTAAAAAAGTGTTGTCCTTGTCACTCGAGAAGAAATGTGTCACAGGTGCACCAGAGCCTCATATAGTCCCCATCTCATACCAGTTGCCTCAGAGTACTTATATTCTCCACTAAAGGAGCCCAGATGGGGCCCCTTTATGCACAGAAAGAGAGAATAAATTGCCCAGGGTCATACAATAGTGGCAGAACCTGGGCACTTTCTCCTTACTAGTCTCATGGACTTTATCAAGGAAGGGTAATGTGGGGTTCAGGGGGAGAAGACCAAGACACCTGAAGTTTCATCCTGATTCAACCAATACCTCTCTGTGTGACCCTGGACAAGTCATTCCCCTTTTTGGGACTCAGCTTCTCTGCTTGTTTAACAAAGAAGTTGAGCTAGAGATCTCTATGGACCCTTGGCCCCCTGACATTCTGGACTGTTATTCTAAATGACTTTGTGCCTCCCTCCTCTGGGAACTGAGGTAGAGTTGAGGGAGTGAGCAGACTGCAGAGATATTGCTTCAGTGATACACAGTGGTGGCTGGCCAGAGCCATGCACTCTCCTCTCCTTCTTTCTCTTCTTTACTCCACCACACTCCCTCCCAGCTGGGGGTTCCTCCACCAGCAAAAGACATGGGACCATATGCACTTACCTGGGCGTACAGATTCTGCTGGGGGTAGGCACTTCTGATTGGATACATGGCCGTCTGATAGGGGTTGGGTGATGGGGAGTAGGGGGGCGGAGCAGTATTACTCTGGGTCGGTGGGACCTTATATGGTGTCCCCGCAGTATATCCTGTGCCAAGGCAATAAGAGAGACTTCCAGTTAGTTGGCAGAACAGCATTATTAGAAGGCAGAAGGTCCCCAGTCATGACTCCCTAGACAAGGATGGGCTGAATCCAGGCTGGAAACACAGATGAGAACAAACAGAGAACAGGCCTCCACCCAGACAGCCCTGGTCCCAGAGGCAGCTCCCTCAGTCCTGGTACACAGGACTGCATGTATGATTCTGGGCATCTTTTATTTCTTTGGCCCTCAGGGCTCTCATCTATAAAATAAGAGGCTGGAACCAGATGGTCTTTTATGGGACTTTTTCAGCTTTGAAAACTTGGCATTCTGAGCTGTGTGTGTGAGACAAGCAGGTGTACACAGATGAAAGCCCTCCAACCCACTCACTTTTTTTTAAGAGACAGAGTCTCACAGGTTAGAGTGCAGTGATGTGATCATTGCTATCACTGCTCACTGCAGCCTCAAGCCCCTGAGCTCCCACCTCAGCCTCCGAGTAGCTGGGACTACCAACATGTGCCATCACACCCAATTAATTTTTTAAATTTTTGTAAAGATGGGATCTTGCCATGTTGTCCAGGCTGACACTGACTCACTATTGCTACTCTATCTTTGTGCTTTTCTGCTCTTCATTAAGCATTACGGGGTATCTTCTCTCTGTCTTACTACTCATGCTCTATTTCTTTTTCTCCTACATCTCTTTCCCTTTTTGGACTTCTCTCCACCATGTTCCCCTTCTTCCTCACCAAGTTTGAAGGTGAAAACCCATAAAAAACACCACTCAGAGAGCTTTATCTTTGAGGATGTTAAAATTGTTTGCTCTCTAGAGCTAGCTTTTCCTCCTGCTGGGGCCTGAGGTCTGTGGCAGGGCCACCACTTCCTCAAAGGCCTGAAGTCAGAGATCACATAGATTCACATCACCCAGAACCCATGCCATGTCTGTACCTCAGCAGGATGGACAAAGGCTGGGGCTGAGAAGCCAGGCTCACAGCTGGCCATGCAAACAAACAGTACTGCCTTTGAATCCTCTGGAAAAGAGGCAGATCCTATGTTAACAGGAAAAACTTGAAACATGACTCACTCAGGAACAAGACTGTCTCCTCATAGAATCACAAAATGGAATAATTCTACTCAACACAAGTAATCATCAAGTGATCTCAATCCTCTTTTACATAAGGGGCTCAGAAAGTAAAAGTCTTTTTAGGAACTTCTAAAGACTAAGCTCTCTTTGAGTTAAAGAGATAGTGCCAGGAGGTCTAGGTTTTGAAGCCCTGGTAGTTAGGTGCTAGGGTGGCTTCTTCTCTGTAGTACCATCCTGTGTAGGTCTGGTTGACATCACTGAATCTCTGCAGGCTTCAGCTTTTTCACCCACAAGATGCTTACCAAGGACCCTTTCAGCTCCAAGGTATTGTTTCTCTAAGGGACTTGGGGGCAGAATGGACAAGGTTCTTTAGTCAAAGTGAAGAGATCTAGCCTTCAGTCCTAGCTTTCCCTCTAATTTACAGTGACACTGCCAAGTCTTTAGGCCTTAGTTGCTCACTTTGTAAAATCAGGAGGCCAAGAATGAAGATCTCTTCCTAAACTAAAATTCCATGGTTCTAAAGATCCTGGGTCTCTTCTATCTTAACCCCAAGTAAAAGCAAGCTACTACATGTCACAGATACCTCTCAGTCTACATCATAGCTTGGCTTGGCACCCACTGCCCCTGATGACTCCGAAGGATAGGAGAGCTGCTGTTCAGCTGCCACAAAAGATGTCTTGTCTTCTTCCCTGGACTCATGTCATTTATTTTTCCACCTGCATATCCACAGTTTGTTCCATGAAAAACTAGTTTTGTGGTCAATTTTGCTTGGGAAATAAATAGCAATGAAGACGGAGTGGAAAGGACACTAAAGAGAAGGTAACATTAATACAAAGTTAACTAACTAGAAGTGGAAAAGCAAGTCAGCTGAGGGAGAAGTCTGCAGTAGATTCTTCAAAGTTTTTAGATTGTGGAGTTAATAGTGAGATGAGAAGTAAAAGATACTGTAGGGGAAGATGGTAAGTCTAGCTTTGCAGACATCTAGAAGGGGACTTAGTTTACTTATCTATATAACAAAAGGGCTTTTATAGATAAACCAAAGCTGGACATGTCCCAAATATGCTCAAAAGACTATCAGTTCCAAGGGATTTTAATAGTTGTTTTGCTAAAATAAAGAATAAAGAGTTCTATAGTTCCATAAGTCTGTGACATAGCAATGTAAAACGGAGATTAAATAGGTCTGATTTTGTTTTTTTTTTTTTTGAGACAGAGCCTCAAGCTGTCCCCCTGGGTAGAGTGCCATGGCATCACAGCTCACAGCAACCTCCAACTCCTGGGCTCAAGCGAGTCTCCTGCCTCAGCCTCCCAAGTAGCTGGGACTACAGGCGCCCGCCACAATGCCTGGCCATTTTTGGTTGCAGCCATCATTGTTGTTTGGCGGGTCCGGGCTGGGGACTCGAACCCGCCACCTTAGGTGTATGTGGCTGGCGCCTTAGCCACTTGAGCCACAGGTGCCGAGCCTGATTTTGTTTTTTAATACTGTGTCCCTGAGAAATTAGATTTTTTTAGGGGTTTTCAGATGAAAAGCAGAAAGCCTGTCAGACAAATCCAAAGGAGATATAACACTAACCCTGAGAAGTTTTTTTAAATGATAGGGTTTAAAGATAAGAGAACTGTGAGTCTCTGAGGTAGGGATATGCAAGAGACTATATCCCCCAAATTCGTTTTTACCATAGAATCTTTTATTACGGGCAGCACCTGTGCCTCAGTGAGTAGGGCACCAGCCCCATATACTGAGGGTGGTGGGTTCAAACCTGGCCCAGGCCAAACTGCAACAAAAAAATAGCCGGGTGTTGTGGTGGGTGCCTGTAGTCCCAACTACTCAGGAGGTTGAGGCAAGAGAATCGCCCAAGCCCTGGAGTTGGAGGTTGCTGTGAGCTGTGTGACGCTGCCACAGCACTCTACCAAGGGTGATAAAGTGAGACTCTGTCTCTACAAAAAAAGAAAAAGAATCTTTTATTATACTGTCAACATTCAGGACAGGCAGACTTCAGCCATGGTTTTTTGTAACTGCAGCTTCTTTGGTAAATAAAGTTTATTATAACATAGCCATCCTCATTCTATGGCTGCTTTCTTGATACAATGGTAGTTTTGACAGAGACATGGTCTGAAAAGCCTAAAATATTTATTATCTGGCCCTTTTCAGGAAAATTTGCTGACCCCTGATTTAAAGGAACAAGGTACAGAGAGTCCTACCTGAGTAGAAAGCATCTCTTTTCTATGTAGGAAAGTAGGACATCCCTGATGAGAAGATGCCTGTCTCTGAAAGCTTTACAGCACAGAGCAGAGGGTACAAGCATCTGGAGACAGATTGCCTGGGTCCAACCCTAGCTCTGCTATTTAATAGCTGTAGAATATATCAGTCTTTTCATCTGTAAAATGTGGATGGGTAGTACGACTACCTTTTTCATGAGGTTCCCATGATAAATATATTAATTAATAAGCTTGCAGAACAGTGTCTGACAAAAGTACTTTATAAAGATCAGTCATTATTATTTTCTCTCTCACCATATAGAAAGATGGTAAGCTTCCTGTCCTGGGAGCCTGCAAGTATGTCTAAAAGACTACAGGAGATGGAAACTTAATATGGTCTGTTCAATTTAGAACACAGACTCTAGGATTTCCAGATGCTAAAATTTTATGGCTTAAATTGTTATGGTTTTACGATTCTTTAAAGTTAACAAACTAATGATGCTGACAATTTTCCTTTATGCTCTGGGAGAATGTGCTTCTGAAATTTTTATCTTCCCTGGGGAAACTGCAATACCTCCCCTATGCCACAAGGACAACCATTTACAAAGTGTTGAGACTATTCCTCTAAGGAAAATCAAAAGCCTCCAAGAAACTGCAGTAGAATTTGGTTTCCATATCTAAAAATAACCTTGTCTGAGAATGTTTCCCTTTTTTCCTGTTATGAAATGAGACACACACACATACTCAGAATACAAATCAGTAGCCAAAACACCCTTGGCAGCCAAAGAGATGATGCTGCAGAAGAAGGCCTTGCTTTTTTGTCCAGATAATTTGAAATGGGAGAAGCAGAACTGCAGAGCTAGGAGAGAGCTTAGAGATCATTAAGACTACTGTTGTTTGTCCCCTCACATTAACCTGAAATTTAAAAAAAAAAGGAACTATCTTGCACAAAAGTGGCCCACAGTGGGTTGCAGGGAAATAGAAATGACTCAATGCTCCTGATAAGGAGCTATCAATAAAGTCCCTGTGAAATCATAAAAAAAAAATAATAATAAAAATAAAATATTTGCTTCAAAAAAAAAAAAAAAAGGACCAATGTGAACATTTCACAGATGAGATAACAAATAGATGCCAAAAGAGAGAGACTGCTTGTGGGGACCACCCAGGACTCAGTGCTACTTTCTCTAACCACAATGGCTCTCCAGGCTACCATTTATGTCAGGAGGATCTTACATGAGGCTGCAGTAGCTGCCTAGGGACCCTCATCCTGGGCTCTATCAGTCAATTCCTCTCTCAGGGAGTATTCTCATTTGTACTGGATACTATCAGAGGGCCTTTGTAGTGTTGACATTCCAGTTCTCTGAGTATTTCTGAAGACCTCTATGAGAAAATCACTGCAGAAAACTTTGCATAACTGACTAGTGGTCCTGTCAACACTATTAAGGAATGCTGAAAATCCCCTGAAGCTATACAGCTTGGGCTATATTAGGTAATACAAAAATCATGGTTTATTATTTCGTGAATCTAAGTAAAAGAAGCTGCTAGGCTTTTTGCAAAAAGTCTCATGGATTTTATACAAATGAACTTAGACTCACTTCATTCAATGGAGGCCTGGCTATGCTAAAAGGAATTCTCAGTCTGAAAGTCTTAGAATTATTAAGGCTTAATATTAATTATTAATATTAAGGATAGTAGAGCCTTGCATTCAACCTTCTTCCTTTCTGAGGAAGAACCTGGAGCCCACATAGGCAGTTTCCCCAAATTGCACAATGTATCAGTGCAGAGCTAGGCCCAGAATTCAGAGTTCACCATGCCCTGGGGCAGAGATCTTGCTGAGTCAAAGGTCTCTATAGTCTAATCCTGGGCATTTGTTATTCTGGTCTTTGTGTCCTCACTTAACTGAACCTTTTTTCTCATGAGAGAAAATAGGAATCCCATGGTAGAAGTCCCATCTCTGCCTTATAAAAGAGGCTTTGTTTATGACATCCTGTTCTTTCAGGTTCCTAACCTTAATTTTAGGCTTCATCAAACAGGATAATAAAGAGAGTATATACAGTAGCAAGATAAAACCTTTATAGACCTCTCTTCAATCCTTCTTCACTGTTATAAATCTTTCTCAGTTGCAGCACCCCTACCACCTTCAAAGGCATTGATCTCACATCACAGATGCCTTTTAGACTAATCGGTTTATTGATCATCACATTTATATGTCTGGACGAAACAAAGCTCTATGTCTGAATCTTGCCTTGACCCCTAAGTCTCCTTGTTGGTAGCTGAACAAGAGAGTGATGAATAAGTAGGAGACCTAATTACAAACAGGCTTAACAAGTGTTGGTGAAATTGAACTGAATTTGTCGAAATGCCCTGAATTTTCTGTAGCACTAGAAGACACAAAATTTGAATTCTGGGAGGGACCTTATGGGTGTGGGGTGGTCAGTCAATCCCAATTTTCTTTAAAAAATTGCATAGCCTGGCATGCTCTCACCTAACGGGCACAGTCTAAGATATGGTACACCTCCTGGTGTGGGACACAATACAACAGGGACCATACCTAACAGACACAAACATTCTAACCCAATCATTTATACCCTCATATTAATCTGAAATTTGAAAAAAAAATGGCACAGGTTTACTCATCACTTACTTAGAAGTGGGCATGAGAGGGGTAGATTTAGGTCCCAACCTTTCTGGGAAGGGACAAAAGGATGTGGCTACTGCACATTTAATGGGATTTCAGGAAAATTTCAACATGGTAGAAGGCAAGGCCTTCTGATACTCAGACTTTCCAGCTGTGGAAAGGATGGCATCTGGAGGGTACCCTATTCTTGAAGATGTGTGAGCTAAGGTTTGTTGGCTGGCTACTGGAAGGGAGCTAGAGAGATCCCTATTACTGTGCAGGATGTTGAATTCACTTCACCAAGATGAGAGAATTAAGAGTCTAATAGCTGGAGAGAACTGAAAGATGACCTAGTCTAGTTCTCTCACTTCATAGCTGAAAAAACTAAGATCCACAGCATGGACCTGAATTACCAAGGTTATTCAGAACAAAGTCTAGGCTCCAACTTTTTGCGTTTCCCTTCCTGGTCTCTGCTACCCTACAATAGGTATGCCTGTGTGTATCTGTATCCATGTGTGTAGATGTAGGAGAGAATATGTACATGCCCACTTAAATATATAATCTGACATATGTTCATTCAATTCTACCTGAGATGTCTGAGAAAACTCTTTATTGCTGACATCCCTCTCTTAGAAGAGTAAAATCAGTCTCACAAACAATAACAGAATCCTAACCTGAGTGATAACTTTTTCCCATTATGCTCTGTTCACTGGTTGGGTGGCATGGGGCATATTACCTTCCTGAGAGCCTCATCTTTCAAACTGGGATGAAAATCCACCCAAATAACTTAATAGGAGAATAGTGTAGATTAAATGAGGGTGACTATGAAAGCAATTCTCCAAAAGGTGAATTATATTGTATAAACATAAGCTGATGTTGACATCTGGGGCACTGAAAACTAAGGAGAAAATGACATTGGATGTCTTAAGGAAAAGAAAAAAAAATGAATTCTTCTAATCTACTTATTTAGTAGACTAATAATTTACAAAACCACAGACTACCAGGCCTTCTCTGGAATATCTTTCTGAGGGCTTGTCCAACCTCTGCCGGCCCAGTTTAAGAGATTAGCACTCACCACATCCAAAGTCAGTCATTCCTCTACTGGACAGCTCCAGCAAGCCACAAAGTTCTTCCTTATACAGAGTCAAAATGCCACTTAGTAATTTCTAAACATTGGTCCTCATTTTCCATTTAACCATTTTGTGTTAACAATCAGATAGGAAGGCGATAGCATCAGTTACCACACTGAACTTCCAGATTAATGTGACTGGCTGGTTTCTGGCCTCTCTGAGGACTCCCCATACATACCTTGCTCCCACAGTGTAGCTTCCACTAGGGCAGTGTTTCCTATGCTGGGGGCAATTTTGTCCCCCAGAGGCCATCCAGCAATGTTTAGAGACACTTTAGGTTGCCACAGTGAGGTTGTGCTACTGATATCTGGTGGGTAGAGGCCAGGGATATTGTTAAGCATTCTACAATGCACAGGATAGTTCCCTACAACAAAGAATTATCTGGTCCAGACATCAATAGAGCTGAGGTTAAGAAACTCTGGGCTAGGGGAGGAGCCTTCCCTGTCCAAAAACCCACAGACCTTCAGCATGTGCCCTCTCTCCTTTCCCCCAAAATGTAGTAACAGTCTTTTCCCAATCAAACTTGCTGGCCAGCTGAGTACTTCCTCCTCCCTCCCTCACTGCTTTGTGTCTCCTCAAAGCTGGGTGCAGGATCAGAAAAGATAACCTTTCCTCAATGAGGAGGGTCATTTTTTGCATAGGCAGAAGAACCTTTTAAAAATGTGTTTATATTATAAATGTCATTTTTAAAAGTTCCCTTTCCTATCTTCCTAAGAAATAAATCAGTCCCAACCAAGGGGAACAAGGAAAGGAGGAGACAGGCTGTATTTACTGAAAGCCGCAGAGGATGCTTGGTAAGTTCGGTTCTCGGTCCCGGTGTCCACTGGGAGGTGGAAGGTGCCTTCAGTGCCACAGGAAGATGAGTTCTGTGGCCAGGCCTGTTTCATCAGCAGAGTTGCTTAAGGGAAGACACAAGAATGGCATTAGGCAGAAATAAGAAGTGGGTACCACCAATCACAGACACAAAGCAAGGATCTTGTGCTGGACAGAAACATATAACCCAAGGGGCCTATTCAGACACACAGGATGATTCAGCTTTTCTGCGATGGGTGAGTAGCTTGGGAGGAGTGCTAGCATGTTCTTCCAAATGATTTGAAACCAAAGAACTTACACTAAGAAAGTCAGGATTTTCTACCCACTACAAAGATGCCCATGAATACTGCCACCTACTACTGACATTGTGCCCTAAGGCTCTGGTATATTCTTCAGCCACTTTCCCATTAACATGTAGCAACTTGGGAGCCTTTGGCTATACAGTGGGCCAACTAAGTACTCTTTAGTTTCTTTAGTTTAGTACTCGTTAGTTTCTGGAATCTCACCTGTGGATTTAATAAGTTTTAATATATCTGTGTATTTAACAAATTGCTTTCAAAGAGAGATCCACAAATAATTACCATATTACAAGAAACTTATTGGACTACCTTCTCTTCTAAAAGGTCTGGCCATGTTAACTTAAAAGGCAGGGTGATGTGGCTTTATTAAACCTAGCAACCCAGTGGGGCATCCCTTGCTAAACTCCTCCTGTACATTTAGCTGGGCCCAGATAGACATATTTCTTGCATACCCCTAAGTATCTCCTGATGAGGTACTACAAGGAGTGCCCTACCTGAGATAGCTCCTAATGAATTAGAGATGATGTTTTGGGCCTTTAAGAAAGTAAACATCAATTGAGGCACATGTGAAATAGAAATGAAGCCCAGTTTGAGATCTGCAGAGACTTCCCAGGCTGACTCAAAGCTCAGCTTGAGAAATTTGAGAGATGATAATTCATATGTTCTAAAATAGGGAGTAACTAAAACACTTACCTTTATGGTACCCTGAGGGTAAAGAGAGAGAAAATAAGGTTCCAAAGGGGAAGGAGATGCCTAACTTTTTAACTATTTCTCTTGTTATAATTCCAAACATTAGGAGAGAAATATTATTTTTCCATTTTGTTGAGACAGTGTCTCATTCTAGTGCTTGTGCTAGAGTGCAGTGGCATCATCATACTTTGCTACAACCTCAAATTCCTGGGCTCAACCCATCATCCTGCTTCAACCTCCAAATAACTGGGACAATAGGTATGCACCACCATATCTGGCTAATTTTTATATTTTTTGTAGAGATGGGATTTTATTAATGTTGTTCATGCTAGTCTCAAACTCCCAACCTCAAGTGACCCTCCTGCGTTAGCCTCCCAAAGTGCTGCAATTACTGGCATGAGCCACTATGCCCAGCCAGGAGAAATATT
Organism: Otolemur garnettii; assembly: GCF_000181295.1. NCBI lineage: Eukaryota > Metazoa > Chordata > Mammalia > Primates > Galagidae > Otolemur > Otolemur garnettii. Next base: position 28,932,800 of record NW_003852396.1, on the reverse strand, counting down.
CTTTCTTTCTTTTATTTTGAGACAGAATCTCAAGCTGTTGCCCTGGTAGAGTCCTGTGGCATCATAGCTCACAGTAACCTCTAACTCTTGGGCTTAAGTGATCTTCTTGCCTGAGTTTTTCTATTTTTAGTAGAGACAGGGTCTTGCTTTTGCTCAGGCTGGTCTCGAACTTGTGAGCTCAAGCAATCCACCTGCCTCAGCCTCCCAGAGTGCTAGGATTACAGGTATGAGCCACCACACCTGGCCAGGAGAAATATTCTTAACCCAAATTTCTAATTATGGGAAAAAGAATGATTTTAGCAATATTTTTTATACTCAAATAAGTAATAAGGTCTTGGGAGTCACAGATATTGGGTGTTTTAAAATATATTAGCAGGAGATGGGGCCGCATTGGCAACAGATATACTTGAAACATTTTAACAAGGGGCTAAGGTAAGACAGGGTGGTATGAGAAGAAAATATGCCTGTATACAGTCTAATTCCACCAGGACAAGGATATTTTACCCCCAAAGAAACACTGTAACCCCCTCTGTCCACCTGGGTAGCGGGTAATGCCTCTGGATCCTTCAATCATGGAAGTACCAGGGCCAGAGAAGGTAGGAGAGTCTCTTGTTTTTGTTAACCGAAGGCTAGAACTATGGCTATTATAGGCTGACTCTGAGCTTGCATTAATGGCCTGCAATATATACAGCAGATGTTAGAAATGAGAAGGAAATCATGGGCAGGAAAGTGACACTAAAAGGAGAATTCTGGCAAGAGAATTGGAGACCCAAGAGAACTCCATGTAGAGTCCAGGGCCTTTGTTAGACATCAAGATGTGGTTCTGCAGACAATGTAGGAGGAGGAGCCCTTTTTTTTTTTTTTTTTTTCAGAGCCTCAAGCTGTCGCCCTGGGTAGAGTGCCGTTGCATTACAGCTCACAGCAACCTCCAACTCCTGGGCTCAAGCGAGTCTCCTGCCTCCGCCTCCCAAGTAGCTGGGATCACAGGCGCCCGCCACAACACCCGGCTATTTTTTGGTTGCAGCCGTCATTGTTGTTTGGTGGGTGCGGGCTGGGGATTCGAACCCGCCACCTTAGGTGTACGTGGCTGGCGCCTTAGCCGGTTGAGCTATAGGTGCCGAGCCAGGAGTCCATTTTAAAAGCAATCATCTTGGGTTTCTTTTGTGGAGGTAATAGAGGGGGATGAAGAGTCCAATTAGTGTTAAAAAATCTTATCAAGATGTCTCCAAATTTAGAAACTGCCAATCTACATGGCTGTAAAGCTGTGGTCACTCAAAACAACTCTCTAAAAAGTGAAACATGTAGCTCTGAAATGTCATATACAGCAAGCCCATGCCCTTGAGACCCCATAGGAACTCCACCAAGGGCAGAAGGCCTGAATATGGCTATAGGAATTGGGGGAATTTGGAAGTTCTGTTCCACTCCAGTATTTTCCTCTAAATAGTACATCCTTTACCACAATTGTTATCATAAACCATTAAGTCTGACATTTGCCTGAAGGACTGTGTGACGAAGTAAGTAAATCAAAATGAACTAAAGAGTGCTGAGGCCTACACTGAATTCAGCACTGAGGGGAGCGCCGCGGTAGACAGGAATACACATAGGTCATGGTCACCGCACACAAAGTACTTATGGTCTAGCTGAGGATGCAACACAGCCACACGCCAACCAGGGAGTGAACAAGACAGCATGATACACAGTAAAATAATGTTCCAGATTAACCAGGAAGAAGCAATGCAGCTGTGCCTTTGATTATGCCTTTTCCAACTAATCACATGAACTACACTCTATGTTTTTTTGAATAAAAGAGTATTTTCTTCTGTTTTCATTTTAAAGAAAGCAAATTAGTACTAGTATTTTCTGTACTATATTTGAATATTTACAGTTTTTTTTTGGCTGGGGCTGGGTTTGAACCCACCACCTCTGGTATATGGGGCTGGCGCCTACTCCTTTGAGCCAAAGGCGCTGCTCTATATTTGAATATTTAATAATTTAAACAACTGAATAAATGTGAAAATGAAAAACAAATAATAGCTGGCAACTTGACCTCCCCATTTGTTAGTTGTACTATATGATCTAGCTCCTCCATGTACCATCCTAAAGTAAAACATTGTTGGTGGTAGCGATTCAGAGCTCAGCTGTAGGAGTTAAGACAGTTCCAACTGAAACTCACAGAGCTATGGGATAGACAGACTGCTCTGACAGGCATGCCTGCTCTTGGGTGCCTGAAAGGTACTACTTCCTAGAAATGTTTTTTATTTCAAACTGGCTGGTAGTTAAATATAGGTGTATACACATGTCAAAACATTAAGTCTGTACATTTAAGACTTAGTGTACTTCACGTACTTTACTGTGTATGTTACACTTTACTGTGTATGTTATCCCTCAATTAAAAAAAAAAAACAACAGAGAGAACCCTTGGCAGTGAAGGGGCATGCGCCCAGTCACAGCATGCTGCCCACATCTAGGTGCTGGGTTGTTCACTTCCCTAGATACGGTGCCCTCACGCCCTCTGACACTTGAACAATCTGTTAAGCACACTCACAAGGAGAACAGGCAGCAAGGGACCATCATCCTGAACAACGTACTGAATCAGGACATCTGAGTTTTAGCCTGGGCTCTGCCACTTATTAGCTGTGGGACCTTGGGCAAGTCACTTAACCTAAGCTTTAGTTTGTTGTCTCATAAAATGGCAATAATAATCATTCCCTGACTGCTTCATAATACTAATGTGAGGGTCAAAAATAAAGTGTCATCCAGTCTTATGGCTTCTGGTTACTCTTTCTATTTCCACAGTTATGCACAGCTCCGATCTGACCTCTTAATATCTCTCACCTGAACTACTGTAACTGCTTCCTCACTGTTCTGTCTTTAAACCTGCCCCTTCCAACCTCCAACGTATCATTCAGAGTGATATTTCTCAGACATAAACTTAATCACAAAACTTTCTTTTTCAAAAACATTCCACAGCTCTCCACTACCTACAGGCTACAGTCTGAGCTGCAGCATAGCATTCAATGTCCCCTAATTTAGTCCCCCTGATCTAGTCCTAATGATCTCTCCAGATTCTTTCATTGTTTTCACTCTCCCACCCATACTATAGCCACAGAATATGCCGAGGAACTTAACATCTGTGTTTTTGTCTACACTGTTACTTCTTCTGGCATGTCTCTCCCCAAACTCCACCTAGTAAACCTTAATCCATCAATCATGAAGTGAAGACTCTCTTCTGCTATGAAGGCTTTTCTTCTCCCAACCCCCTAATCATAATTTCTTCATACATCTCACATAGTTGACTAGCCTAGTCTCTATGATTCTTTTTTTTTTTTTTTTTTGAGTCAGAGTTCCACTTTCTTACTCTCGGTAGAGTAGCATAGTGTGAGAGAGCTCACAGCAACCTCAAACACTTGGGCTCAAGAGATCCTCTTGCCTTAGCCCCCGAGTAGCTGGAACTACAGGCACCCACTACAGCGCCTGGCCATTTTTTTAGAGACGGGGGTCTCGCTCTTGCTCAGGCTGATCTCAAACTTGTGAGCTCAAGCAATGCACCTACCTGGGCTTCCCAGAGTGCCAGAGTGCTAGGATTACAGGCATGAGCCACTGTGCCTGGCGTCCTTATGATCTTAAAAGCCCCTGTGCTTGATATCTTATCTATCTCCCTATTAAACTATGAGCTCCTTGAGAATAAGGACCATTTCTTATTGGTCTTTGTAACTTTGAAGGGTCAGCTTAGGACCTGGAAAATAATATTTTGTGAAGTGAAGACCTCTATCTATCCACACTCTTTATGCATATCTACTTCAGATATTCTAATCAGAAGGGTCTCACTCTGTCACTCAGGCTGGAGCACAGTGACATGATCAGGGCTCACTGCTACCTTGAACTCCTGGGCTCAAATGATTCTCTCGCCTCAACCCCCCAAATAGCTAGGATTATAGGTGGATGCCATCATACTCAGCTGATTTTTTTTTTTTTTTTGAGACAGAGCCTCAAGCTGTCCCCCTGGGTAGAGT
>NW_003852396.1:28912982-28928505 GCF_000181295.1 Otolemur garnettii | reverse complement strand
GTGCTGTAGCATCACAGCTCACAGCAACCTCCAACTCCTAGGCTTAAGCAATTCTCTTGCCTCAGCCTCCCAAGTAGCTGGGACTACAGGTGCCACAACGCCCGGCTATTTTTTGGTTGTAGCTGTCATTGTTTAGCAGGTCTGGGCTAAATATGAACCAGCCAGTTCTGGTGTATGTGGCTGAGGCGTTAGCCACTTGAGCTACAGGTGCTGAGCCAGCTGATTTTTTTTAAAAAATAAATTTTGTGGAGACAGGGTCTCACTATGTTGCCCAGATTGACCTCAAACTCCTGGGCATAGCAATCCTCCCACCTTAGCCTCCCAAAGTGCTGGGATTACAGATGTGGGTCACCCCATCTAGCCAGCTTCTTAAACTTGTTATGGAGTCTTCTGTTCATATATCCTGAGGCAAACAGACAATGACCCTCCATAAATGATATAAGAAACATGTCTGTGACTAGCAAAATTAAAATAATAAAATAAGAGGACAGTGTGTTAGCAGTTAAAGGGGCCTCAGAGATCATGTGTAATAAAACAATCTAACTATGGCCTGGAGATATTAGCAAATTGCCCAAGATCACTCAGCCCACAAGCAATGGCAAGGAGAAATTTCACAGCTCATCTCTTGAAAGATGTGCCACACACAAATTCAATTTCCAGCATCCAAATAATTCAAGGGGAAAAGTTAAAAAAGTAGGCAGAGATTTTCAAAAAATATTGTCCTGAGCAGCCCAGGTGAGGATGGTAAAAGTCCCTTCATGGTCCCTTCCTGTCTATGACAAAAAGGACCTAGTCAAGTTACACTGCTGGGACCCTCACAGGTGCCCAGAAGTTCCCGTGGTGCCTTGGGCCTGGAGTCCACACCGCCCAGAGAACCCAGCTCTGGTCTCTCATTCGATAGCACACTTGGCCCCCACCTCTCACCATCTAGAAAAATGCCCCCAAAATGAGCCCAGATCTTGAACTGGGCTAAGGGAACAGATTGTATCTAAAGTCAACCAGGTCTTCAAACATGTCAGACTGCTGATGGAGATGGAAAACCTGATCCTGGGGCAGACTAGTTTTTTGGGTTCTAACAGGCATATCCAGGTATTCCTTCACAGAGGCTGCCACAAAGCAAACAGAGGAGCCACATTCAGGCCCTGGAATTTTTGTTCATTTGTTTGTTTAAATTCTATAGCCAGGTTAGGGTGAGAGACGCCCTTTAGTGCCATGATCCTTCATTGTTGCCCTAGGGGACAGTTCACGTGTGTCTCCAACCCATGATTTTGCACCATCAGACATGTTCCTGCATGCTTTAGGAACTGCTGCTGAGCCACCTGGGGGGAGCCCAAGCCTAGGGGATGAGATTTGGGGAGGAAAGGAAAAGGGATCTACCATTGTTACAAGATAACACATAGGCTGTAATACAGATGAGGAAAAATAGCTCTCCTACCATAAGCTGAATGCAGGAACTGAAACTCTGTTGGATAGAAATGTTAGTTGAAATTACCACTAAGAATTTGAGAAAAGTTGTACACATTGCAGTTATATAAACAGATTTTATCTCAAGATAGCAGTTTCACCTGGGCTGTACAAGAAACTGAATGCAGAGGGTGGGAAGTACCTTGACCCTAGAGAGGGTGACAGACTTGCCATCAGGAAAACCCATTCATTGTGGAGGGGGCACCTTCCTGGATGCCATGGTGCCTTCCAGGCAGCTGGCCCAGAAGCTGCCTGGATGTAAATAAATCTAAACTCCTGCTCTTCACTTGTCTGTGATATCCAGAATACATTTCAACTGTCCCAAGAACTGCAAAGGAATTTCACACATGACACAGACTTTACTTGTTAGAGCAAGTGAAGGCTCAGGAACAATCTTGCCATCTTTGGCCTCTAAAGAATTGTCTGTTAAGCCCCAGAGAGCCAGGAACAAATGCAGAGGCACTCCCTCCCTGAAGCTTCTGGGACAATGTGGTACTACTGAAGGAACACAGGCTGTAGGGTCAGACAAGTTGGGTTTGAATCCCAGCTCTACTGATTTTTAGCTGTATAACTTTGGATGACTTATTTAACATCTCTGAGCAAACTAGAGGATAGAAGCTCTAACTTATAAGACTTAGGTAAAAATGAATGTTCCTTTAAAAGTGGAGAAATTAACAAAACAAAACAAATTATTTGTAACATGCTTTGTGCGGGGCCTGGAACAGAGGTGTTCAGAAGGCACAAATTCCTTTCCCCTACTCTTCGCCAAGTTTGTTATATGTAAAATATAAATAATACCTGTCTATTTGTATTTTATAGGTCTGCTATGAAATCAAACAGTAATCAAGACAGATTATCATTAATAGGACAAATTCTTTGGTCTCCAGATTCTGAAAACTAAGTCTTGGCTGGCCCCTGATTCCTGTGGGGCCAAATTATTCTTACATAACATCCCCGAAATCATTCAAAGCTTGGAAAAAAGCTCTAAGTACCCATTGGTTCTGTTTTCAGAACCAATGAAAGAGTGAACTGTTTCCCTGTATCCTGGACAGACGACATCTTAGGTAAGTACTCAGAGCTGCTAAAAATAGCTCTTCTGAAACAACTTCTTGATCTCCTTGAGATAGGTGAAAGAAATTTAAAACTGAGACCTGGCTCCTTTGCAGACACTTCTCTGCACTACAAATGGCTGGTTCTGGCAGGAAACAGAAAGTAACCTACACTGTCCTCTCTGACCTTGAGCCAGATACTCCATGGCAGAAAGTCCTCACTGCTGTCAGGAAATCTGCATTGTGAATGCAGAGATGAGCATCCCCAAATATGAAACAGACTCAGTTGTGTGTGCATGTCATTGAAAAAAGAAAAAAAAAAGCCACCCAAATCAGAAGCAGAGTTAGTGATGCAGCCCAGGTCTTCCAAGTCCCAGCTGTGGGCTTTCTCTCATATAGATTTTGTGAGTTTCTAAGAAAATGGTATGCATTGTCTTCCAGAGTGTTTCAGATATAGGTCCAAATTAAATGTCTGTGGAATGCCACATCTATGGATGCACTTTAGGAGGTAATATCACTTATTTGCAATAGTTTTTGTTTGCCAAAAAAGGAGGGGCTATCTGACAACTTCATGGTGGGTGGGGGTATGTGTATATCTGTGTGTGTGTATAATATGATTATGATATGATTCCTACTTTAGAAATGGGGCAACAAAGGCTCAAAGAGGTCAGATGACTTTAAGGGGACTTTATTCTACAAAGTGACAGTGTCAGGACTCAAATCTAGTCCTTCAGAGATAGCCCATGTTCTTTTCTCCTTTAAATATCCCAGAAGAAAGGGAATGACAATACAGTAAGTACTGGAATAGCACAGAAAAGCATGGGACTGAGAGAAAGAGATTCGCCAAGGGTTCTAGTCCATACTCTGCTGCTGATTCACTAGGTAACTGAGGACAAAATGTGCTTCTTTCTGGAGCTCCCTTGTCAAGAGAAGATTGAAATGGAAGATCTCTGGAGTCTTTTGAAGCTTTCTAATTCTATAATAATAATTGCTAAACAAGAAACTGGGGGTATTATCATGACAATGAAGGCCTAAGTCTGGCTATTACAGATTCCCATAGCGCCTCACAGTCTGTGCTTTAACCACTCCCCTACTTCCAGGTTACTCGCAGTATTGTATCCTCATATCTCCATGACTGTGTCCATGCTTTCCTCTGCCTACAGTGCCCACTCTTCCTTTGCATGCTTAAAATAACACCTCCTACTCTTCCCTCAAATCTCTACTGCTGCCTTCTCTGTGAAGCCCCCCTACACTTTTATCCCTAGGTAGACTGTTGTTCCCTCCTCTCTTCCTATATGTATTCCTTTGGCAATACTTATTACACTGTACTACAATGAATTTGTTTATATGCCAGGCTTCCAAACAAACTATAAGCTACTTCAGGCAAAGATGGTATCTTTAAATATTTCTATCTCAGTGTGGAGAACATTCAACAAATAAGCATTTGTTGAGTAAATGAAGAGGAACTTATATAAAACCATCTACAACCCTGAGGCAGGCAGTCACATCAAAAACTCAGGGAGCTACGGTGACTTGCCCAAGGCCTTAAACCTAAAGAGTTAGGTGATCAGGATTCAAACCCAGGACTTTCTTTCTAACCACAGAGTCTATACTTTTTCTTCCTGTTCTTGAGTGTTAAAACACCAGCTAAGTATGATGGTTAAGATTAGAAGTAAAACCTCTGCAAAGCTCCTGTCTCAAAATCCAATAAAACTTTTCAACATTTTCAAACCCATTTCCATCTCTACCCAAGAAGTATTGGGCCTTTATTATTTTGAAAAGCAAATAGCTTATTTCAACATGAAAACCAGGTCTTTATTCTCTGGTGGCAAGTCTCTCACTCTCTTCCAAATCCCAGGAGTGTATATGTGTGTGTGTGTGTCCCAGTGGCAGCCTCAGGGGAAACTGAGCAAAAAATGGATTTGGACACTGCTTGGGAGAGGAGAAAAGGTTCTGTGAAGAGGATGCATATCTCAAACATTCCAGCATAGGAGAGATGGGCCAACCCTAAGTCCCAAGAATAATGGAGGAGATTCTACTCCCAACCCCCACCCTGATGCTGATCTGTTCCAGTTCCCAAAGGGGACTCCCAGGAGAATCACACTGGGACAGGCTGAGCCCAGTAGGTATTTTTCCCCCCCAATTGGGCCCACCTTCCACTACATTCACCACTGCCCCCACTTTCTCCTTACCTGGAGCATAACTGGGGCTATTAGTAGGATACAGGCTGGGATTGTAGGCAGGGGCTGCTGCTGGGTAGGCTGTGGGGTAACCTAGAGAGAGATAAGAAAAAGCTTCATTTAGTTGGGCAAGAAAAAAGCATTTAGTTTAAGAAATAGAATCCAATTCCTAGGCTTGACCTTTAGTCTCTTTGTGATTTTTTTTTTTTTTTTTTTTTTTGAGACAGAGCCTCAAGCTGTCCCCCTGGGTAGAGTGCCGTGGCATTACAGCTCACAGCAACCTCCAACTCCTGGGCTCAAGCGAGTCTCCTGCCTCAGCCTCCCAAGTAGCTGGGACCACAGGCGCCCGCCACAACACCCGGCTATTTTTTGGTTGCAGCCATCATTGTTGTTTTGGCGGGTCCGGGCTGGGGATTCGAACCCGCCACCTTAGGTGTACGTGGCTGGCGCCTTAGCCGGTTGAGCTATAGGCGCCGAGCCTTTGTGAGGTATTTTAAACAGTATGTGTGACCAGCTTTGAGCCTCTGAAGAGGAAAGTTACCAATACCACAATTCCAATATATGAATATTGTAGGTCTGTTTTTTAAAGGCAATATAAGAAATATATCTGTATGCTCACTATAAAAAAATGGAAGTGATATATTAAGTGTTAACATTGTTTATGTGGTATAAGTTTACTTTCACCTTCCTGCTATAACACTACCCTACCAGAGGTTACACGTTAATCTTTTAGCATCTATCATTCTGGAAGGTTTTCTATGCATTTTTACACATCTGTTTAGTGATACGCTAGTAAGTTTTTAAAAACTAGCTCAAAGGGGGTGGAGGTGGGGGCTGTTCTGTAGCATTTGCCAATTGCCCTGGCATAAAATACTCCTACCATGGCCAATCTGAAGCTACCAACATCCCAGAAGGAACAGCTGAGAAGAGATGTCCATGCTCAAACAAGCTCCAGCTCACCGCAACATATTTTTAATATATATATAGTTTGGGGGTTTTGATGGAAAAGCTGCAGTTTTAACCATCTGTAAATTGTACATTTAGAAATGTATAATTCAGCAGCAGTAATTACATTTACAATGTTGAACAGCTAACCTCGCTTTTTGTTTCTAAAACTACTAATCACCCCAAACAGAAACTCTGAAAGCATTAGCAAATAACTCTCCATTCTTCATCCCCCCACTGTGGTAATGTCTAATCTACTTTCTGTCTCTATAAATTGGCCTATTTTAGCTATTTCATGTTAATTGAATATACACTGTTTGTCCTTTTGTGTCTGGCTTCTTTCTCTAAGCATAATGTTTTTAAGGTTCATCTATGTTGTAGCATATACTAGAACTTCATTCCTTTATATGGCTGAAAAATATTCTGTTTTATGTCTATACCACATTTTGTTTATCCATTTCTATTGACGGATACCTGAATAATGCTGTAAAGAACAACAGCATATGAGTATCTCTTTGAGTCCCTGTTTTCAGTTCTTTGGGATCTATTATTGAGTAATGGAATTTTTTGGTAATTTTATGTTTTTTAGCCTTTTCTGGGGAGAGACAGAGTTTTACTATGTTGCCCAGGCTGGCCTTGAACACCTAGGCTCAAGTGATCCTCCCACTTTAGCATCCTGAGTAACTGGGACTACAGGCACACACCACTGAACCTGGCTCCCATGTTTAGCTTTCTAAGGAACTCCCAAACTATTTTTCACAACAGGTGCAATACTTTACATTACCACTAGCAATACACATGTGTGATGGTTCAAATTTCTCTAGAGCCTCACCAATGCTTTCTGGTTTTTAAATTACTGTAAACTGACTCGGCGCCTATAGCTCAACCGCCTAAGGCGACAGCCACGTACACCCAAGGTGGCGGGTTCGAATCCCCAGCCCGGACCCGCCAAACAACAATGGCGGCTGCAACCAAAAGATAACCGGGCGTTGTGGCGGGCGCCTGTGGTCCCAGCTACTTGGGAGGCGGAGGCAGGAGACTCGCTTGAGCCCAGGAGTTGGAGGTTGCTGTGAGCTGTAATGCCATGGCACTCTACCCAGGGGGACAGCTTGAGGCTCTGTCTCAAAAAAAAAAAAAAAAAAATTACTGTAAACTTATCCTCTATAATAAGTATAAAGTGGGATTCAGTTTGGTTTGGCTTTGCATTTCCCTAATGAATAATGATACTGAGCATCTTTTCATGTGTTTACTGACTCTCCATATATCTTCTTTGGAAGAATTTATAACCAAATAATTTTCCCATTTTTGAATTGGATTGTCTTTTTGCTGTTGTAGTGTAGAAGTTCTTTATATATTCTGAATATTAAACCATTATCAGATATATTACTTGCAAATATTTTCTCCCATTCTGTGTGGATTATCTTTTCACTTTCTCCATAATGTCTTTGACGTAAAAAAAAAAAAAAGTTCAATTTTTATTAAAGTCCAATTTATCTATTTTTTCTTTCTTGCTTATGTTTTTAGCGTTATACCTAACAGTACTGCCATTTCAGATGCCTTTACTTTAGGGGCAAGGTCATGAAGACTGACCCTAGGTTTTCTTTCTTTCCTTTCTTTTCTTTTTTTTTAGAGACAGAGTCTCAAGCTATTGCCCTGGGTAGAGTGCTGTGATATCACAGCTCATAGCACCCTCCATCTCAGGCTCAAGTGATCCTCTTGCTTCAGTGTTTCTATTTTTAGAAGAGATGTGGGTCTTGCTTTTGCTCAGGCTGGTCTCAAACTCGTGAGCTCAAGCTATCCACCTGCCTTGGCCTCCCAGAGTGCTAGGATTACAGGAGTGAGCCACCACGCCCGGCTAACCCTTATGTTTTCTTCTGAGAGTTTTATGGTTTTGCTTTTATTTTGAACTCATTAATCCACTTCAAGTTTTTATATTAGTATAAGGTAGGAGCATATACAGTTTTGGTTTTTTTTTAAGACAGAATCTTACTTTGTTGCCCTTGGTAGAGTGCCTGTGGTGTCACAGCTCACAGCAACCTCAAACTCTTGGGCTTAGGTGATTCTCTTGCCTCAGCCTACTGAGTAGCCTACAGGTGCCCACCACAATGCCTAGCTAATTTTTTTTGTTGCAGTTTGGCCGGGGCTGGGTTTGAACCTTCTACCCTTGGCATATGGAGCTGGCACCCTACTTACTGAGCCATAGGTACCGCCCCGTATATATAGTTTTATATTCAACTTTTCATTTTAACATTATAAATATTTTCCCATGTAATTACATATTGTTCAAAACCATATTTTTAATGCATTTATGTTATTCCATTACACATATAGATATATCAAATCATTTAACCATTAACCATCTGTTTTTAGATGTTTAGATTGTTTGAAAATTTTCATTTTTATAATTGTTAATAACCTAAATAAATCTATGGCTGATTATTTCTTTAGAAATGAGTTCTAGAAGTGGAGTTTTCTAGGTCAAAGAATAGGGGTATTTTTAAAAGTCATCCATTCAACAAATACATATTTGAGTAACCAGACTTTGGTTTAGGAACTTTTATGAGTGAACAAATGAAAGATTCCTGTCCTTGTGGAGCTTAGTATAGTCTAAGAGGATGAGAGAAAGTTGTGGGTAAATAGTAAATATAAATAGGTTGGGCACAGTGGCTCACACCTGCAATCCCAGCGTTCTGGGAGGACAAGGGAGGAGGAACGCTTGAGTTCAGGAATTCCAGACAAGCCTGAGCAAGAGTCATAACCTGTCTCTACTAAATATAGAAAAACTTAGCTGGGCGTTGTGGTGGGCACCTATAGTCCCAGTTACTCGAGAGGCTGAGGCAGGAGGATTTCCTGAACCTAGCAGTTTGAGGTTGCTGTGAGCTAGGCTGTTGCATGGGCAACAGAATGAAACTCCGTCTTAAAAAAAAAAGTAAACAAAAACAAAGAAAATCTTCAATGCTACAGAAAAGAGGAAAAAGGCAGAGAAAAGTGTATCAGATATGCCAAAGCACTGAGGTTGAGGACATGGCAATATTAAAAGGATAATCAGGATAAGACACATTGAGAAGGTAAGATTTCCACCAAAACTTGAAGGAAATGGTAAGAGATAACCAAGCAGATAGCTGGAGGAAGAACATTTCAGACAAAGGAAACAGTGCAAATGCCAAGTTAAGAGCATATGGGACATGTCAGAGGAATAGCAAAGAGTCCAGGGTGGCTGGAGCGGAACAAATAAGGGGGTCAGGCTGGGTGTAGTGGTTGGTTCATGTCTATAACTGGGACGCTGAGGCAGGAGGATCATTTGAAGCTAGGAGTTAAAGGCCAGGCTAAGCAAATTTTTCTACAAAAAATAAGCAAAGATAGCCAGGCATGGTGGTATGAGATGGCAGCCCCAGCTACTCAGGAGACTGAGGCAGGAGGATCGTGTAAGTCCAAGAGTTGGAGGTTACAATGGGTTATGATGATGCCACTACACTCTAGCCCAGGCAACAGGGGGATACTTGTCTTTAAAAAAAAAAAAAGAGGGGTACAGTCATACTAGAGGAAGTCAAAGGGCTAGTCAATTCATGTAAGGCCTTACAGGCTACCATGGGAACTTAGGACTTTTATTCTGAGTAAAATAAGAAGTTATCACTGGGTTTTGAACAGAAGAGCAACATGATTTTAAAAGGTTCACTCTGCTAGCTGTGTCAACAAGAGACTATAAAGGGGGGGCAGCACCTGTGGCTCAGTGAGTAGGGTGCTGGCCCCATATGCCAGAGGTGGTGGGTTCAAACCCAGCCCTGGCCAAAAACTGCAAAAACTGCAAAAAAAAAAAAAAAAAAAAAAGAGACTATAAAGGGAGAAACATAACGACCAGCTGATAGGCTATTGCAAACCAGCAACAGATGATGGGACTCAGACCAGGGTAATAACATGGAGGTGATGAGAAGTGACATGCTAAGAGTCTTTATACACTTTGCCACACTGCTTTTAGAAAGACTATCAATTTGTACTTATACTAGCAGTACATAAGTGCCTATCTCACGGCTCCTTGCAGTTTTTAAATGCTCCTTGGTATTATGACTGACAATGGAAAGCTGGTTTTAGAAGTCAAAGATTAAATCCTTAAATCCCTAAAAGCTTCTTTGGGATTTGTAAATATTGGAGCTTTAATAATGTATCTTTGTTAATATGCCTTTTCCTAAATCCTTTCTAACCCCAAAGAAAATTCATCTCTTTTTAACCCCTAACCACGTTCAGAACTGAGGTAGCCAACTTGTCACTTAATTAGCAAACTGGAGGTGTGCCACTTCTCAAGAAGAAAGGAGTCTGATCTGGAAAGCCAAACAAGGCAGTCTCATGGCTGAAATCTGTATTCAGCTTCACGTGAGGGACTGTGCAGCCACAAGTAATTATACTCTTATCCTATCATTTTAGATGCCTTTACTTTAGTTGCAATTATGGGATCTTCCTTTAATGTTTCCAAGTAGAATTATCTTCAATTTAGTTGAATGTGGCAGATATTATAGAATGGCAGCAGCATAGGGAGCTTTACTTGGTCTACCTTTCTTCATATTACAGATGACATCCTGAGGCGCAGAAAAAAGAAGGACTTAGGGTAACAGACTGCTAAGGTTAGAAAGTACCTTAAAGCTCACATTTGGGGCTAGAGCCTCTGTTACAACACCCTCATGAAATCATTCATCTTGACCATTACATATCTACTGACAGTGAACTTCCTTTCCTGAGACTACTCTAATTGTCGGCAAGTGCTTTCTCATACTGCATTGAACCTGACTCGTGTAGCTTCTATCCTTTTTTTTTCTTTTTGAGACAGAGCCTCAAGCTGTCCCCCTGGGTAGAGTGCCATGGCATCATAGCTTACAGCAACCTCCAACTCCTGGGCTCAAGTGAGTCTCCTGCCTCAGCCTCCCAAGTAGCTGGGACCACAGGCGCCCACCACAACGCCCGGCTATTTTTTGGTTGCAGCCGTCATTGTTGTTTGGCGGGCCCGGGCTGGATTCGAACCCGCCACCATAGTATATGTGGCTGGCACCTTAGCCACTTGAGCCACGGGTGCCGAGCCAGCTTCTATCCTTTAGAACAGAACAAATTTGAAGACACATGCATGCCCCAATTCTCTTATCACACTATACTTACTGCACTTTACACTTCAATGGTTTATATTTCCTATTGTCTCTCTACGCTCTTACTCAAAACTGTAAGTTCCTTGAAGGCACAGCTATGTCTCATTAGCCTGCATGCAACAGCTTGTAATTCTTCCCTCCCACTTCCTACTCTATCAGCAGACCACCCTACCCTTCCCCTCAGCCTGGACACCAAGCACCTGAGCTTCTCAAACGTAGGGTAGCTGATAGCCTATTTAGCCAGTAGAGAACATGCACTTCCCATCCATTAACTTTCTTTGCCAAAAAGAAGTTCATCATCATAGGTAAGCTGGGCTTCCTCCCCACTTCTCTTCTCATTTTCTTTTCTTTCTTTTTTTTTTTTTTGAGACCTAGTGATACAGGATTCTCCCACTCAGGACTGAACAGGGACCCCCATTTTCTAGGCCTAGGTGAGCTCAGAAATCAGTCTCATCACAGACCCCTATCTCTGGACACAAACAGGTTCTTCGCAGGTAGCAGTCTCTGGACGAACACTCATAGAAAGCAGCTGGACTGGTATCTCATCTGGGCTGCCTCTCTTGGCTTCTCCTGGAGCAGAGAAGTGTGCCTCAGGCAGGACCATATTCCTACATAGGGGCAGTTTGAAATTAATTTCTGCCCACAGGCCCCTGGCTAGTTATGATGTATACTAAACATACATCCCATCTCCCCCAAATCCCCTGCCTGCAGGATAGGAAAGGCAGTATATAAACCATAGACAGAAGGCCCAAATGAGCTGCCCACCTGGGCTCCCCACTCTACTGCTAGGGGTTTTGTTCTCCTCTTTCCCTTATCTATTTCTTTATCTATCAATACAATCTGTCCTTTTGCTTATTCATGTGGTCCATGGATTCATTCCTTGAATCCCCAGGACTAAGAATTTGGCAGAGAGAGAAATTCTGGCTATACCACCAATTATTTGGGTCTTAGAGTTTCACTCTGTCACCCTGAGTAGACTGCAATGGCATCACTGTAGCTCACAGCAACCTCAACTCCTGAGCTCAAGCAATCCACCTGCCTCAGCCTCCCAGAGTGCTAGGAGTACAGGCATGAAGGACTATGTTGCCATCATTTTGATCTATTTTGTTTCCTCATCCCCAACTGATATTTTTCATCTTGCTGGTTCTGTCGATGATGATGTTTGCATCCCTAATGCCTAGCAGAGATAAGGCAGATAACAGATACCCAAGAGATTACCAGGTAGGTTGTATTCCGGAGCTATAAGTGGTTTAAAAACAAAAGAAACAAATCCAACAGGGCTAAGTCCCTGACCTTGACAGAGTCACTAACTGATGAGAAAAATAAGTGGACAGTTAGAATAAAGCCTGAAGGCTCGGCGCCTGTGGGTCAAGTGGCTAAGGCACCAGGCCACATACACCTAAGGTGGCGGGTTCGAATTCAGCCTGGGCTCGCCAAACAATGATGGCTGCAACCAAAAAATAGCCAGGCATTGTGGTGGGCACCTGTGGTCTCAGCTACTTGGGAGGTTGAGGCAGAAGACTTGCTTGAGCCCAGGAGTTGGAGGTTGCTGTGAGCTGTGACGCCAGAGCACTCTACCCAGGGGGATAGCTTGAGGTTCTGTCTCAAAAAAATAAAATAAAATAAAAATAAAAATAAAAAGAATAAAGCCTGAAAAGTGCCATGATCGACCATCATTTATTTACTACCTATTGTTTGGCAGGGTTCTAGGTATCCCTGGATATAGACTAAAAAGAGAAGGAAGGACATTCCAGGCAGAAGCATGGGAGGGTAGAGGCAGGGGTTGCATTTTGGGGGCATCAGTAAGAGGCTTGGCTTGTGCCCTCCTTGGCTCTAAGGAGCAGCAAATCAGAGAAGGTAGGTTATCTTTTGTGGACTTGATGTCATCATTTTGCCTTCTTGTGACCACGTCTCCTTTTATGTGGCTGGCCCTAACCTACCTCTATTGCTTCATCTGTCCATTGATTATACCCAAGTTTCATACTTCTAGATTGGACTTCTTGCCTCAACTCCTGACTAATGTAATATCAAACTGCTTATTTGGCATCTCCACTTGTATGCTTGCTAAATAGCAAGGCTATGTAGCAGAATGGTTAAAAGTGTGGACTCTGAAGCAAGATTGCTTACATTTGTATCTTAGCAACTCCAGTAATTATTTGTGCCCTTTAAACTCTCTGTGACTTAGTTTTCCCATCTGTAAATGGGACTAATAAAATATTTACCTAATATTATAAGTTGCTAGAAATATTAGTTAAGATCTCAGCACGGCTCGGCACCTGTCGCTCAAGTGGCTAAGGCGCCAGCCACATACACCTAAGGTGGCGGGTTCAAATCCAGCCCAGGCCCGCCAAAACAACAATGACGGCTGCAACCAAAAAAAAAAAAAAAACAGCCGGGCGTTGTGGCGGGCGCCTTGGGAGGTGGAGGTAGGAGACTCGCTTGAGCCCAGGAGTTAGAGGTTGCTGTGAGCTGTGATGCCAGAGCACTCTACCCAGGGCGACAGCTTGAGGCTCTATCTCAAAAAAAAAAAAAAAAATCTCAAAGCACTAGAGATCTTAGGCAAATAGTTAAGCCTTCAAAGAGTTAGCTATTAGTATGTGAAATGTAAGAGATTCAAAAAGAAATTTTTTTTTCCTATCTTCTCATTCCCTTCCAAACCTGTCCTCAGTAGTTTTCAACTTATTTTTCCAGCTGCTCAGGTCAAAAACCTTACTTATGCTTGACTCTATTCTTTCTCTCCTATCCACATCCACCTTCCATTCTGTCTTCAATATAGTATATTCAGAATCTGACCATACCTCACTGACTACAGTTTCTATTCTAGTCCAATTCATCATTATTTTTAACCTTATTATTGTAACAGTTTCATAACTGGTCTCCCTGCTTTTACCTTTAATCCCATATAGCCTATTTCCCACAGTAACCAGAGTGAACCTGTTAAAACATTAAGATGATGTAACTCCTTTCTTTAAGCCTTATAGTAGCTTCCCATGACAATGACAACAAAATTCTTTTTTTTTTTTGGCTGGGGCTAGGTTTGAACCTAGCCCATTTGCCTCCACCTCCAGCATATGGGGCCAGCACCCTACCCTTTTGAGCCACAGGCACCGCCCAGCATAATCCTTTTAATGACCACCTGAGTTCCCACTACTTCCTCCATTATTTGTTCTCTTGCTAATTTCCTCCAGCTACTAGATGTTCCTTAAATGTGTCAAGTACTTTCTCATCTGAGAGCCTTTGCCCTTTCTGTTCTTTCTTCTTGGAATTCTGTTCAAAGGTCCCCTTACATTCTTTCTAAAATAGCAGTCTCATCTTTCATCACTCTCTATGCTCCTTATCCTGTTTTGGTTATTTTTACTATTTTTTTTTTTTTTTTGAGACAGAGTCTCAAGTTGTTGCCCTGGGTAGAATGCCATGGTGTCACAACTCATAGCAATCTCAGACTCTCGGGCTTAAGCGGTTCTCATTGCCTCAGCTAAGCTGCTGGAATTACAGGCACCCGCCACAATGCCTCACTATTTTTTTTGTGTAGTTGTCATTGTTGTTTTAGCAGACAGGGCGGTTTGAACCGGCCAGCCCCAGTGTACCGTGGCCAGCACCCTGCCCGTTGAGCTACAGGTGCCACCCTCTTTTTTTTTTTTTTTTAAGTGTGAACTGACAATACTATATATTTTCTCATTTTTATGTGATCACCATTTGTCTCTCACTGCTAGAATAAAAGGTTTCAGTCACATGAGCACTTGTTAGTTTGTGGTTATTATCTGCTGAAATATTCTTCTCTCCGAGCAGTCCAAAGATTCCCCAGAAAGGTTCAGCCCCAGGCGGCACCTGTGGCTCAGTGGGTAGGATGCCAGCCCCATATCCCAAGGGTGGCAGGTTCGAACCCGACCCCTGCCAAACTGCAACAAAAAATAGCCAAGCGTTGTGGCAGGTGCCTGTAGTCCCAGCTACTCAGGAGGCTGACGCAAGAGAATCATCTAAGCCCAGGAGTTGGAGGTTGCTGGGAGCTGTGATGCCACAGTACTCTACTGAGGGTGATAAAGTGAGACTCTGTCTCTTTAAAAAAAAAGAAGAAGAAAAAGTAGAAGAAAGAAAAGAAAGGTTTAGCCCCACCCAAGTAAGCAGAGTACATTTGTCCCCCTAAAGTCTAAGTGGATGTGATGAAGCTCACTGAGGATAAAGTACTGTCACATACTGCATAACAATGTTTCAGTTAACAACTAAGCACATACAGGACAGTGGTCCCATAAGATTACAATGGTGTTGAAAACTTCCTATCATTTAGTGATGTTGTAGCTGTCCTAATGTCACAGTGCATAATGCATAATGTATTTGTGATGACCCTGGCGTAAACAAACCTACTGTTTACTGGCAAACCTACTGTGCTGCCAGCCACATAAAAATATAGCACATATAATTACGCATAGTATATGATATATGATAATGATAACAAATAACTGTTACTGGTTTATGTATTTACTACACTATATACTTTTATAATTATTTTAGAGTGTACTCATTCTGCTTATGCAAAAAAGTTAACTAGACTGCATTAATGTACACAGCGATGATTTAATATTAAAAAAAAGAATCCACTGAAGAAAATGAAAAAAAAAAAGTCAACTATAAAACAGCCTAAGGGGCTCGGCGCCTATAGCTCAACCGGCTAAGGCGCCAGCCACGTACACCTAAGGTGGTGGGTTCGAATCCCCAGCCCGGACCCGCCAGACAACAATGACGGCTGCAACCAAAAAAT
>NW_003852396.1:28865266-28912239 GCF_000181295.1 Otolemur garnettii | reverse complement strand
TTGCAGCCGTCATTGTTGTTTGGTGGGTCCGGACTGGGGATTCGAACCCGCCACCTTAGGTGTACGTGGCTGGAGCCTTAGCCGGTTGAGCTATAGGCGCTGAGCCTATTATTTTGTCTTTATTTTTAAAACAATGCCATTTCCAAAATATTAAAAAAAAGACCTATTTTTAAAGACCTACTTAAATATGGCCTTTAAAACCTGTATATTTTTATTTTTATTTACAACAAGTAGATGATAGTTTAACAACACTCATAGATACTTATGATAAATAAAAATACTAGTATTATTCTAGCATCCCCCTGGGGTAGGCCTTTATATTTATAGATATCTACAATGACTATTAAAAGTGAAATCAGTAATGGCCATTAATATAATTTGTATTTCGATCTGAATTTGAGTAACCAATGTACATTTATCATTTATTTTGGATCTAGACCCAAATATGTGAAAATGTAAGTAGAAAGTTAAAGTTTCTCATTTCCAGTTTATCAGCAAACACATCCCAAACATTCAACCATCTCTAAAAGGTGATCTAGTTAGCATCTCCAATAAATGATTTATAGCCACTTATGTTAAATAAATGCCAACATAGCAGGATCATAGAATTTCAAATTTAAAAAATTTAAACTATACTAAGTACCCCCCCCCCCCGAAAAAAAACTGGATTCAGGATTACATTTTAAATTATGGAAGTCTCTGGGGAAAAAAATTAACAATAATGATAACAGATGTCACATTTCTCAGAGAAGTGCATAACTTCTCAAGTTTCTGTAATTAGTGTGTCCCAATTGAATTATAACTAAAGCACATTTAAAGTCATTTTTTCTCACTAAAAATTCTCAATTCTAAAATGGCTTGGATGAGCAGCATCTTATCCAGTAAATCCTGAAAGTTTAGTTTGCCCTGGAAACACACAATGACATTTCTTGTAAGAAGCTATTTTCTTGGCTCGGCGCCTGTGGCTCAAGCGGTTAGGGCGCCAGCCACATACACTTAAGGTGGCGGGTTGGAGTCCCCAGCCCAGACCTGCCAAGCAACAATGATGGCTGCAACCAAAAAATGGCCAGGCGCTGTGGCGGGCGCCTGTGGTCCCAGCTACTTGGGAGCCTGAGGCAGGAGACTCGCTTGAGCCCAGGAGTTGGAGGTTGCTGTGAGCGTGATGCCATGGCACTCTACTCAGGAGGATAGCTTGAGGCTCCGGCTCAAAAAAAAAAAAAAGAAGCTATTTTCTTGCTATTGCACAAAGATTAATTCTAAAGCCAACCCAGGCAAATAAGTTCAGAAAAAGCAGCACATTCATCTAGTCCATTTAGCAAACATTGCAAATCAACTTCTAGTTGAATAATGAAATGAAGAGGTTTGTGAAACTACACTTGATGTCAGTTTTGGCATTATGTTGATGGCAGTCATTTCAAGCAGAGGTATCCAAGTCCCGTCCATACAAGGAAGGTAAAAAGCAGAAAAATGTTGTGAAACCTTAGCAGTTCTTTTAACTTCTAACAGTTATAGACTAATTGTGATTACGAGCCATGTTACTATTCTTCAGAGTTTATGCCTCAAACATAAAAAACCTTATAGCCACTTTGAGCAGATACTTTGGAATTATTTTCCTTTAGCTTACTTTCTCTTTTCTCTCAGGTCAACTTGATATGGGTATGTTGCTGCAACAGCAAATATTTTGGATATTGCTGCAACAGATATGTATTCTACTGTGCTTAACTGTGTTTCTGGTAATCTACTGATATGCTGGTTGTACTTCAACAGTTCATATGCCATAAACTGAAGGGCACCAAGGGATGCTGCAAAGAGCTCAGGAATAAATACCTATACAAGCTGCGTATACCCTCATATTTATATATTTTCACAAGTGTAGCAAACATTCCTTTATGTTGCTGCTGTGGAGAATTGACAATACCATTATACTGTAACATTAGGTGAGTTTTTGTTACCCATCACGGGTTTGTAATGCAGAGGGTCATGGCTCCAGCTTCAGCAGTTGAGATGAGCATATTCTGTTGCTTCTAACCATTCAGCTCTTCGTTCTGTCTTATATGTTTGGATTGCATTGTAAAAGAAAAAGTAGCGTCCCCAGGATAAGCCTGCACCCCAGACATTTGGGGTTACTCCTTGATCAAGTCCCTGTAGTCAAGCAATGTAAAATTCCTTTATATTTCAGTCTTAGTTCCAATCTATCACTCACAGCAAAGTAGATCTTCACGAGGTGGAGCAGATACAGCTCGAGGTTGGACAAGACCCCTCCAATCACATCCACTACCAGGTTCTCATACTAGATGTGGCAGAAGACCATGCTCCAGACCTTGACTGGCCCTGGCCAATCACAGGCTCTGGGGCTGCTGACATCATGGCACCCAGGGCCACAGAAGTGGGATAAGATGCAGTGGCTGCCATCATGGCAACGACTGCCACCCAGAAGCCAAGAAAAACTATTTTTTGTGAATTTAGTGTAGCCTAAGTATACAGTGTTTATAAAGTCTACAGTAGTATATAGTAATGTCCTGGCTATTCATTCACCACTCACTTACCCAGAGCAAACCCCAATCCTGCAAACTCCATTCATAGTAAATGCCCTAAACAGGTGTGCCATTTTAAAAATCTTTTATACTATATTTTAATTTTTTGTTTTTGAGACAGAGTCTCAAGCTGTCATCCTGGGAAGAGTGCTGTGGCATCATAGCCCACAGCAACCTCCAACTTGGGCTCAAGTGATTCTCTTGCCTCAGTTTTTCTATAGTCAGTAGAGATGGGTCTTGCTTTTGCTCAGACTGTTCTCAAACTCGTGAGCTCAAACAGTCTACGCGCCTCAGTCTCCCAGAGTGCTAGGATTACAGGCGTGAGCCACTGCACCTATACTTATTTTTAATGTACTTCTTTTATGTTTAGACACACAAATACCATTGTGCTATAATTGCTTACAGTATTCAGTATGGTAACATGCTGTCCATGTTTATAGCCTCACTGTACTATCTAGGTTTGTGTAAATAAATCACCTAACCATGCATTTCTCCAAATACACCCCCTTGTTAAGCTACACATGACTGTATATTGAGTTGAAATATACTATATCTACTTCACCTACTGCTCAGACAAAAAATATTTTCACACCTGATTTTCATTTCAGCTTTAAATCAACCCTGATGTTCATTTGTTTGCTTGTTTCTGAGACAAAGTCTCATTCCATTACCTAAGCTAGAGTGCAGTGGCATCATCATGACTCACTACAACCTCAAATTCCTGGGCTTACCCAATCCTTCTGGCACAGCCTCCTAAGTAGCTGGAACTGTAGGCATGCACCACCCCACACCTGGATAATTTTTTCTATTTTTTAAATAGAGATGGGGTCTTACTCTTGCTCAAGCTGATCTCAAACTCTTGACCTTAAGCTATCTTCTCTCACCTCAGCCTCCCAAAGTGCTAGGGTTATAGGTGTAAGCCATCATGCTGGGCCCCTAATTTTATTTCTCCTACCTGTAGATAACCAAATAGAAGCTCAGAGGTAAAATAATTTTTTGGCTAAGATTATTCAATGAGTCAGTAGTAGAACAAGGAAAGTAATCCCAAAAGCAATGTCTTTCCCACACCTACCAAATTACTATAACTTAGTCCTGGGAAGTAAATCTGCCTCTTCTGTATTTATATTTTTTGAAGGTCAAGAGTAAAGAGAATATATAGACACAAGTGGGCTTTTCTCCTTTATATTATCTCAAAGGCTGTAGTAGTGTTCAGGTTTCTTGGAATTTTGATGGGTACATTCTAATTGCTTTATAGATGTCAATACAATCTAATCCTCTTTTCTTGTTGTTACTAGGATTAGGACTAAAGACATGTAAAGCTATTTTTTGATTAATATGTAAATTAGAAATTGCTTTCAACAGAAAACAGGGGACTACTTTTGAAAATATTTGATCTTTAGAAGCCAAAAATATACCAGAGTATGAAAAGGTTAGTAGTAGAAGACTAACTCCCTAGCTCAGAAATGCAAAGAGGCTTATTTGTATGCAGGGAAACACTTAAGCAATGAAGACATTTTAGGTCTGAAGCTTTTAACTGAAATTAGAACTACCCCCTAATAACACCCCCAGGCTGACCAAAATCAAAACTTTATTCTTTCAAAATAATAAAGGGCAAGTGGAAGGATACAATTTTTGAATCTGTACTATGTTCTGGGCACTGGGCTAGCTAGGCACTTCTTTATCTGATTTAATCTTCACCCTAAGAAAATATATAAAATATTATTAGTTCCACTTTAGAGATGAAGATATTGAGATTTATCTTACTTGTATAGCTAGTAAGTAGAGAGTGGTCCCAAAACTCAAGCCTGCTGATTAAGACAAAGTCTATTCCTACCAACCTACCCCATATCTCCTCAAAACATGAGTCTACCTAAAGTAAACCCTAGATTTGGCTACCATTTACTTTGCCAAGATCCTTTCATTTTATCTTCAAAGCCAGGGTAAACAGGAAATTACTCTGGAGAATCAATTTGGTCAAAGATGGTTCTGTTAACAACAAAGCTATTCTGTTTCCACTCACTGTTCTAATATATATAGGTCATGCTTGAGTTATTGAAAGGTATCCCACAGGCACTGAATTATAGAGTTGGAAGAGAGAGGTATTAGAGGTGACTTGAGTTTAATTTGTCACTCAGCTCAGGAATACCCTTTATATGGATAGCTTATAAACACATCTGCTGGCCCACCCTTCTAATGACTATATGTTCAAAACCTCTCAGTCAGTCAAAGCTCCTGCTGGAGAGCTCTGAAGGTTAGAAAATTCTTCACTCTGAGCTAAAAATCTGCCTTATGAGGAATCTTACCCTGAATACCTTCTCAAGCACCAATCCTACTTCTACCCTCACAGAACAAGTCTGTTCCTGAATTTTCTTTTGTCCAAACCCAACAGATCCAATTCCTTCAATCTTGCCCCATCTTGTTTGCTCACGTCTGATCAGACTTCAATTTAAAAGTTCCCTTCCCTTAAAACAATCTAAATTTTTCTTTCTGCCTTGTTCATTTTTCTGCTGATGGCTATTTCCTGATTTAAAAAAAAATTTTTTTTTTAATTGAATGGACATAATGAAACTATGGCAATGGTGGCCAGTGAAGGCCTATAGTGACTTAATCCAGATATCTTTCTTTTTTTTTTTTGAGACAGGAGCCTCAAGCTGTCCCCCTGGGTAGAGTGCCGTGGTATCTCAGCTCACAGCAACCTCCAGCTCCTGGGCTCAAGCGAGTCTTCTGCCTCTGCCTCCCAAGTAGCTGGGACCACAAGTGCCTGCCACAACGCCCGGCTATTTTGTGGTTGCAGCTGTCATTGTTGTTTGGCGGGCTGGGCTGGATTCAAACCCGCCACCTTGGGTGTACATGGCTGGCGCCTTAGCCACCTGAGCCACAGGCGCTGAGCCAATCCAGATTTCTTAATCCTTATAATAGTTAGCATCCAGCAAAAGCTTACTCTGTGGCAATCATGGTGCTAGGTTCACATAGGAGTTTATAATCTGATGGGAAAATAATATGGGTTATTTAAATTAATATATATGCTATATATACATAATATGTATAATTAGAGAAAGTTGGGAAGTGTTATTAGAATGCCAAGGAGGCAATGAAGAAGAATGGACTTGGGATATTTGGGAATGGTTTCTTAGAGAAAAAAACATTTTAGTTGACCTCGAACAATGATAAATGAGAATAGTTTGTTAGGTAAACAGGGATTGGGACAAAGACATATATATCCATTCCATGCATGAAGGCATGAAAGTAAGTGCATGACATATTTGGGAAATGACAAAGAGTTCAGTATGGTTGGAATTTACTATGTAGGAGGAAAAGAAGCAGGAAATGTAGATAAAAAGGTAGCTTAGGGAATGGATAGGGAAAGGATTTGAATACCAAGTTAAGGGATGGAATTTATCAGTAAATAATGGGAAACAGTTGTAGGGTTTTAAAACTGGGAATTTGGGCTGGGCACAGTGGGTCATGCCTGAAATCCTAGCAGTCTGGGAAGCTGAGGCGGGTGGATTGCTTGAGCTCAAGAGTTAGAGACCAGCCTGAGCAAGGGCGAGACCCCATCTCTTAAAACAAACAAGCAAGCAAACAAACTAGCTGGGCATTGTAGTGGACACCTGTAATCCCAGCTACTTGGGAGACTGAGGTAAGAGGATTGCTTAAGCCCAAGAGTTTGAGGTTGCTAAGAGCTATGTCGCCACAGCACTCTACCAGGATAAGAAAATGAGACTCTGTCTCAAAAACATAAAAACAAAAAAACTTTAAATAGATGAATAAATAAATTAATAAAGAAATACATAAAATGGGGAATTTCAGATTTGTGTTTTATAAAAACTACTCCAGCAATAGTGTAGAAAGGAATTCAGAGTGGAGAAGATCAGTGGAGGGATGTGATAGGAAGTATTGAAGTAGCCCAAAGGAAAAGGCTAGTAAAAACAGGATAAAGAACACAATTACAAAGATGTTTAGGAGCAGAGGCCACAAAATCTGATACTGATATGCAGACCCATTTTTAATGCTGTGGGTGGAGAAGCTGCAAAGCAAGATGGGAAACACTCCAACCACAGGATTTGTAGACTTTTTTCCTCTTCTTTCATAGGCAGAAGGCAGGAAAATAAATTAAATAGATCTCTGAATCTGTTAGCTCCAGAAAAATGTCTGAATCTGAATTTCTCTTACTAGCTAGGGGGGCTGGCTGCTGAAAGTGCTATACTGGCAAGAATGTAGGTCAGCCCACGCTGGCAGGCAGGCAGGCAGCAGCTCTGTAGTGCTGAATCTGAGGTAACCTGTATATTGGATTCAAGGCCTACCCACCCAGCCTCCTACTGGTTAGCCCCAGGGAATTTGCAAAGGGGGTGAATATAAGTGAGGCACTGTTTTTAGCAGGGGCAAGGAAACTCCTCCTGAGGAAACAACGTAAGAGGAAATATCCACAAATCAATTGTGCTCAGAGCTGTGCAGTACCTTCAGGGAAAACATGCATATCCAGGTAAAGATCAGCAACTTTTGTCTGGGTCATTCTCCTAAGCTGAGCCCCTAGCAGAAGGCTGCTAAAATCAAAGCAGGCTTAACTTGGTATGTCTTTAGTGTACAAACAATATCAACAACAACAACAACAAAAAGATAAGAAAATAGGCTGCTTAGATGCTACTAATATAATTATTCCTAGGTAAGTAACATATAGCCAAGTGTGTGCTATTCCTTGGAGGAAAATACTCTTTAATAAATCTAAAAATATCTCTGTAGTTCCCCTATCTGCTGGTATGGGAGAAATTTTAATGGAAAGCAGATGGCCCATTCTGTCTCAATTTCCACTCTAGGAGTGTACTGTTGCTGCTGCTTCTTCTCACCCCAACATCTATAAGGAGGTACTCACCACTTTATAGGTAGTTTGGTGAATGATCCCTAGCATCTGTGCATTTATCTTCTAAAAACAGATAAAACAACAAGGTGAAATTTTGCAAATTAATAATTTGGTCCATGAATCCCTTTCTCTCTCAGGCCATTTCACTCTTTTATTCCATTAATGTATTCTATTTAAAGAGATCCGGCAAAGGGAAGAATCTTGATCAGATTCAATAAAGTATATTAG
Source organism: Otolemur garnettii (assembly GCF_000181295.1). Classification (NCBI taxonomy): domain Eukaryota; kingdom Metazoa; phylum Chordata; class Mammalia; order Primates; family Galagidae; genus Otolemur; species Otolemur garnettii. The sequence goes on along the minus strand of NW_003852396.1, from coordinate 28,904,619 downwards.
AACATTTATTTTTCATATAAAAAAAATTAGACCCCCCCCCAACTAATGTGGGAGCCAAACTAATTAACTCAAGTCACAAAGGAGGTAGTCAAACTACCTCCTTTTGTTGTTTATTCAGGACAATAGGCCACCCCATACCAAGGACTTTATCATACCTAGGTGTTACAGCCCACATCCTGACCCCTCCCCTTCGTCCCACTAGCCCCCTTGTGCACTCAGCCCACATCCTGACCCCCTCCCCTTTTTGCACTCGCCACTCTACTCTGCACTCGCCCCACTTGCGACCTTTATCCCTTCCTTCTCATTGCTCACCTGAGACAAAGAAGACTCGTCCCTGAGCCAATCAACCCTGAACACGACTACCCTGTACCTGTCAGTTTAGGACAGACATGGTTTACCTACCAATAAGGGAATGGGGTGCGATGGTCTAATGGGAGGGAAGAGGGAAGAGTATAAAGGAATTGTCTGAATAGTCTGTAAGGGCTGTTCCTGCTTTTTCTTAAAGGGCAGCCCAGGCTCTGAGCTTGAATGTATAAAATTCCTCGTGCCTTTGCAGCGATGTTTGGACTCTCAGAGTGGTGCTTGAATTGAGTCTGGGGGTTAACACTAACACTTCTCCAACTCCAGAAAGATAAGCCTAAATATAAAATAAAACTTTAAAACTATTTTTAGAAAAAGAGATAAGGAGAATATGAGTATAACCCTGACACTGGAAATTATTTCTTAGATGAGACCAAAAGGAAAAAACAGAAAAGGATAATAAATTTAACTCATCAAAATGAAGGTTCCGTATGACAAAAGATATCACAAATAAAGTTAAAAGGCACAAAGAGAAAAGACATTTGTAACACACATAACACAGGACTGATAACCAGAAGAAAAAACTCACTCTGAAGAAAAAACTCACACTGATCAATAAGAAATGAAAGTAACTCAAAAGAATTTAATCAGACCCCCCCCCAAAAAAAAGAATCTAATCAGACAACAATTCAGAGAAGAAATCAATTTGCTGGGGAGAAAGAAGAGAAAGGGAAAAGATGTTCAACTACACTAGTAATCAGCAAAATACACATAAACAGGATAGTTTGACAATATCAAGCATGGGAAAAGATGTAAAACAATGCAAGCATTTTGTTAAGAAATTTTGCATTTAGCCCTGGTGCACTAGGCCTCTAATCCTAGCCCTCTGGGAGGCCTAGACAGGTGGATTGCTTGAACTCATAAATTCGATACCAGCTGAGCTAGAGCAAGACCCCTGCCTCTAAAAATAGCCAGGTGTTGTGGCCAGCACTTGTAGTCCCAGCTACTCAGGAGGCTGAGGTAAAAGAATAGCTTGAGCCCAGGAGTCTGAGGTTGCTGTAAGCTATGATGCCACTGCACTCTACCAGGGTGACAAAGTGAGACTTTCAAAAAAAAAAGCCTGGGCATGGTGGCTTATGCCTATATCTTAGCACTCTGGGAGGCTGAGGTGGATAGATTGCTTGAGCTCACGAGTTTGAGACCAGCCTGAGCAAAAGCAAGACCCCCGTCTCTAGTAAAAATAGAGAAACTGCCACAAGAGATCACTTGAGCCCAAGAGTTGGAGGTTGCTGTGAGCTATGATGCCATCGCACTCTACCCAGGGTGACAGCTTGAGAATCTTGTCTCAAAAAAGAAAAGAAAAAAAATTTTTTTTTACATTTATATTCAAATGGGATACTGGTCTATCATTTTCTTAAGTTATCTTTGGTTTTGGTATCAAGGTATATTGGCCTCATAGAATAAGTTAGGATGTGTTCCTTCATCTTCAATTTTTTGTAAAGGTTTGTGGAGGACTAGTATTAATTTTAATTTGAATGTTTGGTGGAACTCACCAATTAAACTGTCTGTCCCCTTTGTGAGAAATTTTTTTTGATTACTAAATCTCCATTTTTTGTTATAGATCCATTCAGACTTTCTACTAAATTCAGATTTCTTTTTTTTGAGAAAGAGTCTCAAGCTGTCGCCCTGAGTAGAGTGCCATGGTGTCACAGCTCACAGCAACCTCAAACTCTTGGACTTAAGCTATTCTCTTGCCTCAGCCTCCCAAGTAGCTGGGACTACAGGCACCTGCCACAATGCCTGGGTATTTTTTGGTTGCAGTTGTCATTGCTGTTTGGCAGGCCTGTGCTGGATTCAAATGTGCCAGCTCTAGTGTATGTGGCTAGTGGCCTAGCCGCTGAGCTACAGGTGCTGAGCCTGAACTCAGATTTTGACTCCATGCATCAGTGCTATTAGCTTGTGTCCTTCTAGGAAATTGTCCATTTCACCTCAAATTTGTTGGCAAATAATTGTTCATGGTATTCCCTTATATTCTTTTTTATTTCTGTAAAGTTATAGTGATGGTCCCTATATCAGTCTCAGTTTTAGTAACTGGATATCTCTCTTTTATATTCTTTTTTTTTTTTGTAGAGACAGAGTCTCACTTTGTTGCCCTTGGTAGAGTGCAGTGGCATCACACAGCTCACAGCAACCTCCAACTCCTGGGTTTAAGTGATTCTCTTGCCTCAGCCTCCCAAGTAGCTGGGACTATAGGAGCTCACAACACTTGGCTATTTTTTAGTTGCAGTTTGGCTGGGGCGGGTTTGAACCCATTACCCTTGGTATATGGGGCCAGCACCCTACTCACTGAGCCATAGGCACTGCCCTATATTCTTTTTTTTGAGACAGAGTCCTCTTTTGTATTCTTGATCAATCTAGCTAAAAATTTTTTGCTTATCTTTTAAAGTAACCAATTTATATCTTAATGATTTTATTTGTTGTTTTTATTTTATTTCATTGATTTCTGCTTTAATTTTTATTATTTCCTTTAGGTTTTGTTTCCTCTTTATTTTCCCAGTGTATTAAGGTGAAAACTTTAGTTACTGAGTTGAGATATTTCTTCTTCTTCTTCTTTTTTTTTTTTTTTAAGAAATGGGGGTATTGCTCTGTTCCCCAGGCTGGAGTGCAATAGCACGATCATAGCTCACTGCAGTCTTGAACTCCTGAGCTCAAATGATCCTTCCACCTAAGCTTTCCAAGTATCTGGGACTAGAGGTGTGTACCACCATACCTGGCTAATCCCCCCCCCCCTTTTTTTTTAATAGAGATGAGGTCTTGAACTCCTGGCTTTAAATGATCTTCCTGCCTTGGCCTCCCAAAGTGCTAGGATTACAGGAATGAGTCTGTAATCCCAGACATGCTGATGTCTGGCCTTCTTTCTTAGCATAGGTATTTTTGGCTATAATTTCCTCTAAGTACTATTTTAGCTGAATCCTGTACATTTTGGTATGTTATGTTCATTCATAAAAAGTATTTTCTAATTTCCCTTGTGACTTCTTTTTCGATGCACTATTTAGGAGAGTGTGTTATTTAATTTTCACATAATTGTGAATTTCTCAATTTTTTTTTCTGTTACTGATTTCTAATTTCATTCTATTGTGGTCAGAGAAAATACTCTGGTATGAGTTCAATCTTTTAAATGTATTGAATTGTTTTAAGGCCTACTATGTAGTCTATTCTGGAGACCGTTTTATGTGTTCTTCACAATTATATTCTTCTGTTACTGGAGTACCCTACAGGTGTCTGTTAGTTATACAGCGTTGTTTGAGTCTTCTATTGCTTTATTGACCTTCTACATAGTTGTTCTATCCATTACTGAAAAAGACAATACTGAAGTCTCCAACTATTATTGTTGAATTGTCTTTTTTTTACCCTTCAATTGTCAGTTTTTGCTTTATAAATTGTGGGGCTCTATTTATTAAGTGCATATATGTTTATAATTGTTAATTTTTTTATTGTTGTTATTTTTGAGACAGAGTCTCACCCTGTTGCCTGAGCTAGAGTATAGTGGTGTCATCGTAGCTCACTGCAACCTCAAACTCCTGTGCTCAAGTTATCCTCCTGTCTCAGCCCCCCAAGTAGCTGGAAATACACATATATGCCACCACATCCAGCTAATTTTTCTATTTTTTGTAGAGACAAGATCTAACTTTGTTGCTGGTCTTAGACTCTTGGCCTGAAGCAATCCTCCTGCCTCAGCCTCTTAAAGTGCTAGGATTACAGGTGAGTCACTGTACCTGGCCTATTATATTTTCTCTTGGCCCTTTTATCATTATAAAATATTGCCTCTTTGTGTTTTAGCAACATTTTTTTTTTTTTTGAGACAGAGCCTCAAGCTGTCCCCCTGGGTAGAGTGCCGTGGCATTACAGCTCACAGCAACCTCCAACTCCTGGGCTCAAGCGAGTCTCTTGCCTCCGCCTCCCAAGTAGCTGGGACCACAGGCACCCGCCACAACGCCCGGCTATTTTTTGGTTGCAGCCATCATTGTTGTTTGGCAGGTCCGGGCTGGGGATTCGAACCCGCCACCTTAGATGTACATGGCTGGCGCCTTAGCCAGTTGAGCTATAGGCGCTGAGCCAGCAACATTTTTTGATTTAAAGTCTATTCTGTCTGATACTAGTATAGCCAGTATAGCTTTCTTATGGCTGCTGTTTTCATGCACTTGTCCTCATCCTTTTACTTTTGAACTATTTGTGCCTTTGAATTAAAGTGTTTCTTGCAGGTAGCATTCTGCTGAATCTTTTTTATCAAGTCTGACTTTTAAGTCACTATAGTAAAAATTGAATGAAGGCACTGGAAGACTAGGCTGTATAAAAAAGGGAATAAAGATGCTGATAGGAAAGGAAAGACGTGACAGCTTAAGGAGATAGGAGGGTCCAAAAGGATTTTCTTCTTTCTTTATTATTATTATTTTTTGAGTGGAGACATTTTTTTCTCTTAAAAATGAAGGAAATTAGGAGCATAGATCTAACACTCACTTTTACACTTATTTTACTATCTTGAACCGTGCCTTCTATAGTCTTTCATAACTAGCTCTTTCCCTGTGCTACTAATTCTAGTAGCTGGAAGTTTTGGAGTTTTTTTTTTTTTTTTTAAGATAGGGTCTTGCTCAGTTGCTCAGTCTAGAGTACACCTCAAAATCCAGGGCTCCAGCTCTTAGCACCTGTAGTTCAGTGGCTAGGGCTCCAGCTATGTACACCAGAGCTGGCAGCCTTGAATCTAGCCTAGGCCTGCCAAACAATGACAACTACAAACAAAAAATAGCTGGGCATTGTGGCAGGCACCTGTAGTCCCAGCTACTTGGGAGGCTGAGGCAAGAGAATTACTTAAACCCAAGAGTTTGAGGTTGCTGTGAGCTGCAATGCCATAGCACTCTACCCAGGGTAACAGCTTGAGACTCTTGTCTCAAAAAAAAAAAAAAAAAAAAATCCTAGGCTCCAGTTATCCTCCTGCCTCAGCCTCACAAGTAGCCTGGAACTACAGGTATGCTCTACCATGATTGGCTAATTTTTCAATTTTTTTGCAGAGACCTCACAAACCGTGTATTTGTTAAATGCTAATAGCTGAGTGATTCCTGTCAAAAGTGAGCCAAGTATACAACCTTAAGTCAATTCAACTAAATAAATATTTGAATACTTAACATGTGCTAAGTGCTACAATTAATGCAAAGTGAAAAGATATAGTCCTTGCCCTCCATGAACTCACCATCTAATGGGAGAGACAAACAAGCACATAAATAACTTTGTTTGTTACTAGGTAGCTTGGGATAAAAGACTATCACAGAGTGAGATTAAAAAAGATTGGTGTGGGAAAACAGGGAAGAAAGACAAAAAGAATTTTAATCTGGTCTGGCTTCTGGATTGAAGCAGTTGTTGCTACTCCAAGTTAGTGACAGGAGATACTTTAAGTGGGATGTTACTTGTGTTTGGGCCATATACTCCCCCTACTGTTATGGACATTGGGAACAGGTACCAAACTTAGGCAAACTGTACAGTATCATACAGTAGCAAGAGCTTCATTTATAAGCAGCCCTAGCTTCAAACCCCAGTTCTTCTACTTATTAGTAAACTATTACGACTTTGGGCAAATCACTCCAATTTTCAGAGACTAGGGTTTTTTTTGTTTTTCTTTTGAGACAGAGCCTCAAGCTGTCCCCCTGGGTAGAGTGCCGTAGCATCACAGCTCACAACAACCTCCAACTCCTGGGCTCAAGCAAGTCTCCTGCTTCCGCCTCCCAAGTAGCTGGCACCACAGGCGCCCACCACAACACCTAGCTACCTTTTGGGGGGGGGGGTTTGCAGCCATCATTATTGTTTGGTGGGCCTGGGCTGGATTCGAATCCGCCACCTTAGGTGTATGTAGCTGGCGCCTTAGCCACTTGAGCCACAGGCACAGAGCCAGAGCCTAGGTTTTGATATTTTTAAAAACAGATACAATCAGTAATTTACTTACTTGGTAAGTAAGTTTTAGTACTTATTCTATGTCAGCACCATTGTTCCTTTATCCTTCTTCTATATCTCTATGTGGTCAAGCTAGGAAAGTGAGCAAGGCAGTGTTGAACTTGCTGTTTAGAGTTAAGAGAAGGTGTTGCTGCCTCTGGCCCTCTGTAAAGGAGCCATCATAGTCCATTGGAAAGAAGGCAGGCAAATGTGGATTTAAAATTTAGCTGTATGATTTACCAGACATGAAACTGCAGACAAGTCCCTTCACCAGATCCTCAGGAACATAAGGACATCCTATACTGCAGGCTGGAAAAATTAAGAGATAGTATAGGGTAGGTACTTTAATAAATGGTAGTCTTCTTTAAAAAGTGCTAACAGGCTCGGCGCCTGTGGCTCAAGCGGCTAAGGTGCCCGCCACATACACCTGAGCTGGTGGGTTTGAATCCAGCCCAGGCCCACCAAACAACAATGACGGCTGCAACCCAAAAAGAAAAAAAAATAATAATGTAGCCAGGTGTTGTGGCGGGTGCCTGTGGTGCCAGCTACTTGGGAGACGGAGGCAGAAGAATCACTTGAGCCCAGGAGGTGGAGGTCGCTGTAAGCTGTGACGCCACAGCACTATACATAGGGCAATAGCTTGAGGCTCTGTCTCAAAAAAATAATAGTAAAATAAAAATAAAAATAAAAATAAATGGTAGTATTCTACCCATTTTATTAAAAGTTCACAGTTAGGCTGGGGGGTAGTGACTCACACCTATAATCCTAGTCCTCAGGAGCTAAAAGTGGAAGGATATCTTGAGGCCAGGAGTTTAAGACCAGTCTCGGCAACACAAAAAGACCCCATCTCTACAAAAAGTCTACAAATTAGCCAGGTACGGTGGCATGCACCTCTTAACTCCAGCTACTCAAGAGGATGAGGTGGAAGGATCCCTAAGCCCAAGACCTAAAAGGTGTACTGACCTGTGATTAGACCACTGTACTCCAACCTGGGCAACAGAGTAAAAAAAAAAAAATTACTGCCTCAAAAAAAAAAAAAAAAATTCCCTGTTGGAAATGGTTGTGTTTGCCCATGGATTTTAAGACTACTTAATGAGGGCTCAGCCCCTGTGGCTCAAGAGGCTAAGGCACCAGCCACATACACCTAAGGTGGAGGGTTCAAATCCAGCCCGGACCCGCCAAAACAACAATAATGGCTGCAACCAAAAAATAGCCGGGCGTTGTGGCGGGCGCCTGTGGTCCCAGCTACTTGGGAGGCAGAGGCAGGAGACTCGCTTGAGCCCAGGAGTTGGAGGTTGCTGTGAGCAGTGAAGCCTTAGCACTCTACCCAGGGGGACAGCTTGAGGCTCTGTCTCAAAAAAAAAAAAAAAAAAAAAGACTACTTAATGAATATCTTGCTCCTCAATCATGGGCCTTATCTCCTTCCTTTCTCTCAACTTTCACACGGCTCCAGGTCAATAGGCCTATTACTGTTGGGCCAAGCACAAGCTGGACAAAGGCAAGCTTCTAGTCAGTATAGCTTTTTGTGGAAACATTGAACCAATCACTGTTCTCTCAATACAAGTAATTCTTTTGTGTATTGTGTGTATGCATGTTTACCACCTTTTGTGCATTTTAAAACATTTTCTTCCTGCTTTAAAAATATGTAAATGATTCACCAAATATGAGACCAGAAAAAAAAAGCATAAATAAAGGACATTTTTGCATTTAATTCATTTTTTTAAGTTTATTTTTTAATCACTAGACAACCAGGGAACATTTTATTTCTAATTCATGTCAGTCTATTATTTCTGCTTTGTGCTACTGGTTAATAGCAAGTGACCTAAATGTCTCCCAACAGAGCATTAGCTGAAACAAATCTAATGACCCAACACAGAATTTTTTAAGTAAATTAAGGTAAGTTATAGAACTGTAGGTAGCATATAGTCTATTAAAAAACAAAAAAACAATGTGTGTTTGTGCATTTAAGAAGGACATAGAAAAACAGTGACTGTCTTTAAACCAGGGATATTAGGAATTTTTTTTTTTTAAATTTCAGGTTAATGTGAGGGTACAAACAACTTACAATGTTTATATTTGTTAGGTAGAGTCCCTCTTGTAGTTGTGTCCTATAGGAATCTTTTTTAATATATCAATATTTTGGGGGTATTCTAAAATGATCGGTTGGATGGGCATGGTGATTCACACTTGTAATTCTAGTACTTTGGGATCCTCCTGGCAGGGGGATCAGTTAAGGCCAAGAGTTTGCGATCCCTATCTCTACAGACAATAGAAAAATTAGCTAAGTGTGGTGGCATATGCCTATAGTCCCAGCTACTTGGGAGGCTGAGGCAGGAGGATCACTTGAGCCCAGGAGTTTGAGGTTGCAGTAAGCTATAATGATGCCATTGCACTCTAGCCCAAGAGACAGAGGAAGAGCCTATCTCAAACTAAACTAAACTAAGCAGATGTTGTTTGGAAACAACAACAACAAACCCAAGAGAAATCATAAAATGATTGTATTATTGGACACTTAGGTAGGTTCAATTAATCTATTGCTTGACATTTCATCTGGTCTAAATAACTGCCACTCATCCTTCAGACAGAGCCAGGATTAGAATCCAATACCTAGGTTTTCTAAATATAAAAATGTCTTTAAAACTCATATTGGGCCATGCAAAATTAAAGGGCTGTTGTTAATAGAGATTGTCACAGCCAGGCAAGGTGGCTCATAGCTGTAATCTGAGCACTCCAGGAGGACAAGGTAGGTAGACTGCCTGAGCTCAGGAGACCAGCCTGAGCAAAAGTGAGATCTATCTCTAAAAAATAGCCAGGTGCCTATAGTCCTAGCTACTAGGGAGGCTGAGGCAAGAAGATCTCTTGAGTCCAAGAGTTTGAGGTTGCTGTGAGCGATGATACCATTGCACTCATACTGAGAGTGCCAAAGTGAGACTCTGTTTCAAAAAACAACAACAACAACAACAAAAAATTGAAATTTTGTCAACCCATTATTAAGGTCCTCAAGGAAGTAGGTAGGAAATATGTACAACATGCACACCAGGACTGGGATTTCAAATAAACCGAAATAAGGAATGTGTCTTAGATCAAAGATCCCCTGAAAATACTACCATTTCAAAGTGTTTTTTAGTCTGTATAGAGCTATCAATAGGTTACTAGGCAAGACCCTTGTCCTTATCAAATTCTGAATCTGTTTCTACTTGCTACTTTTTTTTTTTTCTGGTAGAGACAAGGTCTCATTACATTGCCTAGGCTGGTCTCAAATGTCTGGCCTCAAGTGATCCTCCTGCCTCTGCTCCCAAAGTGCTGGGATTACAGGCATAAGCCACAGTGCTCAGCCCAACAGCTACTATTAAAACTCCCATATTCTGTTTTACAGGTGAGAAAACAGGTTCTCAGAGATTCAGTAATTCGCTTATAGTTGTAAGTAACAGTTAAGATTAAAACCAGATAGATCTACCTGATAAAAGAATCGGGGTAGGGAAATGTTTGACTCTGAGTTACTTTATTTTTTCCTTTTAACACTAAGGAAACATTAACAGAAATTACTTTGTATAATGCAAATGATACTGTGTACTCTGTTGGATTGAGTTAGGAGGTGCACTGAAATACAATTAACTCATGGCCTCATCTTAACAGCTGAGTAATTAGATCAATCTAATCTTTTGAATTTTATTGCTTATTTTATTATTGCCTATAATCAGTTGAAATTACATTAAGAAATCCAAGAGTCTTAAATAAAGGCAAGTGTTGCAGAGGAAGAAACATTTCTTTACTCTTGAATAGCTGGGGCATGCCAGGTGAGTTACTTAACCACTCTGCACCTCAGTTTCCAAATCTATAAATTGGTAATAACATTATCTTGCCTCACAATTACCAAGATATATTAAGTTTAGAAGTGCCCAGCACTAGGGAACAAGGGAATTCTCCAAAGGTTATGAGAAAATTACCTGAGAAACATTTCAAAGGAAAGCTCTCTGACACACAAACTGGTCTCAGGACTCCTGAGAACTTAGTGAAAGTTATAACCATGCAACCTGTCCCTAAGGCAGAGAAAACCTAGGATAAGTCCAGATTCTTAGTCCCAACTTATTCATTCATATGCCAGACACTGTTCTCTCTAAAAATGTCTCTAATATGTCTGCTCCTCTACATCCCTTATCACCCCAATTCAGTTCTCTTGACTGACCTATTTTTTTTTTTTTTTGAAGACAGTCTCACTTTGTCACCTTCAGTAGAGTTCTGTGGTGTCATAGCTCTCAGCAACCTCAAACTCTTGGGCTCAAGTGATCCTCTTGCCTCAGCCTCCCAAGTAGCTGGGACTACAGGCATCCGCCACAATATTTGACTGTTTTTAAAGACAGGGGTCTCACTCTAGCCCAGGCTGGTCTCAAACCTGTGAGCTCAGGCAGTCCACCCACCTTAGTCTCCCAGAATGCTAGGATTACAGGCATGAGCCACCACGCTCGGACAGACTGAGCTATTACTGTAAGAGCCTCCTAAATGGTCTTCTGACCTCCATTTTATTCCTGTCTCCAATTCATACTTCTCACTGCATTCAGAGAGATCTTTCAAAAATGCCAATTTATCCAACATACCTGAAACTCTCTAGAGGCTTACCAAGGAGAAAGTTCTGGGAAAATGGGGATCAAAGATCCCATTCTTGGCAAAGGAAAGCACCCCCAGAAAAAGAGGAAAACTAAAAAGTAAGCTGAGTGATTTAGAACAAAGAAAAGTCAGCTAGTTTATATTTAAGCTAGCCATTTCTAGCAAGCTTTTTGCCTTTTCTGAAATTCTAGCTTGTTGGGGATATAGCTTATAAACACCCTGCTGGGTCTGTGAGCACTCTGAGGAAAATAATGACTATAGAAGAGCTTATGGCAAATCCTAGAAAAGATACATCTTTTAGGGCATTCCCTGCCTATTAAACAGGCAAAGCAGATACCCATTGTGGAAATTTGCATTTGCCTGGGGCAGAGATCAATGGAGTGAGCTCAGCCCTGAGATATGGGCAGAAGAATTTATATCCCTTATCATAGAGGAAGATCCTCTGTAGTGGTGAAGAGAGGAAAATGCCTCCCTTCCAGGGATTCCTCAGAGGAGATTAATGCTGGTGGAGGAGGCATGGCGTTCTACTCCACAGAGAATTAGCGGAGTTTAACACCTCCCTAGAAATCTGTATGTGTGGTCTCAAGCAGGAGGCTCTCCCAATACAAGGCTCAGATTTCTGAAGGCTACCCTTAAAGTTAATAATGATAACAACAGGAACTGATATGCTCACTCAGAAACTGCTGGCATCTTTGTTCCCTCCCTCATCTTACCCTCTGGGCAAATAGACTTCAATAAAATCAGAGTGGAGCAAACACTCTGGGCTATTGCCAGAAGCCCACAAATGGGCAATGGACCCCTGAGCTCCCACCTTTAATTCTACTCTATGTCTCATGTCTCTTTCTTTACTGTTGCTTCTAACTTTATAATTCTTTAGTCCATTGCCACCAGTTTCCACAGGTCTTAATGGACCCTGTTCCCAGGGCAAGACCCCAACAAGAAAAGTTCCAAACTCTTAGTATGGTCTAAGGACCAACTCTGGCTCCTATACATTTAGATGTCCTTTTTCTTCTCTTGCCTGGCCCAGCATTTTACGCACAATGAAAGTCAAACACACAGCTGTTCTGACACACTCCATTTGACTATTCTACTTTCATGCTGTTCAGACTGTCCTCAATGCTTGGATAGGCCTTCCTTTTGCCCTACACTTCACTTTCCTCTCCAAAAAGTCTTCCCTGATCTCTTCCTCTTCAGGGTAGATTGGCTTCCCTTCTGGCTACTCCCATCACTGGTTTTTCTTATAATCTTTATCAAATTACATTTCCCTTTTTCCTCAAATGCCCATCCCCCAATTTGGTAAATCAAGTATCATTCCAGTAAGGACTTCCTGAGTTGTGGTTATCTTTGTGCTTGGGCTGTTACCATCCAAACATGGTAATAGTCTCCCTCTTTCTTTAATCACCAAGCCTTATGGCTAATGCCCTTGGTCTGGCCAAGACAGACCTATCAGCTAACCCCCACTTCCCTGGTGACTCAATCTCCAGTGCAGAAAAAGAACAGTGGACTTCAGACTTAGAAATGGCTTTAATCCAAGTTATGGCATTTCAAACTGTGATTTCAGACAAGTTACTTCCACTCACTGAGCTTCAGATACTTCTCAGATAAAATGGGATAATAATGCTAATAATAAAAACAATTAGTATTGGCTGGGCAAGGTGCTCACACCTATAATCCTAGCACTCTGGAAGGCAAAGGCAGTGGATTGCTTGAGCTCAGGAGTTCAAGGCTAGCCTGAGCAATAGCAAGACCCTGTGTCTACTAAAAAGAGGAAAAACTAGGTAGACCTTGTGATGGATTACTATAGTCCCTGCTACTCAGGAGACAGAGGCAGAGGATCACTTGAATCTAAGGTTTGAGGTTGCTGTGAGTTATGACACCAACCACACCACTCTACCCAGGGCCTCAGAATGAGGCTCTGTCTCAAAACAAAAACGATCACAAAAACAAACCCCACCTATCTAATTAGTATTACTTATTATGTGTCCAGTATTGATGCTAAGCACTTTACATGAGTCCCATCTAATCCTTACAACCCCCTTCATGAGGTAGGTTCTACTATTAGCTTAATTTACAGATGAGAAAACCAACCAGAGAAGCTAATTTACTTGTCCAGGTCATTGTGGTAGACACCACGGGCTGGCTAATTCAGTGCTCATTCATTTCCCACCCCCTTTTCCCTTGTTGGCCTCTACAGACGTCATGCCTAGCAATTTAGTAGCCATCTTAAATCATGAGGGAAAGGAAAGAGTAATGAGGACATTGGTTGTAAAATCACTGACCTAATAAATCAATGCTATCTGCCAATGACCTTCAGACTTTTTTGGTAAGAGAAAAACACACTTCCTGTTTGCCTTTTAATTTAAGCTATTGTTAATCAAATTGTCCAGTAACATCTTCAGGTATTTATAATTTAGTAATCAAATGATGAAGCTGAGATTCAAATGTAGTTCTTAACTACTAAGCTATATGAGAAAAATCTGGCATTGGACTTAATAGGGCAGGGGTAAGTACTAAATGATGAAAATAATTATACATAATAACGTCAGTCACTCAGCCTACTTCCTCAAGACTCCAAGCTCCTTTGGAAGCTCAGATTGTTGGTAACCCAAATTATAACAGAGCTGTTCAGGAACAGTGTTCCCCGCTTTGAACACTGTGCTCAGCCCTCTTGTCTGCATTTCAATTCAGTTCTCCCAGCTCATGGTCCACCCTAAGCAGAGAAGATGAAGGAAAGGTTTGGAGTCTTGGCTCTCTAACCACCCCTACCTATCTCATGGTACTGCAAAGATTCCAGACCTCCTGCCACATAGGCATGAGAAAACACAATTCAATGAACTCAACATAAAACACATATATTGTTACAGCACTTGTGGTGAGGCCAAAGCTGTTTCCTGGCAGACAGACCTTTGGAGATATCAAGAAGTTTTGTAGCTTGAACAAGGCCAAGGACTATTGATTTTTCTGCCTCTTCTCCTACTGAGAGCCGTAATAGCAAAAATCTGATTTAGATACTTAAATTCAAGTACCTTTCCCCACCAACTGAGCAATTTTCAAGTAATCACACTTTTTGACCTTACTCAACATGAGTCCTTTTAAAACCAATTTTGGGGACCAATTATTTAGTTTTCCTAAGATGTGCAAGCAAAAAGACAGAATTGTTGGCCATCCTGCAAGAAACTATAATGTCCATCTCCATGTCTAGGGTTTAGGACTGCCTGCTTACAGACCTCTCAACCTATTTAAGAAGGGGCCAGCCACCTCTCCTGTCATAGGTGACACATTTGTGACAGCTAACAAATGACCTCTATTTCTAAAGCTGTTTTGAACTCAAAGGAATTATGACAGTCATGATGGCAACAGTCTTAGACCAGGTCACCAAAGAAGGAAAACAAGATTATTGAACATTTAATAAATGCCAGGCAACGATGCCTTAATGAATCATCTAGAGAACTCGTAAAAACACAGACTTTGCTGGGAACCACCTCCAGGGCTCCTGATTCAGTGGAAGGGACCCAAGAATGTGCACGTCTTTATCTTTTTTCTCTGTTACCCCAACTAGAGTGCAGTGGCATCATCCCAGCTTACTGCAACAACCTCAAACTCCTGGGCTCAGGTGATCTTCCTGCCTTAGCCTCCCAAGTAGCTGGGGCTACAGGTACCCACCACAACACCTAGCTAATTTTTCTATTTTTAGTAAAGATGGGGTCTCACTGTTACTTAGGCTGGTCCTGAACTCTTAAACTCAAGCAGATCTTCCTGCCTCAGTCAGCAGTCACCCATAAGCTTTGAGTGGAGCCCTAGAAGGAACCTGGTAAACTGTTTCTCTAAGGAGCTTAGCATGGTGGACCAAATGATCCCACAGGTCATCAAGGTGTTCATAGGCTCCCTTCCTCCATATAGAGTGATAATGGACCCTCCTTTGTACCAGAGTTAATTCGGCAAATAAGCAAAGCCTTACATCTAGAATGGAAATGGCATGCATCCTTGGGGGGTTGAGGCAAGAGAATCACTTGAGCCTAAGAGTTTGAGGTTGCTGTGAGCAATGGATGGTGAGACCATTCACAAAGCAATAAAAGAAAAAAATAGGTTACAAGGAAAAAATAGGATAATCAGCTCTGTTTTAGACATAGTAAGTCTGAGCAAAATACAAGACATTCATGGAAGAGATGTCCAGAAGACAGCTACATAAACTAGTGTGAAGCTCATAAGAGCTCCCTAGCCACAGAGCTAGATTCATGAATCATCAGCCTACAGATAGCAGTTGAGGTTAAGAAAGAAGAGAAACTCAAGCAACATCCACTTTTTTTTTCTTAAGGGATGGAGTCTTGCTCACACCAACCAGGCTGGAATGTAGTGGCACAATCATAGCTCACTATAACCTTAAACTCCTGTCCTCAAGGGATCTCCTGCCTCAGTCTCCCAAAGCTAGAATTACAGGTACACACCACCATACCCAGTCACATTTTTATTTATTGTAGAGACAGGTCAGTATGTTACTCAGGCTGGTTGTAATAAACTCCTGGCCTCAAGAAATCCTCCCACTTGGCCTCCCAAAGTGTTGGGATCACAGGCAAAACACCCTGCCAGTGTCAACCTTTAATGGGTAAGCTGAGGAAGAAAAGCCTGAAAGGAAACAGATTCAGGAACATTTGGAGAAGAAGAAAGGTAAAACAAACAGAAATTATCAAACAAAAAAAATTATGGTCAATAAAATTCAGGGAGTCAACAAAAAGCAAGGAAAGCTTGCTTCAAGAAGGGAAGGGTTAGGGGTGTTAAATGATATAGAGGTGCCAAATTAGGCTGAAAAGGGTCTACTGGACTTAACAACAAGCAGATTATTCATAACCAGAGTGAGAATAATAAGAATTCTTTTTAGAGGCTCTTCTTCAACTATAGGTGAGAAAGTAATTAAGTGACCTGAGAGGTCTCTTCTGACCAGAGGCTATCAGCTTGAACTTTAAAGGAGGTTTTGCTCGAGCGGTTTCAGAAATCAGAATCCATTTCCCGGGCTTATCTGAGATCCTAATCACTGTGGTGTCCCCGATACAATGATGCAGGCTAGAGCAGTAAAAGTGCTTAGTTTGTAACTTAGAAAATCTGGGGTTACTTGGGACTATTTTATACAGTGTGACCTTGAGGAAGCTGATCCCATCATTTCATCTGGAAAATAAGGGCTATCTCCTAGAGTTGTTATTAAAAACAAACACAAGGGGCTCGGTGCCCGTAGCACAGTGGTTATGGTGTCAGCCACATACACTGAGGGTGGTGGGTTCGAACCTGGCCTGGGCCAGCTAAATAACAATGCCAACTGCAACAAAAGAATGGCTGGGCGTTGTGGCAGGCACCTGTGGTTCCAGCTACTTGGGAGGCTGAGGCAAGAGAATCACTGGAGCCAGGAGGTTACTGTAGCTGTGACGCCATGGCACTCTACCAAGAGTGACCGACGATGACGTTGTGAGACTCTGTCTCAAAACAGCAACAAAAACACACAAGGGAGCCTGACAGTGGTGGCTCATGCCTGTAATCCTATAATCTTACTCTGGGAGGCCCAGGTGAGTGGATTACCTGAACTCAGGAGTTCAAGACCAGCTAAAGTGAGACCAGGCGTTGTGGTGGGCACTTGTAGTCCCAGCTACTCGGGAGGTTGAGGCAAGAGAATCACTTGAGCCTAAGAATGTGAGGTTACTGTGAGCTATGATGCCATAGCACTCTACCCAGGGCATCAAAGTGAGACACTATCTCAAAAAAAAAAAAAGAATACAAGGAAGAAAAAACCCATAAAAGTTCTTTGCAAAGAATAAACAAAGTATAAACGTCAGCTAATCTTAAAACCTCCAGTAGATGATCCTTATGAAGGAGAGTGAATTGGGTAGGGCTTGGGTCACTGAAGAGACTGGGACTACAGGTACCTGCCACAATGCCCAGCTATTTTTAGAGACGGGGTCTTGCTCAGGCTGATCTCGAACTCCTGAGCTCAGCCTCCCAGAGTGCTGGGACAATTTCCTAACCTTTTAACCTGAGGATCATATCTTTTGTGGAAGGATCTGTAGCATTTGGACCTATGTTTAATATTGAACAAAACCAGGAAATTACCATGAGTCAGAGAAAGAACATCTGAATTGGTATTGGCTAGCAGAGAAGTGGGAAGTGGCCAGGATAGGACATAGGGGAGAAACTATTGCTTTTTATTCTGTGGTAGAGAGACAATGAATACACAGACCTAGAATATGGAGACCTAGGTTCTAGATTCAACTCCAATATGTACTAAAAAACAATCTTTTCACCTATAAAATGATGAGTTAATTTAAGGGTTTAATCTGTTCTCACATTTCAGAATTCTTTTCTGGGGCGGTGCCTGTGGCTCAAAGGGGTAGGGCGCTGGCCCCATATGACGGAGGTGGCAGGTTCAAACCCAGCCCTGGCCAAAAACTTCAAAAAAAAAAAAAAGAATTCTTTTCTAATTTGTTTTGGAGACTTCATCAAAAGTGACTGGCTACTGTTACATTTATTATTCCTGGCTGTCTTGTGAAAAAGGTATTTCTAATTCCTTTTCATAAATTTATTTCCACAGATGATACACTGAAGCCCAGAAAACTTGCCAACCTATCTGATGTCATATAGTTCTTTAAGTAGCAGAATGGGGTCTATAACGTAAGTCACTAACTCTGTATATCATATTATTTCCTTATAGAGGTATACTCACTGCTGTGCTTTATTACATCATATCTTTTGTTGGAGTATTTGTGGCATTTGGATCTATGTTGGTTATCAACTAAAACCAGGAAATTCCCAGGAGTCAGAATTGGTATGGACCAGCAGAGGAGTGTGAGTGGGGTACAGAGCTAAAAGCTTTACAAATGTTTTCATTGATCTGCAAAGCAATCATCTGTATAGGTCATTATCTCATTTTACAATTGAGAAAACTGAAATTCAGAAAAGGTTAAATAAGTGAACCAAGGTCCCACAGCTAATCAGTGGAGCCCAGATTTGTTAAGTCTCCAAAACCTGCCCTCTTTCCAGAACATATACCAGACCCCCTAAGTGATGCTTGTATAGTAATATCATTAGAACATTTGAAGAAAAGAGAATTAGAAAAAAGGAAAGAAAAAAGAATAATACTTAGGTTAGAGTATATTTCAAATTTCTATCAGAGAAACCTTTATGAGCCCTATGAAAAAAGAAATGCCCCAGTCTAAAAAATGCCCACTGTCATGGTGAATCTAGGTAAAGGGTATTCCAGTGTTCAATGTACAAAATGCATTTATTTCTCACAGTTCTGGAGGCTGGAAGTCTAAGATCAGGGTGTCAGCACTGTCAGGTTTTAGTAAGGACTCTCTTCGTGGCTTGCAGATACCAGCCTTCTTGCTATGTCCCCATATAAAAGAAAAGAGGTATCTCAGTGCGTGAAGTTCAAGTGGCTAAGGCGCCAGCCACATACACCTAAGGTGGAGGGTTCGAATCTAGCCTGGGCCTGCCAAACAACAATGATGGCTGCAACCAAAAAATAGCCAGGTATTGTGGCGGGCGCCTGTAGTCCCAGCTACTTGGGAGGCTGAGGCAGGAGACTCACTTGAGCCCAGGAGTTGGAGGTTGCTGTGAGCTGTGATGCCATAGCACTCTACTCAGGGGGATAGCTTGAGGCTCTGTCTCAAAAATAAAAAATAAAAATAAAAAAAAAATAAAGAGGTATACTCATTGCTTTGCATTATAACATCATATCTTTTGTTGGGGTGTGGCATTCACAAGACAGCACTAATGTTTCTTCCTCTAATCTCATCCCATGAGGCCCTCCCCTTGTGACTTCATCTAAACCTACAATGGCTCCATCTCCCCAGTTACCATCCCACTGAGGGTTAGGGCTTTTATATACAAAATTTGGGGGGAATATATTCAGTTCATAAAAGAACAGTAGAACCTCCATAGTTGACCACCTGTGTACACTGACCACCTCAAGTTGACCTAATTTTCATGGACTGGGTATGCACCACACATATGTTTCAATACAATAGGCCTAGTTCCTTATATTAACCACTTCTATATGTTGACCAGTTTGTTACAGTCCCTTGGGTGGCCAATACAGAAGTTCTACTGTATATGGCATATTACATTCTCTAAATCCACTTTTCCAGGATGTGCAAGATGCTAGTTAAAATCATGTCATAGGATTACTGCAAGTGAAAAGATAGATACTGTCTGCAAAATACTAGGCTCAGTTTTTAGCATACAGCAAGTACTCAGTGAAGTAGCTTTAAAAAGAAGAAAGAGAGAAAAGACTATCAAGTGGCTAGGAGATAGTGACTTACTATAATAAATTGTATTACAAAGCTATATTTTATTTCCCATCTTAAGACTTAGGAGATAATTTCAAAGCAGGAGTGTTTCTGACTTCTCTGTTCCCTCTGGTCACCATCCCATTGCTTCTGAAACAGACAATACCACAAATGACTATACCTCCTCCTCTTCTGCCCCACTGAACCTACTCTTAAACTGCTAGTCAGTAAGAGGCTTCTTAGCTCTTTAAAGGGAAGGTTCTCTAGCACTAAAAACTGCAAAGACAACCTTCTCTCTTAGTTTATCACTGGGAACAGTGAAAAGAACACATATTCTAAGACAGATTAGCTTGCTACAACACAAGCACATATGCTCTGAAAATCATAAAGACCTGAGTTCAAATCTTTTTTTTTTGATCTGTGATTTTTATTTTTAATTATGTTATGATCACACATAAATTTAAAATTTGTGTATAACTCTTCTATTTTAATCCACGTAATGAGTTGGCAAAAGCACCATTACCAATCACACACATACAGTTGTTATATAGTTTTACGTGTTTCTGAAGAGTTGTTGAAAGACAATCCCAAATTATTGGGATTGTCCCTAACTTAGTCTGACTTAGGTAGTAAATAATTCAAAAGTTTAATTTGCCATTTCTTGACTTTTAAAAGCACGACCTTATAGAGTGTCTATAAAATAAGAGAAATTTTAAATATTCTTTATTTGACATTACACATAAACCACACTAAAATGCCTTTCGATAACTAAAAGGCAGCATTTTAGTTGACCCAAGGAAATTAGATTGGCATAATAAAGACGAAAAGTACAAAGTAAACACTGCTACCTTCTCTCCAGCCCAATGAACACCAGTTAAAACATCAGTGAGTCTTGCTCGATTATGAGACAGTGAGGGGATTTCCCCAGTATTTAATTATATTGACATAATCAGTCATATAAATCTTAGTATAAAACCAGTCTTCAATAGGCTTTGGGATGGCAATTTACTACCTTTGTGAAAAGGTAAACATCACTATTAAATCTGAAGATATCTTTAGAAATGGAAAACAGTGATAGCACTTACTGAACTGGAATCACTATCAAAATCCAAAAAACCAATCTTACTCATTTTAACCACAAGCCAGTCTTAGTTAAACCGGGACGGTCCAACCAAAATATTCTGTCACTCATTTATGATCTGAATTCTGGAAATGAGACAAATCAAATTATGGTACACATAAGCAATGGCCAACTATTACTCATTTGTAGCTTTTTTGAGATAAGCTATCAAGTCTGCCCTTTCTCCCTTCTTCTTAATGCCAGCGAAGATCATTTTTGTTCCAGGGATGTACTTCTTGAGATTCTCCAAATACTCCATCAGTGTATCCTCTCCCCACGTTATACCTTTGTTCTTATTGGCATCTGTGTAAGAGAAGCCAGCAGCCTGACCTGTCTTCCTCCCAAAGAGACCATGGAGATTTGGCCCAGTAGTGTGCTTGCCTCCTTTTTCCACAGTAGGCACCAGGCACACTTCTGAACAAAAATCTTCTTGCCTTTCTCAATATCACCCAT
Source organism: Otolemur garnettii (assembly GCF_000181295.1). Classification (NCBI taxonomy): domain Eukaryota; kingdom Metazoa; phylum Chordata; class Mammalia; order Primates; family Galagidae; genus Otolemur; species Otolemur garnettii. The sequence goes on along the minus strand of NW_003852396.1, from coordinate 28,883,892 downwards.
ATTTAATTCACTCTTTGGTTGCTGACAGTACCAAAGTTCCAAGCTGAAAGCCAGACATCCTGCTCTCTTCTGAGTTCAAATCTTTCCTCATCCTTTAGACTCTTATGTACACAGGCCAACCACATTACCTGAATTAAATTACCACAGTTTTGTTATCTGTAATAGAGACAGAGTACCATACAGTTTATAATTAATAAGATTATAATTAACATACAGGGCTTGGCATGCTCTTACCAAATGGTAATTCTTTTTATATAACCACCGCTATTACTAACAATAACAAATGTTTACTCTAATACACGATATTTGGCATTTGTTTTCAACTTATTTCACTTGGATTTTCCATTTTCATCAGTATAAAAGATGAAAATCTGCCTATTGAACAATACCTAGAAAAGCTGGATAAAGTATAACAAATATTTTACTTGTAGGCAGAGTTGAGATTTGAAGAATGAAAAATAAATCCCTGGTGGTCAAAACTGAAAAGGAATCTAAAAATCAGGAAGTCTTGCTTTTTATAGACAACAGGGGTAGGAGATAGGCTGTGAGCCTTAGAGAGGCCAAGAACTGGCACTCAAATTTCCCTACATCAATCTGGACCCTCAGAAGAAGTCTTTTTGTCAGTTTTTTTTAATTAACCCAAAAGTACAGAGATACAACAGAGAAGCTTGGGTTAAAAAAGAAAATGGCTCTCTGTGTAAAGTTTGAATTTATACTACTTGTGTAGAGTTTATACTACCTGTATGGTTCTAGAATCTTCAGCAGGGAAATTAACTTAAAACATAGTTGTTGGGCTCGGTGCCTATAGCTCAGCCGGCTAAGGCGCCAGCCACGTACACCTAAGGTGGCGGGTTCGAGTCCCCAGCCTGGACCCGCCAAACAACAATGACGGCTGCAACCAAAAAATAGCCGGGCATTGTGGCGGGCGCCTGTGGTCCCAGTTACATGGGAGGCAGAGGCAGGAGACTCGCTTGAGCCCAGGAGTTGGAGGTTGCTGTGAGCTGTAATGCCACGGTACTCTACCCAGGGGGACAGCTTGAGGCTCTGTCTCAAAAAAAAAAAAAAAAAATAGTTGTTGGCCTGCGATGCCATGTCTGCGGCCCCGACCCAGGGCTTCATCAGAGCCGGGATGCTACGTCTCCGGCCCTGGCCCTGGCCCATTCAATTGTCTAGACATGGACCTCTGCACCAGCTTAATCAGGGTAGGTCTCATTCAGGTCTCAGGTGCTGAAGCACCTTAGAAGTCATAGTCAATATTAGTAGGAGCGATCATCTCAGCAGCAGTCTTATTAGGGGAGCGCCAATCAGGTGTTCTCCAAGCAAGAGGCGGAGCCATACACTGAGGCTGGCGGGTTCAAACCCTGCCCGGGCCTGTTAAAACAACAATGACAACTGCAACAAAAAAAACAGCTAGGCATTGTGGCAGGTGCCTGTAGTCCCAGCTACTTGGGAGGTGGAGGCAAGAGAATCTCTTAAGCCCAAAAGTTTGAGGTTGCTATGAGCTCAGCTTGAGACACTGTCTCAATAAATAAATAAATAAATAAATAAATAAAAAAGAGGAGCCAAAGAACGAACACCCTGCTAACTTCTCCTGAAGCAATAGTAATCTTCTAGCTGCCTATGCCACAGGTGCTGAGACTGCTAACCAATGACGTACATACTTTTGTGCTCTCATGCATCTCACTAATGAGAGCCAATGATGTTAAATCCCTTCCCCAATCCCTTATTGCCAAAGTATTTCTCACAGGTGCTTCCTACACATAGTTCTAGATCTGTCAGTCTCTTTCTCTGGGCTGTGTACTCTGCTCACACCTGTGGAGCCTGTTCACATCAAATGACCAGAGTCCATGAATTCTCTGCTCTGATACCATTCAGCCTCCCCCTCTCCCAGCTTTCTATTCTTTGAAAACAGTAAGAATAATCTAAGAGTTCCAGCGCAACATGTTCTACCACGGAACAGTAAGAATAATCTAAGAGTTCCAGCGCAACATGTTCTACCATGGAACAGTAAGAATAATCCAGAGTTCCAGTGCAACATGTCTACCATGGAATTTTTCCACAACATGGACAAGAGAACTTCTCCTGCATCAGTTTTTACTAGAGTTGACCACCTGTCATGCCTGGAACAGGGATCATACCCAAATTGCTCTTAGCTACAATAATCATGAAGTTCACATCTGTAAGAAAAATGGGGGAGGCGCCTGTGGCTCAAAGGAATAGGGCAGCCAGCCCTATATGCCGGAGGTGGCCAGTTCAAACCCAGCCCCAAAAACTGAAAAAGAAAGGAAGAAAAATGGGAGCCAGTGGGTGAGAGCTCATGAACTCGAGGAGCACAAGGGACATGTCACAGGTATTGACTAGATCCCAAAAGCAACTGCATTGGCACTTGCAGGGTATACTGCAATGCCTATGTCTATAATTAGAAAAATGGTGTCTGAAAGCCAATCCTGGTGATCCTGAGAATTAATTGCACAGCCACTTTTGTGAAGTGGTCCCCCCTTGGAGAACAAATTTGCTGTGGAAGTGGAGCACGACTCATTTTTGTTTTGTTACTTTGAGTCTGAAAATGACTGGTGGGTAAGCAAGCACATTAAAAAGCCAATTTGCTCCACAGTCCTTAGCTTGGATTGGTATCCCAACAATGTTTTGCTGGCAGCGGGATCATATGACTTCAAATGCAGTGTTTTACACTTATATTAAAGAAGTGGATGAAAAGCCGGTCAGACCTGGGGTAGGAAGACACCTCTTGGTCAGCTCATATAAGAGTTTGGGGAAGTGGCGCAGGCAACTGGGTCCATGGGGTCAGCTTCTCTGCCAGTGCGAGCCACCTGGCCTACATCAGTCATGACAGCATAGTAACTGTTGCTGTTGCCTCAAAAAGTGTACAAGTCTCAACTCTGAAAACAGAGTTCCTGCCACTCCTGAATGTTATCATTTGTCTTATAGAATAGTGTTGCAGCTGCTGCCATGACTGCTGCCCAATGCTCTTTAACTATGATGGCCTGAGGCTGCTTAAGCTTTAAGTCCAAGTTAGACATTCCAAAACAGATCATCCAGCGCAACATGGACAAGAGAGCCATAACTGAGGACCACAATGCAGCCTTGGAGATGCTGCATCAGAATAGGATCACTCAAGTGTCTATTTAAAAGCAGCAGCGATTTTTTTATCTTTGGCTATTTCATTCCATGCTTGCCCAAAGTTTTCTTTAAGTAGTTTATTATGGAGATTAAGTCACACTAACTTAAAGAAAAGGGTGAGGGAGATATGTAAATTTGTCCACCAGAAAATTAAATTCAAATACTAAAAAAAATTCCACAGTTCTAGGCTGGTAATAGTCCTTGGTGATTAGTAGAAACAAAAAAAAAAATCCTCCCTCCCTGTAAAGAGGTATCTAACCTGCAGCCCATGGGCCACATGGAAATTATGTGAGGATTTTTTTGTTATTTGTGACGGTGGAGATTATACTTTTTTCCCCCCTCTTATACTATTGTTAGTGTTTTTGTATGTAAAGTGTGACCCAAGACAACTCTTCTTCTTCTGATGTACAGAGAAGCCAAAAAAGTTGGACACCTCCTAGATAATATTTTAGTTTATCAAAGAAATTAGGTTTAGGGAAGTTGAGCAAGTTGTCCAAAGTCACCCAGCTACTTTCTGACAGAGCTGTATTTAAACTTGGTGGTTGTTCATTCAATCAAAATATATTACCAAGTTTTACTATATGCCTAACAGAGACAAGTTCTGTTCCCTTTTCAGTACATAACACTGTCTAATCTTTGTGCAAGTCAATAGATATATGCAACTGTTCTCTTCCTTCTCCAGTTTAGCAATTCATTGAGAATGAAAGCAGCCAAGATCACTGCAAATAGGAAACCAAAGCCAGGCAGGATTCCCCTGGGCTCTGTCTGCTAAAGCAGCTTCAGTCCCCTCTAGCAAAGAACTCAGGGTGCTGAAATAACTTGAACTGAGAAAGTGAAAAGCAAAAAGCTCAAAAAAGGGCTTGGCGCCTGTGGCTCAGGCGGCTAAGGAGCCAGCCACATACACCTAAGGTGGCGGGTTCGAATCCCTAGCCCGGGCCCGCCAAACAACAATGATGGCTGCAACCAAAAAATAGCCAGGCGTTGTGGCGGGCACCTGTAGTCCCAGCTACTTGGGAGGCTGAGGCAGGAGACTCGCTTGAGCCCAGGAGTTGGAGGTTGCTGTGAGTGTGATGCCATGGCACTCTACCCAGGGGGATAGCTTGAGGCTCCGTCTCAAAAAAAAAAAAAAAGATAAGAAAAGTAAAAGAAAAGCAACAAGTTTCTGAGATAGTAAGGTATGGACTACTGCTCCATGGGTCTTTGTTATTAGAAATTAACTTTATTAGAATAAATACACAATAGAAGTTCAAACAAGAAATATTTATTTTTAACTTTAAATAATAAGGACAATGAAACTATTGTGATAAACACAAACATGAAACTGAAAGTTAGAGATAATAACTACAGCTGAATTGGGTTCAACCTCCAATATATTTCTTCTTTTTAAATGATTTTTTTTTTTTTTGAGACAGGGTCTCACTATGTGGCCCTCAGTAGTGTGCTATGGCATCACAGCTCAGAGCAACCTCAAATTCTTGGGCTTAAGCGATTCTCTTGCCTCAGCCTCCCAAACACCTGGGACTACAGGCGCCCACCACAATACCTAGTTATTTTTTGTTGCAGTTGTCATTGTTGCCTTAGCTGGCCTGGGCCAGTTTCAAACCTGCCAGCGGGTATATGCGGCTGGTGCTGTAACCATTGTGCCATGAGCGCCGAGCTGAAATTTTTAAAATAATTTTTATCTCTTTGATTCCTTTGGGTTTTTTCTTTTTTCTTTCTTTTTTCTTAGAGACACAGTCTTACTCTGTCGCCCTCAGTAGAGTGCTGTGGTGTCACAGCTCACAGAAACATCCAGCTCTTGGGCTTAGGCGATTCTCTTGCCTCAGCCTCCCAAGTAGCTGGGACTATAGGTGCCTGCCACAACATGCAGCTATTTTTTGTTGCAATTTGGCTGGGGCAGGGTTTGAAGCTACCACCCTTAGTATATGGGGCCAGCACCCTACTCACTGAGCCACAGGTGCTGCCCTCCTTTGGGGTTTTTTTCATTTGCTCATTTAGGAGAGATAGGGCCCAATATACTTCTGCGTGCTGATTTAGTTGCATAGTACTGAGAAAATCATGATTTAAAAACATAAGCAGACTTGGCGCCTGTGGCTCAAGTGGCTAAGGTGCCAGCCACATACGCCTAAGGTGGCGGGTTCGAATCCAGGCCGGGCCCGCCAAAACCACAATGACGGCTGCAAACAAAAAATAGCCAGGCGTTGTGGTGGGTGCCTGTGGTCCCAGCTACTTGGGAGGCTGAGGCAGGAGACTCACTTGAGCCCAGGAGTTGGAGGTTGTTGTGAGCTGTGATGCCAAGGCACTCTACCCAGGGGGATACCTTGAGGCTCTGTCTCAAAAAAAAAAAACAAAAAACCATAAGCAGCTATAAATAATAGCAATTGAAAAAAAAATGCATTCTTCAAAGCTTAAGGTAACACACTGATCCCCTTAAATGAATGTGTGTTTTATAAAAATAGTTCTCTGTATTTTTAAAAACTCAAATCAAGGATTCTCTTCCTAGTGTTATTATAAAAACAAAGTTTGGAAACAACCAGTTAATGGAGTCTCTGAGATCCCTCTACTCTCAGGAGGCTATGCAGTACACAGCCAAGTACAGGAGGAAGAGAAAATGGTACATTCCGCATCTTCCCTCCACTGCCAATGACTCTCTTCTGGGGCAAAATTCTCCCATCCCCTTACCTCCAATCCCACCACCAAAATTTTAATTCACTTTTCAAACCTCCTATCCCATTTATCCCCTTTTCCACTCTTCACTCCAATCAAACTCAAGTATTACCTACATTCTGTATAGTCAAGAATTGGCCTTTTCTTGCCTCTATGTGTTTATTTATACTGTTACTTCTACCTTGATTTATACTTGTCAATATTTTTGAAGGCTTATGACGTGTTAAGCACCATGTGAGATAATTTACATAAGTTTCTCATTCACTTCCATCGCCATACATCCTATGTGCTTTTATTTATTTGTAAATAATAATAACTGTTATTAAGCACTTACTTTGTGCCACGTATTATTTGCTGAGGGACTTATACTAGCTCATGTAATTCTTACAGCAGCCTTGTGAACTAAGATAACAGGACTGCCCTCATTTTACACATGAGAACCCCCAGGCTCTGGGACACTAGAAAACTTGCCTAAAGTCAAGACAGAGAATGGTTTCTGGAAAAGCAGGGTTCAGGGTTGAGTTCTTAAGGAAAAAGGTGAAGTTGTCAGATGAAATGGCATTCCACACAAAATGACAATTTATATAAAGGCAGAAGTAGGAAACGGCTTGGTATGTGGTTCAAAAAGATTAACTTTCAGAATCATCAGACCTGGCTTCAAATATCTAATTTCGTTTTGCTTTGTGGCTTCTATGATTCTTTCACGTATGAAATGGTGATAAGCTACACAGTGCAGAACTGCTTTAAGGTTAAAGTGAGATAAGGTATGTGAAAGCACCCAGCACAGACCAGACCCATGGTAAATACTCAATAAATAATTGTTACCTCCTTTCTTCCATACTAGGTAAAAATTCAATGAACCTTAGTTTCAAAAATGTCATTTCCAACTCTGCTATACCCCAGACATCTTTTCCAAGTTCTTAAGCTTTGCTAGGACTTTTGGAAGTATAATATGTACCTCCTAAAGTATTCTTTAGGTGTTTTATACACAAAAAGTCATCGGCAAGTTATTTGGTAAAATCCTGAACCACCATTTCTCAAAATGACAGCCATTCTCACATCACTCACCCGTGTAAGCCATGTTCTTAGGGTTGCCATAAGGAGCCCCAGGCTGCACGGGGCTGTAAACAGGGTTCATTGTGGAAGACTGAGGATCCTACAGAAAAAAAATGAAACAGCATTGGTTATAGATTGTTCATTCTCTCAGACATCAGCTTCTCCTCTGTAATCTTCAGTTTATGCTTAAAAGTATATAACGGTATAGCAGAAAAAGGACTAAACAAAAAGCCCATTTATTTATATTTGGCCCTATGCTAAATATTTTCCCCACTTTACAGATGAAGATCCAGGATAGCAGAGAAGTTATATAATTTGCCTAATGTTAACTCAGGCATTGGTTCTCAGTTTAATGTTAGTCCCTTTATCCCACAGATAGCTCTCATACTAGCATACTGTGTGGCACTGGCCAAGTCATTTTCTGCTATCTGGACTTCAGTGTTCTGATATAAAATGAATTAGTTTAAAATCTCTGAGGTCCTTTCTATTAGTTAACTGATGTTGCTAGTCTAAGAGCAGCATCAGTTCACTCCCTGATGGAACCTGGGTGCCTGGTAATGAGCATATAGATTGCTGGAAGAAACAGCAGCAATTATCTCACCTGCCCCTTGTACCTGCAGAGGACAAGATACTAGTTACCAACAGCTTTAAAAAAAAAAAAAAAAACCACAGGAATTTGTTGCTATTGATCATCTAAATGCAAACAATGAAACACCGCCAGTATTGCTCTTCAAATTTATTCAAGGGAAAGAAATAAACTTGGAAATTTGTGTGCAGTAAGTATCATGTTCTGCTAATTACCTTAATGAAGCACATTCTCCATTCTGATTAATGGAAAATCTGTCATTAAGCTCTATCAGCCAGCCAATTTATCCCATCTTGTTTATGGAACCATTTCTTACACATAGGTTGACAAACATTTGAAAACATGTCTCCAAATATATTATTTACACTTCATAAAAATCAAACAATTCCCTCTTAACTAGGTTCACATGACAGATGGGTAATTTTTTAGGTCATTAACTTCTCCTGTAGCACTTCAGGATAGGAAACAAGTCAAATGTTGAAGGCAGGAGGTGAACAGCCGGCTTGATAACAACTGCTCTGTGATTAATTAGGAATGAGAGGTGGAGGAAAGGTAGGCTCCTAAGGAGAAGCTGGGGTCATCAGACAGGCAAATTGGGAAATGCCACTGATCAATTTCAGAGGCTAGAACTTCCTGAAATGTACGCAATGTGCAGCCCTGGAAAACTAAAGCAACATGCTAGATAAAACTACCTTCAAACTACAAACTAAAACTAAAACAACTTAAAGATGAAAGTTAAAAGAGGTATATATAGAAAGGGTGCCTGAAAAAATGTATACATGTTTTAAGTGACGTTATCTATGTATTCCTTTTCCAAGTTGAATTGAAGGTACCATTACTAGTCAAGTGTACCTAGACATGTTACACACATCCATTTTACCTACACTTGGTACACTTTGGGAATAGTTGATTTTACTTTCTTTCTTTCTTTTTGAGACAGAGTTTCAATATGTTGCCCTCAGTAGAGTGCCGTGCATCAAAGCTGACAGCAACCTCAAACTCTTGGGCTTAAGTGATTCTCTTGCCTCAATCTCCCAAGTAGCTGGGACTATAGGTACCTGCCACAATGCACAGCTATTTTTTTTTTTTTGGTAGATGCCATTGTTGTATGGCATGCCTGGGCCAGGTTGAACCTGCCAATCCCGGTGTACGTGGCCAGCACCCTAACTACTGAGCTACAGGCACTGAGCCTTGATTTGACTTTCAACAAGATCTTTTAAAATGTGGGTATAGTGGCATCCCCTGTATTTCAGTTCAACTTAAGGGAGAAAAGTGTTCCCAGAGCTAGAGTTATCTAAAAGTATACTCAAGTAATACTCTCTCCCTAAACATTCTCTTCAAAGGGTACTGAGAGAATTAAGAGAGATCACACTCTATAAAAGAAAGTGACATGAAGATATACAGGATGATGTGACAACAGTAATAGAGAAGGTTGCTTATACACTTTCCCTGCTGTGATCTCTCTTCTACCCAACAAGTTCTCTAGCTAGTAAGTCAGGGTAAAGAAGTCTGTTAAAATGCTGTCATGGGCTGGGCATGGTGGTTCATGCCTGTAATCTTAACACTTTGGGAGGCCAAGGTGGGAGGATCATTTGAGGCCAGGAGTTCCAGACCAGCCTGAGCAACAGCAAGACCCCATCTCTACTAAAAATAGAAATATTAGCCAGCATGGTGACACATATCAGTTCCACTTACTCGGGAGGCTGAGGTAGGAGGATCACTGGAGCCCAGGAGTGGAGGTTAAAATGAGTTATGATGATGCCACTGCACTCTAGCTAGGGCAACAGAATTATATCCTGTCTTTGAAAAAAAAAATACTGCTATGGTTTGAATATGTCCCCCGAAAAGCATGTGTTGGAAACTTAATAACCATCGTAAGAGGTGGAACCTTTAAGGAATCTGACCTCATGAACAGATTAATGTCATTATCTTGAGAGGATGTTTATTATAAAAGGGCAAGTTCAGACTCCTCCTGTTCTCTCTTCCCCTCTATTTGCCCTTTCACTCTTCCACCATAGGATGATGCAGCAAGAAGACACTTACCAGATGCTAGCACATTAATATTAGACTTCTGAGCCTCCAAAACCATAAGCTGATAAATTTCTGTTCATTATAAACTGCCCAGTGTGTGATATTCTGTTAATAGCAGCACAAAATGAACTGAAATGAGCACTAAGAAGCACCACTGGCCCTGTAAACATTTGAGCACTCTCCTACTGAGAAAACACTCTGTGTTACTGATTGGACCAAGTACAAAATTGCTTTTCATAATCAAAGAAACTCATCAGCTTTGAAACTTGTCTCCTGCTGCTCCAAAGTGAGAGTCTCCTCTACAAGAGGAGATTTCGGGTAGGGCAGCACTTAACAGTATCAATTCCTATCCCAACTAATGACTGACAGAAATGAGATCTGCCAGGCGTTCAAAATTTGGAGTAGTAACATGACAATCACTTTTGGGAAGCTGCTTGAAGGAAAACAGGGTTTCTAGTTTCTAAGAAGGTCAACCTTTTATAACAGGTTCTATATACTGTTAATAGTTTCAGAGACAAATCCTGGAACTAACACATACCTTCTGTAAGACCACAACCTTTCGGAAACAGTTTCTTCTAACTTCAAAATGGAAAAGATAGGGTCTCGCTCTGTCACCTAGGCTAGAATGAAGTGGCACAATTATAATTTATTGTAGCCTTGAACTCTGAGGTTCAAGTAATCCTCCTGCTTTGGCTTCCCAAAGTGTTGGGATTACAGGCTTGAGCCATCATACCCAGCCCCAATGTGTTTTTTAATGATAGGTCTATTGAGTTATAATTTACGTACAGTAAAATTTACCCTTTTAGGTAGAAAGTTGTATGGGCCATGAAAAATGTATTTAGTGAGACACAGTGGCTCATGCCTATAATCCGAGTACCTCAAGAGCCCAAGAAGGGAGGACCACTAGGGCCCAGAAGACCACTAGGGACCACTAGGGCCTTGAGATCAGCCTGAGCTACATATCAAGACCCCATTTCTACAAACAATAAAAGAAATTAGCCAGGCTAATGACGCTTGCCTATAGTCCCAACCACTTAGGAGGCTGAGGCAGGAGGATCACTTGAAGCTAGGAGTTTGAGATTACAATGAGCTACGATTATGCCATTGCAATGCAGCCTATAATGCAGCCTAGGCGACAGATTGAGACCCTGTCACTTAAAGAAAAATAAGTAAAAGAAGAAAAGAGAAAAAAATGTATTCAGCATACAAACATCACCACAATCAAGATATAAAGTATTTTCATCACTCTAAAAAGTTCTCCTATACCACTGTAGTCAATACTCTCCCCCTTCTTTAAAAGCCTTGGGAATAAAATCTGGACGCCTTGATGTTGTATACAAGATCCTTTATGCTCTCCTGGGACTGTACTCAGGAATCCATATATTTAAATTCTCTAGGAGACTTTGTAATCCAGTTAGAAAACCATGTCTTAGATTTTCTTTCCTAAATGCCATTTCTTTCACATAAACTTGATAAAAGAATTGAGATACAGGAATGAACAAGAACAACAAAAATTCCTGCTTGCAGTCTAGTTGGGAAGGGTGAAAAAAGACAGACTTTTTAAAAAATGAAATCTATTGGGTGGCACCTGTGGCTCAAAGGAGTAGGGCACTGGCCCCATATGCCAGAGGTGGCGGGTTCAAACCCAGCCCCGGCCAAAAACTGCAAATAAATAAATAAATAAATAAAAGAATAAAAATAAAGAAATCTATTGTACATCAGATGGCAATTAATGCTATAAAGAAATCCACTGAGGGTCAGTAGGCAGTGCCAAGGGTAGGGTTATAATTTTAAATAAGATGGTCATAGAAAGTATCATTGACATCTGAGAAAAGACCTGAACAAGTTGAAGGCTCAAACTATGCAGGTCTCTGAGAGGACTTTGTCCATATAAAGGAAACAGCAAATGCAAATGCCATGAAATAGAAGCGCATCTGAGAAATAGCCTGTAGGCCACTTTAGCTGACAGGCAATAGAGATCAAATCATGGAGGGCCTTTTAACACTACATATAGGACTTTGCTACATTTCTAAATGAGATGGGGAGCCACTAGAATGTTTTGAGCAAAAAGAAGAGGGGCACTACCTGTGGCTCAGTGGGTAGGGTGCTAGCCCATATACTGAGGGTGGTGGGTTCAAACCTGGCCCAGGCGTTATGGTGTGTGTCTGTAGTCCCAGCTACTAGGGAAGCTGAGGCAAGAGAATTGCCTAAGCCCAGTAATTGGAGGTTGCTGTGAGCTGTGACACCATAGCACTGTACCGAAGGCAACATAGTGAGACTCTGTCTGAAAAAAAAAAAAGTGACATGACTTCATTTCATTTGAAGAGCATTACTCTGACCCAAGTTATACTGAGATCAGACAGCAGGAAAGCAAGAGAAGTAGGGCAATCAGTCAGGAGGTCATAGAAATAAGTCCACATGAAAGGTAACGGTAGGTGAACTAGGGTGGTACTAGGACTGGTGGTGGTAGATACATTTTAAAGACCAAGCTGAGAGAAATTACTAATGGACTGAAATTGGGTATGAGAGGAAGAAAGATATCAAGGATGACTCCAAGGTTTGAGAAACTGGAACAATAAAAATGCCATTTACTGGAATAAGAACTATGAGTAAGGAGCAGGTTTGGGGCAAAGAACATGAATTTGGATTTGGACTGAAATTGGAGATGCCTAAGAGCTCTGCTTAGAAAAACACTTGATACACAATAAATACTCTGTAATAGTTAACTATTAGCACTATTATAAATACTACCACTACTAGCAGCAGCTATCATTTATTGAACACTTACTATGTGACAGGTACTATGCTAGGGACTTATCAAGTCCCTGTAAGTCTTATTTTTATTGCATCCCAGATAAGTAAACTTAAGCCTAAAGAAATGAAGTGATAAGCCCAAGATCTCATAACTACAAAGAAAAAGTTGATTTCAAACCCAGATCTGTCTGATTCCAAAGTCCCAAGCTTCTTCCATTGTACTGGATGAGTGTCCCAGTCTCCTAGCCCAGCACTAGATTCTCCTCTGGAACAGCAGGAGTTGAATCCTCCTTCAGGGCACAGGGGCCCAAGTGCTCTGCTTGGACCCTAATAGAGCCCACATGGAGGCAGTTCACATCTACCACAGTACCTGGCAGCTGCTGAGTCCCTGCTGGACACACACAAGCAGTTACACAAGAGTTAACACCCTGTCTGATTTCTATTCTTGTGAGCTGCCTAGAATCTTAGCTGCCATATGCTACCCATGCGACATGTCTTTTTTTTTTTAAACACAGAGTCTCACTCTGTCTCCCTGGGTAGAGTGCTGTGGTGTCACAGCTTACAACCTCGAACTCTTTTTTTTTTTCTTTTTGAGACGGAGCCTCAAACTATCCCCCTGGGTAGAGTGCCGTGGCATCACAGCTCACAGCAACCTCCAACTCCTGGGCTCAAGCGAGTCTCCTGCCTCAGCCTCCCAAGTAGCTGGGACCACAGGCGCCCGCCACAATGCCTGGCCATTTTTTGGTTGCAGCCATCATTGTTGTTTGGCGGGCCCAGGCTGGGGATTCGAACCCACCACCTTAGGTGTATGTGGCTGGCGCCTTAGCTGCTTGAGCCACAGGCGCCGAGCCCAACCTCGAACTCTTAGACTGAAGCAATCCTCTTGCCTCAGTCTTCCAAGTGGCTGGGACTACAAATTTCTGCCACAATGCACGGCTAGTTTTTTTCTATTTTTAGTAGAGACGGAGACCTGCTCTTGCTCAGGCTGGGCTTAAACTCCTGAACTCAGGCAATCCACCCACTTCGGCTTTCCTGAGTGCTAGGATTACAGGAGTGAGCCACCACGCCCAGCCTCATGTAACCTAATTTCACTTTGAAAGACAAATCTAGGGATACCAAATGTGCAGGTCCTGCCTACCTATTTCTCCACAGGCAAGTATGGAGGTGCCTTGGCTCCCTGGGAATGAACTGCAGTAAGTTTACACTTCTTGTGCCAGTAAATACAACACTGCAGTGGCTTCTCATCTCATTCAGAATAAAATTCAAAGTTCTTATAAAAGCCTACGAGGCTTTTTATGATCTGGCTTTGCATGCCTATCTTTCCAGTTACAATTTCTGACCTTTTTCTTTTTCTTTTTTTTTTTGAGAGAAAGTCTCAAGCTGTCGCCCTGGATAGAGTGCTATAGTGTCACAGCTCACAGCAACCTCAAACTCTTGGGCTTAAGTGGTTCTCTTGCCTCAGCCTCCCAAGTAGCTACAATGCTCAGCTATTTTGTTGTTGTTGCAGTTGTCATGGTTGTTTTAGCTGGCCAAGTTTGAACCTGTCACCCTCGGTGTATGTGGCTGGCACCGTGCCAATTGAGGTACAGGTGCTGCTAACAATTTCCAACCTTATTCCCTTGTTTTCTCCACTTCAATCACAATGACCTCATTATTTCCTAAGTATGTCATGTATGCTTGTGCCTCAGGGTCTTTGCACTTGCTCTTTTTCACACCTGGAATACCCTTCTCATAGATTATCAAAAATGACACGCTCCCTCACTTCTTTCACATCTCTACTCAAATGTCACGTTATCAGAAATGCCTTCCTTAACTAGCCTGTTTAAAGAAGCTCTTCCATAGGCTGCTATTCTCTGTCTTCTCATTTAGCTTTGCTTTCTCTTTTAATACCTGTCTTAGTTCATTTCATGCTGCTATAACAGAGTAGCCAAGGCTGGGTCATTTATAATGAACAGAAATTTATTTCTCACAGTTCTGGAAGCTGGAAAGTCCAAGATCAAGGGGCCAGCATTTGGCACGGGCCTTCCTGCCTCATTATCCTATGGCAGAAGGTGGAATAGCAAGAGAAAGAACTTACTCTTAAAAGCCTTTTAAATATGTATCTTTTTTAGAGACAGAGTATGGGTATATTGCCCAGGCTGGAGTGCAGTAGCTATTCAGAGGTGCTATCATTGTGCACCACAGCCTTGAACTCCTGTGCTCAAATAATCTCCTGCCTCAGCCTCCCAGACAGATGGGATTACAGGCTCATGCCACTGTATCCACTGTATCCTTTCTACAAAGGCATTGAGCCCACCCACAGGGAAAAGTCCCTTATGGCCTAATCACCTCTTAAAGGCCCCACTTCCCAATACTGTTATCTTTTTTTTTATTCTCTCCCCCATTAAAGTAAGTTTTGTGAGACTAAGGATTCTGTTTGTCTTGTATCCTCAGTGTGCATAATACTACTCAGTACACAACAGATATTAAATAGTAGTTGAATAAACAATGAACCATCCTTTATGCTTCTCCAAAAGAAAACTGAAAAAATCTTCAAGGTGCTTGGCATTTCTTGCCATATTCCAATGGGTCCACATCTCTCCAGCATCGACTTCCAATGCCCAGAGAAACGGGAGGCTCATCTTGGGCAAAATAAGCAATGGTGACCCTAGCAGTGGCACAAAGTGTATCAGAGAAAACACAGGTGCTATTGACTTCCTTCCTAGGGAAGCTAGTTTTCGCTTCCAGACTTTTACCTGCTGTCTTGCTAATGGCTTGCTGGCTGCTCTCAAAACACCATTTCTTTAGAAAATAGCAACAAGGCTTGGCGCCTGTGGCTCAAGTGGCTAAGGCGCCAGCCACATACACCTAAGGTAGCAGGTTTGAATCCAGGCTGGGCCTGCCAAACAACAATGACAGCTGCAACCAAAAAATAGCTGTGTGTTGTGGCGGGTGCCTGTGGTCCCAGCTACTTGGGAGGCTGAGGCAGGAGACTCACTTGAGGCCAGGAGTTGGAGGTTGCTGTGAGCTTTGATGCCACGGCACTCTACCCAGGGGGACAGCTTGAGGCTCTGTCTCAAAAAAACAAAACAAAACAAAACAAAATAGCAACAAAATCTATGACCATAAAATGACAGGAAAAAAAGCCCACAGACTGGCTTGGCACCTATAGCACAGTGGTTACAGCGCCAGCGGAGGCTGGAGGGTTCAGCCTGGGCCAGCTGAACAACAGTGACAACTACAACAACAACAAAAAATAACCGGGTGTTGTGGTGGGCACCTACAGTCCCAACTACTCAGGAAGCTGAGGCAAGAGAGTCACTTAAGCCCCAGAGTATGAGGTTGCTGTGAGCTGTGACGCCACAGCACTCTAACTAGGGCAACATAGTGAGACTCTGTCTCAAAAAAAAAAAAGCCCACAGATTAAAAATAAATATTTGGAAGTACCATTTGCACAGTGTTTATTTGCAAGCTACTTTGGAATTTAAACATTTTTCCATTTACATAGTGCTTTATAGTTTATAATAAGATTTTAATCATTATCTCATTTGATCCTTTGAGGTAAGCAATTTAAAAGATTATTAATTTCATTTGATAGATAAAAAAATTAAAGCCTAAGAGTTTAATGCCTTCTGAGATAGACACTGTAGGGAAGGGAGAAAGACAGGGTCTGCTCAAAAGAGGTTATTGTATAGCTGGGAATTTTACCAATTACATAAAAATAAAAATCTCGGCTTGGTGCCAGTAGCTCAGTGAGTAGGGTGCCGGCCATATACACCAAGGCTGGTGGGTTTGAGACCAGCCCGGGCCTACTAAACAATAATGACAAGTGCAACCAAAAAAAAAAAAAAAATAGCCAGGCGTTGTAGTGGGTGCCTATAATCCCAGCTACTTAGGAGACTGAGGCAAGAGAATTGCTTAAGCCCAAGAGTTTGAGGTTGCTATGAACTATGATATCACAGCACTCTACCCAGAGTGACACAGTGAGACTCTGTCTCAAATAAATAAATAAATAAAATAAAAATCTCGAGATTAACAGAAGACCGAACTCCTGGAACAACCAAAGTGCTTGGCAAACCATCTTCTAAAAAAGCAAAAATAAAACTGGATGAAAGGGTCAAAACCAACCATTTCATGTCTTTGAGAATTGACAACAGTTAACATCAAGGTGAGAAATATTTATTCAAGAAAAACTACAGGCTCGGCACCTGTGGCTCAAGCGGCTAAGGCGCCAGCCACATACACCTAAGGTGGCGGGTTCGAATCCCCAGCCCGGACCCGCCAAACAACAATAATGGCTGCAACCAAAAAATAGCCGGGCGTTGTGGCGGGCGCCTGTGGTCCCAGCTACTTGGGAGGCTGAGGCGGGAGACCCGCTTGAGCCCAGGAGTTGGAGGTTGCTGTGAGCTGTGATGCCATGGCACTCTACCCAGGGGGATAGCTTGAGGCTCCGTCTAAAAAAAAAAAAAAATTACGAAACCATATTAAGAACTGAGAGTCCATGGCATTGTAGCCTGGGCCTGCCCCTATTCCCCAAACCCCAACTCCCTGGGGTTAATTCTACTAGGACAGGATAGACAGGGAAAAAGGACTACTGCTACCAGAGTGGGATGATTCAGTTTGAAGCTGAGCATAGAAAATCTCATGCCCAGAGTCATTGTGAAAAACAACAGTGGGACAATCTGGGAACAATAGCAAACAATCCAGGATGGCCACTACTATAGCTCTTCTGAGGTCACAGTACTATTTGGGGCAGGCAACAGACCTGCAGATAAGCTACAAATTTAAAAGGGAGTTCTAGGGAACAAAACAACCATGGGTCTTGATAAGCTTTCATGAGATTCCCTAGTGGCCTATAAGGCTTCACACTTGCTAAGGAAAAACTCCAGAGGGTCCTCCTATCTACTGACCCTGGGTGACTATAAAGCCTTAAACATATCAAACTCAAATCTAGAGCAGAATTGTAAATTGCCTGAACTTTGAATGCATTCTTCAAAACACAAACAGATTCATCAGCAAAGGGTAGAAGTCTTCCTGACATAATGTTTAAGCACAACCCCTCACTAAATACCAGGGGACCACTAATTTATAACAACCCAGGTGATCTTTAGGAGGCCAAATTTAAAAATTAAAACAAGAATTAAAAAATACACCACAGACATCAGCTACACAAAGAGCAAGGAGATATTCTACGGAAGAGTCTAAGCAAGTTACTAAACATAAAATCTCAGCAACAATAACCCCTCCTAGTGGGGGGAAATCTGACTTAAGAGTTGCTACAATATATTATCTAAAATATGTAGTTGGTGGTAGAGTACCATAGCATCATAGTTCACAGCAACCTCAGACTCCTGGGCTCAAGCTACCTCTTGCTTCAGTCTCCCAAGTAGCTAGGACTACCGGCACCCACCACAATGCCTGGCTAGTTTTTCTGTTTTTAGTAGAGACAGGGTCTTGCTCTTGCTCAGGCTGGTCTTGAACTCCTGAGCTCAAGTAATCCACCCACCCCAGCCTCCCAGAGTGCTAGGATTACAAGCGTGAGCCACCATGCCCAGCTTAAAATATGTAGTTTCAACAACAAAGAAATAATGAAATACACACACACACAAATGCAGTATGTTCCATTTATGAGAAGAAGAAAACAATGGATTCTGTGTCTGAAGGGGCCCAGATGTTGTAATCAGCAAATATTTACTTCAAAGTAGCTATTATAAATGTTAAAAGAACTAAAGAAAACCATATTTAAAGAATTAAAGTTACATATGATAATGACTCATCAAATAGAAAATATCAAAAGAATGAAATTATAAAAATAAGAAGAACCAAATGGAAACTGTATTGCGAAATGAATCATTCAAGAGGGGCTCAATAGCAAATCCAAGCTGACAGAAATAATAATCACTGAACTTGAAGATCGATTGCTTAAATAATTTGAAAAATAAAAGAAAAAAAAATGGAGAAATATACATTCCCAGAGACCTATGGGAACTATCAAATAAAGAAAAATGCGAAGTCCTAGATAGAGAAGTAAGGAAAAAAACTGAAGATATAATGGCCCCAAACTCTCCAAATTTGATTAAAATAAGGAAAACAAACATTAAACTATACATACAAGGAAAACAATGAACTACAAGTTAGATAAACACAAAAAAGATCTACACCTGGATACATCATAGTAAAGTTAAAAAAAGAAATTCCAGGCTTGGCACCTGTGGCTCAAGCAGCTAAGGCACCAGCCACGTACACCTGAGTTGGTGGGTTCGAATCCAGCCCGGGCCCGCCAAACAACAGTGACAGCTGCAACCAAAAAATAGTCGGGCATTGTGGCGGGTGCCTGTAATCCCAGCTACTTGGGAGGTGGAGGCAGGAGACTCGCTTGAGCCCAGGAGTTGGAGGTTACTGTGAGCTGTGATGC
>NW_003852396.1:28860927-28864728 GCF_000181295.1 Otolemur garnettii | reverse complement strand
GTGGCATCACAGCTCACAGCAACCTCCAACTCCTGGGCTCAAGCGAGTCTCCTGCCTCCGCATCCCAAGTAGCTGGGACCACAGGCGCTCACCACAATGCCCAGCTGTTTTTTGGTTGCAGCATCATTGTTATTCATCGGGCCCAGGCCCACCACCTTAGGTGTATGTGGCTGGCGCCTTAGCCACTTGATATACTTAATTCTTAATATACTTTACTTAATATACTTAATATACTTTACTAAGAAGATATGTTCCAGCTTCTCCATGTAAACATAAAAGAGGTAAAGTCTCCATCTTTTTTTAAGACTGCATAATATTCCATGGTGTACATATACCACAATTTACTAATCCATTCATGGGTAGATGGGTACTTGGGCTTCTTCCATGACTTGGCAATTATGAATTAGGCTGCAATTCATAAAAACATATAAACATTTTAGTGCAAATATCTTTGTTGTAAAGTGTTTTTTGGTCTTCTGGATATATACCTAGTAGAGGAACTGCACAATTGAATGGCAGGTCTACTTTTACATCCAGCTGACTTTTTTAAAGGAGACATTAGAGTCTTGCTCTCTTGGCCATGCTGGAACATACTGTCATGATCAAACTCATAGCTCACTGTAACTTCATACTCCTGAGCTTAAGTGACTCTTCTACCTCAACAAAAAAAATTTTTTTTTGTAGAGAAGAGTCTCACAATATTGCACAGGCTAGGCTTAACCTCCTGTACTTGAGGGATCCTCCTGCCTCAGCCTTCCAATGTGCTAGGTTTATAGGCACTAGCCACCATACCTGGGCAACAGCTAATTCCTTATCAGAAATACCGGAGGCCAGGCCAGCAGGGTGGCTCATACCTATAATTCTAGCATTCTGGGAAGTAAAGGCAGGAGGATTACTTGAGGTCAGGGAGATACTCTTCTTAGTCAAGTGTGATGGCTCTAGTCTGTAGTTCCAGTTACTCAGGAGACTGAGGAAGGAGGATCTCTTGAGCCCAGGAATTTGAGGTTGCAATGAGCTATGACGATGCCACTGCACTCTACCCAGGGTGACAGAACAAGACTCTGTCCCTAAAAAAATAGTCCAGGGCGGCCCCTGTGGTTCACTGGGTAGGGCGCCAGCCCCATATACTAAGGGTGGCAGGTTTGAACCCTGCCCTGGCCAAACGGCAACAAAAAAAAATAGCTGGACGTTGTGGCAGGGGCCTGTAGTCCCAGCTACTCGGGAGGCTGAGGCAAGAGAATTACCTAAGCCCAGGAGTTGGACGTTGCTGTGAGCTATGATGCCACAGCGCTCTACCAAGGGTGATAAAGTAAGACTCTGTCTCTTAAAAAAAAAAAAAAAAAAAAAAAAAAAAAGCTCCAAAGTAAAAATGTGTGAGAATGAAGCAATACTGGAGCTGGTTTCTATCTTACTAAAATTAAGTTAGTTTGTATCGGAAATAGATTCTAATAAATGCAGTAAAGTATAAAAAATTAAGACTCACATTTAATCCCCAGAGCAACCACTAAGAAAATAAGTTTTAAAATTTAAAATATTAATAATATCAGCAAAAACCTGGGTGCAGTGCTAGGACTACAAGCTAGGCCATGCCTATAATCCTAGTACTTGGAAGGCCAAGGTGGTGGATTGCCTGAGCTCAAGAGTTGGAGACCAGCCTGAACCAAAGTGAGACCTTGTCTCTAAGAAATAGGCTGGCATTGTGGCAGGTGTCTATAGTCCCAGCTACTTGGGAGGCTGAGGTAAGAGGATCACTTGAATCCAAGAGTCTGAGGTTGCTGTGAGCTAAGACGCCACAACACTCTACCGAGGGTGACCAAGTGAGACACTGTCTCAAAACAATAATAATAATAATAGTAGTAAAATAATAAAAATAGCTGGGCATTGTGGCAGGTGCTTGTAGTCTCAGCTACTCGGGAGGCTGACACAAGAGCAATTGCTTGAGTCCAAGATTCTGAGGTTGCTGTGAGCTATGACACCAGGGTACTCTACCAAGGGTAACACAGATTCTGTTTCAAAAAAAAAAAAAAAAAAAACAATAAAAAGGAACAAACCACTAATATACATGTGATAAGATGGATTAATCTTTTAAAAAAAACTTTTTTTTTTTGAGACAGAGTCTCACTTTGTGCCCTGGAATTGAGTATGCCATCATAGCTCACAGCAACCCCAACTTTTTTTGGGGGGGGGACAGAGCCTCAAGCTATCCCTCTGGGTAGAGTGCCATGGCATCATAGTTCACAGCAACCTCCAACTCCTGGGCTCAAGCGAATCTCCTGCCTCAGCCTCCCAAGTAGCTGGGACCACAGGCACCTGCCACAACACCCTGCTATTTTTTTGGTTGCAGCTGTCATTGTTGTTTGGTGGGGCCGGGCTGCATTCCAACCCACCACCTTAGGTGTATGTGGCTGGCGCCTTAGCCACTTGAGCCACAGGCACCAAGCCAGCAACCTCAAACTCTTAGACTCAAGAGATTCTCTTGTCTCAGCTGGTCTCTAACTCCTGAGCTCAGAGGATCCACCCACCACCTCAGCCTCCCAGATTGCTAGGATTATAGGCGTGAGCCACTGAATGTTTTCCGGCCTTTGAAAACATTATGCTAAGTGGAGAAAGCCAGAGCAAAGACCCCATATTGTATGATTCCACTTATATGAAATGTTCAGAAAAGGCAAATCTATAGAGGCCGACAGTATTATCCTTGGTCATCTGAGACTCAGAGTAGGGATGGAGATGGACTACATATAGGAGCAAGAGATTTCTTTGGTGGAACAAAAATGGCCTAAAACTGGACTTTGGTGATAGTTGTACAACTCAGTAAGTTTACTAAAAAGCATTAGATTATACATTTAAAATGAGAGAATTTTATTAAATATAAATTATATCTTAATAAAGCTGCTAAATATACAAACTGGTGATTCAAAAAATAGTTACAGATTTTTATAAAATAAAAGGAATTAAATCATTTAGTTCAACACCCTCATTGTATAAACAGGAGCATATTCCTGTGCCAGATCCTGGGTAAGGTGATATAGATTCAGGGGTATTGGACACATTTTTTTTTTTTTTTTTTTGAGATAGAGTCTTACTACGTACGTCCTCCTCAGTAGAGTGCTGTAGCGTGACAGCTCACAGCAACCTCAAACTCTTGGGCTTAAGTGATTCTCTTACCTCAGCTTCCCAAGTAGCTGGGACTACAGGTGTCTGCCACAATGCCTGGCTATTTTTTGTTGCAGTTTTCATTGTTTTCATAGCTAGCCCAGGCTGGGTTCGAACCCACCAGCCTTGGTGTAAATTGCTGGCAACATAACCACTGTGCTACGGGTGTAGAGCCTGGACACAATTTCTATCCCTGGTGTGTTTATATGACTAAGACAGCCTCAGAAACTGACAATTAATGCCAATATAGTACTGTTGATATACTGAGTGCTAGAATTTAAAGAAAACAACTAAAGTTGTGGGGAGGGGGCATGCTTTTACTGCCACTAGATGGCAGTATGCTCAGTTAAAGGCTCCTATTAATATTTCCCAACCTCCTTTGTAGCAGTTCCCTGTGCTTGCCTGATTAATTCTGCTCTATGAGATGTAATTGAAATACTGTGCAGAACTCCTGAGAATGCTGCTTAAAAAGAACTATGTGAGCTGGTAAGGTGCCCTTTCTTTTTGCCCCTCCCTGTCCACTTACCCTGTCCTGGTATTAGAATTTAGGTCCGGCTCGGCACCTATAGCTCAACCGGCTAAGGCGCCAGCCACGTACACCTAAGGTGGTGGGTTCGAATCCCCAGCCCGGACCCGCCAAACAACAAT
>NW_003852396.1:28856286-28859203 GCF_000181295.1 Otolemur garnettii | reverse complement strand
CCATTTTTTGGTTGCAGCCATCATTGTTGTTTGGCGGGCCCGGGCTGGGGATTCGAACCTGCCACCTTAGGTGTATGTGGCTGGTGTCTTAGCCGCTTGAGCCACAGGCGCCGAGCCCAGACCATTAAAATAGCTTTAAGAAAATGGATTTTTAGCTAATCAAAAACTATAAAATTGTTTCTCAAGCAAATGCTTGCAAATAATACAAAATTTCTCCTTAAAGTTTTTGTTAAAACAAACAAATTTCAGGGGCACCTGCCTAAATACAGAATCCAATTATTCACTAAACCATACCAATTCTTGGAACTTACTATGTGCCAATTTTCTGCTCTTAAAAGAGCTCATCTTTTAGTGAGGGAATAGTTATGTGTAAGACTGACTATAACACAAGGTGCTATACAGAACAAAGTGCTTGAGAAAGACAGAAGATATCATTTTTCTTGGCTGAAAGGTCAAGGAAAGCTTTCATCCTGTAGCACTTTCATAGGTTATAAAGAGTATGAGAGTTAACAATTACCATTATGCAGATAAAGAAATAGAAATTAAATGATTTGTTCAAGGTCTCATAGACAGTTAGTAGAATACCAGAAATTCAAACCTAGGTCTTAAGGCCCCAAGTCCAGTGTTCCTTCCACAACATCATGCTGTTTCATAATCTAGATGTAATACTTAAAATGGCTAGAAGTTCAAAATAGCATTTTTCTGCTTTCCCATTTTACAATCCAGTAGACTTGATCTCTTCCCTGATCATGTCATACTCTCTTTCCTCTGAGTCTTTATATGTGGTGTTCTCTTTGTCTGCAATACCATACTTCCACATCCCTTACTATGGATAATTCTTTATTTTCCTTCTTAAGAGATGGAGGTCTTACTATGTTGCCTAGGCTGGATTCCTGGGCTCAGGTGATTCTCTGTCCTCAGCATTTTAAGTAGTTGGGACTACAGGCATGTGTGACTGCACTTAGCTTCTGGATAATTCTTACTCTTATTTTCATGGCTCAATTAGACACTACTTTCCCTGGGAAACTTCTGCAGTATTCATCACACTATAATATAACTGTGTCCCACATCTGACTATAAAGTCTACGATAGCAGTTTGTCTTGAACAGAGTTTTATCCCTAATACCTAGCACAAAGTCAGGCACACAATGGGTGTTTGGAAAATATTTGCTGAATTTATTAGATGCCAGGGTTTCACAACTACCTTATTCAATGTTCTCAAATTATCACATACCTCTGAAGTAAAGTTATAATTTGCTAGAAATGGATTGCTGTAAGCAGACTTTCTATAACACTCCCAGGTATGAGAAATAGTGATTAGGAATTTCTACAGAGACTATAAACCAGCAATCCCTAGAGTCTCTTTAACGGTTTCTTGAGTTCTCATTTGCAATGCAAATATATAACCCAGATTTTTATCTTCTTAGTCAGATAAAGGCCTGTGACACACTATAAAAATACTGTTGCCACTTTTCAAAATGATAACTGCCATTATTACCTGTCATATCTAGAGGCAGACAGCTATTTGTAAGAGGTCTATGGTGTGGCATCTGCTATGATCTGATTTGATCCTCAAGTTCATGCATTGTGAACTTAATCCCCAATGAAACAGTGTTGAGAAGTGGGGTCTTTGAGGGGGTGTTTACGTCACAAGGGCTCAGCCTTGATGACTGGATTAATGCCTTATAAAAGGGCTTGATGAAAGAAGTTTTCCCCTTTTTGCCCTTCTGCCTATTGCCTTGTGAGGACACATCATTTTCCCATTTGGAGGATACAGCATTCAAAGTGCCATCTTAGAAGCCCCTACCACACAACAAACTTGCCTTGATTTTGGATTTCCCAGCCTCCATAACTGTGAGAAATAAACTTCTGTTCTTTATAAATTACCCAATCTCAGGTATTTTGTCACAACAGAACCAAGACTAAAATAACACACAGCAGATTTTGTTTTTAAAGGGAAAACTGGGGTACAGAGAAGAGAAGGGACTATCCTAGAAATTCGCAGGATATCTTTATGGGCACCCTGTACAGTAAGTCAAGGTCGTGGACAGGGTCCTGAACAAAACCCAAGCCTCCTGACTTTAGACCAGAGTCTCTTTGGATGGATAGAAAGGCGGCAAATAGGCCAGGTGAGGTTGTAGCTCATGCCTGTAATACTAAACACTCTGTAATACTAATCCACCACCCAAGGCGGGTGGATTGCTTGAGCTTAGGAGTTCAAGACCAGCCTGAGCAAGAGCAAGACCCCATCTCTACTAAAAATAGAAAAAATTAGCTGGGCATTGTGGGAGGCACCTGTAGTCCCAGCTAGATAGATAGATGGGAGGCTGAGGCAGGAGGATCGTTTGAACCCAGGAGTCTGAGGTTGCTGTGAGCTAGGCTGATGCCACAGTATGAGTGAGACTCTGCCCCCTCCAAAAAAACCACAAAAAGAGTTATATGACAACATAGTTCCAGTAAAGCTCCTTCCCATTTTTTGCTGGTCCTAATTCTTCTTTAATATTTTAGATCCATTTCTCATGAGACATAGGATACTAAGAGAATCTGAAGAAATGCAGGTATTTGTTGAAGAATCCATAAGGTCAAAGTACTCTACCACAATTACATTAGTTCTAGGTGTAGTGGCTCACTCCATAATCCTAACACTGTGGGAGGCCCAAAAGGGTGGATTACCTGAGTTTAGGAGTTGAAGACCAGCCTGACCAAAGTGAGGCCCCATCGCTACTGAAAAATAAAACAAAACAAAAAGCACAACTAGCTAGGCATGGTGGTAGGGACCTATAGTCCCAGCTACTCAGAGGCTGAGCCAAGAGGATTGCTTGAGGCTAAGTTTGAGGTTGGTGCGAGGTAAGACACTATGGCACTCTACTCAAGGAAAATGAGTGAGATTCTGTCTCAAAAAAAAAAAAAAAAAAAA
>NW_003852396.1:28844890-28856238 GCF_000181295.1 Otolemur garnettii | reverse complement strand
TTTTTTTTTTTTTTTTTTTAGCTTTGTCAGTTGGAAATACTTTACTTTACTGAAGCAAACCCATGAAGTCCACTAGACCAAAAATTCTCAATAGCAAGTTTATAGCATACAAAATCATCACCATCCCGAGAGAAGCCACATTCAAAGTGCTGGCCTAGAAACCTCATATAATAGTTAAAAACACAGGTTTTTTTTTTTGGCCAGGGCTGGGTTTGAACCCACGACCTCTGGTATATGGGGCCGGTGCCCTACTCCTTTGAGCCACAGGTGCTGCCCCCAAAATGCAGGTTTTGAGGTGGATTTATTTTGTTTGTCTTTGAGACAGGGTCTCAGTCTGTCACCAGGGATAGAGTACAGTGGTATCATCATAGCTCATTGTAACCTCCAACTCCTAGGCTCAAGTGATCCTCCTGCCTCAGCCTCCCAAGTAGCAGGGACCACCATGCCCAGCTAATATTTTCTATTTTTAGTAGAGATGAGGTCTCACTCTTCCTCAGGCTGGTCTCAAGCTCCTAACCTCAAGCTATCCTCCCACCTTAGCCTTCCAGAGTGCTAGATGTACAGGCATGAGCAACTGCACCCAGCCTGTTATGCATATTTTAAAAATTAATTCCCTTTAGGAAAAAATGATAGGTATACAGAATTTAATCAATCAAAATGAAGATGGTGCAATCAGTCTCCTACTTTGTCCAAATGCCCTACTGAAGGTTTGGAGCCAAACCAGGCCTCATATGCAAGTCAGCAGTGAAGATCTCAACTCTTCTGCCTTTGAGCTCTAATAAAAGGTCTCTGCTGGAGAACTATATTGCTTCAGAGCAGCTAATGGCTCTATTTTTCAAAGCCTAGCCCCTTCAAGTTTTCAGGCCCCACATTTATGACTAGACGTTATTTGTATTTTCATACAGTGTGAGCATGGGTGACCAAAGTTTAGACGGTCGTGTAGGCATTAAATACTCAAAACACTGGGTTGTTTATTTTGGTGGTGGTAAAATATATATGACATAAAATTTACTACTTTAACTAAAGTGTAGAGTTTTGTGGCATTAAATACAGTAGAACCTCCACAGCTGACCACCTTCTTAAATTGACTTACTTTTCAAAGAGTGGACCTGCACCACATAGGTATCAGTACAGTAGGCCTAGTTCCTTATGTTGGCCAGCTCCACATGGTGACCAATTTGTTACAGTCCCTTGGGCAGTCGACTTACAGATTCTACTGTACATTCATATTGCTGTGCAACCATCACCACCACTCATCTCCAGAACTTTTCATCTTCCCAACCTGATTCTTCATAACCATTAAATACTAATACCCCCTCTCCCTTTTTAAGTCCCTGGCAACCACATTCTACTTTCTGTCTCTATAAATCTAACTATTCTAAGAAACTCATTTTAGAGGACTCATGCAGTATTTGTCCTTTTCTAACTGGCTTATTTCACTTAGCATAATGTCTCCAAGGTTCATACATGTTTTATCACATAAATAGTGGTTTTTAATAACATTCCAAACTTCCCACTTTTGATAAAGATGATCACAAACTTTAAGTCTGCCATTTATTAGCTTTTCAAGATAAAATCAAGACTCATTATACAATATTTTTCCCCTCCTATGCTGCTGAGGTTTCCAGATTGATTATAATCTCGAATAAGTATTTCTAAATTGATCATTTAGATGGAGCATCCTGCTACTCTGAAAATATTTGCCAACATTTTCATTAGGAAGCAAAATGATCCTCAATAAAAAAGACAATGTGACATCAATGTCTGAATCAAGAAGATCAATGTTTAGAATAAGCTACTCATCAGGCTCAGCGCCTGTCGCTCAGTGGTTAGGGAGCCAGCCACATACACCAGAGCTAGTGGGTTCAAACCCAGCCCAGGCCTGCCAAACAATGACAACTACAACCAAAAAATAGCCAGGTGTTGTGGTGGGTACCTGTAGTCCCAGCTACTTGGGAGGCTGAGGCAAGAGTTTGAGGTTGCTATAAGCTGTGATGTCACAGCACTCTACCAAGGGCAACGGAGTAAAACTGTCTCCAAAAAAATAATAGTAATAATAAAATAAAGATTAAGCTACTCATCTGCTTTAATATCCACTTCTTGCAGGAGAATAAGCATGCATTTGTTTGGTTTTTATTATACACCTACAAATATTTCCTATTCTTAAGTAGTATGGTTTTTAGCATTTGCTAATAAATTTGCATTATCCACACTGATAAGTCACAGGTTATTTTTTTCACCAGCAAGACCAATGTGAATAAAATAAGAATGATCTTTTTTTTTTTTTTTTTGAGACGGAGCCTCAAGCTATCCCCCTGGGTAGAGTGCCATGGCATCACGCTCACAGCAACCTCCAACTCCTGGGCTCAAGCGAGTCTCCTGTCTCAGCCTCCCAGGTAGCTGGGACCACAGGCACCCGCCACAACGCCTGGCCATTTTTTTTTTTTGGTTGCAGCCATCATTGTTGTTTGGCGGGCCTGGGCTGGGGATTCGAACCCGCCACCTTAGGTGTATGTGGCTGGCGCCTTAGCCGCTTGAGCCACAGGGGCCGAGCCAGAATGATCTTACTATAATCAGAAAAGATCCCTTCCTCTTCAGTTGGGGATATTATTTGGTTTTTTGTTTGTTTGTTTTTCCCTTTTTCCCCCCAACCTTTGTATCCTAGACCTTAAATGTTTAATCCTAGGTGGCTCTGACATTGCATGTTCCAACACTTATCTCTCTCCTCTCTTCATCTCCTGATCTTTTCCACTGTACTCTCTGGAACTCAAGGTTAGCATAATCTTCTGTAATTTCAAACTCTTTCATGAATGTCCCCCTCATCTCCTTGCTCTAAGGGAAGTCTGGCTGTCTTTGACGATAGTGCTTGCCTTTGCAGCCCCCTCAAATAGGGACTGGTTTTCTCTCCCCAACTACCACTGGCCCTTGAACTTCACTGTTGCTTTCAGACCCTCCTCCATTCAAACATCCAGCTTTGAATCTGACATGATTAGATTCAACATCATTCCTCCTTGTAGCCATTTACTACTCCCAAGTTACTCTCCTCTGATGCCTTAAAGATTGCAGCTTCTAACTCACTGTCATTCTAACATCGTCTTGTCACAGATCTTGGTAATTTCAGTAACTACATAAATAATGATTATGACAGATTGTTCTCTTCATTATTTGACCCTTCCTCCATTGATCCTGACTTTTACTCTACCTCAGCTTCTTATTTCCATGTTTACATCATTGACCTTATCAGTACTAATAACTGAGACCATCTTCTATAATCCTAATTTCAAATATCTCATTCTCTAACCACCAACTCCTATTTTTCTACTTTGCTCTCTCTATGTGCATATAGAGTACCCTAACTCTCACAATCCTTCAAGTTGCTCAGGACATTCAACCTACTGATTTTACCTATATTTCATTGTCTAGAACCTTCCTCACATCCTCTCTTCCCTCCCAACCCTGGCTATTTTAAATTCCTTGGTCAATTTTTTATAATCACTCCCTTGCCCTTCTATCACTTATGTTAACACTAGGTTGGTTAAACCACAATCCCAGTTAAATCCAAATTACTATTTACTTTCTTGCCTATATTGATACAGGTCTTGGGAGAAGGAAAACACAACTAAAGTTAAAAGTTTAACTTTAAACTTATAATCATTATTTTCACGTGGGCTCTAAATGCAACTTGATAATCATTCTATATTTGCCTAGTGTCCATTTTCCTAGACTACTTCATGCTTTCTCTGCTTCTTATCTCATTTTTAACTAGTGATTTTGCTTATTTGTCTAAAAAAATCAATTACCTAGAAGAGAATTTTCATGAACTCTCACCACATTTCCTTGCCAATGTGCATTTGTGCCCACATACTCTAACTTTTCTACTACCATGGATAAATAGTCTACGTCCACCCTGATGATACACTAGATTCTAATCCCTCACCAAAGAAACACACTACTCCAATTGTTTCTTCCCTTTCTTAAGCATTATCAGGATTCCCCTTCTCTGAAGGATTATTCATACTAATATACTGTTACTTATCTCATCTAAAAAACAAATACATAAAATAAATAAATTAAGAACCCTTTCTTAATTCCTAACATGTCAACTATTACTTCATTTCTCCTTCTCTTTATGGCAAAGCTCCTAGAAAGAATTATTTTATACTGCATTTGCCTCCTCTCATTTTTCTTCCCATTTCTTTGAACCCACTCCAATCACATTTTTATTCCCACCACTCCACCACCACATTCTTATCAAAGTCATCAATTACCTCCACCATGTTAAAACTAGTAGTCAATTTTCAGCACTTCCAAGTCAGCAGCATTTGACCCACACTGAATTGTTCTGTCCTCTTTTAAACATCTTCTTCACTTGGCTTCCAGACACTATACTTAGCTAGGGTTTGGTGTGTTAGTTTTGTTTTTCTGCTTTTCATTCTGGTAGCTCCTTCTCAAGCTGGGTTCAAGTCATGGGGGGGAGGGGGTCATCTTCCTTCTATCTCCATGCATTCTCTAGGTCACTTTATATGTCTTCAACCTTCCTGAAATCTATTTCTCCTGGAGTCTTCTAGTGGCCCAATGAATTGCAACTTTAGGCTTTCAAAAGCATAGGTTAAAATTTTGGTGTCATTTCCTGATTTGTCTTTCTCATACCTGACAACTAATCCATCAGCAAATCATTTTCAGTTCTAACTCTAAAATATATCCAGAATTTAATCAAATCTCATTACCCTCACTTCTACCATCTTAATCTAAGTCACCATCATCTCTCACAAGGATTAATACAACTGCTTCCTAACTGGTCTCCCTGGTTTTGTATTTACTCCTTCTATCAATTCTCAACAAAGCAGTTAAAGTGATTCTAGAAAAATATAGGTCAGATCATGTCACTCCTCTGATCAAAATCCTCAATGACTTTTCACCTTACAAGTCTTTACTTAGATCTAGAAGATCCAATAAGATCTACTTTCATCTCAAACTTCTGAATTCTTCTATTGCTCTCATGCTCACTGTTACCACCAATTACTTCACTTCAGCCATTCTGTCCTCCTGCTATTCCTTAAAATAGGCGTCCTCAAACTATAGCTCGTGGGCCACATGAGGCCCGCCGAGGACATTTATCCACCAGCCAGGTGTTTTTGCTGCTGCTGCCTGTCCTGCTTAGCAGCCAACTCATCCCGGGGCCCACAATCCGGCCTTCCAATGGTCTGAGGGACAGTGAACTAGCCTCCTGTTTAAAAAGTTTGAGGACCCCTGCCTTAAAACATACCGGGTCTGGGCTCAGGGTTTTGGCACTTGCTCCCTCAGCCTGGAATGTTCTTCCTCCAGTTCACTCTCTCACTTGCCTCAGGTTTTATTAAAAAGTCATCTTCTCAGTGAGACCTTCCTTGGCTCCCTATCTAAAAAGTTAAACCTTCACTCTCAACATTATAATTCTTTCTTCCTTGCTTTATTTTTACTCTTTCCCACCTATCTATTATAGTTAATATTTTATTTTTAATCTTGTTAATTGTGTTTATTTATCTCAAAAATGTATGCTACATGGTAAAAGGGATTTTTATCTTTTTTGTTTACTATTATACGCCCAGTGCTAAAATAGTACCAAGAATGTAGCAGATAATTTGAGAGGCTCCACTGTTCTCTAACTCAGACAACACACAGATAGATCATGGATAAGGAAAGCTCCCATTAATCACTGCCTACTGTATCTTAGATGCTAACCCCAAGTGGCCTCACTGATATTATTATACATATTCCTCATAATAATCCGGAGCCTCAGAGACCAGAAAGAAAACCCATGTATGAGCATACACACACACACACACACACACACATATATCAGATAGCTAGGCAGAGAAGGTTAGAGGCTTATCAGAGATTAAAAAAAAAATGGCCCATAGAGAGGAGAGGATCACAAACAGAAAGAGATTATGATGGGAAGTTATTTACAGTAATAACCGTTCCAGTGGGAAACAGACAATCTGTGGTTATCCATGGTGGAAGCCTGTCAAGGGATCCTCTTACATGGCTTCTGTTTCACACTCTTACATGACACTATTCTTCCCACTGAACAGACATTTCCTAGAAGACTGTCCTTTTAATTCTGCAACCTCAGAATCCAGCTAGCACAGAGAAGACTCGCATAAATGTTCGTTAAATTGAACGAAATAATTATTTATTTATACTCTGTTTTTTACTCATAACAAAACTGAGCTTTCAGCAACATCATTCAAGGATGCATAACCTCTAAGTAACAGACCAGGAATTTAAACTCAGGTTCCCTATTCCTTCTCCTGCACCTCACCGTTGTCATTATCAAAAACGATAATTGCTAGTGGGACAATGACCCTCTCTCCAACTTCATCTTACTTGTGGAGTACAAATATTTTTCCCTAGCTATACTCAGAAAACATGTCAGAGAGAGAATCTTCACAAGGCAAGCCACGTCCCCAGACTGAACCTCATAAGCTGGCAAGTCCAAAATTTGTTTTCCCTAACTCTTTCCACCTCCTTTGTTCATGCCTTTGTTCCTTTGTGAATGTTTGTTAAGTTAAAAATGCTAAAAGCTAAAGAAATAAAAAGATGACTTTTTAACTTTCCAAACCATTTCCACAGTCTCAATGGGGAATCAGGGCTAAGAGTAGCCTCGACTTTACAAATGAGAAAAGGCTAAAAGAAAAGAAGCAACTTGCCCGAACTTTACCCTGACTCCTCAAACTCCAAGCCCAGTGTTCTTTCCATCATATCATAATTTTCACTATATTTCTTAGAGCGAAGAAGATGGTTGAAACAAGAAAAAAGAATCAAGACTGACAAGAAAAGACTGCCATGCATTATAAATCTATCACCTAACAACATGAATGTAAATAGTACCTCCTGGGTGGTGCCTGTGGCTCAGTGGGTAGGGTGCCAGCCCCATATACCAAGAATGGCGGGTTTGAACCTAGATCTGGCCAAACTGCAACAAAAAATAGCCAGGCATTGTGGCAGGTGCCTGTAGTCCCAGCTACTCAGGAGGCTGAAGCAAGAGAATTGCCGAAGCCCAGGAGTTGGAGGTTGCTGTGAGCTGTGACTCCACATTACTCTACTGAGGGTGATAAAGTGAGATTCTGTCTCTTAAAAAAAAGGCAAATACAACATTCATACCAGGACATGAGATTTGGGTTTAAATAAACAAACTCATATTTAATGACACTCTCCCTTGGATTATTTATGCAAATACTAGGAGGAGGCATAAATGATGAGAGAGTAAGATACATATTTGCCTTTCTGAAGCTGATAATTTAAACAAACATTCAAACCAAACACTGAGAGCTTAAAATCTTAAGTGTCAGACAAAATGAGAAAAATACTTTGGATTCATAGTTCCAAATAATAAAAGGAAGGCAAGATAATAAAAGCTAAATAAATGTTATAGGTAACTTGCATACCTGTACAGATATTATAAGAGTTCAGAAAAGGGAGGATCACTGTACTTATGTGTAGTGTTTTTAGTTGTTAGAATCTTTTTAAAGGTTTTATTTTAAAGAAGGACAAGAATTACCATGAAAACTGTGGCAGTTTAAGAAGGGAAAAGAAGGCTAGGCATGGTGGCTCACATCTGTAATCCCAGCACTCTGGAAGGCTGAGGATTCCCTAAGTTCAGGAGACCAGACTGAGCAAGAGTGAAACCCTGCCTCTAAAAAAATAGCTGGAGGTTGTGGCAGGTGCCTATAATCCCAGCTACTTGAGAGGCTGAGGCAAGAGGATCACTTGAGCCCAAGAATTTGAGGTTGCTGTGAGCTGTACCTCCATGACACTCTACCGAGGGTGACAAAGCAAGACTCTGTCTCACTAAAAAAAAAAAAAAAAAAAAAAAAATAGTTGGGGGGAAGACGTGGGGACTCACATGGGAGAGGGAAGATCAACAGAATAGAGGTCTTCTCCAAACACTACGTCACATATGTGAAGCTTACATAGCCTTCTCACTAAAACGCATCACCCTTTGCTCCAAACACACAATTGGAGATAGGTTCATTCTAGACATGCCTCAAGTTAGAAGACCTAGCTGTTTACGTGACTGCTTCCCTTCTGGACCATTACCTGTGAAGCTAAGTGTATCTTGTTAACCATAGAGTTCCCCACTGGCTAATACAGAGCCAACCATACAAATACATCATCTGCTTAACTGAACTGAGACAAACAACATCAGGGTTTGGTAGGGCCTCAATGCTCAAGCCTTTCATTTTGCAATTGAGAAAACAAAGACCACATGACACACTCCAAATCACAGAGCAAGTTAGTAATCCAGAATTGGACCTCATGCCTCTAGACTCCCAGCTAGAAGAGTGGCAGTGAGGCCTAAGAGATCTCCTGTGCTTACTTACTTACTGGGTAGTTCAAAGACTACTGAGCCCTTGCAGTGGGAAGTCTAATGCTCTGATTCAGGAACAGCATTCCAAACAGTTGACACTCTGAACACCAGGCCAAGTCTTTTGTCTCAGGACAGAAAGTCTCAGAAAAACCTGGCAGAACTACCCTTGTTTGATGCAAAGTCCCCAGAACACTGTGGGCTGCAGAGTTGGGAAGAGGACCAGAAAAAGTTTTATTGTGATGAAGCTGAAGAAAAGCTGGGAAAAAATGGAGGATGGGAGGAACGAGACGTAGATTCCTGCCCAGCAGCACCAACACTGAGAAAGCATTCTCGGTGAAAAAGGAAATAGACTCTACTAAAAGCTAAAGGCTTTTTCAGAACTCTACAGCAAAGACTCCCCAGGGAAGCACCTGTCTAATTTAAACCTTAATGGTATAGGGTCAGGCCCAGTGGATCACGCCTGTAATCCTAGCACTCTGGGAAGCCGAGCGGGTAGATTGCCTGAGGTAACAGATTTGAGATCAGCCTGAACAAGATCAAGACCTTGCCTCTAAAAATAGCCAGGCATTGCAGCAGGTGCCTGTAGTCCTAGCTACTTAGGAGGCTGAAGCTTGAGCCCAAGAGTTTTAGGTTGCTGTAAGCTATGATGCCACATCACTCTATGGAGGGTGACAAAGTGAAACTCTGTCTCAAAAAACAAAACCTTAATGGTATAGACATAAAAAAAAAAAAAAAACCAAAACCGGAGAATATGTTAAGCCAAGAATAACCCAACTGAGTGTAATGCAGCTTGAGTTATCCAAGCTTCCTTACTCTTCATCACCACTGCTGGCCCACTCACCACCACTCTCCATCAAAATCACCTAGGGACTAATTTAAAACATGGAGTTTTACAAATAATCCACTTTAAAATTGGATAAAGGCCTTGAACAGATATTTCTCCAAGGAAGATATACAAATGGCCAACACATATACAAAAGGATGTTTTAACATGACTCATTATCAAGGAAATGCAAATCTAAACCACACTGAGATTCCATCTCACACTTTAAAGTATGATATTGCCAACTGGTAGCAACCCTTGGCAGAGGCTGCTGACCAGAGGGGAAAAACTGGATGGAATTGGATTCTATGAACTGAAAGGTGGGGAGCTGAGCCAAGAAAGAAGTTTGGCAAGCTGTTAACTCCAAGGGAGAGCATTCAAGAGAACAAATTACAGGTACAAAGCCTATAGACTAGAGGACAAGAGACCCCTCCCCTAAGTAAGAGGTCCCCGACTAGAGGACAGGAGACCCCTCCCCTAAGCTAGAGGTCCCCTGCAGGCTATTTACAAGTGAGCAGGGAAAAAAAGACCTCTCATTATACCTTGCTGGAGAGGGCTGCTAAACCCCAGGTCTCTTTCTCCAGGAAGGTCCCACTTATGAACCTAGATACCACCCTGCCAGGCATAAAATTGAACAGATATTTTCCCCCACAAATCCAAAATCCCAGCCCACCCTTCCCCCCTCCCATGGAGGTCTGAAGTTCTGCCCCCTGTAGAACACAGAGTGTTTGATCTCTTCCTTAGAGATCTGGACATAGAGTGGACCAGCAACCATCAGGACAGAATCTATGACTAACGGGGAAGAAAGAGGGCATGGGAAGAGACATTTGGTGGGAAGAGAAGCAGTCACCTGGTTATGACTACGCCTGGCCAGTGGTGGTATTGACCTCGGTTTACGCTGTCTCTGGTGGGATGGGATGCAGAACCCCTGGCTCTGACGGCACCTACAGCGGGAGAGTGGTTGCCCCACGTGGACTGAGTTTGGCAGGCAGGACTGGTCCCCAGCCCCTGCTGGGCCTGCAAGCAGAGAAGCGGATAATAGTGCGGACTAAGTCTGGTAGGTGGGGGCGTGGATCCTTGGCTCCAATAGTGCTGTTGGAGACCCTTGAATCCCTCTCTGTTGAGCAGGGTTTGCACTGCCCCAGACAATTTAATTGGAACTTGTGTCTGGGGCTGTCCACTCAAGGATCCACTTAGGGACATTCTGAGGTTGACCTTCAAAGTTCTGTAGCTGAAAAGAACTGAAGGGTGGGGACTGGGCACCACAGCTATATCTCTTCACAGCCGAGAGTTAAACCAAATACTGTGGCTTCTTAGGATAGGGTAGAGAGTGGCTGATATCAAAACAGAGCTAGCTTGCACTGTCTTACCAAGTAGGTCCTCAGAGTCTCCAGCCAAAACTCCATAAGGGGCTTTTGTAACGTAGGAGATAAGCCACATTTACAAAGTCTAGTGCTTTGGTAAGGGGCTATCTCTACTACCTGGGAACCCCAATTCAGTCTCATCCTACCAGTTCTAATAACCAAACAGTAGAAAATACACATGGTGCAAACCCAACAGAAGAACTCTGGCAACATGAATAACCAGAGTAGATCAACCCCCTCAAGGAATGACAAAGGAGATACAACTGAAGATGCCATGCATAGACAAATGGCTGCAATGTCAGAAATTGAATTCAGAATATGGATGGCAAATAAGATAAATAGAATGGAAGAAAAGTTATAAATTGAATTCCAAAGAATAGTTCTAAAGTTGTCTCAAGAAATTAATGAATTCAAAGACAAAGTCACCAAAGATATGGACATAGTGAGAAAAGAGATAGTAGAGCTCAAGGAAACAAAAAAGTTAGTTGAGGAGCTCAAAAATAACAGTAGAATCCTTCAGTAATAGAGTTGACCAGGCAGAAGAAAGGATCTCTGAAACTGAAGACAAAGCTTTTGAACATTCCCAACCGCTCAAAGAGGCAGACAAATGAAATCTCCCAAAAAAGAAAAGTCGGCTCAGCCCCTATAGCTCAACCGGCTAAGGCGCCAGCCACGTACACCTAAGGTGGCGGGTTCGAATCCCCAGCCCGGACCCGCCAAACAACAATGACAGCTACAACCAAAAAAATAGCCGGGCGTTGTGGCGGGCGCCTGTGGTCCCAGCTACTTGGGAGGCGGAGGCAGGAGACTC
>NW_003852396.1:28842302-28844792 GCF_000181295.1 Otolemur garnettii | reverse complement strand
AAAAGTCAGGGACCAGATGGCTTCACATCCAAATTCTATCAAACCTTTCAAGAGGAACTAGTACCTATATTATACAACCTTTTCCAAAGCATAGAACAAAAAGGAATGCTCCCCAACACATTCTATGAAGCAAATATCATCCTGATACCCAAACCAGGAAAGGATTCAACAAAGAAAGAAAATTATAGACCAACATCATTAATGAATATCAATGCAAAAATATTCAATAAGATCTTAGCAAACAGAATTCAACAACACATCAAAAAAATTATATACCATGGTCAAGTTGGTTTTATTACAGAGTTACAGGGTTGGTTCAACATACGCAAATCTATAAATATAATACATCACATCAACAAAATAAAAAACAAAGACCATATGATTCTCTCAATTGATGCAGAAAAAGCCTTTGATAATATCCAGCATCCTTTTATGATCAGAACACTTAAGAAAATAGGCATAGAAGGGATATTTCTTAAATTGATAGAGGCCATCTACAGCAAATCCACAGCCAATATCACATTGAATGGTGTAAAATTGAAAACATTTCCACTCAGATCAGGAATGAGGTAAGGATGCCACTGTCTCCACTGCTATTCAACATAATAATGGAAGTCTTAGCCATCACAATCAGGCAAGAGAAGGCAATCAAAGGTATCCAAATAGGGTCAGAAGAGATCAAACTGTCACTCTTCACTGATGATATGATCCTATCCTTGGAAAATCCCAGAGACTCAACTTCAAAACTCTTAGAAGTGATCAAGGAATACAGCAGCATCTCAAGATACAAAATCAATACCTACAAGTCCAAATCAATACCCGCAAGTTTTATATATGCCAACAATGGTTAAGTTGAAAATATAGTCAAGGACTTTATTCCTTTTACAGTAGTGCCAAGGGAGATGAAATATCTGGAAGTTTACCTAACAAAGGGTGTGAAAGATCTCTATAAAGAGAACTATGAAACTCTGAGAAAAGAAACAACCGAAGATGTATGTTCACAAATGAAAAAACATACCATGCTCATGGCTGGGAAGAATCAACATTGTTAAAATGTCCATACTACCCAAAGCAATCTACAGATTTAATGCAATCCCTATTAAAGTACCACTGTCACACTTTAAAGAACTTGAAATAATAGTACTTCGTTTTATATGGAATCATAAAAAATCTTGAATAGCAAATACATTACTCAGAAATAAGAACAAATAGGGAGGTATCACATTATCAGACTTCAGTCTATACTATAAATCTGTAGTGATCAAAACAGCATGGTACTGGTACAAAAACAGAGAGACAGATTTATGGAACAGAATAGAGAACCAAGAGATGAACCCAGCTACTTATCATCATTTGATCTTTGATAAGCCTATCAAAAATATTCAGTGGGGGAAAGACTCCCTATCTAACAAATGATGCTGGGTGAATTGGCTGGTGACCTCTATTAGACTGAAGCTGGACCCCCACATTTTACCATTAACAAAAATTGATTCTCACTAAAGATTTAAACGTAATACATGAAAAAAAATCATTTTACAACCAAGACATCTGCACCAGAATGTTTACTGCAGCCCAAATCATAATTGCCAAGACACAGAAATAGCCAAGTGCCCATCAACCCATGAATGGACTAATAAATTGTGGGAAATGTACACCACAGAATACTATGCAGCCATAAAAAGATAGAGAGTTTATGTTTACCTGGATAGAGCTGGAACATATTCTTCTTAGTAAAGTATCTCAAGAATGGAAAAAGAAGTATCCAATGTACTCAATACTACTATGAAATCAATATATAATCACCTACACATTCATACTAATGGTAAAACTATAGTCCAGAAAGTAGAAGGGAAGAGGAGAGGGGAGAAGCGGGAGGAGGGAGGGTATTTGGAGGACCTTACCTAATGTGCATGATGCAATGGTACATTTCAAAACTATTAAGAAATGAGGACATTTGTATCAGAATGTTTATTACAGCCCAATTCATAATAGCCAGGTAATGGAAGAAGTCCAAGTGCCCATCAATCCATGAATGGATCGATAAACAGTGGTATATGTATACCATGGAATACTATGCAGCCATAAAGAAAGATGGAGACTTTACCTCCTTCATGTTTACATTGGAGTCTTTACTTCCTTCATGTTTACATGGATGAAGCTGGAAAATGTTCTTCTTAGCAAAGTATCACAAGAATGGAAGAAAAAGTATCCAATGTACACAGCCCTACTATGAAACTAATTTATAGCTCTCATATGAAAGCTATAACCTAATTATAGCCTAAGAATATGGGGAGAGGGTACAGGGAGGGAAAAGGAGCGGGGGTTGGATGGGTGGAGGGAGGGTGATTGGTGGGACCACCTCTATGGTTTATCTTACAAGGGTACAAGTGAATCTTTCTAAAAGTAGAATATAAATGTCTTAACACAATAACTAAGAAAATGACATAAAGGCTATGTTAACCAGTTTGATGAAAATATTTCAAATTGTAT
>NW_003852396.1:28839471-28842282 GCF_000181295.1 Otolemur garnettii | reverse complement strand
TTAATGTACACAGCTGTCATTTAATAAAAAAAAAAAAAAAAGAAATGAGTACAGTTGTGATGGATGTGATACTTAGTTCAATGTAAGCATTTTGCATTGTATATCCAAGGAGTACACTGAACCCCATAAATGCATCAATTTACAAAGTTATGATTTAACAAATAATAATAATAATAAATAAAGTATGACCTTGATATTTTAAAGAGGATTGCATTAAATCTGTAGATTGGTTTGGGGAGTATAGACATTTTAACAATGTTGGTTCTTCCAGGCCATAAGCATAATATATACTTCTATCTGTTAACATCCTCTGTATTTTCTTTTCTCAATGTGTCTTAGTTCTCTCTGTAGAGATCCTTCCCATCCTTTGTTAAATATATTCGGAGGTATCTCATTTTCTTCAATACAACTATGAAAAGTGTTATATTTGAAAAGATAACTGATTTAGGTACATTGATTTTATATCCTGAGATGTTGTTATAACTACTTCGATTTGATTCTCAGTTTGACCATTGTTGGTATATAAGAAGTCTATTGATTTATGTACATTGATTTTATATCCTGAGATGTTGTGATAGTTCTTTATCAATTTCAGGAGTCTTACAGTTGAGTCCTTGAGGTTTTCTAGGTATAAAATCATATTATCAGCAAAAAGAGATAGTTTGACTTCCTCTGTCCCCATTGGATACCCTTAATATCCTTGTCTAGTCTGATTGCATTGGTTAGAACACAGCACTATGTTGAATAGTAGTGCCAATAGTGGACAACCTTGTTTGGTTAAGTTCTAAGCCAGAATGCTTCAGTTTTTTCCATTCAGTTTGATGTTGGCTGGGAGTCTGTCATATATGGTCTTATCATTTTGAGATAGTCCCATCTGTGGCAATTTTCTTAAGCATTCTTATCCAAAAAGGATGTTGAATTCTGCCAAAAGCTTTTTCTTTGTTTATTGAAAATCATATGATCTTTGTTTTTATTTGTTTATGTGGCAGATAATGTTTATAGATTTGCATACGGTGAACCAACTTTGCATCCCTGGGATGAAGTCCACCTACTCATGATGAATTTTTTTTTTTGATGTGTAGCTGAATTCTTTTGCTAAGATTTTATTGAGTATTTTTGCATCTATGTTCATTAATAATACTGGTCTATGGTTTTCTTTTTTTGCTGTGTCCTTTCCTGGTCTTGGTATCAGGGTGATATTTGCTTCATAGGAGTTAGTGAGAGTTCCGTCCTTCTCAGTCTTTTTTTTTTTTGAGACAGAGTTTCAAGCTGTCATCCTGGGTAGAGTGCTATAGCATCACAGTCATAGCAACCTATGGGCTTTCACTCTTGGGCTTAAGTGATTCTCTTGCCCCGGCCTCCCAAGTAGCTGGGACTACAGACGCCCGCCACAATACCCGGCTATTTTTTTTTTTTTTTGGTTGTAGTCGTCATCATTGTTGTTTGAGGGGCCCGGGCTGGATTCAAACCCACCAGCTCTGTTATATGTGGCTGGCACCCTACCCACTTAAGCTACAGGTGCTGAGCCCCTTCTTAATTTTTTGAGATAGATTCTACAATATAAGCATAAGCTCTTCTTTGAAGGATTGGTAGAATTCTGGTATGAAGCTGTCTGGTTTGAGAGTCTTTTATGTTGGAAGATTTTTTAATATTTCAATTTCAGGGCTTAATATTGGTTAGTGAAACTCCCTAAGAGTGTGATTTCAGAAATTTGTCCATTTCCTCCACATTTTCAAATTTCTGGGCATAGAGATTTTTATAGTATTTAGTGGTGATATTTTGAATTTATGTGGTATCTGTTATTTCCCCTTTTTTGTTTCTGACTGAGTTTATTAGAGACCTTACATTTCTGTTCCTAGTTATCTTTTCAAAGAAACAACTTTTTGTTTTGTTAATCTTCTGAATGGTTCTTTTGTTCTCGATTTCCTTTAATTCAAATCTAATTTTGGTTATTTCTTTTCTTCTGGGTTTGGGATTGGATTGCTCTTCCTTTTCTAGTTCCTTGAGATGATTTGTTAGATTGTTGAATCATGCTCTGATTTCTCAATTTAGGCCTTTTATGCTATGAATTTCCCTCTTAAGACTGCTTTTTTCCAGTATTCTACCAGTTTTGACAATTTAAGGCCTCACTATCATTTTATTCACGGAATCTAATGATTTCCTTCTTTATCTCCTCTTTGACCCAGCTATCAATCAGGGCCAACAAATAGGTTGTTTAGATTCTATGACTTTGTGTGCAATGAATGTTTCTGTTGGAATTCAGTTCAACTTTAACTCCACTGTGGTCTATAAAGAAACAAGGTATAATTTCTATTTATTTCAATTTGTTACCTTTTTTTTTTTTTTTTTGCTGAAACATGCAGAGAATTTTTATTTATCATGAATGTTAACATGTAGTACACAGTCACAGAGATGTGCAAGCAAGGTATTAGTACGGTTCAGGGGTTTAGCACAACATCTATTATACAGTAGTATACTCAATAAGAACTTTTCATCTCTCTCAAATGCCAACTTTTAGTACAGTAGCTTGTCAATTAGCCATCTTTTTTTAACTATTCTACTACACTTTTGCCAATTAAATGCCATTCTATTTTTGCTGTTTTTTTCCAATTCTCTTTCAAGATCAGATAGTAGGGGCCCCCTCTCACCTCCCCCCAAAACAACAGAATAGTATCCTTGGCTCAGCACCTGTGATTCAAGTGGCTAAGGCGCCAGCCACATTTGAACCTGAGCTGGGGGGTTCAAATCCAGCCTGGGCCCGCCAAACAACAATGATGGCTGCAACCAAAAATAGCCAGGTGTTGTGGCGGG
>NW_003852396.1:28825304-28839308 GCF_000181295.1 Otolemur garnettii | reverse complement strand
ATATATAAATATATATATGTACATATATATATTATAGGCTCATATCTATAATCCTAGTTCTTTGGGAGGCTGAGGTAGGAAGATTGCTTGAGCCTCAAGACCAGCCTGATTAATAGAGCAAGATCCTGTCTCTACAAAAAAAAAAAAAATTTAATTAAACCAGTGTAGTAGTACATGTCTACTGTCCTAGCTACTTGGGAGAGGATTGAGTCAGGAGGATTGCTTGAGCCCCAGAGTTGGAAGTTACAGTGAGCTATAATTATGGCACTGTACTCTAGCTTGGAAAACAAAATGAGATCCTGTCTCTGATAAA
This sequence comes from Otolemur garnettii, assembly GCF_000181295.1. Lineage (NCBI taxonomy): Eukaryota > Metazoa > Chordata > Mammalia > Primates > Galagidae > Otolemur > Otolemur garnettii. Next base: position 28,838,995 of record NW_003852396.1, on the reverse strand, counting down.
TTAATAAATAAAGTATTCAAACGCTTAGAAACAGAAAGTAGAATAAGGATTACCAGGGCTAAGGAGAGCATGAAAAGTGAAATTGTTGATCAATGGGTATCATTTCAGTTTTGCAAGATGAAAAAGTTCTAGAGATTTGTATATAATATATACAGTTAACATTACCATACTATACACTTACAAATGGTTAAGATGGTAAATTTTATGTTATGTGTTCTTTTACTACAAAAAAACAAAAACTGAGTTTTAGGTACCATACCAAAACTATAAATCAGATAAGAGAATTGGAATTTTGAGCAAACTCCCCAGGCATTTTTGATAAGTGGCCAAATTAAGAAACCACTGGCTTCAAAATAAGTCCAAACTTTATTTTGACACTCGAAGCGCTCCATGACCCAATCCCTATCTCTCTATCCTCACTACTTGCTCTTTCTCAGGCCTCACTCTATTTGCCTTCTGGCCTTCTGCTACCTACCTCCAGGAAGTACTAAAAAAGCACTATGCAAGTGAATTTGTTATACTGATGGAAATATTCTAGTACATCTACTCTGTACAACATAGTAACTATAAGTCACATGTAGCTCAGTAGTTAAAACATGGCTACTGATTACCACATTAAACAGCACAGAACTAGAACAATAGTTAAATCTGAAGAAGAAAAAGAGAGGTCATGGTAAAAACTCAAAACAACTCCACTTAACTTTTTAAAAATATATTATTAATATGCACTCATTCATGGAATAATTTTTTTTGATAGTCCCATTCTGTCACCCTCAATAGAGTGCTATGGCATCATAGCTCATAACAACCTCAAACTCTTGGGATCAAGCAATCTTTCTTTCTCAGCCTCCCAAGTAGCTGAGACTACAGGTGCCTGCCACAATGCCTGACTGGTTTTTCTATTTCTAGTAGAGATGGAATCTTGCGCTTGCTCAAGTTGGTGTTGAATTAAGCACAAGCAATCCACCTGCCTTGGCCTCTCAAAATACTAGGATTATAGGTGTTAAGTCACCACACCCAGCACACTTAACAAATTATCTATTACTATAAGCTAGGTACTGTTTTAGGTACTGGCGAAACAGCAGTGGACAAAACAAACACCCCTACCTTTAAGAAGTTTGTGGTGTGTGGCTGGACGCGGTAGCCCAGTGGCTAGGGTGCCAGCCACATACACCAGAGCTGGCGGGTTCGAATCCAGCCGGGCCTGCCAAACAACAATGACAACTACAACCAAAAAATGCCAGGCATTGTGGCTAGCACCTGTAATCCCAGCTACTTGGGAGGCTGAGGCAAGAGAATCACTTAAGCTCAAGAGTTTGAGGTTGCTGTGAGCTGTAACGCCACAGTACCCTACCCAGGGCGAAGTGACATGGTGACACTCTGTCTCAAAAAAAAAAAAAAAAAAAGGCTGAGCACCTGTAGCTCAAGCAGCTAAGGCACCAGCCACATATAACAGAGCTGGCAGGTTCAAATCCAGCTTGGGCCTGCTAAACAACAATGACAACTACAACCAAAAAATAGCCAGACGTGGCAGGCACCTGTAGTCCCAGCTACTTGGGAGGCGGAGGCAAGAGAATTTCTTAAGCCCAGGAGTCAGAGGTTGCTGTGAGCTCTGATGCCACAGTACTCTAGCCAGGGTGACAGTTTGAGGCTCTGTCTCAAAAAAAAAGAAGAAGAAGTTTATGGTGTAATGAGGCAGAATAGCATAGCAAGGACTCCGGAGCCAGAGAGCTTAGGTTCAGATTCTGGCCCCACTGCTAACCACCTATGTAATTTCTGAAAATTACTTAACTTCTCCATGCCTCAGTTTCCTCATTTGTAAAATGAGGAAAATAATACTATGTAGTATTGTCTAACAGGGTTTCCATAAGATTTAACTTAGTTAATACATGTAAAATGCTTAGAATAGTGCCCAACATATAAGGATTTGTGGTTCCTACTATTGTTTTATTTTGTTATTGTTATGAGTGGAAAGGAAAACAATTAATAAACAGCAAAAAAAAAAAAAAAGGACAATTAGCAGTATGAGAGAAAAATAAAGCAGGGTAAGGACATAGGGAGTGCCAGAACAGAAGTTACCATTTTTTTTTTTTTTTTGAGACAGAGCCTCAAGCTATCCCCCTGGGTAGAGTGCTGCGGCATCACAGCTCACAGCAACCTCCAAATTCCAGGCTCAAGCAAGTCTCCTGCCTAATAAATGGGACCACAGGCTCCTGCCACAACGCCTGGCTATTTTTTGGTTGTAGCCATCATTGTTGTTTTGGTGGGCCCGGGCTGGATTCGAACCCACCACCTTAGGTGTATGTGGCTGGTGCCTTAGCCATTTGAGCCACAGGCACTGAGCCAGAAGTTACAATTTTTAAGAGGGTTGTCAAGTAAAGCCTCATCAGGAAGGTGTTACCTGAGAAAAGACCTGAAGAAAGAAAGGGAATAAGCCAACAGGAATTTATTAGAGACTATAATCCCTTCTGAAGTACTGGTGTTATTAACACTGTTTTATACATGGGAAAACTAAGGTTCAGACTAAATAACTAAATGTCCAGGTCTAGCAAATAACTGATCTGGCAGTCAAATCCAAAACTGTTTTGATTCCAATCTCTTCTCTACAATGAGATCCTGTTTGATATTCACTGCCTTCTGTAGTGAACCAAGACCAAAGAATCCTTTTCATGTCAGCTTTCCTTTCTGGAGCTGAGACTTATAAATTCAATATGATTGACCATACAAACTCTCTGGGTTAATGTGTTAACCAAAGGAGTTAAAGGCCATTGACCCACCAGCTTATTCTCATTCATCACTTCCTAAGCAGTTTCAGAGCAGGGCCTCTATGTTAACTATAGGTGGTATATGGAAAACAGGCATGTATCAAGACCAACAAGACTCACACACAGGAAGAAGAGGTAAATTATACATCAGAAACAAAGGGCACTAACCAGGCCTTTGAGGGAAAAAAGCTCTACTAAGTATGCACTATGGGGAAAATATGATCAAAAGTCAAGTTCGACCTAGTGAACCTAATCAAACCTTGGTACACAAGACCTAGAGAAATGAGGAAATGAAAAAAACCGTCCATAGTCTTACTTTATCTTTAAAGAAGCCAGTCATTCAAAATACTTGCAACAATATTTTGCCACTGACAGTAAGTAGGAGGCATTCCTTAGCTAAGTAAATTACTCCCATCCACTACTGCCCAATCAAATATTTTTCAAATGCTTACCTCTGGAAAATGGGAAATTATGACATGTCATGAACATTTGTGGCTGCACAAGGATAGACAAAGTTGGCCCCACACAGTGGCTCATGCCTATTATCCTAGCACTATGGAAGGCCAAGGCAGAAAGACAGAAGCTCACCAGAGTTCAGTAGTATGAGACCAGCCTGAATAAGAACAAGACTCTATCTCCACTTTAAAAAAAAAAAAAGAAAAATTAGTTGAGCACAGTGGTCCACAACTGTAGTCACAGTTACTTGAGAGGATGAGGCAGGAGAACTGCTTGAGCTCAAGAATTGGAGGTTGTAATGAGATAGGATGACACCACTGCACTCTAGCCTAGGAGACAGCGAGACAGAGCAAAAGTCTGTCTTAAAAAAAGAGAATAGCTAAAGCTGCATATATGAGTTCAACAAAGTGAAATACTTAAAGCCACAATCTGTAGAGAGTAAAAAGGCAGAAGATTTCATTATCCAGCTGCTATCCAGGTTTCCTACAACTCTTCTTTATAGAGGGAACACATTCGCAGTGCTATTAATGGAAATAAAAATAAAATACCCAAATCTAGCATTCTAGGCTTTAAAAAACCTACCCCCAACCTCCATTCTGCAGTAATCTATTCCTTGGTGTTCTAATTTTGTATAAAAAGGAAGAGAAGTGAATGCTCACTTTGTTCCACAAATCTTGTGTCATCCCTGTAAATTCAAACCCTAACCATCTTTCAGGCCGAATTCAAGGCTCCCAATTCCAGGAGGCTTTCCCTAAAAAGCCCACATTAAAGAGATCTGTCCTCTTCAGCTTTGAATTCTTTTCACCTCTCCCGCCCCAGCATTTTTCAGTGCCTCCCCCTCACTCCCCTTCACTTTAGCCAACTTGTACTCTATTCACATCACTCTAGTTGCTTTTCTCCAAGTGCAGCTAACTCTGGAGCCTGGCTCTGTCCGGATTGTTTCTCTCAAAATCATACCAATCCAGTTACAGAGTACTAGAAAGAAGACTAGACAGGCAGAACACATAATATCTGAGTTGGAACCCTGGCTCCATCTATTCCTAGCTAAGATTCCCATGCAGGTCAACCTAGCTCTGTTCAACTAAGCAACATATCCCAAATTTGGTTTGTTAACCAAATTTAACAAACCTGAGAGGTTATTAGGCATACCTAATAACTTAGGCTCTCTGAGGGATAAAAAGACTCATAAGGCATGATCTCTGCCCTCTAAGAGATATGATCTTATGTGAGTAGGAAAATAGGAGGTAGTAGACCCTGGTAGGGGGAAAATCTCAAGTGGAGTCAAGGCATCAGAATTCTGATCTCTCTTCGGCCATAGAATCTGTGGGATCTGGATAAGTACTTTCCCATTGGCTCAGCACCTGTGGCTCAAGTGGCTAAGGCGCCAGCCACATACACCTAAGGTGGCAGGTTCGGATCCAGCCCAGGCCCGCCAAACAACCATGACAGCTACAACCAAAAAATAGCCGGGTGTTGTGGTGGGCACCTGTGGTCCCAGCTATTTGGGAGGCAGAGGCAGGAGACTCGCTTGAGCCCAGGAGTTGGAGGTTGCTTTGAGCTGTGATGCCATGGCACTCTACCCAGGGGGATAGCTTCAGGCTCTGTCTCAAAAAAAAAAAGTACTTTCCCTTTATTGGTCTCAGTTTTCTTCCTCTGTAAAATCAACAGGAATTATAGGCCTTTGCAGCTTTGATATTCTGGGGAAAATAACCACAGTATTAGTCCATTCATGAAGTGAGCCAAAAGTGGGTACGGATAATGCCTAATGTAATCAGAAACGAAAACTGAATTAAATGGCAACTGCTCTGTGACCACCAGATCTAATGGAACCTCAAAGGGAAAATGAGAAAGTTGAAGCCAGATGATGAATGCATCTGCTGATAGAAGGTCATGGCTAATCACAGGAACACTTCTCATTCACACGAAGCTCTGCACAAACCCTCCATTCAGGTCCCAGGGTTCCTATCCACACAAAGGAGTCTACTGGCCCAGAAAAGAAGAGGTACCAGTCAGGAGCCTAGAGACATACACAAAGGATAAAGCCAAATGGGGCAGAACCTATCCAACCCAGAGCTTAGGCCTTCTGGGCCTTCTCAATCCTTATAATGTTGACCATGATAAAAACAAAAACAAGCATGCAATTAGGCACAATTCTAAGCCCTTCTTTTTTCACCCTGGGGAAAAGGGAGCAATAGGCTCCAGTAGAGCTGCATTTTTCAAAATACGTAATCATCTCAAGCTTGTTTAGCCAAAACAATTTTTGCTTTGTAGGACTTTTTACATGACCCTGGACAAGTTATTTAACATTCCTTAGTTTTCTCATCTGTTATAATGTGTCTAAGAATCCCTATTTCACAGGATTAGCTTGACAATTAAATAAGATATATGCAAAGCACATTTCAGTAATACTGTGAATTTTTCTTTTCTTTCCCATATCACACTGTATTTATGTCTATTATAGCACTTTATGTTTATTATAGCACTTTATGTTTCATATATAAAATACTAGAGATATACAGGGTGGACATGAAGTTCATGTGCAATTTAAAATAGTTTAACATAGTAAATTGCACACAAACTTTATGTCCACCCTGTATATTAGTATATTTATATATTTGTCTCTGCCATGGACTGTGAACAGTTTCAGAACAAGGACAGTATTTTAATCCCCTAAAACAGTGCCTGGCCCATAATAGAAGAAGCCTTATGAAACTGGATGACTGTGCCTACCAGGTGTCCAGTCCTAACTAGGTGCTTAGGACTTATTATATGAAATAATGATCATGAGAATGTTGATTGCTTATTGAAGGAAATCATGATAATGTTGAATACAATAAAAACATAAAAACAAACCCAATTAGGCACAATTCTAAGCCCTTTAAATTAACTCTTCCTTCTCCAATACCACACATAATAACCTGATGATTAAGTATTATACCCCATTTTCTTGATGAGAAAACTAAGGCACAGAAAGGTTAAATAACTCTCCCAAATCCACGACAGGTAAATCTATAGGGAAAGAAAGTAGACTAGTGGTTGTCAGAGGCTAGGAGGAAGGCAGAATGAGACTTGATTATAATGAGTACAAAGTTACTTTGGGGGATGACAAAAATGTTCTAAAATTAGAGGTGATATTTGCATAAGTCTGTGAATATACTGAAAAACATTGAATTGTGTACTTTAAAAGAGTGGATAAAGTGGATTTTTATGGAATATGAATTATATCTCAATAAAGCTGTTAAGAAAGACAAAAAACCCAACTTGTCCAATGTCAGAGAGCTAGGAAGCTGTAGGCCCAGAATTCTAACCCTTAAAATCTGTGCTTTTAACCACTATTCTATATTGCGTTGAAAGAACTTAAAATCTAGTACTATCTAGTTATTATTATTTACATAATACATATAGAAAGAGGTGAAAGATAGAAAGATAGTGGCTATATATACTCGAAAGAAAACAAGCCTGGAATGGCAGGTGTTCAATAATGTTCAATTGAACTGAACTGAAAAATAAGCTCATTTATTAATTTTAATTCCTGACCTCAAGGCACTCAGTATAAAATCTGATCTAAACGTGTTAGCAAACTACCCCTAATGTCAGCTAGAAGGAAACATATTCTATATATGCACTATGTAAAAATAATCTTCCTAGGGATACATCTGTTGGGAAGTAGTCTGGCAGAGATAGTCAATATTCACTGAATATTTATGGGCTCCTCAACAATTCCCAGGCCTTTTGAAGTTAGGCAGGGCCATGTGACCAGTTTTAGCCAATGTTCTGTGAATGGAGGTAACATCTCTCACTTCCAGGTAAAAGTGTTTAAAAGCTGTTATATGACCTTTCAGCTGTCTCTCTCTTCAACAAAGGCTACCTACAAGTCTCAAGTTGAGGTGGTGGCATCATAAGATTGAAGCAGCCTACACTATCCTACTCATCACATCCTCAAGACAACTGCCCTCCAGATTCACCTGACCTGCACTGGAATTCATGAAGAGGAATCTAACAAATCTTTATTATATTAAGCCACTGAAATCTTGGGGCCAATCTGTTATTAAAGCATAATAACAAACAAACCCAGGGGCCAGGAGTAGTGGCCCACACCTATAACCAGCACTCTGGGAGGCCAAGGCAGGAGGATCTTTTGAGCTTACCAGTTTGAGACCAGCCTGAGCAAGAGCAAGATCTCATCTTTAATAAAAATAGAAAAATGAGTTGGGTGTCATGGTGGGCAGCTATAGTTGGAATGACTCAAGAGGTTGAGGCAGGAGGATCACTTGAACCCAGGAGTTTGAGGTTGCTGTGAGCTGGGCTGACACCATGGCACTCCACCCCAGGGTGACAGAGTGAGACCTGACCCCAGGGGTGGTGGGAATATGTGAATTCAAATCTACTCTACCACTTATTATTTTGGCTATGTTATTTGAACTTGCTGGCCCTTGGCTTACTCATCTTTAAAACTGAAGTAGTGATACCACTCTCTCAGAGTTATGATAATTAAATGAAATATATGCAAGTACCTGGCATACTACAATTGCCTTTGGAGGAAAAAGGGTGAGACTGCATCTGACGCTTGGTTGAGAAATTCTAATTGGAGCATATGTTGTCAAAAGCAAGAAAGGGCAGATTGTTTGGGGAAAAAAACTACTTTAAAGGAGTAGTAACTTGTTTTTCTGAGGGAACAGATAACAAATTCATACTCCTATCTGCATAGCACTTTGTTGTGTCCAAAAAAACCTCCTGTGTGCTGCGACATTTAGTTTTCACAAGAGTCTAGTTAGGTCCAGATCCTTAGAAAGAAAGATTAATACAGCCCCCAACGTGGGAGGGGAGATGTCTCCTTTTAAAGCAAGGGAAAGGAAAGGTACTTAACCTGTCACTGGCTTCCCACTAACACCTCCAGAGGTAATAAACAGGTACCATAATTTGTTCTTCTCCCAAATAGCTCCCTCTGGCCTAAAATTTCTTCATTAAGACATTCACTCTAGGAAGAGATAACAAAGCATCAATAAAACATCACTTCTTATAAACCAATGAAACAACTATCAATTAATTTAAAAAGGAAAATGTACCACTGGTGGTCTATTTAATCAACAAAAAACTCTAGTGACAATATTGTAATAACTCACAAAGTACAAATGTCAAAATTCCATGAGCCAACACAGGGGCTCAATGAATATGTGCTGTTTAAGAATATAAAGTATGGTAAAAGAAATCAGGCTGAAGAAATCACTTTTCTTTTTTGTTTTTTTTTTTTTGAGACAGAGCCTCAAGCTGTCTCCCTGGGTAGAGTGCTATGGCATCACAGCTCACAGCAACCTCCAACTCCTGGGCTCAAGCGAGTCTCCTGCCTCCACCTCCCAAGTAGCTGGGACTACAGGCGCTCGCCACAACACCTGGCTATTTTTTGGTTGCAACCATCATTGTTGTTTGGCGGGCCTGGGCTGGATTCGAACCCGCCAGCTCAGGTGTATGTGGCTGGCGCCTTAGCCACTTGAGCCATAGGCGCCGAGCCAAGAAATCACTTTTCACAGGAAAAGTGTCATAAAAGAGATCGCCCTTTGGTTGAGTTGTAAGGGTCTTAAAAATTAAAATCTCCTAGCTGGGTACAGTGGTTCACAACTGTAATCCTAGCACTCTGGGAGGCCAAGACGGCTGGCTCACTTGAACTCTTGAGTTTGAGACCAGCCTGAACAAGAGTAAGACCCCCATCTCTACTAAAAATGAAAAACTGAGGCAAGAGGATCACTGGAGCCCAAGTGAGGATCACTGGAGCCCAAGAGTTAGAGGTTGCTGTGAGCTATGATGCCACCACACTCTATCAAGGGTGACAAAGTTAGACTCTGTCTCAAAATGAAAAAAAAAAAAAAATTAGAATCTACTTTAAAAACTCTTCAAAGCACTAAGAATTCTGGCCCTGCCTGGGCACAGTGCCTCACGCCTATAATCATAGCACTCTGGGAGGCCAAGGTGGATGGATTACCTGAGTTCCAGTGAGATCAGCCTGAGCAACAGTGAGATCCTGTCTACTAAAAATAGAAATACTAGCCATGTGTTGTGGCAGGCATCTGTACTCCCAGCTACTCAGGAGGCTGAGGCAAGAGGATCTCTTGAGCCCAAGAGTTTGAGGTTGTGGGGAGCTATGATGCCACGGCACTCTATTCAGGACAAGAGAGTGAGACTGTCTCAAAAAAAAAAAAAAAAAAGGAAGAAAGAACCAACGAAAAAGAAAAGAAAAAAACAAAAGAATGCTAGCCTATTGAAATGAACCTATAAAACAATACAAAGGGCAACTTGCAATCAAAAGACCTAAATGTGTCCTGGCACTGTTTGTTATCAGTTGTGTTACCTCAAGAAAGTTATTGAACCTCTCTGATCTCAATTACATCATCTATAAAATGCAGAATAATGCCAATTAATGACCTTACTGGATTGCCAAAATAATTAAATGAGAGAAACCACTGAGAGTGTTTGATAAGCTGAGATTGATAGGAACGCTTATCTCACAATGAATATCCTTAGGATTAATACCCCTCCATTCCTATATCATGACAGAATAAGCTTAAGTAATTTTCAACTTTTTAATTACTGCTGAAATCAAATGCTATAATCCAATAAATCCAATAAATATACTTCAAATTCCATGCTCAGTAAGTTTTACTTTTAAATACAGATTGCTTATCCCCTTCTCTAGGCTTCTGCAGACTTCACACAAATTATTAGTATGATCTTTTTTTTTTTTTTTTTTTTTTTTTTTTTTGAGACAGAGCCTCAAGCTGTCCCCCTGGGTAGAGTGCCGTGGCATTACAGCTCACAGCAACCTCCAACTCCTGGGCTCAAGCGAGTCTCCTGCCTCCGCCTCCCAAGTAGCTGGGACCACAGGCGCCCGCCACAACGCTCGGCTATTTTTTGATTGCAGCCGTTATTGTTGTTTGGCGGGTCCGGGCTGGGGATTTGAACCCGCCACCTTAGGTGTACGTGGCTGGCGCCTTAGCCGGTTGAGCTATAGGCGCCGAGCCTAGTATGATCTTTTTTTCATGTCCATCTCTTCTAAGAGATTTTGAGTACCTCCAGGGCAGAGACCATGAGCTATTCCCTTCTAATTTAGGGCCTTATAGTAAATGTTCATTGAGTCTATAAATGAAACAACAGGCCTATGGTACTTTAAAGAATGTCTGCATGATAGAAAGTCCACTCATTCACTGAACCAAAAGTGTGCCTTCTATTTGCCTGTCACTATGCTAAATTGTACAGAAGCAGCAAAGAACAAACAGACATGATCCCTGCCCTCCTCAAGTTTTCTGTGTAGTGGGAAACAGATACTGAACAAATACATGTTACAAGTATACTAATAATTTTTTTAAAAATACAAATTGCTATTAAGAGCTTTCAGTAGGCAAGAGCATGTGGTCACAGAAAATCTATAGCTGTAAGGCACTTTTGAGGTCACCAACTATACAATTTTAGTAAATAATTTCCCCCATCCCAATCTTCATGCTCCTTCACCTCAGGCAGCTAATCTAGAACCCAGATACCTGATTGCTAGAGGCTAGTGCTCTTTTTACTTCTCCAATTCATAGATTTCTAAGTCCAACAGAAAAGATCTTACATTATCAACCATTAAAGGGCACTATTTATTAGGAGAGAGAAGAATCCTACATTTGTCGTGGTAGATTGTGCCTGCCCATCAATTCTCTGGAGGTATACTCCTGACATGCACAAACAGTAAAACGTCTGTAAGTTGACCACCCAAGGGAATGCAACAAACTGGTCAACATAAGGACCTACTGTACTGACATGTACATGTGGTGCACATCCAGTCTATGAAAATTAGGTCTACTGGCTTGGCGCCTGTGGCTCAAGCGGCTAAGGCGCCAGCCACATACACCTAAGGTGGCGGGTTCAAATCCCCAGCCCGGGCCCGCCAAACAACAATGATGGCTGCAACCAAAAAATGGCCAGGCGTTGTGGCGGGCGCCTGTAGTCCCAGCTACTTGGGAGGCTGAGGCAGGAGACTCGCTTGAGCCCCGGAGTTGGAGGTTGCTGTGAGCGTGATGCCATGGCACTCTACCCAGGGGGATAGCTTGAGGCTCCGTCTCAAAAAAAAAAAAAAAAAAGAAAATTAGGTCTACTTAAGGAGGTGGTCAACTATAAGGTTCTACTATACTTCTGAATCTCAAGGGGATCAGGGGAAAAGATTCAGAAGGGACTATTACACTGTACAACTTTGGCCTTGGCTCAGGAATACCAATTACTTTTTTGAAATACCTGATATGACCATAAGTGCTTTTTGACATAAAGGCAGATACTACAGCTTTTCAATATAAGATAGGAAGTATATGCAATTCATGTTTGGATCAATTATAGAAGTAGAAGACTTGAAACCATTCCTTTCAGCACAGGTAACAACACAAAGGGAAACGTCTACAAAAAAGAGTGGAGTGGCAGTTGATTTACTTAATGACTGTGTGCTTTGGGGGCAGGACCAAAGGCTGTTTTTCTACTGCATTCTTAGTACCTAACACAGTGTCCAAGTCTTGACACACAGTAGTCCCTAAAATATATTTGGTGAAAGCCTGAATGAATGAAGAAACTGTACATTTTTTGATCGGTTTTCTTTTTCTATCACTACTACATGACAGAACCAGGATCTGAACCCTTGACTTTTCACATTCCAGAAGTATCTATCCAGAGATATCAGGGAGTAGTAGAAGGCATATCATAGAGTTGCACCTATTTCCCAGGGAAGGTACCCTGTAACTAGCTAGCACTAATCTCTTATAACTGTATTTTCCAAATATGGTCACAATAACATCTCCCATCCCACGCATTCTTCCACAATGTGATCTTGCCACAACTCCATCAAAAGGTAGAGCCTAGGCTCAGCACCTGTGGCTCAAACGGCTAAGGCACCAGCCACATACACCTGAGCTGGCAGGTTTGAATCCAGCCTGGGCCCACCAAACAACAATGACGGCTGCAACCAAAAAATAGCCAGGCATTGTGGCGGGCACCTGTAATCCCAGCTACTTGGGAGGTGGAGGCAGGATACTCACTTGAGCCCAGGAGTTGGAGGTTGCTGTGAGCTGTGACATCACAGCACTCTACCCAGGGCAACAGATTGAGGCTCTGTCTCAAAAAAAAAGGTAGAGCCTAATTCTCCTCCCCTTCAATCTGCATGGGTCCAGCCTTATGAATCAACCACCAGGATGCAGCTTTTGCCTGGTTTTCTTAGAATGCTCCCTAGGAGGCATTTATGAAAAATTTATGAAAAAATTTATGAAAAAAAAAATAAGAAGCTCCTTCATTTAGGCTTTTAACACATATTTGTTATGAGTTTGTGCTATGTGTCAGGCTTTAGACACTGTGACTTAGACACTATGTGTCTTTGTATTAGACCCTGAGAATGCAATGGTGCACCACTAAGCCCCTGCCCTCACAGAATTTACATTCTAGAGAAAGAAAGAGATGAAGGGCTGGTGGGGGACTAATACATCCCATAATTACAACTTGTAAAAGATGCTCACAAAGATGCAAAGTGAATTGCTGAAGGATGACAGGCCAAAAAAGGATATTCCAAGGCAGCAACATTTAAACAACCAATAACAGAGGAGTAGTTAGAAATATTGGAGAGAGGAACAGGCACACATTTTTGGGAAAAGAATAGCATGGGCAAAGGGATTGAGGGTTGTTTGTACAACCTTGACATGCTCTTGAATAACAGAGATGATGAGTGTGGCTGGAACACAATGAACAAGGAGGAAGAGTAGCACAAGGACTATAGCACATATTTTTGAAACAAGAACATTGTGTTAATCACAGTAAGTGCAGAATATCATATTCACCTATTAAAATTATAATTTAAATATTATTTTGAAGCCAACTTTATATACCTTCAGATAGAAAACAAAATAACACAAGTAATAAATGCTGGTACTGAATACTATATAACTAGATGTAGTCACATAAAAAGCATCTTACACAAAAATGGGATTATTTCCAAGACAAAGGAATATATAGTTTGAGGGCCTTCGTGTAATTGACCTCTTTAAAATTTCAGGATGTAGAAAGACAGCTCTAACTTTCGCTTTTTCCTTTTTTAGAGACAAAGTCTCACTTTGTTGCTCTCAGTAGAGTACTGTGGCATCACAGCTCACAGCAACCTCCAGCTCTTGGGTGTAGGTGATTCTCTTGCCTCAGCCTCACAAGTAGTTGGTACCACAGGTGCCTCCACAATGCCCAGCTATTTTTTGTTGTAGTTTGGCCAGGGCCGGGTTTGAACCCGCCACCCTCAGTATATGGGACCGGCACCCTATTCACTGAGCCACAGACACCGCCCAGAACTAACTTTCTCATTGCCTTATTAATGGTACATTTCATAAATCATACCTGATTTGACCTAGTGTTTTTAGAAGTCATCTTGGCTCGGCGCCTGTGGCTCAAGCGGCTAAGGCGCCAGCCACATACACCTAAGGT